>NC_080465.1:19015832-19615832 GCF_028018845.1 Melospiza georgiana
CCCGGCCCGGCCCCCGCCCCGGGCCCCGGCTGGGTCGGCCCTTACCCTCCGCCGCGCTCGGGATGGCAAGCGCGCTCCTTCCATCCCCGGGGCAGCTGCGGGGCGCTGCGGAGGGTGGCGGCAAGAGCAGCATTTGTTTCCAGAGGGTCTTTCCTGCTTTTTAACGAGTCAGACACGCTGGAGTTTGTCTTTCGTCCCGTCGCAACGTCCTTCATTCGGAGGGCCGAGCCAGATGCTTCGGCTTTTTGGGAAGCCCCACAAGATATACACGCGTCTTTTTGGAGGTCCAGGACACTGTAAAGCACCCTGAGACTGCGGCTGGAAAAACTACTCCTTCTCGAGAGGAGTGGCGCAGCACTGGGACAGGGAGAGCAGGGAGGCCTCAAGGCTCAGCCAGACCGAGTCGTGGCCACTT
The DNA here is from genome assembly GCF_028018845.1 of Melospiza georgiana. NCBI lineage: Eukaryota > Metazoa > Chordata > Aves > Passeriformes > Passerellidae > Melospiza > Melospiza georgiana. The sequence continues at coordinate 19,016,248 of NC_080465.1, forward strand.
AGGCTGGATGGCCCCACCACCAGCACTGCCGGGGACCTGTAGCTGCAGTCACGGGCACTTTATAAAAGCTACTTCCCCACAAATGCCACCTGTATCAATGCACCCACTAATCCCGTGCCTTACTTTAGTCCCTGTCAGCTTGCCCCACACGCCCAGTGACAGCCACTAGAGCTGCTCCAAGTCTGCAGTCAGCCCAGGAGAGCTGCCTTCCAGTCTTGTGGTATCAAGTTTTAACGTTGCTGCCAAATCTCCTTTCCCCTATGTCACCTTTGTCACCCTATGTCACCTTTTGTCACCTATCCACTCCAAAGCCCCATGGATTTGTCCTTTAATGATTTTTTTACCAAATCTCCCACAAAGTGTCAGCCCCAAGCTCCTCCTTAGCTCTGCGGTCTGGTCTCCACCAGCAGCCACAAGACAAGAGTGGAGAGGTTTACCAGTGGTGGTCAGTCCATGTGAATGGTTCTCCAGCCCCACACTTCCCAGACCTAGTGATGACCTTCATCTGAAAATGTCCCCAGTTGCCTCAAGTTAGTACTTGGCTTTTTTTTTTTGCATGACCTGCCTGAGTTAGTACTTGGCTTTTATTTTTTTTGCATGACCTGCCTGGCACTGACATTCCATGTCCTGTGGCATTTGAAGGAAGATCTGCAGTTAGCTCTGAAAGTGCTGCTCCCAGCTAGGACAAAGGAAGGATACAAAGGCCTGTGCCAAGCACTGGACCCAGGGCATGTCTCACTGAGGTGAGCAGGCCCATGTCACTGGCATCATCCCAGCTGCTGGCAGGAGAGAAGAGGCTGCTTAGAACCACTCAGTTCACTCAAATGCCTGTTTGTCCAGGCTAAAGAAGCCTGACAGGCAAGATCAGACAAACCTGGATGCCAGTTTCCCTGCCACCTGTTGACCAAGTGCCTTCCTGCAGGGTGTGAAAGCTGGGAGAAGCTCAGGAAGTGATCCACTGGCTCCACTGAGCTCCCATACATGCCCGCATTGGTTTTGCACTCAGAGATACATTTGATCTGGCTGCTGTCAGATGTAGCCTTGTGGGCACCAGAAACTCATCTGAGGCGTCTTGGTCCTCTTAGAATGCCCTCAACTGTCTCCATCAGGCAAGACACGGACCCAGCTTCTCAGCACATTTGTTTTCAGTGCATCCCTGGTAGCTCTTTCTTAGTGGTTTGCTGTGACACACTGAGGTAAGGGATGCTGCAGGTAACATACACTGCTGCACTTTTCACAAGACACCAAGTTTCACTAACCCAACCACAGCAGGGCTCTCAAGGAAGTGGCTTGGCATGCTTGAAGCACGTCCACTCAGGCCCAAGCTCTTCTTGCCCTGGCCTAACTTCACAGAGCAGCACAATTCTCCTGTTCAAGAATTCCAGTCCAACCTGAAAACATCAGCAAAGAGCAAAAGAACAAAAAATGGAGCTTTCAGGCTTTATGAAGGTTTAAAGTGATGTTTTTTCATGGCATGATTTTCCTTCACTTTTCTCGTTTAACACAGACAGCACCTGAGAATCCAGGCTCTCAATTAAATTAAACATAACGAATTATTAGGTTTGCCTGATGCAAAACTGTGAGGACAAAGGATGAGTGTGGTGAAAACACAGAGACAAAAGATCTTTGCAACAAAAGTCTTCCCAAATGGGGAATGTAGTCCAGGATTGGAAACCCTAGGGATAGGAATTCATTTTGAGATGGCAAAGAAGGTTCTCATGTTTCTCTGACAAAAAAAAAGTTCCTTAGAATGACTGGAGTGAACACACTGGGAGATGAAAACAGGTAAACTTAAACTTTGTCAAGTGAACAAAATTCAGCTGAGATTGAATACACAGAAAAGAGGAGGTTTGCAAGTGCTTACTGTTCACAGCCTTGGGTAAGTAAGACACCTGCTTTGTTTGTTTTAGTTATCACAGCATCATCTGTTTTCTCTAGCTAATCAAGGATCATTTTTCATTTTTTTAAATTCACAATGATCCACAAGACATGTTTAACAAAGCTGCATTCCCTTTCTCTGGTTGTAAAGTTGTGGGGTGGGGTCCCAAGAACTAGACATTGCAAATCCACATTCCAAGGGATGATCAGCTGGGCTTCTGCACGTACATCCTATATGGTTTTGGCATTAATAGTGAAACTGGAGTTCCAGTGAATTCCATGGCTGTGCCCCTTTCTTCCTGCAACTAAAGCTTTTACATGCCTTGTTTCATCTACACATAAAAATACTTATCAGTGAAAACTTTCTGAAGTGTTCTCCTCCTTAGCCTTCTTCCATCCAGACAAACTGCAAATCCTACTATTTAAACCAGACTTTCTAGATGTTGTTGCTTTCATCTGGATTCTCTGTGATTAATCCACATCTTTCCTGGAGGACAGTGCCCAGAACTGCATGGAGGGTTCCAGTGGAAGCCTTTCTAATAGCTGTCAGAATGGAAAGTAACTCCACCACCTCTTGATTTAGACACTGGCTGTGGATGCAGCCCTAGTCAAGTGCCATGCATTCATGAAAGCAGAAAAACCATTCACAACCACCCGCAACACTGACTGCTGAAAAACTGAAGAACCGCGCAGCATTCTGTGTGCATCGGCACCTTCCACAGAGCAGGTGTGTCTAGTACCTCCTGGGGACAGCAGGCTAACTAATTATTATGCTATTTCATGGCTTGGAAACTCAGCAATCTCGAACTGTTCAATACTGTGTGTGCCCAACATGCTCTGTATATTCTTGAAAGCAGAGCATGCAATGTGTCAAAGAGCACTAGCAGGTCAATTAGCAAATGTCTGACAGGATCTTACATGGGGTAAGAGAGCAATACTACAAGCAGGTGTAAAATCATAGTTCTGCACAAGGAGAGAGCAGTAGTACCTGTATTGTAATGGATTAGTAGTGGGGCTGCTGAAGGCAGTGGTGGTACTGTATCCTGGGAATGAAGATGGAGAGACACGTCAGTGCAGCCCCTCAGGATACAGCATATGAACGGAATTCAGAGTGTCATAACTTTGGGTTGGGTGTACGCTCTGTGCATGCACAAAACAATTCACCAGGTGAACAGCGGTGCCCGAGGGTTTGCTGATCAGTTAAGACTGCAGTTTGTTTTACTAACACACAAAGCAGCCTCTGGGAACTCCAGCACTGAGCTGCACAAATGCATGGGACTGTAGGACTGTGTCCTTGCTTTGACCTGGGCTTTTTAGCCACCAACAACCAAGGAAAGGGTAAGGCATATTTCAGAAGGGGCAGACAAGTTTGGAATCATCTTCGGTCTCTTGAAAATCTGCCAGGATGTGTCCTCTAATACTGCAAGTGAGGAGTCACAAAGTGCCTCATCAGTACAGAGGTGGAAATAAACTTCTGACAAAGAGCAGATCCTCAAAAGCCTTAACGGATACAAATACAGCCCAGGTATTTCCCCTGAAACTAAAATAGTTCCAGCAAAATGCTCTATTGCCATAAAAATGGCTTGTAGCCATTAGACTTCACAACTGGGAAGGTGAGATATGGTCTTACATAGGAAATCTCTCTTCAGGAGCTCAGGGGAGTGCTTCTCATTCTGTTGTCCTACATAATTGAAATTTTCCAACTCAGAACTCATCCTAAACAGAGGGAGATTTGCATTCAAGTTTATCTTACAGTAGCTCATCACCACATGGTTTCCTCTACTTGCATTCTTCACCTTCTCTGCCATGGCAGCTGAAGAAGTTGATTAATATGGAAAACTAATTACTATCTTCATTGTTAATACTACCTCTCTGAAGTGCACTTAGAAGTGTCAGCCTCAGCACACTTAAACATGGAGAGGACCATGTTAAGTAGCAATTTGCATTAGAGTAGCAGTTTGCTGGTTTGTCACTGCCCTGTAAGGGCTCAGCTACACCCAGCATACATCCAGACAGAGAAACATGCACCAGACTTCCCAGAGGACTCCTTGCTGCTTAGCCCAGACCTTCTCCAGACCACCACCAGAATTGGACTAAGGAGCGCAAATATAAGTCCTACATGCTGAAACAGCTTGGTTGCTCAGACTATTTGCATGCATTTTCTCTCTCCCACCCTACTATTACACATGCATGGAACCTTTCAGTCTTGTTTCCCTTTCTGTCCAATCTCCTGTACTTCTGCAAACAGCCTTATAGCAGAATTTCTTAGCTTGGCTTGTGTCCTACTAGAAATACTACACAGCTGTGCACAGCAGAAAAAAATCCCATTTCTGGCATTCCTCGTGTAAAGCTTTAATATTGTGTTTAACAATCTCGAGGGACAAGCAAATTTAAATTGAGACAGCAGACTATGAAATATAATCATGTCTACACCTCCTCTAAATATTTCTAAGACCAAAAATAAAGCAGGTTCTAAAGTAGGCTGAAAATACTGTGTTCCAAGGACTCCAAGCATCCATCTGTGTGCTTACAGGACACTGGTTTCTCCTGTCCCCAGGAAGCAGAAGTCCTCTGAAGAGTCTCAGAAGCATACATGAAATCAAGCCATCAAAAAATGAAGGAAAGGATGCTTTGAATTTAGCAGCTGGTCAAAGAGGTGGGGTGAGGAGGGGAGCAGAGAATTCAGGAAAGTGGTATCACTGCTAAGAACAGCAAACAGAGCAGTAAGTACACAAAGTGAACAGCTGTCTGTGAATGTTTCACCCCACAAATGCAGTATGCCAAACAAGGCACTATTCAAAGCTTACCAAGCTAAGGAAAAAGGAAAAACTCAACAATAATGCACGTCTCTGACAATAAATTCAGAAATATAAAACACTTGTTAAAGGAAGGACTACCCTGTAATGACTGAGTAATAGCTATGAGATAAAAATCCCTCCAAAATTAGGGAATGATCACAAGAACACAATTGAACATTGTTTTATTGATAAATAACTTTTAAAATAATTTAACTCAAATAGTCTAGCATTACAATAGTAAACAACGTGAAAATTTTCAGAAAGTCAACTGAAGTCAACAGAATCCAAACTTGTTAAACAAACACAGATTTTTCAATTTTATCCCCATTATGTCTTCAAGGCCATGTAGTAGTTATACTTCTCTTCAAAGCCTGTTACTCATTTTATTGCTAAGCTGCTACATTGCAGAAGTGATGATTAATCACCCTTTGAAAATTCCACAAGACTCTGAGACACAAAATCATGAATCCATGTATCAATATGTGGAAGAGATGTGTCCACAAGAAAAGTCACTATTTTTCGATCCCAAGAGTTAGTGCTGTCATTAACTGCCTGTATCTGTGCCACAAAAGGTTTCTTCTCTACCAGATTCCGAAACACTATTGATGCCTCTTCTGACCACTGCTGGTTTTTCACTCCTAGAACAAACATAAAGCAAAACGGAAGGTCATTTATAGACTAGAACAATCTAAGTTTAAAAGAAGTGGTGTGAGTTTAAATACTTGAGAAAACAGTTTTTAAAGTGCTAATGCATGCAACTTAAATCTAGGAAAAAAAACCACAAGCTCACTCATCTCCCACGCCAACAAGCTTAATTATTACATTTACTTTTTCTTGAAGTTTAAAGATAATGATGTGTTTGCAGAAGTGAAAGGCAGATGCACTGACTCACTGAGGAATTCAGAGAATATTGGCCTTGCATGACCAGGGCTTATCAGGAACCATGACAAAAAGGAAACTAAAGATCCTTTCAAAACAAACTTCCTTTATTTTCAGCCTGAGGGTGCTGACATTACTTGTCCCATTGGCCTTGCTTTAGATTTTCTTCATCTCAAAGCAGCATCAGTTACCAAAACACCTGCCAAACCTTCAAGTCCCAAACAAGACATATAGGGGGCAGAAACAAAGAGAAATTATGCCTAAATGCTTCACAATTGTTCTTACTTTTTTCAGAGTGGTATCCCACAAAGTCAAGTCTGCTGGAACCTAAACAGTTTTTGGAATATGGCTGCAATCCACCTAGAAATAAGCAGCTCCTGCAGACTTGGGATTCAGTTGCCCAGACCACTGCTGGTGTACAGCATCTAGACACATGGGCTCAAATATCATGGTGGAATACCCAAGAGCCACTTGATGGATAACACAAGCAGAACAGCAAAATGACAATACTTTGCTTTTATTATTAGCAGCAGCTTGCCACTGACAGGACAACACAGGAACACAGCTGCCTGCAGATTGCAAAAGGAATTAAAAGTCAATAGTTAATCAACACTTAAGGAAGAGTAACTAATGCTATGAAAGCTTTATGCAAATGGAAAAGCAAATGGGACTTTACAAAGAAACAGATTAGTGACTAAGAGGCATAAGACACAAAAGCAGAGAGAAAAAAGTGGAGGAATAGCAGGACAATAGTTACTGATCTTCCAGGCTCAGCTGGCCTGCTTTGACAATATGAAGAATCTCAGAGGCAATTTAGCTAGCTACTTGGGAGACTCAGTGAAGCAGGAAAAGTGGATGACTTGCAGGCTTGCTGGGCTGGATCCTCCAGAAGACCCAGCTAGAAATCAGCCACATCACAGCACTGCACACCGAGGACCCCAGCCTGTCGGTAGCACATCCACCACACATCACTAGTTTAAAACAACCCCCGAGGTCACACTGAGGCTATGCAGGAAAGCAAATCCACAGAAGGCACAGGACACTAACTCTGTCACCTGTCACTTCCAACAAGCATATTCTGTGACTGAAATCTAGAGCAGTGCTGACCAAACAGCATCAGCAAGCAGCATGACTAAGATGAGACGTATACATCCCAAGACAACACAGAACTGAAGGAAAAATTTTGAAATGAAAGAAAAGTCAGCAAGGAGAGATCAATTTTTATTTTTGAAATTCTCTCAGATGCATGTACACTCTCTATGTGCCATACTCTCAAGGAAATTTTTGTATGTAAGCTTATTGAAAGCTCTGTCCCCTCATGGAGATCTTTGCTTGTTTGAGAAAACCAATATATTTCAGGCAAATCTGGATTCCAAGTCAGCACTGGAACTACAATAGGGTCAAGATATATATATATATAAAATCCTCTAGAAATTCAACATCTAGGTTCCTAACTTTATGTAAACTATGATAATCAGAACATTAGGTTCTTACCAACAGTCACATCATAACTTTCACACTTGGTAATTGGCTGTGTTAAAGGATCAAAAAAACATTAAGTTTTTATTTCCCCATGTCTTTTGCATAGTAGATATCACACGCATCAAATTATAAATTTTATGACCATGAAAAGTAGCTGCTGGGAAAGTTTAAAGAGTCTCCATTCTCAAAGATGGTATCTTAAAGTGCTGCATTAAATTAAACAAACAAAAATAATTAAACAGAATCATCACTGCCTATGCCAAGAAAAAAAGCAGGACATAAACATGTAGAAAAACCTCAATTACATAACCTTTGACTTTTTTCCATTTAACATTTCTGTTCACCTCATACGCCCACTGATGTAAGACTTTAACAAAAACAATTGCAAATGCTTGACACCTACCTGCAAGCTGAGCCGTGATAGCTTGGAAAGGCAGTCTTCTGAATGTATCCAGGAGTGGCTGTACTTTCCCAACACTGACAAATTCATGTTTGCCATAGTCCAGCTCATACACTGACAAAAAACCATTTCTAAGAATCCCTTTTATTATGACCCTGTACCACCTAAAAGGGGGAAGAACAAGAACAGACCATTTGAATTCATATTCACACACTGTCAAAGCACCAGAAAAACAATGCACAACCAAAAAGTCTTGACCAACATGCCTCAGGCTTCCCAAACCTGGATTTAGCTGAATAATACCAACTATCCCAGCTACAATCTGGAAGCATGATGAGACTGCAATCTCATTTACTCTCTTAATCTCTCAGATATCATTGGACATCTGCTATGCTGTTAACAATGCAGACTAAGCAAAGCTAGGCTTGCCTAGTTTAGCAGAGTTAAGCTTGCTTTCAAAGATTTCAAGTAATTTAAGTATCTACTTACTCATCTCCAATTTTAGCTGCATACAGCTTATTTTTTTCAATGGTCACAGGTTTCTCTTCTGCCCTGCTGTAGTATAAGATCATTTCTTCCATTAGGGCATACAGGTTGTTTAGCTCATTCCAAGGCTGGACAACGAAATGACCGGGATGGCAGGCCACCGAGACGTAGATATCCATGAGGTCACCAGGCTTTGGCAAGGGTAGAGGGGGCGGCATCTCCACGCTGGACACTGCAATGCCGGACTCTCTGCCTGAATCAGGGAAACTCTTCTCCAGCTTCCCACTAGGTAACTGTAGAGCTGGAACAGCATCACCTACAGCTTTTGTGAAGCCAGTCCCACTGGGAGCCACACTCAAGAAAACATCTTTTTGATGCTTCCACAAGTCTGCATTTTTGATCTGCCTATTGATGCTACGATCCATGTCTGGGAAATTCTCTGGAGCAAACAAGTAGATGTGTGCAATTCCTTTTGAAGCATCCTGTTTAATCACCTTGGAACACAAAATATCGTTTAACAACCAGTTAGTAACTATTAAAGGCACATCTAATTTTGTACAGAACTTTTGTAAAGCAGCAACAGTTCATTGCACTTACATACAGAAACAGTTTCAGTGTTCTCCCAAAGATATGAAAGAAGTTGGGGCTAATAAGCTTTTCACAGCAGATGAAAAGACAAAAAACACCTGCAGCAGTTCCACTAACTTAAAGCAAACACAAAACTTGAATTTTGTTCCATCCAACAGGTTCAATCACAGTACTGTGTGTAGAATTCTTGCTTCCAGAAGAACAGTAGCCAGTGTCCACACAGATCTAAACAACTTATTAAATAATAACACCTAATCCTTTAAGCTATCCTCCAGTCATTATGGGAAATGAGGCCTGCTTAATTAGATGAAAAAAAAAAGAAAAAATATCTTCTAGGTTTCTCTCGCATGTAATTTTCAAGCACTGACATAAAAATACTTCCTATTTACCATCAGATATGCTAACATTATTAATAGTAAAGCACTTAAATTTTAACTTGACAAAGTACGCAACATTCTTTTAAAGATGCTTCTGCTAATGTTCCTAGCCAGGAATAAAAACTTTCTGCAATTAAAGCATGAATCTGCTCTCTATTATTTAACACAGCAAAAATGAGCACCAAATTCAAGCTCTTTTGGAAGAGGATGTCTAGAAAAGTCAGGTGCAACAGGTGTGTATCTCAGAGCAGAGGTCTAGACTAAAGCAAGCAAGAAGGTTATGGAAAGCTATAAAACACTTTTTCAAAGTGTCTGACAGCAGCTGGAATCAAAAGGTTACAAAGAAATTATCTTTGTTTAGTCTGTAGTTATAATAGATTTAATTTATAAGGGTATTTTCAGTAAGTTAAACTAAGTGAAAATTGCAAATGCAAACAATTTTATATCAAAGATAAGAGAAATTCTAACTATATAAAGCATATACTAAAACAAAGTCAATTAGAAAAAGCAAATAAAAAGTAAAACTGCTTTCAAAAAGACTAGAAGGAGAAAAAGTTTTGCTCACAAGAGGCATAAAAGTAATTCAAGATTAACTGAGAAGTTGTGTATTTCTATGTGCTGAAACATGACAACTACGTTTCTTTCTTATCAGTGGCAAAATAACTCTAGCTGCATATTTGGACTTGGACAGTCCAACAAACGAACAACTGCTGTGAAAATTGCTAAATTCACAGCAGAGGGGAAAGGACAAGATTCTAACAGGCCTAAGCAAGTAAATTTTATAACAAATTTACTAAGAAAAGAACTTTGTATAGAATTTATGTCCTTCAGCTGGATACAAACTTCTACACTTCTGTAACAAAAACCAATTTGATGGGCTGTTAAGCTTTTGAAGTTGTTCTTTCAATGCTCTTTCCTAATGCCAATGTGAGTTCAGGTCTCATAGGCATTTTGACTACTTACCTTCATGCTAAATTCAGGACAATTTATTACAGCATCTCTCAGCCACAGTACAGCATCTGGAGTCCACATGCCAGTATTAGGAGGCAGATCTGCCAGACAGCACTTCAAAGCCTAACAACAGAATTGAGTGTACAAGGTATAATTTAGTAATATGAAAGCTGGTCCAATTCAGAGAATAATGCTGACAGAGTCAATCATGCATGACAAACAGAAAGAGCAAAACGCAAATCCAGTACCACGACACATACACAACACCCACCAACTCACAGGGCTACACTGCAATTTATTTCAGGTGAAGATGCACAATACAATACATTGCAATGGTGAATGCTGTGAAACGAAACAGAATTTCCGTACATAAACCTTGAAGTAGCAGCACTACTAACACTGCCAAGAGCTTGAATACAGGTTAACCTTAACATGTCTTCATACCTGAGGAGGTATTGCTATTACTTCTCTCAGGAATTGTGGTGGGATTTCTTTGAGCTCTGATACTTTTACAGTTGCAACTGTTCCACTATCCATAAATTGCACATCAAGTGCCCGTCTAGTGTGAATAATTTTTATCTGAAAGAAGAAAGCAAGAGCACAATTTTGAGGTTAAAAAACCAACAGTGACACACACATAATAGAATATTTCATGGAAACTAAACATTCAGAGCGAGTTGAACAAAAAGAAGAGACATTTCTATGTGGGCAAATTCTAGCTGCTTTTTGAATACTTCTTACCTCTACACGTGCCAATTTTCCTTTGGAAGGAAACAAGCAGATTTTGCCACAGAAAGGTAGCAATACATTGAACTCAGATGTCTGCTGCAAATACAAAAACAGGAGTCAAAAAGCACAGAGCTATTATTATCTGGCACTCAGTTAACCATTTCAAAAGCAACACATGGCATAAACAGTACTGAGAAGAAGCAAAAGCTCTGTTTCAAACAAAAAGTATCTTTCTGACTTTAGAAACACTTCTTATCACATTGCTTTAAGCTTCCCCACTTGGTAGACCTTTTAATCCCAAACTCTGTATCTTACAGGGAAATTGGGAGAACATGAAGTGACAGGGTAAAAAGCCACATTTGGAAACAGACTAGGAAATCACCAGCAATTACTTGACTTGAAAAGTGAGAGCAGTTAAGAGCTATGAGAGACAAGCTCAAGTGAAGAAGCTCCTAGCTTATATTCTAGAACATACAATTTCTTGAGACATATAACAAACCAAATTTACTGCTAACTCAAATGGAAGTCTCATAGGGGTGACAGGCACCATGATAATCCTAAATAACAAAACAAGAAAACAGCTACACTATAAAAAAGTAGGGAAACTACATTTGAAGAACAATCAACATATTACTAGGTTTAAATTCTTGGGCAAAATGAGTTAAAATACTCCAGATAAGCTGCAAAGCCTGGTATTAAAAGAAGCTGAAGAACAATCTCTTTCTCTGATAGCAGCAAGAAAATAACAACCACTCTCTCCCAAGAACACCAACTCTTGAAACACCTATATGGCTGCCTTCCTTAGTGACTTTGTGTTGCTAAATATTTTAGCAACTTTTAGCAACTTGTGCTGCTAAACTTTAGCAACTTTAGCAAAATATTTCTACACTTTCTTTCAGTGTTTAGCTTGCTTGAAACTGAATCCTGATAAATGAAATGCGTTCAGTATAAAATAGTAGCAGGTGGTTGTGACAACAGGTCTAAAGCTTAACTTCTACACCTCAAACACTTTGACAGCATAGTTTCACAAGCAGCAGTTCCAACACGATATGCTTTGTATGATTTGATTTTGTCAGGCTCAGCAGAACTACAAAATTGATTATCCTAATTCTTACAAATTAGATCCTCGTAAGATTTTTTCTCTTTGACCTAAATTCCCTTGAGACTAGTAAGGATGCTGCACGAATCTGTAAACGTGGTGGAACATCTTTGCCATGGTGACTTCGCCATCACGTGCCTATTTCAAAGCAACTTAAGACTTTTCAAAAAGTCCCCTATACATCACTTTGACGTTGAAAAGAAAGCATCAAAAGACACTTTTCACACTGAAAGGTGCACCCCAGAAAACCCCAAACTAGAAAGAGAACTTTTAGCCTTTTTGAATAGTCTATGGCTACCACAGAAACTTGAACTTATGTGCAAGGAAAATTATCGGTACTCTCTGGAGAAATGCTGCATGACTTTACCACTTCCCTTACCGTGGAACTTACCTTGTAAATAAAGTAGTCTTCTAGTTTCTGCAATATTTCAGAAAGTCTAGACAAGCCTTTGGATGGCACTTGACAATACAGGCTCCCATCAGAGGAAACACTGGTTACTATGACATTGGTATATAGTGTATCTGCCTGCAACAGTAAGAGTGTGACAAGAAAGGGAAAAAAAAAACCACCCACAAAATTTAGCAAATTTCTGACTACTGTTTTTTGTCCATATAAGACCTCAACAGTCAATGATTTTTAATAATTAAGGAGGAAACAGGACAATGGTACCTGTAGGTGCAGTTCAAGGGACTTGTCATACAATGCCTTCAGACAAGTAGCATTGATGTTGATATCATCTTCTCCAGAAGTGTCATAGAGAACAAGAAGAGGAGTATCACTCTTTTCCAGTATTTCCACAGCAAATATCTTGAAACATGTCTGTGATTCCACAGCCTTTACTAGGACAGGATCATCACAGAAGGCTTCCAGTCCTGCAAGACACACCAGACCTTTTTGTTTACCAAAGTTTTACAGCACCCTTCCTACTTGCAATCTACTTAATTTCTAGCTTTTTATCAAAGAAAGCCACCTTTGGAGGCAGAATAGAAAAGAAAAAGACCCTTTTCAGAAAGAGTTGAGGCAAATGTGTAGAAAAAAATGGAAAACGTGTCAAGTATTAAAAAATCAACCAACGAAAAATAAGACAAGCTCATTCACAGCAATTTCACATATTTAAACTTTAATATTTTAAAAAAGTTAGAAAGGCCTACTAGTTTTAGAAAGGTAAATAAATTTACCTTTCCAATAGCACTAGGATCACTTCAGAATAATTAAACAGGCAAATATTTAGAAATATTGCCTAATTTGGCCACAACTCCATTTATGGAAAGAAATGTGCTAGTGCACATTGCTTGACACAACACGTTTCCTTTACTTCAAACGTTCCCTTTTATTTCTTTAGCCTCATGTATATTAAAGGGATAAAGACATCCATGTTAAGTGCAGAAACAATTAGGCTCCATTACAGAGGTACAGGATAAAATCATCTTCTAATATCAAGGATTCTCTGTAAAATTCTTCTTCACATCCTTTCTTCCTTTCTTTTCCCTCTTTCCATGCATACCCATGTCTGCTTAGACTAGCTGAGCTGAACAAAATCTATCAAACACATATAGAACGATTACAAAAAAGGATCAGAACTCCCAGACTCACAGAGGCTTCAATACATAAGCTGTGCCAACAGTAAGCATGTGTGCAGTCAGCACTGACTTTCTCTTACCTGCCAGTTTACATTTTGCAGCTTGAAAAGGAAGTGATCTGAATTGTTTCTGTAGTCTGCACACACTGTTGCTTTCAACAAATTCACTGAAGCCATGATCAACATAGTATACCTGAGAAGTGAAAAGGGAATTAAAAGCACAAGATCATGAATATAATTGTAAGTATGTTTCCTTGAGTCTAGGGAGACTGTATTTGGTCGCCACATTCTCTAATACAACCACAGACAAATTACTTTTTGCCAGTTTAGTACCGTTAATTTCATGTTTTCAGGGAAAGCCTCCTTCTCAAGATGTATATAATAACATCCACTCCAACTGTTCTGCAGAATCTGAACTTCAAACAGGAACTTTGCTGCAAGAATTCAGCATATACTATCTCAAACTATGTGAAGAAAGGTAATGAAGTCACAAATTTTACTCACAAACTTTTGAAAGTGTTCAAAAGTCAAATACTACTTAAGGTGCCATTTTAAGTTTTGCCTACTGTTTTTACAGCATTAAGAGAATAATTTTGATTTAAACTTGTTGTTACTTTGATACAAATACCACAGTCAATGCAGGAAACTAGAACGGAAACTACTACTGGCAGCAAATAACTGGAGCTGAAGTTACAGAAGGAAGGCTTTGATGGGACTTCCTAGAACTTTTTTCTGAAACTCTATCTTGCAAAATATTTCCAAAGCAAATATTAAAAAGGAGGTCTAAACACTGTGACAAAGGAAAATCAGCAAAAGCTGCAATAAAGCAGCAGCCTTCTCTGGACTGATAGCTCTGACTAGGGAGAAATTGGAAACAAGCATGCCGCTAATTTTCTTGCCACTTCTCTAAACCCAACAAGACCTCTCTTTCAGAAGACCAAGTTTTGACATCCAACTCCAATTCACAGCCGAAGGGTTTCATACTAACTTTCAGAAAAAACTCAGTTCTAATACATGTGTTATTTCAGTATTTATAAAATGGTTCAACTTTAAAAGTATGTTAAGCAGGGCTGGGGAAAGAAACAAAAACGTTAAAGATGTATCATTAATACTGATTAGACAAGAAATAACTGAGCAGTATTAAACTTTTTTTTATCCTTCTAATATACGTTCTAACTTCACTGCAGATGGCAAGAAAAGTCTGTTCAGCACAGGAAAATTTTTTAACGGAGGAGTTAAATAATGTGAATGGAGTTTAACTAAAATACATAAGACATAACTCCCAAAACACCTGATTTTCCTGGAAGGGGAAAGTATACTCTGTTTTTGGTTAGTTTTTTTTTTTGCTATTTAGTGCATATTAGAGATACTTCAGTACAAGACTTCGAGCAAGATCTAGGAGCAAATGAATGTTGTCTTTCCCTTCCTCTTCCTATGTTTCTCTCAAACCATTCCTCTTACCAAGGTACATTTTCAGTACCAAAGTGCTCTATAGGGCCTAGTTCCTTTTAAAATCAAAAACAAAACTCCCGAAGTCAAACTATTCATGGAGAAAAACCTGAAAGACCATTTAATTTTGTCGATCATATAACTTCTACAAGGTCTTAATTTCTCATATACCTGAAAATAGAAGCACTTCGGGGCAAGAATAGAAAGTACTAATGCAGCATATTTAAGACTTGACTGTGTATCTAAAAAACAAGCTTGTCTCAATTCTTTCACCAAGTGCCAGAGGAGGTTATTACTTGCCTTTACTCTGTTGTCCTCCAGAGAAATTATCCGTGCACGCAACCAGGCATCTTCTTCAGCATGTACTGCAACAAGCTGCCCAACACTCAGAGACTGAGCTGATGACACTGTACTGGTCTGATTGTAGTACGCTTTCATTTCATCTTCCATTTGTTCCTGGGCAGAAGAATACTCTTTGCCCACATACCTACAATATTTTATAAAAAAATCTCCCAAAAACAAAACAAAACAAACAAAACAAAACAAACAAAAAAAACCACCACAAAACAACAACAACAAAAAAAACCAAAAACAAAACAAAAAATCAAAAAACAAAACAAAACAAAACAAAACAAAAAAACAACAAGAGTTGGGATGCAACTTCAAAAAAGCTGAATAAAAACATAAGAACATTTACATGTGTTTATGAATAAATTATATACATTTTCTAAGACATTCATGTCCAAACTCTTAGCTTTTTAGGACAAAAAAGTTACCCTGTCACTAACAAACACCATCTCAATCTGGTTTTCAGTACATTTGATCTAAACTAATGCATCTAAAGTGTCTTTAAAAATTAGCTGTTAAACCAAGTGCTGTTTTCTCTCATACAACAGTTTTATCTTGGTATTTGGCTGCTGACCAAATGTTCATATTAATGCTGTTTGTGCTACACAGGTCTTCTTAAATCAAGTATATAAACTTTCTGAAAAATCTAAATGGGAAGTTCTGAATGCTTCAGAAACAAATCAGATTAGAGCAGACAAAAGGAAAACCTACCCACAAATTTGTATTACTAGCTACTGTTTCAGCTTGTTCATAAAGATCATGATTCTACTAAATTCTACCATATAATTTAGATTATATGCAGATAGTGTAATGCAACATGGTATCATAACTCTGTTACAAACATTATGTTAAATCTGACCACATTCCAGGGAACTCTGATTTTCCTAGAAACAGCCTTTTTGTTTCTGTGCAAGCATTCATCTACTTCGTAATGGAGATAAAGAGGGATGACAGTCACGCATGCGTGACTCAAAAGTTTCTTGAACATTTGTTTCATAAAGACACCTAACAGACAGTCAGAGTAACTCAACTGAAAGCAGAAGAATCTTTCAGAATTTCCTGCTTCACTCCCTATTTTATTAATTATTTCTTTTAAGAGTTCAACTGCAGTACCTAGTGTATCATCTCTTCCTTCAAACACCCTGCTGTGAATGTCTAGCAAATATCTAGGAGTGTTTTTATCTATCTCTCTATCATGACTACATTACAATTCTTTGAGAATTGATCCATGTCTCAAAACAGAAACAGCATCAAAACCAGCACCTTTCAGCATTGCCTTCATTTGTACTGCAAGTGAAAGGTTTCAGACAAAAAGCTTAGCCACATACCAAGAAAGTAAAGAGATATTGCTCCATCCCTGAGATTGAGTTAGGAATCTTGATTTTATTGATCCTACAAAAATCAACATCAACCAACACCAGCCACATAGTTCTTGTGTAGGTCAGCAGAGAGGCTGGTAGGACATGTGAGAAAAGAAGAGCGCATGCGCTGTTTCCTCTCTATATGTCTACATGAAAATTTTCTTGTCATGGCAAAAGACCCTAATCCCTTCAGGGCTAGTTTCATCATAAATGGCCCTGCCCATGAAGTACATGGATAACCCTGAGTAGTAATTTTTGTAACTAGGACCAAGAAAACACTAATTATCATCATGTACCTACACAGAGCTGACAAAATGAGAAACTTCAATACTGTCCAAGAAACATGGCTCAAATTTGGGAACAGCTGCTTACTAGAGGAATTTTTACATAACCATCCTCAGCTCAATGTCATATGGTATTTTAATCCACAGTACTCAAAGTATTAATCTGAAATACTTAGGGGAAACACCCTTAAAACAACAGACTAGAAAGCTAAGAACCATTACTCCACATGGACAGTAAGTTAAAAATGATGCCAGAACTAAAAGGTGCACAGAAACGTTTTGTAGAGCTAAGTCACATGTGCACAGCAGGCTGTTAGTAACAGATATAATGTAACAATCCACCTCTTACACTGTCCCCTTAGACCAGGCTGATTAGGAACCAAATCAAGAAACACTAGTAGTTTTTTGCTGGATGAATGTTCATCTTTCCATAAGTAGAATCTGAGTGCACTCAAGTCATGCCTAGTTAGTGTAAGGTATATAAGCAAAAAGTATTTTAATAAGCACAACAGTAATATCAGAATACTATTTTGTGTTATAGTGGGATTATTTTATAAAATCTTCCAATTGCAAGTCAAATCTGCCTATCTGCCTTGATTCTCAGACACATTAAAGCTAATGATAAAAGTGATTGATTCACGACAGAAAAAGTTTCAGAAAATTTCCATTTAAACACACAAACAAAAGGATTTAAAGTTTTCATTAGCAAAATAAGTAAATAATAAAATCCTGAAACCTCCTGTTCATCTATTTTTTTCTGGCAACCTGCACAATATGAACATGTGGATTTATAAATAAAGCAAAAAAGGAAGATTCCAAAATATAAACTTGCCTAATTAGGACCTCATTAGTGTTTTTCAATTCTAACACCATGATGGACACAGATCCTTCTGATGGAATAATTAGAGAAGGAACAGTTATGTTTTCTAGGTACTGGTCCTTGGATTCTTCATACTGCTGTTCAGCTGTGGCCTTCACACTATCATGCCTCTTGACTTTCTCAGTGACATTCAGATTTTCATCAATGCATTTCTGGGGTTTAGCATAGAGGATCGCCTTTCTGGGGACTTCAGATACGTAGTCCACAACACATACATCTGCCAGCAACTCTAGATTATTTAGAATGTCTTCTGGGAATTTTACTTGGTAAGTTTCTTGGTACACTTTGGGAAGTGCATGAGCCCAAAGACCATTGGAATACTTCAGCAAGATGCCAACAACTTTTGCTTTGAAGTCG
This sequence comes from Melospiza georgiana, assembly GCF_028018845.1. Lineage (NCBI taxonomy): Eukaryota > Metazoa > Chordata > Aves > Passeriformes > Passerellidae > Melospiza > Melospiza georgiana. The sequence goes on from NC_080465.1 coordinate 19,034,174, forward strand.
CTACTGAGTGATGCAGGTGTGGTCTCCATATTTGGCTTTAACAAAGGGTCTGCTTTTGGTGAAGTAACATTCTGAGATGCCTTTTCTTGCTCAGCATCGCTTTTTGCTGCTGGTGGTATTTTCTTAGCAGGATAAACAAATCCATCTATTGGATCACCTCTGTGTATTTTCTCCACCTTGGAAAACAACAAAGAGAATCAATAATCAATTGCATTTGTAACACTAAATTGTTTTGTCAACTACACTTTTATAATATGCATTTCATACAGACTTTGAAGAGAACATCCACAGGGAGCTAAGCTTGAGGCAGTTACTACAGGTTAGCATTTCCTGTAATGTTTCCTCCTCTGTTTTGAAGGCTTCCAAACACATATGAGTACATCAGTAGTAGGCAAACATCTATCTATGCAATACAACTGGGACTTGCTTCCAAAGTCTCTCTTTCCTCCTAGCAGGACCAAGAGATGGTGACACCCTTCACAAATTTACATCATTTCCATGTGAACCTTCCCCACAGGCAAGCAGATCATAAGCAAAAGTATCTCTCAGTTTTCTGAGGGAAAGAAGATTTGACTCTATACTCAGAAACAAGAGGACACTTGCCAGGCAGTGCTGTCAGGCAGGCTATCTGCTGTCATGCTCAGAGAATTAGTTTTCTTTACAAAAGTTCTGAAATCAAGGAAGAAATTTCTGCTTTGTAATAAATTTCATAACAAAATTGATTAGACCCTTTTAAATCATGGCCCCAGCTTCCTTCAGAACCAGGTATTTTGCCAGTCCCTACATATCCACCCTTTGCTATAAGCTCATCACAGAGTCACAACATTGAAAGTACTGTTTGAGAACCGTAGCCACAAACTCACAATAAAATTCTGCTTCCTAAAGCTTTGCAGTTTCACAGTTTCAACCTAGATTGATCTAACCATACCTTAGCAGGAGTCTATGTAAAATTGAGATAACAAAAGGTCTTAGTGCTTTCGCATTGGTCCCAAAGCAAAAAAAACAAAGAAAGTTACAAAACAAGGTTTATGTAGCTCCACTTTGGAGTTCCTTTGTCAGAGGAAACAACTCTAATCAAAGTAATTTTCAAAAGCACATCAATGAAAAAACATGGAGCAGCTGAATTACTTGCTACTACTCAGGGGTAGCATTCACCTCCACCCTATTTTTGTCCACACCCATCAGAACTTTATAAACCTTGCCCAACTAATTATTCGCAGCTCTGTTCTAGCAACATACAATCAAAGCATAATGAACAAAACTCCAGGTATTTTCTTACAGAAAAAGAATAACACATATCACTCATTATCAAGACAACATTAGCAAGAAACAAATACTGAGTTACAATTATTACTGAAAAATAACCAAATGGCCTTTGCTGTGTCTAGAATAATGTATTTTGTCCCATGTATATCACATCACACTTAGCCCAAATTGCCACATGGTCTGAATTAAGAGTCAGGAAATGAACTATATAAGTGCATTTCTCTACACTTGCTCTGCATTACACTGTCTAAGCTGGCACCAAAACAATCTGTGAAAAGGTTACTGGGAAGAGGCCTTAGTCAACTTCCATGAACACGAGCATGACACAAAGAAAATAATTTTCATAGATATAAAAAAAAATATTAACCATGTTAGAGAACTCTCACACGTTCTTGGTAGCATGCCTAAATTATTCTCTATCAGTGAAAAACCAAAATATAAATATTTTCTGCAAGAATAAGACATAAGAAAGCAAAGTTCTTGGGCATCTCTGCTAGTCAGCTTAATATAAGAGACAATAAACATGTCTGGCAGTAAAACCTAGAAGGACTGAGATGCCTTCCATGATTCCTGACAGAGAGCACCTATATTTGTACCCTCTCATATGAGGAATCTTACAGTGCCCCTTGCACCACAGGAGAAGAAAGGAGTTCAGTTAAAAATAGCACCAAACAAAAAACTTATCAAAGCCTTGCAAAGGCTTTGATACATGGTAAGGAGACCTAAGTATATCAAGTCACACAGACAAAGAAATCAGAGCATGCCATTTTGACAGATAATCGTATCCTAGATGGAGAGGAATTGATAAGGATGTCCCATGTGTTCAAGGACAAGGCTGAGGAATTCATTTACATGACCAGCCAAGGAAAACCTTTATATCCAGAAAATACTTAATTATCAAGACAACAATTTGTTTGAGAATGCTGTGTTGGACTATATGGCAGTTCATCCTGGAAGAAGCTGGATGCAAAGGTCTACCTTTATGTATCCCTTCTCTTGGCTAGTGCTCTTTAAATAGAGCTGCAACACAGCTGAATAAATTTTTGCTGACAGGACTATAAACCCTTACACAGTAGACCAGCAGCAGACTGAGGAGAGAAGATCCTCAGAGATCTTTAAGCCTCTTAAATCCAATAATAGCTCTGGGGTTTTCTAGACACTGAAGTTCAGTTTTGAAGAGGCTGTATATCCTAACTGCGCAAACCATTTAGAGACAGCAAAATGCTATTTTCAGTAAATTGTTTCAGATCACTTTAGTATAAATAAGCACAGGCTGACATCACTAGAATCACAGAATCATAAAATATTCTGAGTCAGAAGAAATCCACAAGAATCACTGAGTCCAAATCCTGGCCCTGCACAGGACATCTCCAGGAATCACATCACCTTCAAGGCCACAAAAACTTCTCATAACAAGCAAATGGCTCCACTTATGAGCAGCACTTCAAAACAGACACCCTTTCTTAAGCACAAATGTCTCAACCAAGTTTCCTGTTGAGCTTACAGATTTACCTTCAAGGTACTCCCCATTAGTATGGCTGACACCCCAGCTCTGCAAGCACATTATTATACTGGGAGGTACTGAGAAACACCTGAAAGACAACGTAGTCATTAGTCACAGCCAGCACAGGTTCATAAGGATAAACTCCTGCTTGTCAAACTTAATTTCATTTTATGACAAGACAGATAACCCATCTAGCTGATCCAGTGGATATAACCTTTTGGGTTCCAGTAAAGCTTTCCATACTGGCTCTCACAGCATCCTTCTGGACAAAACATCCAGCACACACCGGGGTGAACACATCACATGACGGGTGAGCAACTGGCTCATGGGTCATTGAATGGGGTGACATCAGACTGGTGACCTGTCACTGGTGGGGTTCCACAGGGCTCCAGCCTCAGCCCTGTGCTCTTCAACAGCTTCACAAATGACCTGGATACTTAGTAACCCTGGGAAGGAGCACTAAGCAAGTTCACAGAAGATAAAAAACTGGGAGGAGCTGTTGACTCCCTCACAGGCAGGAAGGCCTCGCAGACTGACCTTGATCAATTAGAGGGCTGGGCAACCACCAACAATGTGAAGTTCAACAAGGGGAAGTGCTGGATTGTGCACTTGGGGCAGCACTGGATGTGTGTATAGACTGGGGAGCAAGAGACTGGAGCGCAGCTCCATGGAATGGGAGCTGGGGGTCCTGGTTCATGTCAAGCTGAACATGAACCAGCAGTGCCCTGGCAGCCAGGAGAGCCACCCGTGTGCTGGGGTGCATCAGGCACAGCATCACAGCTGGGCGAGGGAGGGGATTGTCCTGCTCTGCTCTGGGGCAGCCTCACCTCGAGTGCTGGGGGCAGTTCTGGGTGACACAATGGAAAAAAGGCATTGAGCTGTTAGAGAGCATCCAAACAAGGACAATGATGGTAGAAAAGGCCTCAGGTGAAGGCCATATGAGGAGTGGCTGAGGTAATTTGGTCTGTTCATCCTGGAGAAGAAGAAACTGAGTTGCAGTTACAACTTCCTTGAAGGAAGGGGAAGAGGAGCAGCAGGCACTGATCTCTACACTCTGGTGACAGTCACAGGACCAGAGGGAATGGTCTGAAGTTGTGTCAGGGGAGGTTTAGGTTGGATATCAGGAAAAATCTTTTTCAGCCAGAGGATGGTTTGACCACTAGAACAGGCTCCCCAGGGAAGCGCTCAGAGCACTATCCCTGACAGAGCTCAAAAAGCACTTAGACAACACTCTCAGGCACATGGTGTGATTCTTGGGGATGCCTTGTACTGGGCTAAGACTTGTATTTAATGATCCTTGTGGGTCCCTTACAATTCAGAATATTCTGTGATTCTGTGACCTTGCCCCTTATCATCTCTCCATTACACAGCACAAAACAGAGGCAACAGCTGGCAGAATGAATTATCAGGGCAACAGAGAGTGAAGCCTTTTTACACAGGAGAATAATATTTTTTTCCTGGGCTTGAATAACAGAGGCAGCTCTTAAAAACTGAAATCTGAAGACTCAAATAATAAAACTTCAAATAAAAAATTCTCCCAAGATAAATACTGACACTGCAACTGAATGAAATGCAAAAGAGCAAGTCCCCTTGTTTTGACATACACTTAAAGCAAGGACAAAAGCAGACATGCTCCTGTATTGGCAGGACAAAATCTTTGCATAAATATGCTTGACAACATTTAAAAAAACCACTGACCAACATATAGAAACTAAAGAAACTATCCACTTTGCAATGCCAGCCTTAACTAATTGTGTGTACAGTGATAGTCATATATTGGTAACCTCCTGGAGCATCAACAGGATGTTTCCAAGAAGGAACTGGAGAAAACACATCCTTGAAATGAGAGTTTCTAGTCAGAGTAGATGTTGTTCAATTTCAATGTTACATTCAAACTAGGATATGCAGGTATTTTCTGCTATTCTCCTGCAAGGTAAGAAAAGAAAAGAAAACCCGCAGAGGAAGTTTGCATTTAATGTCAGTGACAGAGTCTCATCAGAAGTCTGGCTCTATGGTTTTTAGTATCCAACAGGTTCTCAAAGACGGCTCTAAAATACAAATCAGAACTATCACTCTGATTCATTGAGAAGAATTCTTCGGAAATGTGGTGCAGGAGTTTTTCAGATCTGATTTAAATATGCAACATGGAAGCTCAACCACCAGAGCATACATACCAGAGACTGTACACAGAAACATTTTAGTGACAGGCACCTTAGACAAACACTTCAGTGTGAAGGCAGCTCTCATCTACCTGACTTTCCTCACAATACGTGAAGTTAAACTCCTAGAAAGCTGGAACTGAAAGCAGCAAGGAAAGTATTTCTGGCCTTGATCAGCACTACCTGACATCTACACATTGGCTGACAGCACTTCTCTGTCATTGGCAGCCACCACAACTTCAGGTCCCACTGGTTTTGCCCATCCCTCTACAGTACAGGTCTCCCCAGGCAATGGTAAGATGCTGCTTCAACATTAGCATTCAACTCCTCCCTGTTCCAAGTAGCTGCTTCTGAAAGCAGTAACTGAACTGCTGGGTACGTGTCCAGAGCAACCAAAACTGGGAAAAAAAAGACACTTGGTCGGTGTTCTTGAAAGGCTGAAGATCCCCACTGCATATGGTGGCATCACTCAGTAAGGAGCTTTTCCTTACAAAGATCTGGAAGCTTCTTACATCATCCAGTTACAGCTAATCCTTGGAATCCACTCCAGCTTTTGCAGCTTCTAGTCTGATATACAATTAATTATTTTGCATGGGAAGCTATGATATCTATTTTCTTACCCTAAACAACAGAAGAACACATCAAAACACTTGTTTTTAGCCAAGCGTCATGTCAGCTGGGAAGCTGAAACAGACTGGAGTATGCTGGCCAAAAAAGCTGCAGCATGTCCATTGTTAAAAATCTGACTGGATACAGACCTGGACAGACTGCAGGTGACCCTGCATGAGCATGGAGGTTGCATTAGGTAATCAAATGAGGTCCCTACCCACCTCAGTGATTCTGTGATTCTGCCTCTGGTAGTCATTTCTTCTGTACTTACCTGAAATGTTAGAATGCAAATCATACTAGGTATATATTTCTACTTTCTTTTGTTGTTAAACTAAAGAATCCCTATCGTCCCTCTGTTCAGGTTCAGCTCGTGCTCAGAGCTGGGATGGTAAGCTCTACAAAGTTCAAGAGTGTCTTCAGATTGCCCCCTTCTGCCCATCCTCTTTGCCCTCCCACTCCATTACCCTGCACATCACAGTGAAGACACTTGTTCTCCCCTTTCTTGTACTTACAAGACTGGCTTCTGCAAATACACAATTACAGAGGAAAGTGTGATGCAATAAGACAGCTGAGCCAATCTAAAAACTCCATACTGTTGAGGGCTGCCCCTATTCCTCACATCTTTATACCAGCACTGAGGATCAGCAGACAACTCTGTCAGCAGTTCTTTTTGGCTGTAATACCCTTTACCTCATAATGCATTGAAGCTCTCCTACAAGGTCAGAACACCGGAGATGCACAGGTTGCAGGAGTAAGAAAAGATGCTGTCAAAATGGAGTCTGACTTCATTTGGTGGCTCATAGCGTTGTCTAACCACTCATCACCAGGCCTGAGTTTCAGCTATACTGATTTGCAGCCTGTTCTAGCACTATGTTTGGACAGCAAAGTCATTCTGGACCTTCTGTCCTCAACCAGGTCATTTCCACACATTCCAGGACATCATCCTCCCAGTGAGGCTGACACCAATGTAGTCTGCTCTGTGCTGAAGTACGTACAGCACATCTAATTACATTTTAGGTATAACACGTCTTGTGTCCTCTGAACTCCATTCTAAATGGCTGCTGGCTCTGTGTCTAAACACCAATTTCTTCAGTGAGGGTGGCAAAAGAAAGTTATTGTAATTCAAGAGATCATCTACTGGAAACAGCATTTAGGGTTTGTGTAAAACTGAGCTTTCGTTGATACCCACTACCAGACACGATAGCCTGCTCCATTGTCTCCTCCATGTGCAAAGTACATTAGAGTTGGATTTTTTATTCTTTCAAGTTTGTTTCTCTGTTTAGAAAGATCACTTTTGCTTCACATAGCTTAACTGTGGTATAGAAATTCCTTCTCTCAGAGTGAAGACCTGATAAAACTAAAATTTCTCAAGGAATACAACTCTCTACTGTGGCAATGCTTCTCTTTTCTGAGCATACCTGTTTAGGTATGTTTACCTCTTTTCTTACCTACTGTAACCACTGTTACTGTAAAATGTTACAATAAAAGCTCAGCTGCCTGATGCATTAGTATGTAGAACCTATTTTGTTAAGACATGGTGTACTGCCCAGGATTCAGAAAACAACAGTCTCAGTCTCCCAATTTGTTTACCATCTAATCCTGGCATTCTATCAAGCCTTCAGTTTAATCTTCTGCAAAAAGTCCCAACATGTATAAATGTAAAATATGAATCTGAGAACCAAATACAGCTTAAAAAAGATAAAATAAAACCTCCTACCTGTCAATTAAGCAACATCTCATTGTTGTCTCATGCAGGTCTCATTCTTATCTAAAAAATTCTCTACCTTTCTGTGGTGATAAACATCAACTTGTAGTGACTATTACCAAAAAAAAAAATCAAACAAAAAACCAAACAAAATACCCCCAAAACAGTGAAAAAAAAAAAATGCTAATTTCCCCCTTAATTCCTCCAATTTTTTTCCAGTGATGTATTTTCAAGACTAACAGACTGTGGGACCGGTCCAACACCTTACCAGATATCCAAGAGATTAAGTGAAGAAAACTAAGCCCTGCTTTACCCTGTAAAGCCTCCTCCTCACAGTAAACAGCCAGGAAAATGGTCTCCACTCTGAGGAGTCTTTTCACACAGCATCAGCCAACACAGTCACTAAAGGTCACTATAGTGACTTAAGGTCACTAAAGAATATATTCACATGTTACATATTGTTTAGCTTAATGTTTATTAAAAAGCAGTAAGAAACCTGACTGAGGAATGATAGATTAGAGACAAAAAACTGTCCTCTGACAAGTAATAGTTAAGCTGGTATGTAGCTAGAGCCAGTAGAGTATTTTAAGGAAAGGAACATCTTTGTTCTAGAACTGCGGAAAAGCAAATGTATCTCTTCCAGCACAAGGGGAATTTCAAAATTCAGAATGGTAGTGTTATTTTTCTACCAATTCCTTCAGAAAACAAGCAGAAAGACTAAGGCAGTCATTACCACAAGAAAACTCCAGAATCAAATCAATGTGCATACATCCCTTCATTCTGTCAATTAAAAGGTGTCTGCTTGTTATTCATTCTACCAAAATACTGGCTCTAGGATTGGTGTTTTCACTAAAACTTTGGGTTTTATAACCATGGAAGAACTTCTGAGGCACAAGGTATGACAGGGTCTGACAGGATCCATCTGTCCTGATGGATGAAATTATTTTTGGCTGTTAAGTGACCCACTGTGCCACTCAGACACTTACAACTCTACGGAACAGGATGGGATTCACCTGAGAGTACTAAGGGACCTGGAAGAAGCACTTGCCAAGCTGCTCTCCACCATTTAGCATCAGTACTGAATAACTGAGGAGGCTGATGACTGGAGTTTGGCTAATGTGATGCACACCCACAAGAAGGGTTAGAAGGAAGATGTGGAGAACTACAGGCCTGTCAGCCTGACTTTGGTGCTGGCAAAGGCTATGGAACAGATCATCTTGAGTGTGATCATACAGTACATGCCAGACAACCAAGGGATCTCACCCAGACAGCATGGGTTTGGGGAAAGGCAGGTCTCACCTGACCAACCTGATGTCCTTTCACGACCAGGTGATGTCCCCAGAGGGTGAGGGAAAGGCTGTGGATGCTGTCTACCTAGAATTGAGAAAAGTCTTTGAGACAATCTCCCACAACATTTTCCTGGAAAAGCTGGCAGCCCACAGCTTGGACAGGAGCACTCTTTGCTGGGTTAGAAACTGGCTGCACAGCCAGGCCCAGAGAGTGGAGGTGAACGGTGTCACATCCAGCTGGGGGCTGGTCACCAGTGTTGTTCCTCAGGGGTCAGGAGGCTCCGGGGGCCAGTCCTGCTTAATACCTTTATTTATGGTTTCGGTGAGGGGGTTGAGTGCATCTCACTGGGTTCACAGGTGACACTACACTGGGTAGAAGTGCTGACCTGCCAGAGGGCAGGAAGGCTCTGCAGAGGGATCTGGACAGGCTGGATTGATGGGCCAAGGGCAAAGGTGTGAGGTTCAATAAGGCCAAGTGTCAGGTCCTGCCCTTGGGTCACAACAACGCTGTGCAGTGCTACAGGCTGGGCAGAGTGCCTGGAAAGCTGCCCAGCAGAAAAGGGGGATGCTGGTCAACAGCACCTGGTGGACAAGAAAGCCAATGGCATCCTGCCCTGTATCAGCAATAGCGTGGCCAGTAGGACTAGGGCAGTCCCTCTATATCCAACACTGGTGAAGCCACACATCAAGCTGTGTGTCCAGTTCTGGGCCCCTCATGAACAAGAAACACATTCAGCTGCTCGAGCAAGGCCAGAGAAGGGCAAAGGAGCAGGTGAAGGGTTGGAGCTGGAGAGGGTAATTCCTATGAGGACTGGCTGAGAGAGCTGGGGTTGCTCAGCCTGAGGAAGAGGAGGCTCAGGGGTGACTTTATCACTCTCTGCAACTCCCTTTGAGGAGGCTGTAGCCAGGTGGGGATCCATCTCTTCTCCCAGTTAATCAGTGACAGGACAAGAGGACACAGACTCAAGCTGCACTGGGGTGGGGGTGTTCAGGTTGGAGATTAAGAGGCATTTCTCCACTGAAAAGGGGGTCAGGCAGTGCACAGACTTCCAAGGGAGGCAGTCAAGTCACCATCCCTAGAGGCAGTCAATAAATGACTGAACTGACAACCAGTGCTATGGTTGACAATGGTTATTTGGTCGAGAGTTGGACTTGATCTTGGAGCACATCTGAAATACCTGTTGAACACCAACACACAAAGTATGAGAAACAAACAGGATAAACACCAAGCACTGGTTAGTTCCCAGAGCTATGATCTCTTTGGTGTCAGCAGACTTAGTGGAACAAGTGCCACACCTGGCATGCTGGGATGGAGGGCTGCAGGCTGTCCAGGAGGGATGGGCAGGGCAGGCAATGTGGAGGAGTTGCACTGTATGAAAAGGGGAGGTTTGACTGCACAGCCCTTACTGTTAGTGATGACGTGGGTGAGAGACCCTGGTTTCCAGGGAGCGTTGTTGTAGTGTCTGCTACCAACAGGCACTCAGGAGAAATCTCTGGGTTGGCATCTTGTTCTTACTGGAGATTGCACCTCCCCAGACATCTACTGTGAACACTGTTCTGCTGTGACAATCAAATCTGGGAAATGTGTGAAGTTTGTAGGAAATAACTTCTGGTCACAAGTACTCAGTGGGACAACTAGGAACTAAAGCCTCCTAGGCAGAGGACTCTGTCAGGGGAGGTTCAGGAAGCATTTCTTTAACAAGAATGTGGCAAACACTGTAACTGGCTTCTTGGCTGACACCCTCAGCCTGACAGTGTTCAAAAGATATTTGGATAATGCCCCTAACAACAAGTTTTAACTTTTGGTCATTCCTGAAGTGGTCAGGCAACTGGACTAGATAATCACTGATAAGATTCCTTCCAACTGAAACACTCCTATTTATTTTGCAAATACTTATCACTTGCATTTTTCCATACTGAGTCAACATTTGCATGAAGCTACTATAAATGCCAAGATCCCTTTTCCCCAAGCTTCAAAGTCCACACAGAAAAAAAACTCACTTTTTTTTTTAATGTAGGGAGAGTCCTTTCTGTCCATGGCCAAGATTACAATGAAATTTTACAGGCCAGAAATATGGTATGAGGAGGTTACATACCTCAGGGGTTCAGCTGTCTGCATCCCAAGGATGCAAGGCTGAGCTCCAACACAGTAAAACTATATAACTTTGACTTAGAATTGTAAAAAAACAGCTAAGTTGTGAGAAAGAACTTGTGACAAAAATATATAAAAAGACAGAAATGAGACAGGAGTTGCAAGTCTAAAATAGGGATCACTAGCTGCTCAAAGACACATGGCAAAGTAATTAATCAAACAGAAAGGTAAAAAAATCTGAGAAAAAAAGGTGAAGGTGGGAGGGTCACTACCAGTGATCACATTTTGCAAAGCACAAGTGCTGGAGGTGAAAGCAAACAATTCAGCAACACTGTGGATTTGCCAGAGCTGTTGAAGCAGATTCTTCTCCTGGCTGAGGTGTGTCTAGACAACAAAGACTTCTAAGCATATTTATTGTCAGCCCCACTGCTCATGAAGGCTGGGCCACAATCTATGACTGCTAGCCACTACCCGGTAACTTTGTACTTTTGCATTTAGCTGTGCAAAGTATGTTGCTACAAGTAAGACGCTCAACCAAGCCGACCTAAAGAGGGGAGGTAACAGACAAATGGAGACAAAGTCAACCTCAATACCTCTTGCCTGAACGGTGAAGACTGAAAACAAGATCATCAACCTGCAATTTACAGCGATACTTGGAGACCTGAACTCAGTAAATAGAGAAAATATCCATTATCCATAGTTGTAAAAACATGGAAATTACCATCTTCTAGATAAAATTCCTACCTTTCCAACAGAAGATTTGGATATGCAAAGTTATTCAGAAGTGATACTCTCAAATGCACAGATTAAAAGCTTGGAGACACTAAAAGTGTATTAGGTTTGTTGTCTGCTGGTTTGTAACTATGTTACACTGATTTAAATGAGTAAAAAAGGAATATGTTCTTCTTTAAGACAATAAAAGAAACACCAAGCATGTTTTTGAGCCTGGCAGACACTACCCATGTAAGAAACCAACATGACAGAAATAATTCAGGTATCAGATATCTTTACTTTCACTGGAGAGTACAGTCTTTCTTCTTCATTTCAAAGGTTCTACAAACTTGTACACCTGCAGACAATATGTTTAAACCAGGAACTGATTATTCTTAAGAGATGTACTGTAGCTTTCATATAAGAAGTCCCAATTCAAACCTCTCCATGCCTGAGCCATAATTACAATTTTGTAAGTCAGTAAACTGAGACGGGCTTTAGAGGCTCATTAAGTTCTCTACAAAAAGACTGATTGTGCCAAGATAACTCGATAGTTCTGACTGCTGTTGTACTGTGCCCATTGTATTACAACGTTTCCATGGATTTAATCAGTACTTATTTATGCTTAAATGACTTTATTTGCATGCTAGAAAGAAAGAGATAGACCCAACAGATAGTAAGCAAATGGATAATGAACACAGAACAAAGATACTGGATGAACAGGACTGACTGGAACATTAACTACAAAAAAGACTAAAATTTGCTGCATGAATTAAGCAATTCAAGACATAACAGCTTGCCCTGTAGATAACACAGAAACCACTCATCAACCATCAAAACAAATTGCTGTGGACTGTATACATTTCTAGTGTTTGTAGTGAGGTGTTACAAACACATTTTATATATCTGTGAGAAAACCATACATGTACACAAATGGGTGTTGTTCCTGAAAAGCAGTTATTCAACTCAGTTATTTTCTTTTAATTTTTTTTGTATTTAATGCTTTTACAAAAGAAAAGACTTAGTAGGACATACAAAAAATGTACTTCAAGAAGACAAATAATTCTTATTACTTCAATACTCTTCTGTGCCACAGTTTGCCAAATACCAAGGTAATGAAAAGTCTTCGCTGACTGGCCATTTAACACTGGCCTGTTGAAGTAAACCTAAATAAAGCCTTGATGCAAAGTTGCATGACACCATAAATGACCCATGAATGCAGAAGAGGAGACAGAAGTACAGCAGTTGAAGCCCCTCCACCCTGTGGTGATGAAACTCCTGTCAGACCTCTAAGCGGACACTCAGCCAGACATCAGCTCCTAATAAGAGACGCAATGACACCCTCACTAATCAAGGGGAACAGGCATCAGAAGGAGGGCAGAAAGGGGCTTAGCTGTAATCTCTCCCCCCAGCATTACCACCCTTCAATTTCATCTATTATTGTATCATAAACCTAACCTAAACAGCAAAATTCCTTGGCTTAAGATGTGAGAAAGACCTCTGGAAAAGTCTATAGAAAGATAAATACAGTTAGACCTCAGACTGTTCACAAAGGTTGTTGGTAGCTTGTAGCTTTAAGAGGAGGCAAACCCACCAACAAGGAAAAGCATAAAATGCAATTGGGGAAAAAAACCCAAACCAAGAACAACAAACATGGCATGGACATCACATGTCATCAGTACTGGGGTCAGTTAAAGGTTGCAAGGCAGCAACCTCAAGCACTTGCTTCACAACACCATGCAGTCTGATCTTCCTTGTTCAAACACTAGTCCAGCCAACTGTGATTTTCTGGGGTTTCAAAGGGCATTGTGGGGGTTTCAAGGGATGTGGAGGTTTTCTGTCACTGCTACAGAGCATGAAGGGAAAAGCAAGTACACATAAAATAACATTTGGCAAATGAACATTCGGAAGTCTACAGAATACTGGCATCTTCCATAAAAAGGGCTCAATACTTACTGTGCACACATGAGGCCAGTTCTCAAGCTGATAGAGCACTTCTGTGCTCAGGTCCTCCCAGTACATTTCCCGATATATCTGAGGCATCTTTGACAGTCTGACACCACTGCTGTACTTGCTCAGCAGCTCCTTAATGCGACTTTGAAGTTCCAGGACATCAGCAGCAGAAGAGCCAGGGGCAACAGTATGTGCCTCTGCAGTGGATGCATTCAAGCTATCTGTTAAAAAAAAATTACAGCCTTGAAGTAAACACAGCCCTACAAACAGAAAGACAGCTCATTACCTCTGTACTTAAAACTAAACATGGGATCTGCCAGCATAGCACCAACTTTAAAACATGGCTCTCCCACCCAGCATGGCTGGTTCAGTGACTTCCTATGGCAAAGAACTATGGAAATCTCAGACATTAAGTAACTACCTAAAATGAGTTTTCAATCACTGTAGTTATTTTCGTAAGATGTTGCTACGTGTTACTTCTGAAGGAATTCTGGAAGAGAATACAGAACTGCCAGCCCCACTGCAGCTAAGACACTGCACTAAGATAGTATCCCAAGAGGGGAACAGGATAATTTCTTTATGAGTACAAACACCAGACAGATACTGCATGACAACCAAGAATGTTCTTCTATATTCAGATGGGTGTACAAATCAGACCAATGATTTGCCTTTCATTCCAAGATATGTCCTGAGGAAAAGTCTCCACCCAACAGGCAGCTTTTCTGTGCTATGGCATCCAAGGAAGCCCTCCAGTGGAGCAAAGAAAGTGACAACTGCTCAGCTGCTCTGGGCAGTTTCATACATTGAAACTCATCAGGCACTCATTATTCCAGGGGGAGGTTCACACCACTAGCTTACCTGCTGCCTCATCTCTACCCCTCTTCTCCCTTTGGTGGGCTCTATTTGCTACCAGACCTGAAGCTTCACAAATCAGGCTGACAAGTCTCAAAGAAAGAAACCATCATATTGCAAGCCTATCAGCTGCACAACTGTTTAGCCATGCAGGCAGAAGAGTATTTGCTGGACAGATACATTAGTAATGCTACTTAGTCCTGAAAGCCAGGATTTCATCCTTATACCAGATTCCTAACCCACTGGTGAAGTTAAGCCTACTCCTCCCATTTCCGAACTCCTCACACTGGCTTTGTGATTTGCTTTGACACTTACTGCCCAATGTTTTTCCTAGAAGACTGAGAGGCAGACAAGCAAACGCACATTTCCTCAGCACAATGAAATAAGAGTGAAAAGGTTCACTCACAGAACTTGATTCCTCATCCAAGCCCATCCTCATTCAAAACAACTACTAAGATGGGGTTTTTTTAAGATGACACCCTCTCTGAGTAGTAAACAAATAATTTCTCAATGGGCATACCATTTGACTCTGTGGAAGAACTTCTGGACAGGTGAACTTGCAACTCCTTTTGAAATCGTGGTGGGACAGTCAGCCTCTTCTCAGATCTAAAATTGGAAAGAAAATTGCTTAGAATCACTCTTCTTTCTCTAAATAACATTCCATTTGCTTCTAAGACTTATACATAAAATAAAATGCATTCCACACATTCCATACACTCCTAGAAGGCATCCTGCAGTAGTAGTCACAACATCCTCGTCAGGAAGACGACCTGATCAGCAATAACAGGACAGATCAACGGGTAGTTTATTAATTTTTCTCATTATTGTGAGAAACAAAACACAGTAAAAAGACATTAACAAAGGGAAAGTATCTAGGAACACATAGGCCTTCTAGGTCTTTTTGTGGATGCTGTTGGTTACATTGTTTAAGAGATTCTCCTCTGAAGATCTCTCCCACTGAAAGCACACAAATGTTGCACTTGCAGGCGTTCCTCAGAGGAAGAATACAGACTCTACGTGGGAATACGGACACTAAAATGAGCTCCTGACACTGAAGAGGGCACAGCACTGTGTAGCTCACAAAGACCTGGAAAAAAATCAGCTGTGGAATAATTACATACACTGCAAGCAAAAGGGAACAAGAGCTGGAGAAGGGAAATCAAAGACTAGGCAACATCTCCACCATAGCACAGCAGGTTGCCCTGAACCAGGCACCTCCTGACCAGAGCAGACCCTGCACACCCACTGTGCAGGCTTTGTATAAGATCTCTGCCCAGGGCCAGTTCTGGAATTCAGAGATAACAATGGAGCAAGCCATAAACCTCACCAGCTGCAGAAACACCAAGGGTGATTTTCACAGCTTCACCTGGACTCTGAGAAGGTAGGACAGTAGTTCCAGAATGATGCTGTGGCTAGTTGCAACAGGAAGTCAAGACCAAGAAGCCCTATATGTCATCACACTGACTTGTAATCAGAGCACATCCATGAATCAGAATGAAACCTCCCACATTCGTGTCTCTTCTGAGAAGCATGTTAAAAGATTTAACATTAATTTGTCTCCCCTGCTTTTATGCTGTCCCTGTTAGATGAAACCATTGTTCCTCCATCAGCTATGGGATATCACTTGTACCAAAGACCATACTTCTGTCCTGAGTCATGTCCCACAGCACTAGCTATGAGGACAGGCACTGCCCAGCTCAGCAATTTACACAACAGGAATCATGCCCAGAAGTGCTGGCAGCAGCAGATCAACTACAAGCACATTTATGAAACTTGGAAAGTACAAAAGCAAAGCCACCCGCACAATATCAAAACTTCCACTCACACCTGAGACTTGCTGGGTATCTGAAAAGCCTCTTACAACACTCATCTGCACTACAGAAAAGCCCTCTACATTCTGGGCACACCCCAGATGCCCACACTAAGTAGCAGCAGTCTCTTCTTAAAAGCTGCGGCTGCCCATGCAGATGCTACAAGAAATTCAGGATCCCTCTTCTTTGTACATGTACCTACCAGTACGGACAACTCTAAGCTGAACAAATACTCAAGCTAAAAAAGTCCTCTAAATGGAAGCACACTCAAAAGAGACTACCATCTTTGCTAGGCAGAAAGCAAAACAATCCTGTGAAATACCCCATGGGTAGTGGAGACTGTCCTGCTATCTCTGCCTGCCAACAGGAATCCATAGCTGTGTTCTAGTCCTCTGTGCCATACACACTTGTATCACCTTAAGCCCCACATCAGGTGACACAAGTGATGTGACTGCAGGGTAGGCCAGCCAGAACTGCAGGCAAGTTCCAGTGAGAAAGAGGGCAGATATTCCCTGCTTAAGCCATGCCATGTGAACACCCCGGAAAGAAACCTGTAACAGAGCAGGGATGATTCCCTTCTGCTACATGTAAAAGCTAATTGGATTTGGGATCCTCTCAGTATTAAGAGATTTTATGTAGGGTCTTCCTGTGCTTTCTGTTGTGGTTCAACAGTTTCCTACAACGAAACTGTCATCCAGCTTTCCAAGCTGACATGGGCTTTGAGCACAGCCATCACCAGATCTGAGTGCTGCAATCAGACAAGAATTGTGTGATGTGCTGCTTGCTCCCACAGATCATGACGTCTCCACAGTAAGATGGGGTATGGCCAGACAGTGCCAGGGCCAACATGCTTCCCTACAGTTTGCACTTATGGACAACTCAGTTACTTGCAAGGCCTCATGCTCCTCAGCTGCTGGAAGCCTGCTCCCAGCATGAGGCCTCCTAGCCACCAGCAGCCTGGCCCTTCACAAATGCCTGAGCAGCCATGCAGCCCTGCCAAGTCCCCATGCGTAGCTCCAGCTCAGCAGCTAGTCACGTCTCACTGCCACACATCACTGCCTCACAACGAAGGGGAGCAATGTCCTTCCCTGCCAAGTGCCTTATCTTGGTGAGGCCCATGCCACCCCAATCTGCCCTCTGGTGCTTGGACAGTTGCTATCTAAGCAGCAAGGCCAGGTAGTGGCCAGCAGCAAATGGCTCCTGCTGCTTCAAACAAGGGTGTCACCAAGCACCCAAACCTGTTTTCATCCATGCTGCTGCCTTCCAGCCTCAAGGATCTCTGCAGTAAACCAACAAGGTCTCTCCCTGATTCTCACGGTCCACAGCAACATAGTCAGGATAACTTCAGAGATTGCTGCTCTAAAGACAAGCCTCAGACCCTGCACCAGCATCTGCAAGAAAGCCTTGGACAACCACCTTCAGTGTTTCTCTGTTGTCATGTGAGTGTGACAGCACCGGGAAGACAACCAACCTGTTCCCTTTCTACCAAATGCTACACAGGGGAAAGCCCCTGAAGCTGTGGTCATAAAAATCTCTGAAAAAAATATCACAAAGCACTACAGAGGTGGGACATAGACTTTGGCAGTCACAAAAAAAAACACCATTTCCAGCCTCATTGAGGAGCTTCACCGCATGATACTGGGTGGAGCACCAATACCTGTCAGCACCCAAAGTCTGTCACTGGCAGACATTGTGTCAAGGCAAGGAACACACGTCTGCCATAGCAGTACAGATGTTCAACAGAAAAGAACAGAGACCCTTATGTGCAACCATAAGAGCATGGGTGTCCTTTCCTACCATGTGGGCACATGGAGGGGCAGGGTGGGTACCAGAAAGGCAAAAACTGCACACAGATAACAGCTCACTCCAAACTGGGAAGTGGGCAAAGAGTCTGTCACCCTCAGGATTTGTCTCAGCCTACCTGAGCTGTGAAGGCTCAGTCACTCTCATAGGCAAGTGCTGACATCCCTGCTGGAATAGTGTCCTCAAGCTCGTGCCAGATAACTATGAGGCTGCTGTCAGCCCAGGATTTCTGGGGATGCTGTTCAAAACTCCACTCACTGCACACTGTTTTTTGAAGTCAGGACCTCCTGGCTCAAAGAAGCTTTCCCTCCTGCAATTCCCCAATTACAAGCAACTACAATGGTATAGGAGGTACAAAATGTCCCCAGCAGCAAGGACACATGGATCTTGCCAGCCCTGCCTCAAACTGGCCAAGTTGAAACAAATTAACAAATTAATCCAGTCACACACAACCTTGTATTCACATGGAATATGAATCGCATCTCTCTGAACTCTCCCTTCACTATGTACCCAAGCTAACAGGATAGTATTTGGACTCTTTACAAAAGCACAAGATGTCTCCTCCTCCAAAAACAGATGGGCCAAAGCAGACTTTGCTTGTAGCTTCTCCTACAGTGCAGGGCAGAAAGAGACAACAGAAAGAAAGGCAGAAAACTTACCTAAAAGGAGTTCAGTAGAGACTGACAGAGATGAATAAATATAACACAAGATGTAGCAGACTACATTAGGAATAGCCAGAAGAGGGGTGACATCTACCTAATTTTATTTCACACATTACAAATCTTGAAATGTTATAAAATACTTCCTGTATTTTATAGTAACTAATTTGGAGAAAACTCTAAGTGCTCTTTTTGCTTTGCCTGAGGCAAAGTGCCTCTGCCTTTTAGAGAAGTGCCGCTTAAAAATATGCAACTCATCTGCACACACAGAAAAGGGAAGGCCCAAGCACAGATGCTCCTACTCCTTTCTGAGTCACAGCAGGATAGCTTGGTCCTCCTCTGCACAACAGACCCCGGATGGCACATGGAACTCATGCAGGTGGGTGAGGCAGGACATGCCTGCTTTCTGTGGATCTTCCAGAAAGAGCAGGAACCACAGCAGGATTAAGCTGTTGTGCTGCTCTGGGCCACTCCACAGATACGCCACCGTGCAAGTGGCACGCCACTGCATTTCCATTCAACGCCAGGCTGACTTCCAACCCAGCCCGGGCCCGAGCCCTCCCCCTGCAGAGGATTACTGCCACAATCACAGCTCCGGAGGACTTAGCACAGCCACAATGGGCAACAGCAAACACTTTCTCACCACCGTCAGCTGACGGCCCAGGGCGGCCAAAAACAACACAGAAAGAAATGATGGGGCAGCAGCTGACTAAGCCCCCGGGATTAGAGAGGCTCAAACGGGGCTGAAAAGCAGCATGTAGCGCTAGCCCAGCAGAACTGCAGCTCCAGCCCTCAGCTCAGCTCACCCAAACACGGTCAGCCGGCTCCTGGCTCCCAGCACGCCGAGACGGGGCACAAACACTGACACTGCAACACAGAGTCAGGCAAGAGGGAAAGAACCACCACCTGCACAACCATCACCCTCAACACACACACCACCTGCCCCTGCACACAAATCTGCTCCTCCTCCTTTCTGTCACACTGGCCACAATAGCTCCCTCCTGGGCCAGGCAACAGCTCCACACTCCCTTGCTGTGACACCTTTGGCCACATTTCTCCAAAACATGGGAACAGGCCAAGAGCACAGGCTAGCTATAGCACCCAAAGAGGCAAAACATCATCGGTCTCCTTCCTGGGTACCATCCCATATTCAGACTTCACCTGCTGCAAGGGCAGGGGCCTGGATTCCCACTGGATCCCAAAGGACACTGCTTGCATGGCAGCATCCAAGGGTCCATCACACTTCATTTTCCCCTTGTGCACACACACACACACACACACACACACACTGACCTGTTTACCACAGTGACATGCCTCTGCATGGGGATTTCTTTAGGTGGTCCACTCCCAGCAGCTGAAGGTAAGGCAGATCGGGCACTCTCCACCACAGGTTTCACACCTCCACATGCCACTTCTCTGCCTCGGGGCAGGCGAGGAACAGGCCTCTTAGAACTGCCTTCTTCTGGCATGTTCAAAGACCGGGGCTGCCGCAAAGTTCCTTTGGGCTTTCCTAAAGAGTTTGCAGATGCAACCATGAGTAGCACTCTTCTCACCCAGTCTACCTCCACCTCCCCAGGCACCTCCTGTACTGCCACCCAAAGGGTTCCTTCTCTACTCTGGTTTGTGGGCACCTGAACTCCCACCACACAGCAGAGGTGACCAAGTTACACCCACAGAGGAACACACCAGCATTCAGGCCACACTGGGATAAACAAGCTCTTGGTCACTTTGCTGTTTATATGCTGGATTTGCCACATCGGTGTTGGAGGTTTCAAACACTTCCAAGGGGATTGATGTGCAAGACAGTGAATCAACCTGCCTTTATAATCCCTGTCATTTAACTGTGATATGAACCACTAGTTCAGCTTCCCAACTGGCATCCTTGTGGAAAAGCAAGAAGCAGCAGACACTTCATTACAGACAACAGGGGAGCACACACAAACTAGAAGACCCACTGTTGTTCCAAGCTGCCAACCTCCAAGCAAATAGGTCCTGCCTGGGCTTAATCCTGGAATCAATTCCACAGACAGTCACAACAGCACGGCAGTGAGGAAAACCTGACCCATACTTTTGGAAAACACTGCTACACAAGCTAATGCAAAAGGTAAGAGGTAAAAAGAGCCAAAAATGGGCATCAAAACTTTTGTGGCACTGGCATCAGCAACAGGAGCTGCTGAAACAGCCACAGCTACAGGGACTCCTCACTGTGAGGGAATGGTTCAATCCTCCCACTTCACAACAGGCCAAGGCCAGCCTTAAAGAACATGCAGGCTCATTTCCACATTCCTTGCCTGCATCTCAGTTGTGTTCCTCACAGAAGCAGGAGCACATGAAAGTGAAGCTAAGCATCCTACAAGGACTTTGTTTTCCAAGATCATTCACATCTTGCATACACACCTGAAAAGGGCTTTCTCTCAGATCATGGCTTTCAGATAAAAGCACCCTTGTCAAGAACACTCATCCTCCCAAGAACTCTCCACGTGGACCCTGTAACTTGTGGCCGTAGGTGACACACCCTCACAGCCAAGACTTTTGTGCAGCAGCTGCACAGTTCTTTCATAAAGGCAGGCCCTCTAGAGCTGCCTATGGCTTACCTGATAAACTGACTGGTGATGTGTTCTTCAGCCTCATCTGACAGTTCACCTGCCGGACTGTTTTCTTCTTGGAACTCCTCTGTCGGGCCACCAGTTGAGCAACTCGTACAGTTTCATTGCAACTAACAGCATGGCAAATTACCTTGTTGGAGCAGGAAGAGGACAGTGGAAAAAGCAGTCAGTGAGACCCATGCTCATCCACAGCCCTCAGAATCATTTGCATCCCTTTCCAAGCCTGTAGCTGTTGAATCATGCAGGCCAGCAGGCAGTTCAGGAAAGGCTTCAGCAGACAGATCTTGGAGATCTCACTCTCCTTTTGTGAAACCACAGAAGAAATCTCAGTGAACCTCAGAGATCAGCAAACCACACAGCCAGAGCCTCTGCATCACCTTTCCACATTAGGTTGGGCCCCTCTGAGAAACAGCCTGGTTTCTAGCTCCCATCCCACAGGCCCACCATCTTGCTTTATAATTCTGGGAAGCCATGGGGCTGCAGCCTGTCCTTATTCTTTCTGGCAAGGCTCACTAGAGGCTCTGGCACCACGGTGATCCTGTGGAGCAGGGTTGCATTTGCCCCGCTTACTGAAGGAATTGCACAACTATCCTGGCTGCACCATTCACAGGCACTGGGCTGGCCCCCAACAACAGCCCAGCCTTGAACAAGCCCATAGGCATCTCCCTGCTCAACTTCATGGCCTCTTGCCTCAACACCCAATCACCCCAGGCCATCCCATGGATGGATATAGGAACTTTGCCTTGGCAAGACACCAAACCATGCGCCTAGCATGCACTTTGCCTGAAAAGAAGATGAAAGCCCAAACTTTTGGGCCATTCAACTGCTGCAAGGGCAGCTGGGTGAGTACTCCTCCAGGACTCCGTAAGTACACAGGCACTACCACAAAAGCACTAAGTTAAAATGTAAGTCTGGGGTCACAGTCATGTTCTGTGGTGGTGGTAGAGGTTGTAAAAGGGCCCCTTTCTCAACAGTGCCATGGGGCCAGCACTGCTACCTTGCTAGCCATGGCCCCCAAGGAACCTCAGAGATGACCATTTTGCACAGCAGCAGGGCAAGAGAAACTCAGGGATTTCACCAGCATCTCTGAAATTTACCAAACAGCAGCTTCAAAAAGGATCTTTTCTCACAATTAAGACAGGACAATCAAAGCAGAAAAACAACAAAAGAAAGAGATTGCTAAGCAGCAACAGCTTGGCCCAGGGACCTCTCTTCTTGTTCTAGGGTGACCCACACAGCCCAGGAAAACAAGGGCAATGGATGATGACACTAGAAGCCAGGCAACCCCTCCAGCAGTGCTCTCCAGGGAAGAATGAGCTCCTCTTTGGCAAACCCAGCACCTTTGCTGGCCTGGCTCAGCACAGAGCCACTGCCAGGAGGGCCTCTCCTTCTGAGGGAGAGCTCTCCTACCCCAGGAACTCCTACTTACGGATCAGACAGTGTACCTGCTGCACAGCCAGCACTGATAAAAACAGCAATCCAGCAGTATCACCACCATAGTGATTAAATGCCAGGAATCACAGAAAAATGAAGACTGGAAAACATTGCTACAGTCCATGTAATACAGCACCTTTGCTCAAAGCAGCATCAATTAGACCTAGTTAGTCAGGTGGTGGAATATCTTCAAAGATGAAGAACTCTCAACCACTCTGGAAAACTTCTTCTACTGTTTAGCCAGCCTCACTGTAAAAAAGGTGGGCTGTTTAATGTTTACATGGGACTGCTTTTATTTCACTCTGTTATCATTGTCTCTTGTCTGTTCACTGAATACCAATGAGAACTGGAGATGGAGTCTGGCTCCATGTTTTTTTTACTCCCTTTAACAGACATAAGGATAAGATTTCCCTGAGCTTTCTCTTTTCCAGCACAAACAATCCCCGCTGTCTGAGCCCTGTATCAGAGACGTTACGCTGCAGCCCCTTCATAATCTTCACAATCATTCCGTGAACTTGCTGCAGTGTGGCCGTGCCAGTCTTGTTCTGGGAAGCTTAGAAAAAGATGTGGTTTCACTGATGCTGAGCAGAGGGGAATTATCATCCCCATTAGAGTGCTGGCAACTCTTCTTAATGAATCCAAGTATGCTGTTGGTCTCCCTTGCTACAAATGGCACCGTGCCCACTACGAACTCTGCACCCACCAGAACTCCAGGGCATTTGTATGCCAAGCTACTTTTCAGTTGGTCAACCCCAAAACTTTACAGGAATATGGGGTTTTTCTTCCCCAGGTGCAGGACTTGGCATTTCCCTATACTGAACTTCATAGCGTTCTTGGTGCTCCATTTCTCCAGCTTCTTGAAATCTCTCTGAACAACAAGCACATTCATTTGGTCTATTGGTCTCTCCTGTCATCCACAGACTTGCTGAGGATGATCTCTGTACCATCACCTAGGTCATTCATGAACACATTAGACAGAGCAGTTCTTGAGCATCTATTCCCAGGGCACATCACTTTTAAGTGGTCTCCCAATGGGTTTTGTGCCACTGTTACAGAAGAGGATATTCCAAGCCCTACCAAAATTCAGTTAAACCACATCCAATGGTCTCCACTCAACCAATCATCTCAACTTGAAGGGTATTTGTTTGTAACATATGATTTTCACTCTGTAAATCCATACTGACTTGCCTTCTTGTCTTTCAAGTGGCTGGAACAGCTTTCTAGGATTAGACGCTCAACAACTTTCCAACAGTTCAATGTCAGGCTGATCTTCCCATCCCACCCTTCCCAGTGAAGGGTGGTGCTTTCTTTCAGTCCTCAAGAACCTCCCACAAATTACCATGACCTTTCCAAGGTAACTGACACCTGTGCGTGCACTGCAATAAACTCACGGGCTTATGCACATTCAGTTTTTCCAAATGCCCCCTATCTTAATCCTCCCCCAACAAGATTAGGACTTCATTGCCCTGCACTTTCCTCTGCCTATTTCCATAGTATCTCTATACCCCTTTACAGCTCACCCAATTCTGCTTCTACCTCCTGTGTGCATGCTTGCAATAGTAGATTTAAGTTAGGCACTCCTTCTTCAATCACCTGTACCTTCTCCAACCTTGTTTAAGAGACTTTGTCATACAGCAGGCTGTACCTGCGTCATAACCCATCTTTGTGAAAGGTGAACCTGAAATCCTTCACTCTTCACCCTTTCACAGATGTTTGTGCAACAATCTGTGCTCAACAGTTTGAGCGTGGACTCCATAAGGCTTTAGTGAAGTGAAACACAGCAAAAGGCTGAAAGTCTTCATTTGCTGTACCTTCTTTCTTCTTTACTGTTGTCCCAATATCCCTGTCCTTGTTTCCTCCAATTGCCTGTACACTTAACCAGCTATTTTAAGGACTCTTTTTGGAAGCATTTACTCAGAACTGGCAGTGCTCTGGGAGCTGTTCTCAAGGGGACAGCACTTTGTCTTGGTCTTCAAATAATGAATAGTAAACACAGTCTTGCTTAGGTGCATGTAGGCTTGTTTAGGCAGCATGTGTACAATCCTTCCAGGCTCCTTCTCCCTGCTCCCACCTCATGCATGCTTGCATTTATGGCTCAGTTCTGTCAGTGCTCCTGCCCCCTTTGCTTTTTCCCCACAACTATTGGAACGTACCATTCTTGAAACTGGAGGAGACAATTCTTGTAAGCTCACTATCTCTCCTGGATCTTTCTCTTCAGGACTGTATTCCATGAGTCTTCTAAGCAGATTCCTGAACAGGCCAACATCTGCTCTCCCAAAGTCCTGCATTGTTGATTCTACTTTATGCTTTGTTTCCCTCCTTTCAGGGCCACAGACACCATCTAGCCACAGACAGGGCTCTTCCAAGCCTTTACATCTGCAATTGTTCCTTGTTTCCAAGGACTGTGTCCAGCAGAGCACCTCTCTTCACTGATTCATTGCATGTGTCAGGATGCTGGGAGCAGCAGACCCCAGAAACATCCTGGATTGTTCACACTTGGATGTCTTGTCCCTATAGCAGGTATGGCAGTGGACCAAACCCCCCAGTGGTTGTCAAAAGAAGGCATCATCTGCTTTGTCTGCCACTTCTTCCCACCTAAGATATTTGTATCAGATAGCCACCACGCTGCCATACACTGGTCTGTCCACTACTCATAAGCTCTTCCTGTCTCATCATCTGCCCCAAGACAGTGCTCCTGGCATCCCTGCTGTTCCCAAACTGGGAATGTCTCACAGGAACTCCTCCTGTCCACCACTGCAGCCCATAACTCCTCAGCAGCCAGTGTCAACCCACAGCAGCATGCAACTCCCCGTGACCTTAAATGAGATCACAGCCCTGAACAACACAAAGATCTCCAGTTTCTTCTGGTTGTAGCCCAAGCTGTGGACAGTCATGAACTGGCTCTTCAGAGAGGTTCCCATTTGTGCCCACTTCCAGAAAAGAAGCTTTCCTCAAACTCCTAGCTAACAGGAATGGATGTTGACCTTTGTTGATCACTTTGATTGATCACTTGTTCAAAGTCTCAATATAAAAGGATTTTTGTCCCTATACAGTTTATCAGAGTTTTATAAATGAACATTTTCACATCTCTGGTACATTTCAGGTTTTTCCTGTCACTAATGTTCTAAATATTTTTTTTTTGCATTTCCTTCCCTTGTTTCACAAGGATAAAGTTTAACAAAATGCTTTGAATTAAAATGAATTCAGATGTAAAAAGAGATGGGGGTTAGATGAGCAGAGCAAAGCAGTCTTCAAATTTCTCCTTTTGAAGGGACTTTATTATTCAAGCAGAAGTCAAAGTTTTCTTAGACGGAAGTGCAATAACACGCTTCTCATAAATGAATATGAGGTAAAGCAAAGTAGGGTTCCTTGAAATGATGCAACCACCTTTTGGAGGTGCAAGTATTTCAATGAGTCCCCTTTCAGTGCTTTCTGTATGCTTAACTTAATTCTTATCTTCTGTGGAAACTGGAGGACATAGCTACTGCATAAAGAAAAAGTCATCAGATTTAATCTTTCCCACATTCAAGACAGCTAAATTAGTGATCAGTATTAAGAGGAACAAAGCACAATTTATATCATTGTCATCCCAAGATAATGTTTGTTCAGCCTCAGTTACCTAGCTAATATTCAACTCCCACAAACACTTAAGGCAGCACGTTACATGTGGCACTCCAAGATCAATTTGTATTATTTACTGCCTACTTTATACTATTCCTTTTTGAATGCATTTCTTGGACAGCTGTGTCTTGGACAGCTGACCTAGCAGTAAGGAAAGTCCTTTTAAGACTATCTAGACTGCAGCCATGACCACTAGCTGCTAGCAGACCCTTGGATGTGCGTGTCTTTGCTGTCCTGCCCCACTGTCCGTAAGGGGATTAAAGGAAGAGGCAAGGGTCTTGACAGACATTTCGGAGATCACAGTACTCCAGAGCCGTGAAGAGAGACTGGCTGACTGCATGCTCTTGTAGTGGCCTTGTGTGGACTCTGAGCTACAGTATCAGCCTATAATGGAGCTCAAGTATTCTGGAAAGAGAGGTGAACAAAGAGAACAGGCTTATTATAATGACATATAGCCTGTAACAAGAAAGCACATGGGAGCGGTCCCAGGCAGCTTAGCAGCCCACATCAGTGCATAGTCATGCTTGCCACTCTCTGCTTAATGTGGAGAGTATTATTAATAATTGGTTAGCTGAGAAAGGCCATACTGACATAATGCCGCTGGTTAAGCTGAAGGAGAAAAGTCAGCAGTCAGCAAGCTGAAAGGAAAAGTCAGCAGTGACCTTGCTGCAACATGAGGATAGGGAGTAGAGATTAGTCCTGAATATATCCTAAGAATATGTAGAAAGTATCAAAAGTAGAACCATAAGAATGTAGAAGTAAGCGTAGGTGCTGATATGTAAGCTGACCAATCCTGAGCTCAACTTTTGCAATATGTATGAAGCTCATTATTAACTGTATTTAACCCGCTGTACTGATCAATAAAATCGAGCCTGTGATGATCAAATTGATGTCCTGGTTCCCTTCCGTCGACAGCTTCATGTCTGCTATGTCCACACTGTGGACACTGGCAAGAGGAGTGCCATCAAACAGCAACATGGGCTCAATCTTTCCCACCTCCCAGGTGTTCCTTTCCCACCTCCCAGGTGTTCAACAAGGCACTTCCTCTCAGCTGTTTCAGTCATGCAGAGCACAGCTGGCACTTCTGAACTAGTGAGTCCTTCTCAAGTACCTCAAGACCCCTGACTTTCTCCTTTTTCACATCCTAAAGCCACATTTCACTCTCTTGTAACAGCTGCTGCAAAGAATTCACTGCCCCTAGTGCTATCCAAGAGTTCACAAGGCTCTCAGCACACATCGCATTAGTGGATAAACAAGGCTCTCAAGGGAATGGGAGGATACCAGATTACACCCTGCAAGGCCCTAGTTAGAAACAGATGGCTATCTGCCAGAAGCACCACGAGGAAGCATTTAATTGCAGGATCACAAATGTTCCCAGACCTGAGGTACCTGCAACCCCGTTACTAACGTAGCTGCAGCTGAGGCAGACTTTGGAGAAAAAGAATCCCAAACTTGCTTGTCGGCTGTAAATAGGCAAATTCTGATGTAAAAATGCAGAAAGAGAACCTGTTGCTTTAAAACAGCCACATCTCCAGGTATTAGGACAAAACTCAGGATACCTCTCACTGTATTCTCACCAGACAGCTAATGAGGAGAACTAGCTCTGAGTTCACAGATGCCGTCCCAATCCAGCTAAGCAAACAAGGAATCTCAGCCTTAAGTCCTGTCTCTTCAGACCTGCTACAACAGCCACACACTCTGCCAAATATCCACTAGCTTTTTGCTCTGCCTCAGGCTACAAAGACTTCAGGAACCCAGAACCATACTCCAACGAGGGAGAGGCTTCAAGCTTGCCAGACAGATCATCTGCAAGTCACACAGCTACACCAGCTATCATGAGAACACATTCTGACTTCAAACCAGAAGTCCAGACTATTGGGCAAGGAGGTTTGTGGTCCTGGCAAGCTGCTTCCAAGGTGGCAGCCACCACGAGACACAGGCTAGTGCAGAAAGAGCAAGGAATAAGTGAAAAACTCTTCTACCACACCAATCCTCTGGTAAGATCTGCTTCTCCTTGATCTGTGTGACGACCCTTTATCCCTCGCATGCTTGCCAAATGTTGAGGCACTTGCAAATATTGCAGCAAGACATCTCACTTGCATGAGCTCTTTGTCACTTCAGCACATATTTGCAGTCCTGTTGCACTGCAATCCATAACAAAGAAGAATTTGTTTGGACTTGCTAAGTCCAAAGAATTTGTTTGGACTTGCTAAATCCAAAGCAAGCAATGTCAGGCTTATAAGCAACAGCACCAAAGAGTTTTACTGTAGGAAAAAAAAAATGATGCTAAACCCCACTGAGAAGAGATGATTAACACACACAAGTTAACCTTCTTTAAGATCCCAGGACAAGCCACTAGTCTCTCCTCTAAAGTCAGAAATGCTGAGAAAGGGGCCAGATCTCCACAGTCACACAAGTGATCTTTCCACACAGAATTCACATTTCCAGAAAAAAGCCCTGAAACTTTACATTTCTGAATACACAACTTTGGGTCTGGAATGCAGAGGCAGGAAAATAAGGAGCACTTAGTATCTTATGTCTCAGCTTCCACCTCTCCCAGAATTAGTGCACCATATGCACGCTAGAGAAATTCACAGCACAAAAGGAGGCAAAACTACAAACCAGGAACATTCTGCAAACACAAAACCCATTTCTGAACCGTAATTCTCAATTGTGATTCTTACCTCTCCCATTTTGTTCTCTTCCATTCTGACCACTCCTGGGATACTTTCCAAGTAGCCTTCCAGTGTGTCATATCCTAGGTGCCTGAAGGGAATGAACTCATTGGTCAGGGATCTGTATTCATTCTGAAGTTCTGACAAACGTACACCATTTTTAAAGGCATGAAGAACAGCTCGCAGGGCTTTTGCAACAAGTTCTGGCTCCTGCATCTTCACCTACAGCCCTGTCTCCAAAAGAAAAAAAAGAAGAAAAAAAAAAGCATTTTTACATACAGGCTAAAATCACTGGGTTTTACTATTCAAAAATAGTAAAACTTACAAAAAAAATCTCCCTCAAAAAACCAGAATGCATAACTCAGTCTGGAGACTGTGATACTTCTGGGTAGGCCTGTAGGGCCACGGTAGTGCAAGACAAGCATAATGTGGAACACACAGGGCATGACAGTGTCAAAAAGTGCTGACAAAGGAGTGCAGCAGCCATCATGCACAGGTTGGCTCTGCCAGACAATCACGAGAGACCACATGCACAGAAGAGGGGTGGGTACTGCTAAGCAACTGACCCACCACAGGCAAGTACTAGATACTGTACCTGTGACAGGGCAATTCTGGAGGTGTGTACAGCTGGGGAAAGAGAGGCAGCATGGAAAGTGGCGTGGGGGTCCTGCCAATGGGAAGCTGAACATGAGTCAGCAGTGCCCTGGAATCCAGGAGGGACACTCATGTCCTGTGGTGCATCAGGCACAGAATCACAGCCAGGCAAGGGAGAGGATTATCCCACTGTGCTCTGCACTGGGGCAGCCTCACCTTGAGTGCTGGGGGCTGTTCAGGGTGCCACAGCATGAGAAAGACATTGAGCTGTCAAGAGTGTCCAAAGGGGGGGAACAAACATGGTGAAGGGCTGTGAGGGGAACCCATATGAGGTTGAAGTCACTTGGTCTGCTCAGTCTAGACAAGAGAAGACTGAGGAGAGACCACATTGCAGTCTACAACTTCCTTGTGAGGGTAAGAGGAGCAGCAGACACTGATATTTACACTCCTGTGAGCAGTGACAGGGCCCCTGGGAATGGCCAAAGTGGTGTCACAGAAGGTTTGGGCTGGATATCAGGAGAAGGTTCTTCACCCAGAGGGTGACTGAGCACTAGAACAGGCTCCCAATAGAAGTGGTCACAGCATCAGGTCTGACAGAGACCAAGAAACTTTTGGACAATGGTCTAAGGCACATGGTGTGACTAGTTTAGTTTCCTGTGCAGGGCAAGGAGTTGGATTTTGATGATCCTGTGGGTCATTTTATCCAATTCAGGGTATTTTGTGATTTGATGACACCTTGCTACCTGCAGGGTTAAAATTTCCACTGAAAGTGAGAGAGGATACAACCACCACCCCCTGTCACAGCACTGCACACTCTGTGGTGCGGGGTGTCCCTCTAGAGAGACGGGAGATGCTCCATGTGCCCCTGAGCCAGCACCTTCACTAACGCTCATGTCTCCACTCCACCATGGAAACAGCATGCATCTGGGGCATGCAACGTCTTACCCACAAGTGCACAATGCCTCGACTCCACAGACTCTTCAGAGAGAAAACAAAACTTAAGTCCCCAGGAACGTGATCCTCCGACACAGGGATTTTGTTCTGGCCTTCTGTTTTTTCAGCCTGTGTTGCTCGTGTCTGGTAGGGCCATGGCATGCCCAGAGCCTGCCCCAGGGCTCTGCATGACCATCCCACTGTGCTCTGCCCAGGCATGGAGCCTTCTCAGCCTGGATCGAGGGACAGACCTCGAGCCATGTTCTGGGGACATGTCACGGTGCTTGCTGAGGCCTGCCTGGCAGCCACCTCACACAGCTCCACAGCCCTCGGGCACGTCCCAGTGCCCTGTGACACCTCCTGGCTGCTCCCCAAACAGCTCGGTGCTTTTCTACAGCCACGCAAAGCAGAAGGCCCGAACCTGCCTTTTATCCTTGTGCAATGCATTTCATCCACATCTACAGATTCATTCCATCAGCTCTCAAGAAAGACTGCTTTACCTACCTCAGGCTTATGATTTTACCATTACAAATCTCTCATTCATATACCTCTAGAAATGTCTATAATTAGCGGATCGAAGTATGAATCTACTGATTCATTCCTTCTTACAGACAACTCCAAATATCTACATACCCTATGCATGAGCTGCATATAAATATTTTGATATCTGAGTACTTCCTGGTACAAGGAAGCAGGAGCTCCAACGCTGAACAAAATGGCATCTCCCTCCCACAAAATGGTGGCAGAAACCTTCCAGCCAGGGCTCCGGCCCAGGAAGCCTGGGCAGCGCGGGAGGCGCTTTCAAGGCCAGAGCCAGCGCTACCCAAAGCCCTCCCAGCCCCCCAGCTCACAGGCCTGCACACACTTGGGGCTTCTCCAGGAACACCCAGCTGCGCCCTTGGGACCTTGGGGAGCGCCAGGCACAAGTGCTGTGGGGCAGGCTCTGTGCTCCCAGCTGGGCCTCCTCCTCCCAGGCGCTTGCTCACCGCAGGGGCACTCCCACCACGGGAACCTCCCTGCCACGGCCGCACACCAACGCCACGGAGCTCTCGCACAACCCAGCAACAACCCTGCTCTCCAAGTGTGTGCTGCACACAGGCTCCACTCCAACACTGAGCACAGCACACTGGTGCACCTCAAACGCCTCGTCCTCGCCCCCAGCAGCTCACGTGCAACATGAGCACAGCCAGTGCTGCGGGACAAGGCCACCTCACTCTCCTCAAGACCCTCCAGCTCTAGGCACAGCACCAGAGTGCCCCTCCTCCAGCACACCAAGGCCAGTGACTGCTGCCCACCTACCTGCACAAGGCTCTCTCACATCTGCAGCGCTGCCACCAGGGGCCCCATGAGAGGCTGGTGTGCCCTGTTCTCCCCAAAGAGACTCTCTCCCATCACCGCTTCCCTTCCTGGGGAGCTCACCAACTGGGCAACAACACACCAACTCCAAAAGGAAGAGACATGCCAACCTCAGCACATTTCAGATGCCACCACACACACTTCTGGCTCTCCCTTCCTGCACCCAACCTCACGACGGTCCAGCTCCGGGGCCACACAAGGAGGCAGAGCATCAAGTCCTCTTACGCACCCTTCCTTGAACAGTTTCACTTTATGCACGCACAGCACTTCACTAACCCAGCCGCACCTCTTGCTCTGTACGCTTATGTTCGCACACAGGTACACCCATGTCCCTGCACCCAGACACACAGCACGGCCAGTACGCCTCTCCACACACACGTGGCCCCTGAACCCTGCCATTGCTGCCCTTGCCACTCCAGCGGGTTTCACCCACCGATCCTGCAACAATCCCTCAGCAGCAGCTGCCCTCACAGCCGCCCTCTGCTCAACACAGGCACTGCCCAGGAGGAGCAGCACACACTGAACCTGCACATCTCCACACAGCAGTGGGCAAATCTACACTGGGCACTTGCATCCTTCTCTTATCCTTTCAGAGACCTTGCAGCTGGTGCACCGAGCTTCAAAGAATCAGGAGATGTGACTGCCACCTGCCAGAAGAAAAAAACACACGAGGTTCATATATCTCCTTTGGACTCGTTCAGTTTCAAATGACATCATGTGCCACAGAAACCTGTGTAAGTTTTGTGTAATGTAAAGTCCTGATCATATCAATAATCCCAAACACTCAAGCATTGAGAACAATGCAGCAAAAAATGCATTTCTGTCTATAACTGTTTTTCAAGCTATATTCATTCGAGAAACATGGAAAAGCTGATAGGAAAATTTTTGAGGCCTTTTTTCCTACTGTCTCTTTTAAACTGTAGACATAATTTCTTATTTAGCTAACATGGCTCTTGAAAATTCTCTTGCCTAAACCTTCTGAGTTTCTTTTCCTACTCAGGTAAAATTACCAGTATATGCACTACATCAAGGAGTGATGAAGAAAATATAAAATAACCTGGAATGGCAGTTTAAAAAGTTGATTCAGAAGAAAAACTACACTAAAAGAAGAAACTGATGATCACGGGGGAATTACATCATTTCAATATCAGACATGTTAGTTGCATACCAATGCAATAGTTGAAATATATCAGAAATAGCAAACAGAATATTATAAAGTCCATCTCCTAAACTGTATTGTAAGGAGTAGTCACGAGGACAAGTTAAACGAGTCGACAGGTACTAGGGTACAAAGGTCAAACTGAATCCAGTCTCAACCCACACCTTACAATCTTCCCATTCCTATAGTCAGCAATTACACAGACTTCCAAGGCAGTAATGGTGACAACATCGACACATTAACAGAAAGCTACACAGCTCAGAGTAGCTTCCGAAGCATTTTTAAAAATCATTTTGGAGTTAAGCTGCTTTAATATGAGGTCATTCAGCAGTTATGACATTTTCCCGGCGGTTCACTGCCTCCAGACAGCAGGACACTTCACTGGAAACGGAGCCCGAGCTGCCTCATCATCACTAAGTCAACGCACATCGTTCAAACCACCTCGGCCAGCAAGTGAACCGAAACTTCCTTCGGAACGCTCAGAACGGATGATCCGCGCTCGGGATCATTAGCCAGGCTAAGGAAAAGAGGAAATGCGGACAGCTCTCCCGCAGGGAGGGGATGCACTCCTTGGTAGCCTCGCTTTCCGCAGACTACAAACACTCTCCCGGGGAACGCGTCTCCGAAGGCAGAAAGCATCCACTAACCCGCTGAAGACGGGACACTTTCTCTGTCACCGCGCAAGCACAGAGGAGGAACAGCCTCCCGCTGGCTGGCAGCGCCCGTCCCTCCGCGCTGCCTTTCCCCTCAGACCGCGAGAACTTACGCCCGGCGGGGCTCCACTCCTTCCTTTCCACTTCCTCCACCCGGGACTCTCAAACACCGGCCACAGCTTCTTCGGGCCGCCGCCGCGGGCCGGGCCGGGCCGGGCCGGAGCCGGGCGGAGCCGCCGCCTCCCTGCGCGGGGCCGCGGAATGACGGGCTGCGCGGCCGCTCCCCGCGCCACCGCCCAACCGGCCCGGGCCGCCCCGCCCGGCCCGACTGCCGCCTCCGCCCCGCCCGCTCCGGCCCCGGGCGCCTGCGCAGCGCCGTGCCGTGCCGCTCCCGGCAAGGGCCACGTGTGCCCTCGGCCGCGGGAGCCGGGCGGGACCCGAGCTGGGCTCGGCTGGGCTGGCATCCGGCCGCGCCTGTGCCGCCTCAGGCCGCCCTGCCGCCGTCTTACGGAACCGGTGAAGTCTCAGTCCTGTCACAAGGCAGCAGCCAAAGTCGCCTTCCAGAGGGAGCGGCTGAGGAATAACAGCTCCATTAGAGCGTCAAATTCTCTTCTGCAGAGGATCATAGAATGTTAAGGGGTTAGAAAGGGCCGTAATGATCAAGTCCCTCGGCCATGGGCAGGGACACCTCCCACTGGAACACGTTGCTCAAGGCCTTATCCAGCCTGGCCTTGAAAGATGCCGGTGTTGGGGCATCACAGCCTCTCTGGGCAGTTTGTCACAATGTCTCTCTGCCTTCACAGCAAACAATTCCCTCTTAATATCTAACCTAAATTTCCCGTCTTTCAGTTAGTACCTGATTATGCTTGTCCTGCTGCTGCAGTTCCTGACTGTGCCTTTTTGGCTTCCTCATACGACCCTTCAGATACTGGTTGCAATGAGGTTTCCATACAACTTTGTTTTCTTCAGCCCCCAACTTTCTGAGCCTGTCTTCATAGGGAAAGTGCTCCCGTCCTTTCAGCAACTTTGTGGACCTCATCTGGATTTGTTCCAATAGTTCCATGTCTTTCTTGGGTTGAGGGCACTAGAACTGTATGCAGTACTCCTGCAGATCTTTAATTCATTCACTTTAATGCCTCAATTTCAGAGTACCAAAACCCACTGAATTTAGTTCTGCAGGTGGAGCTCTCTCTTGTCACCTTGTACAAAAACCACTCCACAGCTGCATGTCCCACCGAGGAGCTGCTGGTGGGTGCCTGCCTGCACTGCCATGGGGCTGCAGCCCTGCTCAGGAGGGCTCTGCTTGCCCAGCCGATATCCAGGTTGCTGCCAGTTTCCAGGTGGTGTGCATCTGCATAGGCACCTTGGGCACTACTGCCTTCTTGAAATCTGTAGACCCACAGCTTCAGATTTCACTGTGCTGTCCAGCATTCCAAGGACGCAGCTGATTTGTTCCCCATGCAAGGGGTTATTAGTTATGGAGAGCTGCTCAGCTGCTCCTTTATCAAAGGATCCCGCCACCCTGCATGTTGCCTGCAACAGCATTCCTCTCTCTGTAGATGGTCACTTCTGACAGCCAGAGTAGGAGAAGCATCAGGCCAAGCTGAGTGGTCACCAAATAGTGGAGGTCTGCCAAAGCCAGAGGCTGGCCCCAC
The DNA here is from genome assembly GCF_028018845.1 of Melospiza georgiana. NCBI lineage: Eukaryota > Metazoa > Chordata > Aves > Passeriformes > Passerellidae > Melospiza > Melospiza georgiana. The sequence goes on from NC_080465.1 coordinate 19,069,273, forward strand.
AGAGGGGCACATGCCAGGACAGTGGTGGAGCTGCTGAACCTCACAGGGTTCAGCAAGGGGCCTGCAGGGGGTTCCCACCTTCTGCTGTGACTGCTGCAGCCTCCAGAGACTGCTTGCTGCCAGTGTCCAGTATGCTCTGACAAAGCATTTTTAGAAAATCTGCACATTGAAGATCCAATGTTTAATACAAAGTTTACTCATTTGAGGCTATTTTAATTTACAAGGGCTTTCCATTTATTAGGGAGATATGGCAGTTGCAGTAAACATGCACATTAAATTGTGCAGACTGTAGCATTTCCAATATATTACAGAATCACAATACAGTTGTGAATCTCCTAAGTGGCTTGTAGAATATGCATATTGTTACAGTACTGTCTTCAACTGCTAGAAGGGGATATGTGTGCTGCAGCCAGCTTAGGGCTGAAGCTCTTTCTTTAAAGATTCTTTGTACTGTTTTTTTGACATTTTTTTACTTCTCAAAGTGCCCCAAGTACACTGTGGTTATGGATTGTTGGACTGCACAGGACTAAAACCTGCATCCGTCAGACAGGTTTCCAAAAGTGCTGCGAGTGACAGTGCAGGTCTACTCTCCTCATTTTCTTTGATGCTGCAGCAACCAAAAGAACCCATGACAACCTCAGGATGGGATGATGGACAGGTAGACATAGGAGAACAGGATTTGGAATGCTTTTAACATCAAAGTTTTAAATCCAAGATGAGACTTCTGCATTTCTGTGGTGCAAGACATCTCCAAAATGAGTGGGTCCAATAGGTGGCGAATTCCTGAGTCTTTTTCTGGCAGGTGGCAGTCACATCTCCTGATTCTTTGAAGCTCGGTGCACCAGCTGCAAGGTCTCTGAAAGGATAAGAGAAGGATGCAAGTGCCCAGTGTAGATTTGCCCACTGCTGTGTGGAGATGTGCAGGTTCAGTGTGTGCTGCTCCTCCTGGGCAGTGCCTGTGTTGAGCAGAGGGCGGCTGTGAGGGCAGCTGCTGCTGAGGGATTGTTGCAGGATCGGTGGGTGAAACCCGCTGGAGTGGCAAGGGCAGCAATGGCAGGGTTCAGGGGCCACGTGTGTGTGGAGAGGCGTACTGGCCGTGCTGTGTGTCTGGGTGCAGGGACATGGGTGTACCTGTGTGCGAACATAAGCGTACAGAGCAAGAGGTGCGGCTGGGTTAGTGAAGTGCTGTGCGTGCATAAAGTGAAACTGTTCAAGGAAGGGTGCATAAGAGGACTTGATGCTCTGCCTCCTTGTGTGGCCCCGGAGCTGGACCGTCGTGAGGTTGGGTGCAGGAAGGGAGAGCCAGAAGTGTGTGTGGTGGCATCTGAAATGTGCTGAGGTTGGCATGTCTCTTCCTTTTGGAGTTGGTGTGTTGTTGCCCAGTTGGTGAGCTCCCCAGGAAGGGAAGCGGTGATGGGAGAGAGTCTCTTTGGGGAGAACAGGGCACACCAGCCTCTCATGGGGCCCCTGGTGGCAGCGCTGCAGATGTGAGAGAGCCTTGTGCAGGTAGGTGGGCAGCAGTCACTGGCCTTGGTGTGCTGGAGGAGGGGCACTCTGGTGCTGTGCCTAGAGCTGGAGGGTCTTGAGGAGAGTGAGGTGGCCTTGTCCCGCAGCACTGGCTGTGCTCATGTTGCACGTGAGCTGCTGGGGGCGAGGACGAGGCGTTTGAGGTGCACCAGTGTGCTGTGCTCAGTGTTGGAGTGGAGCCTGTGTGCAGCACACACTTGGAGAGCAGGGTTGTTGCTGGGTTGTGCGAGAGCTCCGTGGCGTTGGTGTGCGGCCGTGGCAGGGAGGTTCCCGTGGTGGGAGTGCCCCTGCGGTGAGCAAGCGCCTGGGAGGAGGAGGCCCAGCTGGGAGCACAGAGCCTGCCCCACAGCACTTGTGCCTGGCGCTCCCCAAGGTCCCAAGGGCGCAGCTGGGTGTTCCTGGAGAAGCCCCAAGTGTGTGCAGGCCTGTGAGCTGGGGGGCTGGGAGGGCTTTGGGTAGCGCTGGCTCTGGCCTTGAAAGCGCCTCCCGCGCTGCCCAGGCTTCCTGGGCCGGAGCCCTGGCTGGAAGGTTTCTGCCACCATTTTGTGGGAGGGAGATGCCATTTTGTTCAGCGTTGGAGCTCCTGCTTCCTTGTACCAGGAAGTACTCAGATATCAAAATATTTATATGCAGCTCATGCATAGGGTATGTAGATATTTGGAGTTGTCTGTAAGAAGGAATGAATCAGTAGATTCATACTTCGATACGCTAATTATAGACATTTCTAGAGGTATATGAATGAGAGATTTGTAATGGTAAAATCATAAGCCTGAGGTAGGTAAAGCAGTCTTTCTTGAGAGCTGATGGAATGAATCTGTAGATGTGGATGAAATGCATTGCACAAGGATAAAAGGCAGGTTCGGGCCTTCTGCTTTGCGTGGCTGTAGAAAAGCACCGAGCTGTTTGGGGAGCAGCCAGGAGGTGTCACAGGGCACTGGGACGTGCCCGAGGGCTGTGGAGCTGTGTGAGGTGGCTGCCAGGCAGGCCTCAGCAAGCACCGTGACATGTCCCCAGAACATGGCTCGAGGTCTGTCCCTCGATCCAGGCTGAGAAGGCTCCATGCCTGGGCAGAGCACAGTGGGATGGTCATGCAGAGCCCTGGGGCAGGCTCTGGGCATGCCATGGCCCTACCAGACACGAGCAACACAGGCTGAAAAAACAGAAGGCCAGAACAAAATCCCTGTGTCGGAGGATCATGTGCCTGGAATAATGTGGAAAAGACTGTAAGAGTCTCCTCCAAAAGTCTACATGCCATTCTTTACAGCTGCATTATCTTTGCAGTTAAAACACCGGAGTATTAGCATGCAATGACATCTCTCCTGTTGGGCAAGAGTTACTGCAAGGCCTCTAAGGACCAGAACTCCTCAGGAAAAGGCAAGTGGATCATTATGAGCATTGCAGTGTTGCAGAGCTTTTCAGCCATCATTGTGGACGTGGCTCTGACAGGTTGGATAGATGCAGAACTGCTGAGCAAGGCAAAAAGGCTGCATGGCAGACTACTGTGTGGTCTACACAGGGCAAGGTTCACTCCAGGCCACATCCTTTTGTTGGAGGTTGAGCTTCATGTTCACATGCCCATCCTCTTCCTGTCCATCTTCTGAGGTGATTTTCAGGCACATGACAGTCTCAGATTTCTCAAGGTCTATTCTAATCCATCTATGGAAACACATACTAAAGGACTCTGCCCTGGCCACATAATGAACAGGGCTAGTGCGTGTAGATGTGCATTGGCATTGTCTGGTCACAGCTGGGACTGCTTCTGAATGTTTTGTGTACTCCTTTGGAACATGGAGAAAGAAGAAAGGATTCTTTGCCGCTGTGCAGTCATATTGCATATGTGCTGTGTGCCTGTTTGAGTTCAAGCATAGACAAAACTGCCTGTTCAAGCTCTGATACTGCTGGATTGCTGTTTTTATCAGTGCTGGCTGTGCAGCAGGTACACTGTCTGATCCGTAAGTAGGAGTTCCTGGGGTAGGAGAGCTCTCCCTCAGAAGGAGAGGCCCTCCTGGCAGTGGCTCTGTGCTGAGCTAGCCCAGCAAAGGTGCTGGGTTTGCCAAAGAGGAGCTCATTCTTCCCTGGAGAGCACTGCTGGAGGGGTTGCCTGGCTTCTAGTGTCATCATCCATTGCCCTTGTTTTCCTGGGCTGTGTGGGTCACCCTAGAACAAGAAGAGAGACCCCTGGGCCAAGCTGTTGCTGCTTAGCAATCTCTTTCTTTTGTTGTTTTTCTGCTTTGATTGTCCTGTCTTAATTGTGAGAAAAGATCCTTTTTGAAGCTGCTGTTTGGTAAATTTCAGAGATGCTGGTGAAATCCCTGAGTTTCTCTTGCCCTGCTGCTGTGCAAAATGGTCATCTCTGAGGTTCCTTGGGGGCCATGGCTAGCAAGGTAGCAGTGCGGGCCCCGTGAAGGGCCGCTTTTCAGACTGTGCCACCACCTTATAGGCAGAGCTGAGGTTGCAGAGTATCAAGTGTGCAGTTTTGCAGAGTGAAGGCTGTGTCTTTCACCTGTGGGTTACCTGAGATGTAACCTGTTGTGGCATCTTCCAGGTGCATGGCTGTTCTGAGACTGTATGGAGAGATGGGTCTCTTTGTGTGCTTCAGTGTGTTGGTGGAGATTGTGGTTTGTGAATGCCTGGATGCAAGCCACAGTGCCGTAGCACAAGAGACCCAGAACTGGTCTGTGGGTCTGTACCCCAGGACAGAGACAGACAACCCTTTACCTTTTTGGATGCTGCCATAGCTACCCTGACAGGTGATGTGTGTGTTGAGGGTGATGGTTGTGCAGGTGGTGGTTCTTTCCCTCTTGCCTGACTCTGTGTTGCAGTGTCAGTGTTTGTGCCCCGTCTCGGCGTGCTGGGAGCCAGGAGCCGGCTGACCGTGTTTGGGTGAGCTGAGCTGAGGGCTGGAGCTGCAGTTCTGCTGGGCTAGCGCTACATGCTGCTTTTCAGCCCCGTTTGAGCCTCTCTAATCCCGGGGGCTTAGTCAGCTGCTGCCCCATCATTTCTTTCTGTGTTGTTTTTGGCCGCCCTGGGCCGTCAGCTGACGGTGGTGAGAAAGTGTTTGCTGTTGCCCATTGTGGCTGTGCTAAGTCCTCCGGAGCTGTGATTGTGGCAGTAATCCTCTGCAGGGGGAGGGCTCCGGCCGGGCTGGGTTGGAAGTCAGCCTGGCGTTGAATGGAAATGCAGTGGCGTGCCACTTGCACGGTGGCGTATCTGTGGAGTGGCCCAGAGCAGCACAACAGCTTAATCCTGCTGTGGTTCCTGCTCTTTCTGGAAGATCCACAGAAAGCAGGCATGTCCTGCCTCACCCACCTGCATGAGTTCCATGTGCCATCCGGGGTCTGGGTGCCAGAAGTGGGGAGGAAGATGTGCTTGGAGCACTCATGACAGCAGCAGCCAGCCCCAGATTTTGTGCCTGAGAGCACAGTGTTCTGTTGACAGCTGATAACCTTCCTGCTGCTTCTCACCAAAGGTCCCTTTGCTGTGGCTGTGCTTTTCTGGGTGTGCTTTTTGGACAGTTCCCCAGACAGTGCTGATGGAGTGGGCAGGTGCCCTAGCAGGAAGTGGCAGCCTTGGGGCTGCAGTGTGGATCTGCTAGGGCTTTGCTCAGGGCCAGGACTCTTCCCAGGGGCAGGAGACACTCCTTGTGTGTGGACTGTGGCTGTAGCAGCAGCTGTTTGGACTTGCCCAGACAGCAACTTGGAGCAGGTGGGAGGTGGGTGGTGTTGGCAGCAGATCCAGAGGTTGTGTAGCTGAGGTGGGCATGAGGAGATAGGTGTCAGGAACAGGGAGGACGCCAGAGGAACTGGCAGCAGCTGTGTGAGGAGTGGAAACTTGGGGAGAGGGGCTAGGGAAGAAAGATGTGCTGAGTGCAGCAGGTGAGGGAGTGAGGCCAGTGCCCCAGCAGGAACAGGGAGACTCGAGATGGGCCTCTGTGTATGTGCACCACAGCTCTGAATGTCATGAGAGTGGACTGAGTGTTGTGATCCTCAGCAAGCAGGGTGGAGCTTCAGTGGAGAAACCTGTCACCAGTTCTGTGCTCTGTTTTGTTAAAGGTACTATTGCATAGAGAACAGAAGACTAAGCCATCTAGCTGTGCAGGAGAGATTTGTTCTGCAGTTCCTTCCACTTCAGATCCCCTTAAGCCATCCAGTCTGGGACCTAGTCTTCAGTCCATGCAGACTCTGCCCCACCAAATTCTCTGTGCTCATGCATGCAGGGCCTTGGGCTCTTGAGGGCTTTGCTCCCCACCACCAAGACAAGACGCCTGGTGTCTGTCTGGGGTTGTGCCATCACAGTGCATCACTGTGCCCCCATGCAGAGTACCATGGGGCCTGGCCTTTAGCCATGAATTTCAGGGTCTTACTTGACAGGACAGTTGTCACACTGTTTCCTCAGGGCAGGCAGAACCTTGCCGTCAAGACTGCCCAACTCTCAGAACCCCTGGAGCTGGCCCTGGAGCAGTGCTTGGCCTTGTTCCCCCCTGCTGAATGCTCTTGTGAAACATTGTTCCTCCATGTCTTGGTTTAACACCATCTGGCCACCAAGCACCACACAGAGCCACTCACTCACTGCCCCACCAGAGAACCAAATTTAAACACACAAAAAGCTAATTTAAAACACACATACGCAAAATTCCCCAAAGAATTCATTCACCACTTCCCATGGGCAGGCAGCTCTTCAGCCATCTCCAGGGGCCCCCTCCCATCTCATGGTGACCTGGAGACACAAATGCCATCACTCCAAACATCTCTTTCTTCCTCCTTCTCGTGCACAGATTTAAATACTGAGCATGATGTCAAATTGTCTGGAATATCCCTTCCTCCCCATCATGGTAGTACAAAAAGCAGAAAAGGCCTTGACTCTGTATAAGCCCTGATCAAGAATGCTTAAAATATCTCTATATTATCAACCCTGTGTGCAGCACAAACCCAAAACACAGCATCATTCTAGTCACTGTGAAAAAAACTCACTTTATCCCAGTAGAAACCAGCACACCCCAGCTCCCCTCAAGCCAAGCACCACTGAGGCTGGCTGCTGGGCCGTGCCTTGGACTGCCCTGTGTCCCTTTGCAGGCAAATTTCAGAGAGATGAACTCCCCCTGCCAGCTTTCCCGCAACAGGGGCCTGGGTCCTTTGTGCCGCTCCTGTGGTGGGCCACCCACACAGCTTGCCAAGGCTTCCCCAGCATGTGCTCCCTTCTAGGGGGGAATGGCACCTGCAGAGCAGCACCCTGCACCTTCTGCTGCTCCTCCCAGCAATGCTCCCTGCTGCTCCATGGGCTGCACCACCTCCCTGCCCTGCGAGACTCAGCAAGACCTGCTGGCAATACAGTCCTCAGCAGCACTGGCAGAGCAGTCTTAGAAACCTGTGCCCTCAGCACAGCACCATACTGCCATTTGTTTTCTTCCCCAAACTGATTATAATTTCAGAGGATTACTTAAAGAAAGATGGAACAAGCTTTTAAAACCCATGAAATAATAGTTAAAGCATAAACATTTCTGCATAACCACAGCACACTGTTTCTCTTAAAATAATTTTTAAATCACAGCAATAGCACATCCAGTGTCTGGGCAGTTCCTGAAAGCCTTTCCAAAGACAGGGGCGGGTTCTGCTATCCTCAGTCAGAAAGCAAGAGGGCAGCAACCTCCAGTTTAACAGGGAGTTAACTAGCCAGGAAAATCATGAAGTGGTCCGTGCCCAGCAGCAAATGTCCGTGTTCGTGTTAAACGGGTATTGCCAGAACTAAGTCCCCGTTTTAGTAGCATGGTACTTGACACTGCTTCATTTTTGTGCCAACACTCATAAAACTTGTCAGAAACCTAGAAGAATATTTATAATTAACAGAAACTCAAGCTGCTCCCTCTAACAGGCAGATAAAACTATGATCTTGGACAGGTTTAAGCAGGATGCAGGGTAACGTTTATGACCAGAACTGCTGACACACCACAGTTAAAAGAGTGAAAAAATCCTCAAAATGTAACCCAAAGAAGCCTGAAAAAAGTGTTAAATGTTTCTAGAGGAGAACAAATATGGCAAGCCATTGTAGACAGCAGTAATACAGGAGTGACGACAGGTCTTGTGGTGGGAATGGCTGATGAGGAGGAGGAGGTGCCAGCAGGGGCCAAAAACTGGGAAGCTGAAGTGGGAGAGTGCAGAAAAAAATGTGCCACCCAGTCAACTGAAGCAGTCTCCTTTCTTGCAGCAGTTGTGATGGAGTGTCTTCAATTCTGGCACGTCCTAGATGAGTATAGTTTCCACACATTTGTTGCAGATATGCTGAAACTCTGTCAGATGGTGATCTCAGCATCCCTGAGTTTTTTCTGGACTGGAGATATTGGGGGTTGCCTGTGGGGACTGTGGCTTATGAGATTGAGTGTCAGTCATAGAAGACTTCCTATCAGCTCTGCTCCGTGTTTTGCTGGGGAGGCTGCTGCATCAGAAGACACCAAGCCATTCCTGTGACAGAAAAATATGGGAGCAGGACCTCCAATGCAAGGCTGTGTAGAGACCATGTGACGCGATTAATTTGTTTCCACTTTGGCAGTTTGAAGCAGGGTTGGCAAGATCGACATGTCCTTGCTGCTGGGAATGTTTTGTGCCTTCTGAGCTGCTTGTGCTTTGGAAATTGCATGAGGGAAAGCTTCTTTGAGCCAAAACAGTGTGCAAATGAGTGGGGTTGTGAGCAACATCCCCAGAAATCCTGGACTGACGGCAGCCTTGCAGTTTTCCGGCACAGGCTTAAGGGCTCTGGTCCAGCAGAGGTGCCAGTGCTGGTCTGTTAGAGTGGCTAATTGTGGTAAAGGATCACTGATTAACAGCACAGGTTAGCTGAGGGAAGCCCTGAAATTGACAGAGCTTGTCCCCTCCTCAGTTTCTGGTGTAGAGTGAGGTGATGTCCATGTGCAATTTCACTGTGCACATTTTCTGATGCCCACTGTATCTGGCCCCAATTACAAGGGCCCTGCATTAAGTCACCAGGCTTCTGGTCAGAGCACTTGTCTCTGCAGACTCTGTGCCTCATCTCTGCTGATGTTCTACCTCTCTAATATGTCGATAACCATTGTGTTGCTCTTGGTTTTCCTGTCCCTCTCTCTTTCTGTAATTCCATAGTAGACTCTTAGGCTGGATTTCTTGGTTTCCTGGATAGACCAATATAGTATGGTGCCTGCTACAAGAGAGGTCTGGGCAAATTGTGAGGGACAGAGATTTGTTCAAAAGTGAATGTTGAGCCTTATTAGTTGATGAGGAGGCAAGCTTTGATCCATTTGTGTTACTCATGTCAAGGCTGCTTGCCTGTAGGTAGGCACCTGCACAGGCAGTGCTCTGGCTGCATGGATTTGTTTTCAAGATGGTGATGCCACCACCACTGCATGCTCCAGTATTTGGTTATTCAGCCCCGGCAGGAGGGATCGCAGGTGCTACAGTTGTTCACAACAGGGAAGCATCTTTTGTAGGGCTCAAAGCTGTCATCTGATTACGAATCTGATGTCCAAAATTATTCCATTAGCCCTTAAACCTAATTTCCTTGTGACTTTATTATTTACTTAAAAGGTGGGTTTTTTGTTTTTTTTTTTTTTTTTTTTTTAGCTGTACCTCAAAGAGTATTATCTAACTGGTGGCTAGATCCACACTGAAGTTAAACTGGGATTTATCATGGTCCAACCCATCTGTCCCATTCTCAGACACCAGTTCCCCTTGATGCAAAAGTGGTATAGCCAGATTGCAAGGCACAACCCTGTATGGGCAGGAAGGGACTGCTGGTAGCTGTCTATTCCTCTTGCAGTTCTCTCAGCCCAGAGCAGGGCAGGGGTAGGAATATTTTCAGGTTTGGATGTTTTGTGGTTTGTTCTTTTCTTTTCTCTGCATGAAGGTCAGTGTTTTGTGTGTTTCCACTCTTTTCCCAGAACTGTAGCCCAAAACTGAGGTTTTTCCATGTATGGATTTAAATGCAATTGTAGCTGCTTCAGAGCTCGTTGATTTGCAGTCCAGCAAGGAACGCAAAGGTTTTTCCAGAGGTGTTGGGACATAACCAAGGCCGCCTCAGTTCTGCAGTCAGTTGTTGAACGGAGCAGGGAGAACCAATTGCTCATTGCCAGAGGCAAGGTTACTGCACCAGGAACACCTCAAGTGGAGTTGTCCAGCTGAGTGATCCCCCCACCATCCCGAGCCATGAAAGGCAGACCCTAACGCCTGAGGAGGGGTGAGCTGTCCACCCACAGTGGGACAGAGTTTCCATCTGGGCCTGGCTCACTGGACAGCCCTTCCACTTGCCCCAGCTGAGTCCCTCCAAGCCAAGGTCCATGAGGTCTGACCCTTGAGTTGTGCAGGCCAGCTCCACCACTGTTCACCTGAACCAAGCACAAGGCTATGTGTGGGCCTGTTACCCACAGCCTGAAAACCAGGTCATGTGTTTCTAGAGAAGGGCAAACAGAACAAGGAATTGTACAAAAATACCTTGGAAAATCTGGATCATTATTAAAGAAGTCTGTGTGCGTTAAAGTAAACTGGTGCTATCACAGAAAGCCTTTACCAATTACAGTGCTAACCACAGAAATAAGGGTTCTAGAGGTGCTTGAATGTTGCAGGGATCAAACTTAGATGTCGTCTCACAAATGAAAATGTTTGAAATCACACTGTTAGAACACAGCCATCCTTTCACAGGGCATGACCCAATCTCAAACAGTAAGGCTACAAAATTCCTAAAAGCAGTGCCCAGCTGAGATAAAGTATGTTTGTTTCTGCAGAAGTGTATTCCGCTATTTTTAAAGCACAACTACTCCGCAAGCATCCAGGGTAGAAGAGATGTATTTGTTCACAGCAAATTCTAGTTACAGATCTCTGGAGTTTGTAAATAATACTTAGAATACAATATTTCATATTGGTGCAAAATGTACAGTTAAACACAAAACATGTATTGCAAAATATACTCAGAATTATTCTAAGAACAGAACCCAAGGATGAACTGATGTTTAAATATAAGAGAAAAGTCCATATTTTATAAATTATTTTTAAAAAAAATCTATTAGTACACTAGATATGTTTTTTGTAGACAAGTTACCACAATATAGTGATGTGTCTCATTTCCAAGGCAGACATTGAGAAACAAGTTACATCATTAAAAGCTAGTTTTTGAGATCAATCCACAAGTAAATGTGTGATAACACATTACGAATTTGAGGCACAGTGTGGAAACTGTTTTCAACCACTTTAATGCTTATACTTAGGCTGTTTTTTTTTTTTCCTCTGAGAATTAGGCAGATGCACAAAGAATAAGCACTAGACAATAACTTGTCAGCTTACATTGGTTTATTGGGTCAGGATTATTTATTACTGATGTATTAGAACATTCACAAGAAATGCTATGAGACGCCTTAAGAGTATCTTGATAATAAAACAGCATTCATACAACTGTGTAAATTGGATGATTTAAATAACCAGAAGTGAAAAACAGTTATTTAAGCAATATTTAAGTTATAGCTGAGAAGAATTAAGATGTCATCAGTCATTTTAAACTAGGAAAGACGCCGAAATCTATAGTGAATTACAAACTCTAATGCTTTGCATTCAAAGCAGAGATGTTGTCTTCCAATATTCAGAACTTGTAGCTTTAAGATACTGATTGCTGCTAGCTACACCATTGCTAACTAAACTATCACAAGGATAACTTGCTTTGGGCATGTTTGGAATGCTAGAGTTATACAGCTATTGCTATGCTACAGATCCCCAAATTTTGCTTCAAAATAGCAGTGAAGGCTTTATAAGCACCCAAAAATTACACAATAAATACTCAGTAACACTTCAAGCACCTCTTGCTATCGAGTTTGGCAAGATAAGCAGCACTAAGAAATGGATGCCATGGTGAGACAAGGTATTAGCAGTTTGACTCGGGCACTCTTGATTTGTGCCTGCCTGCCTTCAGAAAGCAAAAGAGCTTGTGTGGCACACTCTGTGGCGGTGAGAGAGAGGACTGTAAGTGCCAGGCAGTCACCAGACTTACAACCTTTCTGCAATCAAGCACAAGGGCAGGCTCTCTGCTCTTAAACCTGCAGTGATCTGTATGGGGAGAAACTCTGCCTTGTATGGCTGATGTTTAACTGGGGAGTTGCTGCCAGAGGTGTAATAGGGCATACGCACAATATAAATGAAGCCATATCTGAAATCAGGTTGTCCCCAAAATAACACACTTGACCAGTGCAGAGTGACATGCTAAATGGGTATGCTGCCAGGAGAGCTCAGAGGGATAACTACACCAGTAACACTGCCCTATTAAAAATACTTTGCTTTGGGATAGATCTTTAATATCTACAAACATTTATTTTAAGACTTCAACTTCTTCAGCACTGATCTGCTATAAAACCTTCTCATAAATTATCGTCACAAAAAATAAAGTCACTCTTTCAGAAAACATGTTCAATATAACACACTTGTATCAGTACAAATTCTGTCCTGTGAGTCCATGGCAGAGAAGCCATAACCCACACTGAAATCTCTCCAAAGCAACATAACCAGGACTCTAAAACCAGAAGGTAACTATTCCATTAATTACCATGTTAAGCAGAAACAGTGCTTCCCAAACACACAGAGTGCAACGTTTCAGTGGACATGTATGGGTTTACAATCAATAGTCTCTGTCCTGTAAACAATGAAACTGCCACTCCAACTGCAGGTTAAGGTTAATAATTTGCATTCATTTCACTGCACTCCACACATACAATGCCTAAACTGCTAAAAAAGAAACCACAACAAAACAAAAATATTAAATAGCAAAAGGAATGAAGGCTTTGGGCTGGATGTCTCCTGAAACTAAGTGTCAAATCAGTAAGTGTTGACATTATAAATAAAACTTGAACATTATTTTCCGCATTATAGAAGCAGTCTAGTAAAACCTAAAACTTAGAATAGCAGCAAATTTGCTCAAAAATGTACACAAACGTCCAGTCAGTCAGCTATAAATACATTCTGCAATGTGAGAAGCCATCTCTATCCCCAAGCAGGCTTTCAAGGAGAACACAGTGTTAGACATGGATGGGGATCAGGAACACTGCAGCTGGAGAAACTCCTAAACAATTGTATTCTACAAACTTGTTCTCATTGTTATCTGAAAGTGCATCTTTTTATCTGTAGAATCATCCCCATATTTACAAAAAAAGTACAAACATTGCAATTTTGCCACACTCTAAGCCTATCTAACCTGTATTTTCTGTTAAGTGCAAAAAGTATAATGAAGTTATACATATTCTGACACATATAAAATCGAAGCCTGAAAATGAGGCAACGTTGTCACCGGTGAATCCAAGGCAATTCAGTAGTTGCCAAATCTTTGCTGCGCAGCTGTTAAACGGCTAAAGTAGAAGCCGAAGTAGAAATTAAAGAATAGTCTAAGCCAAACTGACAGAGCAGCCTTCAGAGCAGGAACTCCATTCCACCACTCTCCACACACATTCACCAGCACATGCTCATACCTTCATTACCAGTTTTGGTACAGAACTAGGTCCAAAGGGCAGGAGGGCAGCCTGGCAGAAACAGGAAGATGTACAGTCACTTTGAAGGTGGTAAGGAAGACTTATGGGGTGCAGACTGAAAAAGTATCTACTGCCAGTGCAAAAGTCTAATAAGCCCCCAGTACTGGTGCTGGAATATGGACTGGAGACTGTGCAAGACAGAGCATACCTACAGTCAGTACATTATTAAATACATATGCAACAAATCTGTTGTGTCTTCAACGTAAGCCCTTTTAAAGTGTCACAACTGCTCCTCTTACCTTCTCCTCCCACAAAAAGAGGTTTCATTTGATAATGACATTTATATGACAACAGACTGCTACAGAATCACGTGCATGCATAAATGCTGAGCAATTTGAAACAGCTGACATTCAGATCAAGTACAATATTTGCTTCTAAAGACACTAAATCAATACAATATTTGTAAGAGGGTAACCATGAGGATTAACAACTGTCTATAACAGTTCATTTAGTTTTGTTCCTTAGGTAAGTCTTGCAGTGACAGCTTTCTCCTAGTTCTTAAAATGCTACAATAGCCATTGCCACTGGTTTTAGACACACAGATACTTGACTAAATCTAGAAAGAGCAAGCAGAGCTCAAACTGCATAAATGCAGAAACTGTACTCTAAACATGGTTGTGCTTTCACTATATTGCCATCATGTCGTGTTGGAAAGTACAAGTCCTGCCTCATATCCAAAACCGGTGAAAGGAAGATCCAGAAGTGAGTGCTGTCAGAATGCTGTAACAGGGCAAAAGCTGTATAATTAGGCACTGTGGAAGGAAATACAATAAGGCGTAGTCTTAAAGGGTGTGTGCACATGTATGTACACACAGGTATGTACACACATGTATAAAGACAAGGTTTTTGGCAAAATAACCCTTTCATCTAAAACTCAATGCAGTGAAAACACCAGCAATTTAAACTGTACAAATCAAGGGTAAAAGCCATGGGGGGAAAAAGCAGCAAATTTTCTGAAGTAGCACCCGTATCTTAGGGATGAGCTTTTGAATTTTAGTTCTACTAATTCAAGGCAGAGGTAATGTGTTTATCCATCAAAATAGATTTTAACCTGCTGACCACCTGCACTAGTCTGCAACATTGTGGTATCTGAAAGGAACCAGGGTTTTTAGGACCTTTCTCTCCCCAGTGCTGGCAATGCCTAAGTAGGACACTAGTAAAAGGTCAGGAGAGTGTACCTCAGCAGGAGAGATGCTAATTGTGCTGTTTGTGCCTGCCATGGTTTATAGGCAAGGTAAAAAGGCAGTGGAGAGAGGATGAAGGAGCGTGCTCCGGACAGCAAAGAGCGTGCATCTCTTCACTGTCCACAGTTACAGCTCCTGGTCCTGCGTCCCTGATATTATTTAACACCTGTCTGGACAGAACTGAGCCTCTTCCCCTACACTTTTGTTGCTGCATTATTTGAAGTACTTGGCCATGTGACTACTAGGCTCTCTCACAATACTACTCAAACAGTCAGTGTGGAGAATCATCTATCTGCCCATTGTCACATAAATTATACTGCATTGTTACTTTCAGTGGAAAGGCTATGTCTAAATGTTTCATATTAACTGTGAAGAGTTTACCCCCTCCCTTCATGCAGGCCTTGCATACCATGGAAGAAAATACTAGGCCTTCTCAGACACCATATGCAATGAAAATATGAGAAAAAAATACACACACACATATTCTTGATATAATGGCCTTTACAGAACCTGAAACTAGAACATCTTAATGGAGGGGTTAATGAGCGAGTTTCTCCTTTTAAAAGCTTTACAGGAAGTTTCCTGTCTCAACTGAATCTGTTTTGCTGTCAAAACACATTAAGCATCATTTTTGATGCACAGAGGCCTTATATACTAAGTGTTTTTCTTAAGCTATGTTTTCATTCCAGTGTGGCACTCATCTACTCAAATACATGGCAGTTGGTTTCTCGGAAAAAAAGAAAAGGGAACAAAACTCAAAGCCTTCTGGTCCTCTACCAGGACGCCCTCTGGAAGCTAGGAAGAGATCACACTCATACTTCAGAGTCACCTTGCTACCATGATGCTATCCCAAAACAGGCTTTTACAGAGTTCCAGGGATGGGAAATCGTCACAAGGAATATGCCACAGAAAGGGGCCCTCTGATTAAAATATTGTGACCCGTGAGTTTCGTGTTATTTCAGATAACAGATACAGAGCAAAAGGAGAGACAGGCAGGTGCTTAACAAGCCAAGAACTTGAACACTGTCAGATACATGATGCAGGATTATATATGCCTGGAAAAATAGTAAGACGGCCTTATTTATTTGGGCTGCAGAAGACAGTCCGTACCAGAAATCTTAAAATTTATGCACATTTTCTGTAACAAAAAGCCCAGCTTCCATTACTGAGTCAGCAGCTGGAAAGTAGACCATGCATTCTTTCTGCTGTCCCAAGGATACCAAGCAGTTTCTCTCTCTTTCTGGACAATTATGAAGCAGCAGCCTGTTCCAGATTTCCTCTCTAATTTGTGAGGTTCATTCAGACAGTGCACATCCTGAAATACAATACTTGGTCCTCCCTACTTGTAATGCTGGTACCAGGATGCCAGAAGAGGCCCAGCTGACCCCTCATGCCCAGGTTCTAAAGAAGACAACCCTGTGTTTAATGATCAGGAAGACAAGGCTTTTAGCTCTGTACTATACAAACAATTTCCTTCATAGCGTGAGTCCAGTTTTCATGTTGAATGAAAGCGAAGTCTTAGTCCACACTGTGGGACCTGAAGAACATCCCCAAATATAAATTAAGAATTTAAGCAATTAAGAAAAGGTTTCACTCAAAATAAAAGTCATTCCTCCAACTGCATCTCTACCAGAAAACTGAGAAGGAATCCCTAGATTGAAAGGAGAAGCTGCAGGCATCTGCCATTTTTCCATAGCTGTTTTGTCTCTCTTTCTAGCTTTAGCTGCATCATTCTCTTGCTGTAGATGACATTCACACCCTCGTTGCAGCATGATCAGAAAATAGAAAGCACGTGTAATGGTCAGCTGTTGCTGAAGCTGTCACACTGTGAGGTGTACACTCATCGAGACCCAGCAAGAACTGCATCAGCATGTAACTGGCTCCATCACAAAACAGCTTTTGTGTATTTCAAAGTTACACTTAAGTCCCCCAAAGCAGCTAGAGATGTTTTCCTAGACACGCTGGCAAGAGGTATGCTCTAAAGGCTAACACTCAAGTGATGAATTCATGCCACCCACAGCTGAAATAGTTATTACTGTGCAACAGAGGACAAGGAAGCCCACCATATGGCTAAGTAGGCTCTAGCCAACATGGCTTAAGCAGCTCCAAGCAGCAGATGCAAAGAAGTGGCAAAATCTTGCAGGCCCCACCGCCTGCCCACAAGTGGCTCACAGAGCCCTTTATGTATGATGTTGACCAACAGTGAAAGGTTCAGTTCCTGGGGAACCACAGTGAGATGAGACAGCAGAGATGTGAGTGAAGGACCACAAGACTATAGCCATGGACAGCAGATCTGCACGGCGTATGGCAGGTGTATGGCTGCTCCAGCACAAAGCTGTAAAACTACTGGATCGCCACAGCTTCAGCAGATGGGTAAACACAGAGAGGTGGTCTTGGCCTCACAGGAACTGATGAAGAAACAGCCTCTGAAGAGCACACACTCATGCAAGTGAGAAAAGACAGTCACTGTGTCCCTGGGCCCACACCTAGTAACACCCACAAAGACTTGAGAAGCCTAGTGAGGTAAGTGAATTTTCATGATGACTCTCACATTCCCAGTTATTTGAAGCCTGGATGCTAAGGCTCCTCAGTAAAGCTATACTGCACATCAGTTCAGCTCTAACATATGACTGCTAATTTACTTAATTGAACACTAAGTGGTACTTCTTTTAACCTAATTAATGATGATTCTTGAGCTTGCTGTTATGTAACAGTACAAATTCCGGAAAATGAAACAACACAAGTAAAGTCAAGACAGAAGAGTCTGGTGTCAAAGTTAATGGTTTCAGTGATAAAAAAGAATTGGTATAACATACTATTGCCTTGGGTATTCTTGTTCCTTTTTATTTTGAGAGTTGTAGCTAATGAAATTCAAATGCCTTTTAAAACTGGCTTTGGCTTAATAACGAGAAACTAAGCTACAATTGAAAAGTTGCTCTACAGGCTGTTCCCCCTTCATTCATGCTGTCCAAATACTGTTGAAGTAAATGCTCTGAAATATTTTGACTCAACTGTTCTAGTACTTTCTCTCTTCCCAGTGCACTGGGGTCCTTTTACAGAAATAATCTCTCCTGTGTTTTGTATTTTTCTCTTTACACTTGTACTGTTTCAGCTGTGCTATTTGGACTGATCTAAGGAGCTCTCAGCAGCTCATGCTTTTGCCTTTTTTTGGTTAGGATGCTACTGTGAGCATTAATTTAAAGGAACACATTTTCAGTTCTAGTACAATTAAAGAAATTATCTATGGAATGATTTTCTTTAAGAATGAACTGGGAGGAGTGAAGGATTTTTTTGTGAAGGCAAATCCGGAAATCTCAGCATCTTGGAATCTCTGTTTGGCTGGGAAACAGCTTACAGAAAAGCAACCCCAAGTAAACATTTCAGATGAGACAAGTGGTACATAATAGTTATTTGTGACAATGAGGTACTATCTTTGAAAGACAAAGAAGAACCCAGTACTATCAAAATGTAATGAAAGGCACACTCATAGGCAACACTCTTCATGACTTGTCTGCACTCTGTTTTCCTGGGCCAGGGTGGTATCTACCATAGGCATGAACACAGGTCTCCCCTTTGCGTCCTCCTTCAGAGACTGATGTGCTATCCACCTTCATCTCTTTCAGGCTTCCAGTTTTTTTCTGCTTCTGCTTGGATTTTTTCAACATATGGACCTAAGATTGAAAAATTTAAAGGAAGTTATTAAAATATCTGTAGTCATCAATTAGCTGATCTAAGGCAACGAACTAAAAAACAAGTAAAAAGCTGAAAAACATATAAATACACAACTATCTGGTGCATCTATCCTTGTAAAGCTATAGGATTTATTGCTTTTTTTACATAAACATATGCACATTATATATATGTATGTGTGTGCATATATATTCCTGTACACACATATCTATATATACCCATATATATAGATAACTATTCAGTAACCTGGTAGAAGAAGAAAAAATGCTTCTCACAAGTTAGGTTTGCTCTCTCTCTCACTTTCCATTACCCTTCCATTTCATCTCATGAAAAGAACAAAGTTTTAACATATTCTGAAACTTTGAGGTATGACCCTCTCTTTCACTTCTCCTCAGCAAGGCAATGGTTCTGGTACCCCTCCCAGAACAGCTGCATATCCTTTGAGCTTGCCTACAGCAGCATATGTCTGTGAGTTGAAAAGGCATCCCTAAGGTAGCAAGCAAATGTGAGACTGGTGTGTGCCACAGTCACCTACTGCAAAATGTTTATTTCACAATTTCAAAGTCAATAGAGAAGTTAAATTCTTAGGGAGCTGATGCTGTCTTTTATGTACAAATTGAGATATTCGAGAAAAAACCAGACACTGATTACCCAAGTCTTTTTCACAGGCCTTGTTCCTCTCTTATTAATTTTTCTCCTTTGCTACTGCTGTCTGACAGACCTTCCCTTCTCCAGCAGACTGATTCCTACCTCGCACACTGCACTACTACCATGGCCTTTATAACTGCCCTGCTTCAAGAAAAGCAACACTGCCTGCAGATCTCAATATAGAGGAAAAACTGGATCACTAGGCCAAAGCTCAGGGACTATTTTTTTAAACATGAGCATCATCTGAGCCACTGGAGAGAGCCTTCAAACCATGCTCATTAGAAATTGTCGTGTCAGTTACCACGTAGTGCTAAGCAGCTCCTTTAGGGTTCAGCATGAGAACAGACAAGCAAGATAATATGATAACATCCAGTGCAGAAGGAACAAAGTCAAATGACTAAGAGAAACCCACACCCAGTACCTTTGGTCCTGCAGCAGAAATTATAATCTGGCCAGGGGCCTGAATCCAGGGCTCTCCATCAACTTGAACTGGAATTGGCTTTAGGAGCGTTACACGGAAATATGAGCCTTGAGCTATGCGGATTCCTGATCGAAAACCACCTTGGACTTGACCCTGTTAGGAGTAAAAGCCAGGATATCAATCACCCCAAGTAACAAGAAGTACAAATACTAGCTGCAATTAAACTGGGTGGATATTATTTTATTCTCGCCTGACATTTAAAGTTTCAGCTAAAAACTGCTTAGGCAAAACTAGGATACCTTTACTGCCCCAGCATTAATTATTTCAGCTAGTCCAGGAAGGAGAACTCCCCTGCAGGCTGCAGGAGGCAAAACAACTCCCAAAGCAAAGCTGTTTGTATACGAAGGTTGGCCAAGGAGCATACACTCACAAAGATCTTGTTTGCTTTGGCTTCCCCCTCCATAACACAGCGAATACTTCTAAAAGCACCTAATTATACACACAGACTTTGGCACATGTGAAATTCCAAACTCTAAAAGCAGTTTATTAATCAGAGAGAGTTCTTCCAAACTTCAACTCCAAATGTGGGAGTAAAAACCTTAATATCACAAATCCAAAGCACAGGTTTGTTAACATTTATACTCCAAAGCTGCTTCTACTTTCATAAAAGATTTAAGGATCTCTACCAAAACAACTCTTTAGTGTATTTTGGAAGATCTAAATTACAAAATAAAGCTGACCAACACTAAAGATTAAGCTCCACAAAATTTAAGCACCCACGTTTCCATTTTTGGCAGTTTTATGGATTAGTTATCTCTAGCTACCTGACCACATATACTTTTTCAGCAGCAGATTTCTTTAAACAGTGGTAAGATATGAAGACAAAAATAACCTACCATCCCACAGGAGTGCATTACTAATAGCAAATCATTGTAAAAATATGTAATACATGAAAGAATTAAAAAAGAATTCCATAAGTTGAGTCATAATATTCTTTGCAGGAACAGCATACCACCTGCTTGATGTAGCATTCAAATCAAGAGCATCAAGTATCATATTCTCAGTGACAGGTGTTGGAAAGCCTGTGGCAGATAATTATAAAACAACCTGTCTTGATGGAATCTCCACTGTGATTGTGATGAGGTACAACAAAACTTTTCGCAAATACACTAGGTGAAGGGTGCATGTTTTTGTAATATTATAATAAAATCTTGTTTTCATCCCATGAACCATTCCATGTGGACACCATGATACCTGTTATGAGAAAGCCAGTGCATTCCATAATACAGACATATATTTGTATTTTATATATACACATATATTGCAGAATATATATATATATATAAAGTCATGAAGCATAAAAATCCCCATGGATTTTTAACAAGTTCTCAATTGCTACTACTTGTTCTTACCCAACCTCAAGAAAGAGGCATAACGGCACTTTCAATGCGCTGCTTGTCACAGAAATGAGCCTGTCCCATAAAATGCATGTTTCTCCTGAGCTGACTGGGATGCCAACTCACCATGTGCACGACGCCAGTCACACCAACCACCTCCAGCAGGCCGTCATCGATGCGAGGCTTCTCAAAGCGGTTGTCACTTTCAGAGCCCCAGAGGTCGGCCCCAGAGCCCCAGCTGTGTGGAGAGCACACCTGTGACCACCTGTGCTCTGCCCCAGGCACGCTCCCTGGTGCCCTGCTAAAGGTGGCTGGTTTCATAGCCTTCAAAAGCTACACACTCTGCTCCCCCACCAGCTGGAGGGAGCAGTTTTCCTGCATTGCAAAAGCAGGGGTCCTTTTTCTAAATTCTGGACGAATTTTTATCAGATCTTTTAGTAGTAAAAGAAGCGAAGTAAATAGTTTCAGTTGGAAAGCAAAGGTGTAAATAGGAAGAAGGTAATTCTGTAGAGTTTTAGATTGCTGGGAAATACAGGTTACAGCTAAACTAACCCTTAATTTTCAAGACTAAAGAACTTAACATAGCTCTTAATGGTCTTGACAACATTCACAGAAGTTACTGAAGAGAAACTAAAGCTAAAACAATTATCAAGATTTCATTCTTGTACCTGGCCAAAAGCACCTGTAGTTAGGCAGATATTCATGCACTTCAGTCCTCTGAAATGCTTCTGACAATTTAAACCATCTGCTTTTTGTGCAGTACTGACCCTTCCCACTCAAATCACTTGCTTATTGTTTAGGCATATGAACTACTCATCACTTAATTGGGATCTTTTCTTCTCCACAGCTCTCATGTGCAATGTGTATTTGTGTACATGTAAAAAGGAGTATTTGAATAAAACATTTTCAAAATGAAATGCAAAGAGATGCAGGTTGTTTAAGACAAGACAGTACTTGAAAAAATAATAGTATGGCAGGATTAATTACCTGCTGGTTTTGTGCAAATAAAAAACCTACCTCAATCAACATCACATCTAAGGAAGCCAGATCTCCTGTGGAATTACACAACAGTTACTCTAGCTCCCTGCAGGTGTCAAGGAAGCACTCACAGACCTGTAAAGGTATCTGAACTGTGGTCTTCCATGGCTACCCAGGTAGCATCGCACACTTCATGTATATTGACCAGTTGCCTGTAGGACCTGGGCAGTGTCCTACAGTGAAATCCTGGCCTTCACTGCAGGAACTGCTTAGGTACCCAGTCCCCAGCATGTCAGAAAGTGTGTGCAGGCTGATGGTCATTGATCCTGTTACCTAGCCATTTGGGATTTGATGCTCAAATACCGAGCAGCAATTCTACACACACATTCCTGCATGCTCACAAAGGATCCTTCCTCTTATTTTTACCTGGGTATATTAATAAAGATGAGTCCTTCTATACTTGGTAACTCCACCTCGTGCTGGTCCACTTGCAGCTTTATGTCCTTGTGCAGGTTTCTAGTGTGGCTTATCTTCTGCAGCCCAACTTTCACATAAACTCCCTTGTTGTGAAACCTAGGAGCAGACAAGGATCTTGTAACGAAAAGATAAGGCCAAGCATAGCACTCTTCCCTGTATGTATACCACTATTGTCCTCTAGCAGGTATATTTAAAGAGTTTTTCAATTAAAACCCATTTCAAATTCTTCTAGCTTTACTGCATAAAAACAAAGCATAAACCATGAACTGCTACTTTACATACCTTTACTTAAGGGATGATTCTGCTGTTGAGGCATGTGCAGATTGCGAAACTTTATTACAGAAAAATGGTCCCTTCTTGAAGCATTGCCTGAATACAATGCCTCTTTGAAATGTAAACTCCTAGGCTGGAAGATTACATTTTTGATTAAGACTTAGAGGTCATCATGACCAATTTTAAATTGTTTTCTCAAGCAATACTACAATACTTATGGCAAAAAAAAACATTTGAAAATCTTTGCTTTATACATTCCTAATTAATTTGAAATATACTTAGCTTCAGAAACTTAAAACAGGCTTAGTAATCTCAACTTGTGACAGAGCTCTAACATCTCTAATTTTAGAATAAAAAAGATGAGCAAGATTTTTATGGCATCCCTAGAAATGGCAAAATATTTTAAGAATAACATAAACAAAAGATAGTCAAACACACAGACTATTTTCTTCTATAATGGAAACCTTTGGATACATGGCCTTCAGGGCAACCTTTACATAAAAAGCATAAATTTCCATTATTTTACCCTACTAGTAAATGGTTGTTGTTGGAATTCATCTCTGCAAAATCTCTCCAGCATTACATCTAAATACCGTAGACATTAAAGTGGGGAAGACAGCCAATGCAGGTTACAGCCAAATCTTCAGACAGAGACTTACTTTTCAGTTATCTTAAATTATTACATTGCAAATGATTAGTCCTATGTCCTAACAGTTTAAAATAGCACCAAGTTAAAGGTACTTCAGGTAACACCATTTAACATACACTTCTGCTCCATGCAAGATGTGTCTATGCTAAGACAGCTTTTGTCTAATTTGGATAGAACTGAAAAATGCTGGAATATCAGTAGGAAAAACAACACTTGCAATATCCCCAAGAAGTATTTATTTCTCTTGCATGAAGAAGGAAGCCTTCAGAAACTGAAAGAATACTTCACAGTGCCCTAACTGCAGAACAGTTGCGTATCTCTGTAAAATAAGTACAAAGTTGCATTAAATTGCGCAAAATATTCCCCCAAACCTTGCATTTAGGAAACTGCTTGCCATGGCAATCTCCTGCCATTTTGGATGGTACAAGTAAGATGTGATCTCTTCTGCAGTATGCAATCCTAAAGACTGCTCCAGGATCCCCTGGGAGTGACTTGGATGAAGACCAGATGCCTCCTCAGCAAGTTCACTGACAACACAAAGCTGGGAGAACTGGTTGATACCCCAGAGAGCTCTGCAGCCATTCAGAGAGACCTTGACAGGCTGGAGAGATGGGCAGAGAGAAAAAATCTGAAATTCAACAAAGAGCAAAGGGAGAGTCCTGCATCTAGGAGAAATAATCCCATGAACCAGCATGGGCTGGGGGCAATCTGCTGGAGGGCAGCTCTGAGGAGAAAGACCTGGGTGTCCTGGTCCATGTGTCCTGTCCATGTCCTGAACCACAAGCTGTCCATGTCCATGTGTCCTGGGGGCCAAGAGGCCAACTGGATTCTGGGTGCAGTAGGAAGAGCATAACCTGCAGGTTGAAAGAGGTGATCCTACCCCTCTGCTCAGCCCTGGTGAGGTACATCTTCAGTCTGTGTCCCATTTTGGGCTCCTCAGTACAAGAGAGACATGGAGCTCCTGGATTGTGTCCAGTGAAGGACAACAAAGATTATTAAGGGACTGGAGCATCTCTTTAACCAGGAAAGGCTGAGGGAGTTGGGCCTGCTCAGCGTCAAGAAGAGAGGAAACCTTATCAATGTCTGTAAGTCTCTGAAGGGACAGTATCAAGAAGGCAGAGCCAGGCAACAAGCAAAGGTAAGAGGCAATGAGCAAAAACTGATGCACAGTTCAACCCGAACATGAGGAACAAATTCTTTACTTTTCTTTGCAATTTCTAACTGAGCACTGGAACAGATTGTCCAGAGAAGGTGTGGAGTCTCCCTCACTGGAGATATTCAAGAAGCATCTGGAATACAATTCTGTACAAAAAGTGCTCTGGGATGACCGTGCTTGAGCAGGGAGGTTGGAGAAGATGACCACTGTAATCTCTTCCAACCTGACCCACTCTGTGATTCTGTGAATGAAAGCAGATGCCCTGTCATTAAATTTTACACTGTGAAGAAAACTTACATAGTTTGGCATTCACCAATGCAAAGACCATCACTGTCACAATAGACACTATTTTTATCTGCCCCGCAATGCAAGATCAGTGTTGAATTCCTGCAGGGGTGTTACCACTACACTTTGAGCTGCTAGCTACAGGTAAGCAGTCCAGAGCATAAAAAGAGACTCTTCTGAGGGAGGCCAGAGAGCACACAGCTTTTGGGACACGTATCAGTTTAAGGTCTTGCTTCAGAAGAGCACTCAATCCTGTATTTCTTCCAAGGACTATCTGCAATTTCTGTTGCGACAACCCAAACCTTCCTGTTCTGCACTCAAGAGTAGCGAGCTTGCCTGCCAGCAACTGTGGCATTTTGCATTAAGTAGATACCATTTTTAGTGAATTTACTAGAAATATTAAAAAAAACCCCAATCTAATATTACTGACAAGAGTGTGCACTTGCTTATGATGGAGAAGCACAAATTCAATTATTTTAGCAGTCATTTTCACAGGCAGTCAAAGGTAAATATCATGTGTCAGCACGGTTAGCATGCACAAGCTTTTGGCATCTGCAAAAATGTACCTCAATTCCTTATTTCATGTTTCCGTTACAGAAGTATATAGTCCTTTAGATTTGGGGAAAAAATTAATTCTCTTCTTTCCCACAAGTCCTTCAAGTCACTCTGCAAGAATGATACCAAGACATTGTCCACTGCACTATGGATGCTGCACACTGGGAAATGACTGAGATGAAGACAAGGATGAAAAGCACACAGGGCAATAGCAATCAAAGTACATCCCTTAAATGCAGTGGCAATAAGAAGAGGATGCATATTTTGAAATGCTGCAGCTTTGCAAATATGGAGTAGTATATTTTGAAGAAAGAATGAACATAACTTGTACATTATATTAACTGCACAAGTCCATCTAGGAAAGTTTCTCCTACTAGAATGGACACTGCTACACACAAACTTATTACCTGACTTTACTACCTGAGATGCTTTCAGTCAAGTATTGAAAATGCAAACCAGTGGCTCATAGCAACTTATGTACCAGGAGCCACCTATATTTACATCAACAACAGTATTAGTCAGTTTTTAAGAAAAGCACCATGAGCAATGCCTGTAATGACAGGCAGAACACTACAAGACAGGTTGGATTACACATCATTGCACTCATAAACTGGTCAGAGAATATTTTTAATAGTTACAGTTTGAACACTGCATAGTTGTAACTGGCTGTTGTAACTCTGACAACCAAGAGACAATTTAGAAGGCATTTAATCACAAACACAGATGACAGCGAACAAAACCAGTTTCTATAAGGAATTACTGATTAATAACACAGACATGATTTCTTTTGCTCATCAATTTCAGCAACTGTGGGAAGGAGAAAAAGTCCCATTACTGGTTGATGTGCATGCCAGAGAGGAGGAAGGTCTCGTCAATACATTTTTAACAACATTCTCACTTTATATATTGAGAGTTTTTTATGCTTACATGCAGGTGCTGCAACAGCACTAGGCAAAACAAAAAAAGGTACAGTAGAAGTTCTGAAACTTCTGAACACTTCTGAACAGTGCTTATTGCTCATGTAGCAGCACTGCCTTCACTCTTGCTAAAGGCTTTGAGCAAGAGATATTTCCGCTATCTCAAAATTTCACTAAACTCAACAATGCAGTTATTGGCAACTAAAAATGCTGAATAACAATGACATGGCTTCCAAAAACTGCTTTGTTGCTGTCTCAGTAGAGGAAAAAAACCCCAAACCATACCCAAACCAACAAAACAAAGGAACTTTGTGTCTATGAGTTCCTGGCTAGCTTAATTCCTCCTTGTCCCAGCTATGCCACAAGCAATATTAGTGGATACCTGTAGCATTTAAGATTATCATTTGCAGTGTAAATTCGAAGTAACGCAATACCACAAAATTGACCTTCATACCTAGTTGCCCCAGGATTACCTGCTATTAAATTTCCCTGGTTCTTCTTCTCTAGCGTGATGAAAGTCCAAGCTCAACTCTGCATCAATGCCAAGACCACAGTAATTGTTCATCTGTACAATCTGACCAAAAGGAAAAAAAAAAGCTATTATTTCCTGCTTACATTTATAAATGAAAAGTGAAGACGTTCCAAAGTTTTTCAACAAAAGCAAGCTTTGCAGATGATTCTTCCAAGTCACTTGCATCTTGACAGATTTTGGAAAACATTTTCCAGAAACACTGCACTAAAAATAAAGCTGCATGAACAACTGTTGACATGCTTAGTCATTATTTCCAAAGTATCAGAAACTTCAAAATTTAGTATTTTAATTAAAAGTAACAGGCATAATAAGGCAGAAATAAAAGCAAATGCAGAAATAAAATCAACTCAACCTCTCAAAGCAACTCCATACAATAACTCCACAAGCTGCTGAACACTAATGCCACTATTATTTTTGGCATCAGCCATGGATTTATATTACATCATTGGGAAGACAATCTTACTTACTTTGGAAGGTAACCAGCTTACACCAGATGAATGAACAACTTGACTTCATCTACTCAGCTGCGTTTTAACTAGCTCCCTATATGCCAACCTCAAGTTTCTACAGATTTCGACCATTTCTTCCATTAAATCTTTCTCTGCATGCCAGTTCATTCCATAACACTTTTATCGTAGGCCTTACTCTCCCATCCTTCCCTTTTAAAAAGCAGATGGGGAAAAAAAGCCCCTGTCTCCACTAAGTGAAAAATAGCTGGAACCTGAGCATCTTAAATCCTCCAACTGACTCATAATGCCTAGGATTTTCCAGTGACCAGACTAAAATCTTGGACAATTGCTACCATTGTTACGATTTCCTGCCTTTTTTTTTTGCAACTCCTTGTCCATTTCTTCCTTTCTTCTGAAAAGAGACAGAACCAGGATTCACATAGAGCTCCAAAATCACCATTTACAGTTAACAGTTTTATTTTCCTAAACAGAAACAAGTTCATATGAACCAAGTGACAGTAACTTTCACTCAAAACAAAAAAAAAAAAGCAAATAACAGATGGCACATATACAGACACACAACAGCAGTAAGATGATGGAAGGATTTACTTCAACTCCTAATAATTTCTTAAACTGTGAAAGAGAAGATGAGAGTGACTCTTGCAGAAGGGAATGTTTTTTGGTTGACACTCCAGTTTTACAAGTGTTTTGGCATTTCTTCCCAAGCCTTTTCTTATTTGAGAAATAATTTTTTTCCAGCTGAAGCACATAGGAGTGCCATCGTCACGTGAATCTTTTAATTAATCCTCTATCAGATGCTTTTTGCTAAACAGTGACAAAAGATGCTCTGCAGTCAACGAGCCCTGCCAGAACTGAAACACTAGGTCCAGAGTGTGCTGTATTCAGTAAGAAACAGCCCAATAAGGCCCAAGCACAAAGACAAGTGAGCAGTAAAAATTAAACTATACTAATTCCCATCCTCTTTGTGATTTTCACTAGAGCAACAGTTCCTAAGAATCACACCCAAACAGTGCCCAGCTCACCTTGGGAGGCTCAGGTTCCGCAATGCCATTTTCTGCTCCTTCAGCTGGCTCTTCTGCATCCAAAAGGATAGTCCAGCGATCCATAAGAACATCATCTGCCTCATCCACAGAAACCAAAATGGAGTATGGGTCCTCCCCACTGTAGCCAGCTCCCCAGCGCAAGACTCTCCCCAAGTCATTACCTGGGCAACAGTGAAGAACACCAAAAGGTGACTGCGTTTCACAGTCAGTGCATCAGCCCAGTTTTACAAATCACACTGCACTAAGGTGCTCCAATCAAGTCACACAACTCATTAATTTAGGAGGAAAAGTTAACTAGCACCAAAAAAAAAACAAAAAAAAACCACCTAAGCTGTGTTGTGTTTGCACATGTGCTTACCACTGCATACAGACACACTGAAGCATTTCCACAAAAAGTGGTAGGAAAAAAAACCTGTTGTGGAGTTGAGGCACTAGGGAGCAAGTGAGCTTGTTGTCTACAGCAACGGCTGATGCACCTGTGGTTATCAGGAGGAGGATATTTTGCCCTCCCAACTCCTGCCCACTTGCCCACACACATATCAACACTCCTGCTGCTTGTTTCTCCTGATGCTGTTTTTCTGAAAGCAGGACTCATTTCTTTGAAAAGCTGATAGATACCGTGGTTTACTTCCCAGCACCAGCCAGAACTCAATCTCATGGCATCTCAGCTGCAAAACCGAGTCCTGTGTCAGACTGATAAAGATAAAACCTTCCAGAGGGCTTCTGCGCTCAGCTTCTGTTCTTGCTGTGATTCTCACCTGTTCCTAAAGGTAGGATGGCAACTGAGGGCTCTGAGCACACCAGCTTGTGCCTGATCTCCTCGAGGGCACCAAGGACCCAGCCGACGGTGCCGTCCCCTCCGCACACCAGCACTCGGAAGGAGGGCACTTTGGAGAACGTGTGAAACCTCCATTGTGAAGCGAAGCACGGGGAAAAGAAAAGTTACAACGGAATATAGGAAATGCAAAGTCCCAATATGCTATTTAAAATAACACAGTATTACTGGATTTCTGCCTATGCCCCTTTACCATCAGTTTCTGGATCAATCATCTTTATCTACAACTTCATATTTTTCTATTCAGCAAAATGAATAGAAAAATATGAAGTTGTAGATAAAGATGATTTTAAAAAGAGTGAAAAACCATATTCCTCTAAAATTCTTCACAGACAGAACTAAATGGTTAATCATTTCCTTTTTCAAGGGCACAGAGACCTGACTAGTCGTAATTTCAATGTGAACATCTGTAACTCTCTAAATCCTGGGGGGGGTGTTGATTATGGGTGGTGTTTTTGTACTTAGTCATAGGTATCACAGTACATTTTCTTCTTAATAGTACTGTTTTCCTGGTGATGCTTACCTTTTGTGGCTTTTCATCCTACATACCAACATATCATGGAAAAGAATTGTTATTTCCCATTGCACAAGAAGCAATGAACAAATGGGAGCATTTTGCCATAAAGCTACAGAAAGATTCCAAAGCCAAAACGAAATGAACTGGTTATTGAAGTTGCAGCTTGAAGTGCATTAAAAAGAAAACAGAATTATACAGCTCTGACAGAAAAATTAGTTTGTGTATCTTGTTTATCTTGTCTCCAACATAAGCTGCATTTTTCCCACAAAGCTTTTGTTCTGAAGATCTTGTCATGACAAGTTTTTTGTTAAATAGTAGTGAAGGAATGAGCAATAGGCTACAGCTTTCAGTTTTATGAAGCTGTAACAAAGTGGGGTTCATTAAATCAAGTCATCAGTTCCTGTCTTCCTACAAGCACATTATGTTCTGTTCCTTGTAGAAATGTTGCAGCTGTGATCAGGCAAACCCTGTTAATTCTGCAACTGTGGCCAAGTTTCAAGAGTCAAAATAGAAAATTTTGTTATACTTTCCTAGTAGTTCCCATGAAACATCAGAAAAAATAAAAGCAAAAATCCACCCTCATCAGGAAATGTTACATTTCTCTTTCCATCTCCATTCAATTATAAAATCTATTTATTTTCAATAATTATTAAATATGTGCTACTGTAAAGTGCATATGACTTTCCCAGGGCCAGACTGTGCTAGATTTGACAGAAGCCTATACATCAGGAACTACTCTATTCTCTTTTCTTTACATAATTCTAAAGTTTAAATATGTTCTCACAGTAAGAGCAGTCAGAAGGAAATGACCCACTGCCCTGATCTTCAGGCACAGAACAGAAGAAATTTAGATCTTCAAAATAAGTGAATGAACCTTTTAAAAAATAACAGAACAATGTAAATTAAAAAAAAACAACAACAACAACAACAACAAAAAACCCCCCCAGGATGACTTACCCAGGCAGTGGGCCTCCATTGGTAAGTTCAAAGACTTGATGAGGGTTCAACAACTTTCTAAAACTGTACAGCAGATCCCGACCTTTTAGACCACCACTTTTTGGATTCACAAATACAAGAAGAGGGCAACAATTCTGTGGTATCTTGGAAGCCTGAAAGAAGACAAGAAAAAGGATAAGTCAATGCCATGAAAAAGGCAGAAAATCATACTGCGTCTCAGAAATATTACCTGATGCTTCTTTGATGCTTCCTTGATGCCTACTAAAAAATCCAGATTCTATAAATGAAAAGATTCAAGGTCCAGCCAATGGACAGGTCAGCTGCTGATCTTACTTCCCTAGGAATTTAAGGCTCCTTAACCGATTCCAAGTACACATTTCAGCCCAACACTAGAAATAAAGGCATTTTAAGTAGCCCTTCCTATGCATTTTCAGTAAACAGCCTGGCCAAAGAACTGTGAGGGATAAGAGTTCTGTACAATTAAAACAGTTTCCTTGAAAAGCAAGAACTTCTCCCCAAACCAACTGAAAAATCTTTCTTTAGTTTTGTGGTTGACTTAGAATGCATGTCAATTTACAAGGACAAAGCATTTAAAAATGAAGATGTTTGGGACAGATGGTGGTGTACTTCTGCCTATGAAATTAGAAGCTGAAAGCTTTTAAAAATATGTAAGCTAAGCTTTTCCATCATGAGGATTTACTCAGGGGTGCCAGTATCTTATGACTTACTGAAGCTGCTGCTGAAGGGACCATCAAAGCCTCCAGAAACTGCAAAGGAAGCCACTGGACATGGCAGAGGTGATTTCCTGGGGCACTGCATGGACTGCATAGGAGCAATATCTGCAGCCTCACTGGAGGTCAAAATTTCCAGCCAACAGATGCACATTGGGACTAGTGCTCATCCAGCCTGTCCACCCATAAATAGTTCTGTAAAATGATTTCTAACTAGTTCTAGAAAGATTAGAAATCACCAGCACACCTTTCATCCATCCTGCCACAAGGCTGGGGTGCAGATACATGGCAGCAAAGTCCACTGGACATTTCAACAAATGCACCTCTAAACAGAAACATTTGCCATGGTCCCTAAGTTGTGGTAATTGTTATTTACAAATTGGACAGCATTCAGGGAACAGCAATTTGTCACGCAGCTGACCGGATGGATTCAGGGAACAGAACAACAGTGCTAAATATAAGTCAATTTAGACAAGAATGATTCAGGGGTCGGTGAGGCAGCAGCATGACTGCAGCGTGTAAGCATGTGGAGAGATACCAACAGCTACAGACGGGAGGAGGCGGCACCCAGAAAGCTTTTCAGCTGCTGCCTGTGAGCAACCACCAGAGACCATGATCTGAGGCAAACTACAGAGAAATTGGGTCAAATTTATGAGTTATATTTGTAGGGATGAGAAATGGAGTCCAACATTGAGACACCCCACACCTGTGACCTGATTTAGGCACTTTACAAACGATTGTTTGGGTCTTCACAGTACTTGGGAGATTTCTTCTCATTTTCTGTTCTTAGAATAGCTGGGTGCTAATCCTCTACAAGTCACACCCTGCCAGATGTGTCAAGATGCTGACAAACATATAAAAATCCTTCTCCTCTAACACTGTCTGCATGAGAAATGTGCTCTGTCATCCAGTGCGACTCGTCTCTTGATAAAGAGAAAACACATTGAGAAGAGGAACACTAAGCAGGTATAAAAGCTGGTGAAGTAGGCACACACTGATCCCTTCTTTACTCATCCTTCAGATTCTACAAGACATTCACCTTTTCAAACTTTATCTGTTTTCTTGAAAATCAAATGAGCCAAACAAGGGCTGTTTTGGGGGACAAACAGCCAAAAGAACCTCATGCTTTATTTTACTGGAAAGGTTCCACTGCAGGCAAAAGAAGTAGGTGGATGATAAAGAGGCTGAAAGCTGTACACACGGCTCTCTCCAAAGGGACCACCTTCATGCTAGACTGACAACTGAAGTCAAAACACCTTTGGCCTTTACATTCAGGCCTTATTGGAAAGGGGAAACAATTACTCAAAGCATGCCCAACACATAATAAGGGTAATATATTCATTTCTGTTAAGCACATGGAAAGGATATTTGTAGGCAGCAAAGGAAGTCTATGGAACATAATGCATGCCACTGTCACAAAAGGTATTAAGTCAACAGCTCAAAGATCCATGCATCCCAAAGAGACAAGTGGATTTCATCCCCTTGAGCCATTCAAGCATTAATGGAAGAGTAAGCAGAGATCTGGTGTTTTCAGAAGCAAAGGCCATCTTGTTACTCTGTTGGTTCCTGTACCATCATCTGCCACATCCCACTTAGAATTATCTTTTGATAATCACAGAATCATCAAGCTTGGAAGACAACTTTAGGATCATCAAGTCCAACCTCCCACCCAGCACTGCCATTATAACACCTAAACCACTCAACCGCATCACCATCAGATCCAAATGCCTCTTAAACACCAGCAGGAATGGTGACCTTCCTGGGCAACCTATTCCAATGCCTTACCACCCTGACAGTGATAATTTTTCCCCCCTAATATCTAACCTGAATCTACTGTATCTCAGAGGCCATTTCCTCCTGTCCTCTCACTGCAGGCCCAGCAGGAGAGACAGACCCCCAGCTCGCTGCACCCTGCCTTCAGGGAGTTTTAGAGAGCAATGGCGTCAGCCCTGAGCCTCCTCTTCAGGACACTAAACAGTTCCAGCTCCCTCAGCTAGTTCTCATAAAGACATGTTTTCTGGTCCTTTCATGAGCCTTGTTCCCTTCTCTGGACACACACCAGCACATCAATGTCCTTTTTGAAGTGAGGGCCCCAGAACTGGACACAGCACACAAGGTGTGGCCTCACCAGTGCTGGGTACAGGGGAACAATCACTGCCCTGGTCCTGCTGGCCACACTATTGCTGATACAGGCCAGGATGCCAAGAAGGCCACCTGGGCACACTCCTGACTCATGTTCAGCCAGATATTGACCAGCATCCCCAGCATCCCCTTTGGTGCTGGGATGCTTTCCAGCCACTCTACCCAGCCTGTAGTGCTGTATGGGGTTAAATCCCATGAGTAACAGAAGGCAGAGCACTCTGAAAGGAAACAGCATCTCCCATGGGGTAACAGAGCACATTGTTCCTTTCCAGCACTCCTTGTCCAGCTTTCACTCTACCCTACCCTCTCTCCTGTCCACTTCCCATTTCTTCCTCTTCAGAGCTTTTTAAATACATAAATTTATCTCCAGCCATTTCAATTTTCTGAACAAAACTAGCAACCTGAAATCTCAGGCTTGGTATAATGCCTGGAAACTTGTGAGGTTTAAAAAAAAGGGGGCTAACAGTGTAATAAAGAAAGAAACCACAAAGTTCTGCAGCTCGAAGTAACAAAAACTTTTTCAAAGAAGAGCAAAGAAACCAGCCCAGCTCTGGAGTCTAACCAATACCTTACTTGAATGTAAGAACATTTGATTATCTTCTTGTCTTCAGGAAATCAGTTTCTAAAATTACTGGTTTGGGACATTTAGAAGTGACATGCTGAACACATGTTTTATATTACTTGCTTTTAGAGGCACGTTCTAATACACTGGGTTTAAAACCAAGTAACTGAAATAATTAAAAGGCAACATAAGGGAATCACAACTATTTCTGAAACATGGTACACTCTAAGGCATTCAAAAGCACAGCTCTGTTTTGTAAAGTTGTCTAAGATCTTACCCAAGTAACATAAATTCTTGCAAATATGCATTTACTGTAAATTGCCAACTATATTTCTTATCAAGTGTCAATACTATACCTAAAAACCCCCAAACCAGTTAAATATACACCCTGAATGCTACTAAGATTCACAAGCAGCTACAGAAAATGCCTGGAGCTAATAAAAATCTGTATGTAGTGTAAAGTTAATAGTCCTACTACAAACCCACCTTTGTTAAGGTAACTTCCAATGTGAATTCTTAACTAAACCCATTTAGATGCAGCCATCCAGAATAAAAAGATGATTTCAAGAAAGTGCTTGTCCTTACAGTGAACTTGCTTCCCATCACAACTCTTCATTAAGCGTAAAGGAGTAAGAAACATTGCTAAATCCCCAGATAACAGCCAGCTTTTAAGAAAACAATTATTTTTGGTAAGAATTAAAAACTCTAACAGTTTGTACAGTAGTGCAGGGTGCTGTGCCTTCTCAAGAGCACACTCTTTGTTACAATCCCAGACAGCCACAAGGGTAGCACTTTAATGCTGCTAAATTTTTAAAAGTTCTTTAATAAAGCCCCACTGGAGACAGAGGAGTGAGTTTGTTACTGGGCAGAAGAGAGTATGTGACTCACAGCCCGAGGACACCCTTCCCCCTTTAGCCCTGGCTTCAGTGCTGTGCTCGAGGAGTGAAATCTGCAGAAGGGTTTTGTGTTGGCTGGCATTCAGGAAGGAATTTATTGCTCCTTTCTTACAGACAGCTGAAGGAGGCTGCATGACTTAGACACTCTGACAATCACTGTGAATTGCTTAATTTGTCAGGACTAGCACAACACGGCTTTAAACTGGGGCAAGATGTTTATTATCCATGCTAATCCCCTTCCCATTGACTGTACTGTGTAATCACATCTCACAGCAAAGCAGAACAAGGCGTTCTGTGCCACCAGCCCTACCAGTGTGACAACCACAGCACATCATACCGGGCAGTGGGCTGTCTCCAGGAACTGCACATATCTCTGACAAGTACAATTCAACATTGGCAAATGCCTGCCAGCAGCATCTTCCATGTGCAAGGACTCACAATGCCTCAAGCACAAGTTTTCTCCACCCTGGCCAGAAAGGACCCACTATCTGATGAGAAATTATGTGCAAGGTGTCACAACACTACTGGAGCAACAGCTGGGTCAACCCATAAGGCTTTTCTTTATTTTTTGGCATATAGCAGAAATGGAAGAATCACAGAATCATAAAAGTTGGAAAAAGACTTATAACATCATCAATTCCAACCTTTGACTTGTTGACTGGACCGCAGCACTAAGTGCCATGTCCAGTCACTTCCTGAACACCTCCAGGGATTGGGGACCCCACTGCTTCCCGGGGCACTCCATTCCAATCCTTGAAAACCCTTCCAGCAAAAGGTGGAAAAGCTGACAACCCTTTCAGAAGGGTGAAAAGCAGCCACTCATGTTTCGGCTAAAATGCTCACTTAACTAGGATGCTTTTAAGATGTAAATATTTTTGTGAGGATTTAGTAGAATGAATGAAATGGAAAGTTTCATCTATTTGGGATCCTTCTACACATTTTCCTGCTACTCTTAACAAATATAAATGCAGTATATCAGAGGGCACTCCACTAGCAAAAGGCATTCCAGATAAAGCCACAATAACCTGTGGTGATTTTGGCCTCAAACAACTTCTGCTGACTTCCTTGCTTGCCTGTGCTGCAAAAGAAGTTCTGTTAAATTAGTTCTGAATTTAAAGATTTAGTCCTGCAATGGCTTTCACCTTGAATTGATACCAAAGAGTGAAACCAAACTGTCCCCAAAGTTCCTTACACACAGCAGCTAAACAGATTTATAATTACTGCACTTTTTTTTTTTTTTCACACTCCAGTGGAGAGAGTATTTTCATTTATTTGAATACTGTGAAATGAAAAAGTGTTTGATTAAATTCCTAAAGGCCTGAAACAGCAGAACAGATCAACACATCTGATAACACTAACTGTTTGACTTTCTAATAAGCAGCTTATGCAAACTGATTCCTTGCTCAGACTTCTCAGTAATGGGAATCAGAGGGTGAATTGCCTCGGGTAGACCTGAGCATGCCAGAATTGAACCATGCCTCCTCCTTATGTCAGACACTGAGTAAGCAAATCTCACCTCAGAAAAATAAGACTAGCAACCTGCTATCCACCAATACTTCTGTGCTTTTACCAATTTTTAAGAAGGGATATTTTGGTTTGTTGTTTTTTTGTTGGTTGGGTTTTTCTTTAATTTAACTGGCAATTTGGAAAAATTATTAGCCCTTCATTCCCAATTTCTTTGTATTTCACTCACAAAAGAAATGTCAAACATAGTGTAAATTTAGTATTGTCTCAGTTCCTGTGCATTTCCTGGTACTGTGCTTAAATCAATACACATATAAACAAAGACTAATATTATCATAGGCTAAAAAGATAGTCTGGGCTGGAAAGTACTGCGGGAGATCATCTAGTTCAACTGCAACCCAAAGTAAAGATGGTGATCAGCCATTAGTCTGCCCTGGGTAATAAGTAAATGGCATAAGTTGGGTAGACAATCATACAAAAAACAACACTTGAAATATCATTTAAATTAACTCTTGGCTCTTTTCAGTGAGATGACCAAATATAAACAACACATGCTGAAATGGAAACACAATGTTTGTGCTGGTGTACAGCCCCTCTCTCCTGCTTATGTATTAGAAATTAATTGCTAGCAGTCCCCTGAACTGGAGTTTCTAAAAAATATCTTGCATCAGATAAGAGATAGCAATGTCCACATTCTCCTGGCATCAAGAAGTTCTCTTCAAACATATCCAGTGTCAGAAAAACAGACATATGTAATCAACAGAGTAGAGTATGTTCAACTTCACACCGCAGACAACAATTACAGGCTCATAATGGATTTGCCTAAAATACATGTAAAACGGCTATCCAAAAATACATCCTGCTTTCTGTTTCTCACAATAGGCAATCTGAAAACTAGTTTGGACAAGGGGGCCTTGATTTCTAAGAACTTCACAGAATGTAATTCCTATACACACATAGGAATAAGGCTCTCAGTTTTTTAGGAGGGGGTGTAACTTTTGATTTTCCCAGCTGCATGTGAGCACTACCACTAGTATCTACCCATATAAAAACCATAATTTTGCCTTCAGAAAGTCTTGACAAGTGTAGGACTCATTTTAAACAGTGAAAGAGGGTATGCGAATAAGCAACTATGGCCATTGAACTTGATACCCTCCTATATAAAGCTATTTCATAATTCCCACTTAAAGTGTAATTTTTTTGGCCTTCTGTGATGCTCCAAGAAGTCAAACCAGGACTCACACTTTGCTTGCCATAATGCAGTTCCAAAAAGATAGTAATTACAAGATACTTTCTGCTGAGGTGTTGTGTAACTACGGCAACGCTCTTTTTTGGACAGAACCTACATAATCCTGGTTAAAAATATCACTTCACTCAGTTAATCATTTTCCTCTTCTCACATTGACTCACTTTATTAACATGAAACCTATTATTAAACGAACTCATTCACATGAAAGTGATTAGTAACAACAAGAATAAATCAGAATCAGGCCTGAATTTGTGAAAGGACTCTCACACTAAGTCTTTCGGAAGACTATGTTCTTCTGAGATCCTCAAGGGGTAAACAAGGTCAAACTGCCTCTGCTACAGAATGGGGGAAATGAAGATAATATCACTGTGAAAATAAGCAGAAGTGTTTTACCTCACAGTTAATGAGGAAACAACATTTAGCTCCCATACCAAAATCTGTAAGCATTTTAAGACATACCAGCTGAAACTGAAACCCCATTTAACATTTTGATCGTTGAAAGAAACAAAGAGAATTTGTCTTCCTCTTCTTTATAGTTGTACAGTTAGGCAGCTGTAGATTGACAGCTGAAGAATACCAGGACAAATTACTTAACTCACTGAATATATCATATACATGAAGTACAGGCTCTGAAGTTGGTTGGCTTTTTTGGCCACACTACATAGTATGGCCTATTTGAATAAAACATATTTTGATTTAGTTCTAGCAGAAAGAGTTTTAAGGCAGTAGTTTTTTTTCTTTTGAAGACATTTTTTAAATTCAAACCTGTCTCTTACCATAACTGCAGGAATCACCACAGCATTCAGAGGCTTGTCATTGACAACAGTATCTTTAACTAGCATATATATTCTTTCAGCTTCAGAAAAACATGAAATTTGGAGTACAACAGCACCTGTAAAGAGGCATCAGAAATACTTTTGAAGAAATACTTTTAATATTTTCTATTATTATTGTTAGAAAAGAAGACTCATATTACAGCAAAAGTTTACTCAGTTTACTGAGGCCATTATTCAGCAAAACTTATTCTGAAGTAATTTGTTATCAGCTGAATTGTATTGTTATGTTTTCAAACCTTCCTTCCTACCCTCAGATTTTTGTAAAAGCAAAGCAACTTGAAGACAAGAACTGCAGCACAGAACTAATGCATATTTAAAGATTTCCTTTGAGCTTCAGGGGTAGGGCCTATTTGCACACTCTTCATCATTACCAACATTCTGTTCTCATTGTGTACAAGTGACCAAGTGACAGAGGTATCAGGTTTCATTTAGTATCCAATTATTAAAAATCCAGTAGTTCTATTCATTAACAATATCTCAGTAAGAATTACTGCAAGCAAATATTTGGGCTGATAATCAAGTTTAGATCTTTATGTTCACTTAGGTTCTGAATGGAGAATCTGGGTAAGAAGGGAAGACAAAAGAGAAAAGACAAAATAAATACTGACAAGTTAGTGTAAAGTAAGATATTTGGTGAGAAGGAAAACAGGGCAGGAAGACAAAAATGCAAAATGGACAGTACATGAGATGTAGGCTGGTAACATAACCTGGCTGTGACAAAATGGGAGAGTTAGGAAGTTATGAGAACCACAAAAATACAATCATAAGAAGAAAGTGGCAATAAAAATCACATACAAGCAGAAACATGTAAAAAGCACATGCATGTAAATTTGGTATAATGATGCTGTGACATGGGACGAGTATCACAAAACCAAGTATTGACCACTGACAAATATGGAAAGGAGAAGGTACATCTGAAAGCTTTACAGCTTTTCCTATGCAAAGATCAAAATCAACCAGTATCAATTAGTCATGTGGAGACAGCAAATAACCCAAAGGAAGCACACATCAGTCTTCAAAAGCATGCTATAGAAAGATCCATTTAGCAGACATGTGGAAGATAAGCCTGCCAAAGGATGTGAAACATCTCAACTATAGACACCTAAATATAGAGAAGAAAAAATTCCACACTTTAAATTTTTACCAAATGCCGATCTCCACCTGACCACTGCACTAAAGCTGCCCAGAGCCACTGCTGCTCCAGCTGTCAGAAGCCTCATGGCTTCTCCGATCTTGCTGAAATAAAATTCATACACCAAAAGCAAAGAAACAGCTCAAAGGATGAATGTATTTATTTTCTTCAACTTTCAGCCATTGAACTCTAGCTCTTAACACTGCTAGGAAACAGCGACTATGAAACAGTCCCACTGAGTCCAAAAGCAGCACCAAATTTTAGTACTCTCAAAGTCAAAGAGATTAAAAATCCTTCACTTGAACAATTTTTAACAGTTCTGTTGTGTTAGATTATTCAGTTGAAGTGCAACTTCAAAACTAATTTTTATAACTAATTTATAATATTACTGCCTTCTGGTACACAAGGCATGCAGCCAACCTTTTAACTATTTTTAATAAGGTAACACTAATCCACTGCTCTTCATAAATACAATGTGTTGCATTTTACCTGAAGGGCTTTTTGCTTATGCATTAAGATTAACATACTCTGAGCTTCCAGCCTCTAGTATTAGGCTGCAGTTTTGAATATAGACATTGTTTGCAAGACCAAGAATTTTAATGCTTACCTTGTGCTTGATAAACATGACTCACAGATACTACATTTGCTGCAAAGGGTAAAAATATAAACACATAAAACCTTGGGTACATTTAGAGTAAATATTTAAAGTATTTTAAAAAGTTACATAAATATAACATAAATAAATATTAAAAGTTATACAAATACAGGGAGAACCTCCAGCTAACACTTTTCCTCTCATGTTTACTTTGCAAGTAAGAACAGCTAAACTGATTTTCATAAAAGGTGACTAAGAATTCTTTCTGGCATTTCAAGTTTAATTCCTCTTGAAGTGACATAAAAGCAAATTGGGAAAAATGCTTTGTTTCCTGCAACAAAAAAATATGACACATTCCTGACATTGTTTATAGAAAGTATTAGTTTAAGGAGTATTATTATGAAAATTCAATTGCACTTCTTTGAAAAAGAAAAATAAATTCTTTTCCCTGAGTGTTTGTTCATATGTGTGCGCACACACTGCTCATACTTCTCCATGATGGGGCACAGAGCTCATGACTAACATGGAGAACAGCCCAGACAAAAACTGTCAGAGGCTAAAAAAGGCAAGAGATATTCTGTACACAGTTTAAAGTATGTGTAATTCTTCTAAAAAGTGATGCCTTTTCATACAAACATAACAAAAAGAAAAAAGAAAAGGTGTAGTCACTTATAACTAGAGTAACGTAATTATTATTCTGTACTGTGTGCATGTTAAAATTATTAAAAAAGCCCATGTGAGAGTAAAAGGCAGAATGATTTTTTAAAATCAAGCCAGAAGAGGTTAGAATTATATTGATGCTATTAAAGTTTTTCTGTTTACTTACTTTTGATAGCTAATTCTTCCTTGAGAATATTTGTGTATTCTTCAGGGGAAAGCTGAGGTGGAAGGCCGCCAACAAATAAATTTACTTGTACAATGGATTTACTGTTTTCCACAATGTAAAATCTTGTTTGATTCATCTGACGTATTGAAGTCTACCAAAATAAAGGAAAATAAATGATATGACAGTTGGCAAAAAGACATTGTGAGGCAAAATCCAAAATAGTTCTGCACTTAGCAATCATGTCCTCTATGCCTAGAGAATGTCAGGAACAGAAACAAAACTTCAGTTCAAACACTTAGCTTCTCTACCCTTGAGCCTGCTTAGGGGGTAACCAATTACTCACATTTTCTGTAAGAAAGGGGACTCCATACTTGCTAAAACAAAAAAAAAAAATCATGTTTCTTTTTCATATTTACCTTTCTTATGTCCTTGAGTCTGTTAAGAATTGGTTCCTGGTTGTCCAAGACCATGCGCTGAACTGCAGAGGGCAAAAACATTCATCATGTTAGAAAGCATGTAAATTATTATCAGGCTGAATTACACAAAAACAAAAAGAAGAAAAATTAGGGGAAAAGTAGAGCTTGGCATACAACTAATTTTCTCATAAAGGACCAGGCAGACATGAGCTACATCTTATCCAACAATAAAAACACATAGGTGCATGGAACAATTTGACTTTTTCCAGAGTTCTTAAATACCACCCTCCTTTAAAAAGGGCAGAAACAGTATGAACCCCTCAAAAGACAAGCAGTACTTTGGTAATAATCTAACAGTTTTACATAAGACTTCCAAACTATTTCCTAACAAGTACAACAAAACCCAACTTATGTGTTTTATCAAAATATTAAAACAATTGTTTTAATCAACAATTAAAACAATTCTAACAACTTCCAGTGAATGTAAGGTAGCAAATGATCCTTTAAAACAGAGCACCAGAAACCAACCAAGGTTATGACATTCACGAAGCTACAACAGCCTTATGAAACAACTTCCCAATAATGCCTGCAAATAAAGCAAAGCATCAAGACAGTATTTGAACTACCAAGATATTTATTCAGCTGTGGCCAGAACATTAGACTACTGCAAGGTCTTTATTTGTCCATGCAACCTTACAAATACCGAAGCACAAAGGTATGTTAACTTGGAAAACACCAGCCTAGCTCGTGCAGGATCACAAAACACTTGAGCAATGCTAGAACTGCAGATTTCTATTCTTCCTAACACACAAACATATTTTTTGGACTCTCTTAGGGCTCAAACTTACTCTTCTTCAGGGGCTGTGTCAGGAGGAAAGAAGCCATTTGAACTTTAGAATTAATCTTTAATTAATAACTGCAATTAAGAAAATTATGTCAGTTAAACATAGTTCCTCAAAATAGGGCAAAAGTATCAATACCCACCAGAAACTACAAATGAGTTTTTAAGTAATAATGAAGAGGAACCTTATTCCCACAGGACTCACAGGACTGAAAAGAATCAGCATCACTTCTGATTAAGTATTTCAACATCACCATGAAGTTTATTCTCATTTGTGTTTTTTACTGCAGAACACGAACTCTGACTGTTAGAATGGGGGAAAAAACTCACAGATATCAGATGTGTCTTTGGCCAGTGCTCCTTCACTTACCTTGCTTACTGCCCATAAGCACTTCCACCAATTTGAAATTCTGGAGGCACTCCGTCTGCCAAAAGATACAGCACGTAAATGCAGCTTCTGACCGACATCGTTTTGCCAGATGTTACATTATTGTGTGTTATATCTTGTCCATAGTGCATAACACAGCCCAGAAAATTAAGCATTTTAAAAAAATTAAATCTTTTAAAATCAACCATGATGTTCTTCCTCCAACCAACTCCTTCCAAGACAGAAATAATCTTTATTTTACACACTCATAGCATCATGCTCCCACGCTCCTAAAAACATTGGCATTCTCACAGCCACATTGTGAAGGGACCCCTGTACAGCACAGTTAATCCCATTCCTGCTTCAGCAATGAGCAGCTAGCTCATCTGGAGTATTTCCTGAGTGTTCTTCCAGAGGAAGCATGCAGGACTGGGAATGAGCCTGCTCTTGGAGAAGACTGCCCAGGAGCAAGCTTGGCAAAAGCAGGCTTGACCATTCCCCACCTCCTGGGACACTCCAGCTCTGATGGAACAAAAGTTCTTCTCCAAGCTATTGCCAGGGACCACTCAAGTCCCTTTTGCAGCTGGACCAGAAGAGCTGGCACAGCCAAGAGCTTTCCCATTTACAACAATAACTGAAACCCTGTGAACATACAACATTCAGGACTGAAGGACATTCAGAGGAAGGGTTTCAAATTTTGGCCTTGAGACTCAAGAGACAAATGATCTTGCTCTATGTGTCATGAATTAACATGACACATAGAGCAAGATGCGGCTGTTAAAAGCCTCAACTCCCTACATGTGCTTTGCCTGATATTTGAGAAAAGCAACTTGGAGCACAAGCAAATTCTGGATATTAAAAAGAGATTTCCTGTATGTGCGTGTTTATACAGAGAAACAAGTAGAGCATTTAAAAATTACCACTACTGGAGATATTTCAATTGAGCCAAAGAATTAAGTCTCTTACAGCATATATCTAGCTGCCCAATACACAGGTGTGAAGATTTTTCCCTAATGGAATTTCCAACTATATTGTTTGACAGTTGCTTTTTTTCAGATGAGGCAAAACTTTGGACATGGTTGCTCCTATTTTGTTAAAAGGTCCAGAGCACTTGAGGAAATGGACTGACAACAAATCCTGGAAGTATCCTGCAGCCAAAACAAGCTGCACGCTTTACACAACTAGATACACCCAGACAGATGTATGATCATCACTAACTGCAGAGAGCTAGTCACAAGCATGTTCTTATGTGCCCTGTGAATAACCACAAAGAGCAGCAGTCACTCTCTGTGACTGTGCTGTGCCCTGGAGCGGTGGAACTGTGCTGATCTGCTGGTGTGCTCACAAGCCCCAGGTGCTGACTAAAATGTGCACACTACAGCTTTGTGTCTCCACACTGGGGAGGTTGGGCCTGCCAATGGCTTGGCGTGATAGCAAAGTCTACTAACATGTTTCCTGAAAGTCATGCAGTTTTGGCACCAACCCTAAGAAGGACAGGCAGATTGAAAAGAGATTATCTTTCAAGGAAAGCATCTACAAGATTACGAGATGTATCTAGAATTTTCCAGTGATGTGGGAAGCAATCCAGACAGTAAAGAACGTGGGTGCCATTTCAATCTTGAGTCCTTCCTTGCATCCCTTGGGGGCTACAGA
This sequence comes from Melospiza georgiana, assembly GCF_028018845.1. NCBI lineage: Eukaryota > Metazoa > Chordata > Aves > Passeriformes > Passerellidae > Melospiza > Melospiza georgiana. The sequence continues at coordinate 19,113,015 of NC_080465.1, forward strand.
GATGCTGCTTGCCACATTAGGAAGAAAATTTCTGCAGAGCTCTTTAATGTTTTTATAAATTGTCTGGATGAAGAAATCAAATGCATTGTGAGTTTCATGAAGATACTAAGCTAGAAGGAACTGTGGACACCCTCAAAAGTAGGGGACCCTTATGGGGAGATGCAGATGCGCCAGAGAGCTGGGCAATCATCAACCATATGAAATTTTTAGCAAGAGCTACTGCCAGATTCTCAAGCTGGGACGGGGTAATCCTGGTTAAAAATACAAACTGGGGGATGAGAGCTGTAGAGCAGCCCTGTGGAATAAGACCTCAGAGATTGGGTCAGTGGCAAGTTTAATATGAGTCAGCAGTGCCTACCTACCCTGAAGATTGTGTTAAGCTTTTAGTAGCATATCGGTCAAAAAAGATCATCTACCAAACGCTAAAAACATTTGTAATAACTGCAAATTAAGGGGCTGTAATTTTTCTGAAGAGAAAAATACATACTTTCAGGATCACTCAGGTGGTATATGGATGTGATTAAGATCTTTCACTTACCTGCCTTCCAAGTAATGGGAGCACTTCTTTGATCACAGACTGCACAGTGCTATCCTTATTTACTCGTAGGGAAACATATGCCATTCCCACCCTAAGGAGAAAAATACTTATTTTAGGATCTATCCCATGTGTACCTTTTTAAACTAAGTGTAGCTTTTTCTCAAACATATTTGCATTAGTTGAATAAAGTTGTTCACTGAGACTCATGGCAGATGTGTTATCAGCGCCACAGACAAGAAAACACTTTCATCTCAAGGACCAGCTAATTACAATTGTAGCACTCAAGATTAGCTTCTCCCTAATCACAAAGATAAGCTGCCAGTTTTTAATAAAACTTGTCAATGCAGTTACAACAGCAAAATAAACACATGGTTAAATTTTATCCCCCAAGTCTTCAGAAATTAGCAGGTCCAGACCATTTTATTTCCACTACTAAACATGCTTGAAGTTCATACTGTCTCAGTGGTAAATTGTATAGCTCTTGGGTTTTTTTGATTGTTTTTTTTTAATATAATTTTCTTCTTCCTCATCTCACATGGGAAGTTGCACTGTAGTTCTTCCTACATCACATTTCTTCAAAAAAATCCACTAATTTTTCAAGTGATGTGTATGTTATCATTTGTTTGCAGATGTAGTAAATGTAAAGTTGCATCTTTCTAACCAAACACATCATAAGAGAACTGCACAAGTTCCACTGTATGTTCCACACATGTAAAGAAATCCAAGGGTTTCCAACCATGGAAACGAATGTTATGCACACTACCCATTCAGAAAAACGAACACAAGAATCCTGAAATAGAGAAAGAAACTGCACTCTCTGTTCTGCAGCTTCAATAATTACAGTCAAGAGGGTTAGACTACACAGGACAAACGTAGTCAAGCACAATAACCTTGTGATCAAGAAGGAAAATACTCACTTTAGCCAGGCAGGATAAATTCTGATCACTTCTTCATCCTTTGGTTTGGCTCTGATGATCCAGGCTTCAGGAACAGATTCTCGGAATACTGAGCCCAAGTTGCTGTCCTCTGCAGCATCATTTCTGTTGATAACATCATCAGAGAGCAGCACCTGCTGTGTAAAGGTCTGAAGCTCATACTCCTGCTGGTCATCATTTATGTAGTACGCCCTCAAAGCAGCCTCCTAAAACACAGCAAGATAAATTAACATTTACTTGAAAAGACACCATTAATACCTATACAGCCATAGATATTATAAATACCCGATTTATGAAATGAAAATTGAATGCATGTTCTAACCTCAGTGTATACATGGCAATGGCAAAAAAATCAAAACAAGAGCGAAGTTTTGAAAACAAATTTCAGTTAACATGAAAAAAGAAAGCTTGAGATATCCATGTATTTGAACACAATCATTTTTGGCAAGTAACAGTCATTTTAAGACCAAATGTAAAAATCCAGGTCAAATAAATCTACATTCATGCATGTAAAATTTAGTCCACAAGGAAAATGATAAATTACACTTGATTGAACACAACTCTGCCTATTCAGTCTTCTTGCACTAAGGGATGCCAAAAATTAGTGAGCGTCTCAGCCACAACCCATACACCTGTGAAGAGGCAAGGGAAGGGCTATCTTTGCAAGATGCACACAGAAATTTTACACCTACAATGGGCCCATGCCTGCAGCACCTCTGCTATCACAGATGCTGCAGTCAATACAGCTCACTTGTAAGAACTTGTATTCTTCTTCCCTGGTATTAAAAGTGCCAGCCTGGTAAAATGTGCTTGAAAGTCAAGTAGCACTCCTAAATAAAAGTGCTTTCAGTCCTGTACATAGTTTTTTCTTAAAGATCTTTGACATGCAGAACACTACAAACCTTTTGCAAAACTCCAGTTGATTTTGAGCAAAGTATCAAGATAAAAAAATCCTAATGATCTTTAAAGCTTTATATTGTCAAAATTCTGATGTAGTCCGTTCTTCAGACTTCTTTGCCAAGTCTGTACGACTCTGAGACCTCACCATGCACAATTTTATTGTGAACCATCCTGTTCCCCCTCTGGGATTTTTCTCTCACAGCATGGGGTCTCTGCCTAGCCCAGTAAATAAAGATCAGTACAGCACACTTGATTTAGTATAAAGTAATTTTTCCATCCCAGATGGAACACTGGAAAAGCTCGAGAGGGGCCAGTATGTGATCAATAATTGATTATTTTCACAACCAAGGGATGGAAATAACTATAATAAGCTTTAGTGTTCAAAGCTGATTAACTCAAGTGCAATATTGGTGACTGTCCAGGATAAATACCAAACCTCTACTACAGAAAAGGAGCAAGATCTAAAGAGCTGGTTATCCTGTATTGCTTGTATCAGTAAAATCAGGCTTCAGACTAACACCAGGAAGCAGAATGACTGTTTAACATGTGATACTGTGGTTGCCATTGTGCTACAGATATGTAAGCCACCGTTTCCTCAGATGCTCTAAAATAGGAGCACTACCTGAAGAAGTCAAATTACGTTGCAGTGTTGTAGCCCATTCACAGATTTTTGTTGTTATTGTTCAGTTACATTTCTAAAACTTAGCTTTTTACTACTGTAATATGAAATTACATGTATCACACTGGAAAACTGACCCTCACTGGGTATCTTACCACAACTTCTTCATTTTTTGCAATCCTTGGAACTGAAATTAGTCGAAATTGGTTGCGTTTCACTGCATCATTCCCATCAAATATCTTTAGTGTTTGTTTACCTGAATGAAAACAATCATATTTCATTAACACACACCTCGAATAAAAAAAAAAAAAAACAAAAAAAAACCCCCGTGCTTTTAACCCACTGAAATGCTTCTTCGTGGGAACATTCTTTGTCACAGGACAAGCTTTGAGGCTGAATATTTTAAATTTTGTTTTGTTATGGTTCATTTAAAACAGGGGAACATTCAGAGAGGAAAGAGGGATGAGTAATCAGAACTTTATCCTGGCTTTTGATATAACTGTTACAACCAGACTGTGTATGTTATCACTTCTTCATCCTCAGCATTCAAGAATGCATTTATTATTGACAAGTTGAACAACTTGAAGACCAAGACAAAATGCCACTGCCTTCAGAACACCTACCAGAGCAGTGCCAAGTGAGCAAGTGCTTCCAAGGGAAGTCCTTAAAATAGCTGGTTAAGTGTACAGACAATGGGAGGAAAAATACAGGGACAACAGAAAAGAAGAAAGAAGGTACAGCAAATGAAGACCTTCAGCCTTTTGCTGTGTTTCACTTCACTAAAGCCTTATTAAGTCATGCTCACTTCACTAAAGCCTCATGAAATTCATGCTCAAACTGTTGAGCACAGATTGTTGCACAAACATCTGTGAAAGGGTGAAGAGTGAAGGATTTCAGGTTCACCTTTCACAAAGATGGGTTATGACGCAGGTACAGCCTGCTGTATGACAAAGTCTCTCTCTTAAGCAACGTTTTTAAGAGTAATAGCAAAGTGCAACAATATTCTCATAGAACAGGCAGGTTTTGAGAGGTTTTAGGAACAAGTTCATATTACCAGTGCATTAAATGTCTCCTTACTGCCTCTGGAAAGGAAACTAAGTTAATCAATCCAAACAAAAAAGGAGATCCCATTGAGACAGACCTTGTGTCCTCTCCTTATCACATCTTTATGAAAACCCTGATGAGCTGCTGACTTTTGCAGGTTCTTGCAGGTACTCCCCAGAGCTGATGCTTTACAGCAGACATAACTATTTATCACTGACAGAATATGCCCTTTTCATTGCACTATTGGACTAAGTGATTAACAGAAGTCACCCATTGTACAGCACAGTGTTACAGTCTGATCTCACAATAAATCTGTACACCTGCATTCATCATCAAGTAGTACAGACACCAGAAGCTATCACTTGCAATCCTTGGAGTGTTAGAAGTATTAGGTGAAAGCCACATATACCACATATTGTGTGTAATGCTCACACAACTGGTTAATCATGCAGCCTGTTAATGCACATTGTGAAGGAGATGCGTTATTGGAGCCTATTTCCACGCTTCCCTTACAGCTTGGAAGCACTTTGTAGTACTGAATAAAATACAAAGAGCCTTTTGCTCTCAAATAATATTGGCTTTTAGGTTCAATGAAGCACACTAGACAATTGCTATTTACCACAGAAGGATTAAAAAGGAGAACTGAAACTGGAGGAAGAAAACCACCAAACCACCTCTAACTGATGGCTGATTAAAAAGCAAGCAAGAATCCAGGCAGAAATGTGCACCACTGGATATCTCAATGCTGTAGTGGCAGATTAAGAGGAAAGGCTGCAGTCTGTAACTACTTAGCAAGGACACTTCAGTGCTAGCTTTCTTGAACCACCTGAAACTAATCCACCTACTTCTGCTTCAGTGTATGCTCTCAAACTTCAATCAAAAGCAGACACCACAGAACTAAAGGATTATCTAAAGGATTAACTAAAGGATTATCACTTATCTGTGAAAGCAGTCTTCTAAAAATGAGAGTCTACCCCTCAAAAAAATCATGATACCTTAATTCTTATGATCTTTATTTCTCCTTATTCTGAAATATGACAGCTATGCTTGGACTTCTTTTTCAGTGTAGACTTGTCCATTTCTTAAGAATATTTCTTCATCATCAGTTCCACTGGAGGTGGCAGAATGTGTGTGCAAGGATGTTCTCATTACATAGCACGAAAACCTCACTGCACAGTCCCCAGCCAGTACAGCCTCCCATCCTACTGCCAAGTCATCCTAGTCTCTCTTGGGACAAAATTGGCTATGTTGGCAGGTCTAGTGGCAGGCGTCCCTACCCATGTCAGGGGGATTGAGGCCAGATGATCCCTGAGGTCCCTTTTAACTCAAACCATTCCAAGATTCTATTATGATATTCAAAACCTTAGTGAATGCGACCAGCTGCTCTGAGTGACCCTGCTTGAGCAGGAGGCTGTCTTAGATAACCTCCATACCGCCTCCAACCTCAGCCATGCTGTCACTCTTCGGAGAGAAGCCTGTATAACAGATAATGTACAAAGAAAAAACAGAAATGGAATAAATAAAATCACAGAATTATAAAATAGTTCAGGTTGTAAGTGGCCTTCAAGGATCATGGAGTACAAGAATCCTGACAGGGACATCTTTCAGTAGATCAGGTTGCTCAGAGCAACAGCCAACCTGGTATGATACATCATGACTCTTCAATTCTTTTTGTTGATATGAAAAGTAGTATCACTGTGGATTTTCAGTTTTCCAATTATCATAGTGCTTGTATCTGTTGGCAATTTCTTTTTAGCCACAATATAAGGAAGATATAAATATCATCAACTTTTACTTCAGAAGTACCCTTGAAACCGAACAACCATTGCATTAAGGCCATAACACACATTAGGAAGTGACCTACTCCTTTAAATTCTGCTGGATCTATGCCAGAATGAGTGGAATTCTTTAGACACAGATTTCTGTCAGAGTGATCTCCATGGTAACTACAGTATAGACAAATGTTAACCAGAAGACACACTGTGTCCTGGGTGACCTTCTTTAGAGCTAACACAACTTGAGAAAACAAGTGAACACAGGTTTCTGACAGCACAGCTGATGTTCTGAGTATGAACTTTCCTAACACTATCAAAATCTCTGCTGTTTTCTCTAGCAATCCAGAAAGTAGACAATCATCTGAGAATAATAACATTCATCCAAGTTCTAGTACTTGTTTTCATGTGCCTTTGTGAGATACTAGTTGCTATGCTCTTGTGAGATACTAGTTGGCCTGAGAGAATCCCTAGCAATTGTAAATGGAGAATATTTTATGAGCTCTCCATGTCTTAAAAACAGTCAAACAACAGTTGGATTGACTCTCAAAATAAACTGGTTTACAAGAATAAGTTTAGATCTACGGACCAGTAGTAATGTTCTAAGCTCTAAGCCTATTTCTTAGATAAATAAGCATAATGCTGCTAATCTGGTATCCATCACACAAAAAACCTCCTCAGCTTCATCACTGAAAAATCACATTTAATTTTGTCACTGTCCTCCTCACAGGGGACACTTCTACTGCAACCCAGCGAAAAATGGTTTGCTTGCCCACGAGCTTCCGGAAGCACATTAACAGAAGAAAAAACAGCTACATACTGCAATTAGTCATCCAGAAATACATTTCTCCATTGAGTCAAGAGCACATCCAACACATGTAAATTAAGGGGTGTTTTATGCCAGTCTGATTTGCCTAACTAGCCTTGGCAAGAAGCTCAACTACAATCACTTCTGAAATTAGGTAAAGCTCTTCCGTCCACCTGTTCCAATTTTTAAATATTAGAAAATGATCCAGCTACCAAAGTGAAGTCTACCCCTGCTTAGTACATATATATATATATATATATATATATATATATAAATATATATATACATAAAAAACACCTTGCTAATATGAAACAGATGCACTTATCAAATTGTGGTACTTAAAGGAGTTACTGCCTGTTTTGTAGTACCGGCACCTCACTGCTAAATGTCTATTATCTTTTCCTGCTGGATCAGAGTACACAGTATCAGGACTTTCTCCTGAAAAACACATCTTTTTTTTATTACCATGTGATCCTGAGCTGAAAATAACCTGTTATTAACGCTTAGCCTTTCCAAGGGGAAAGTAACTACAAAAAGTTAGCTCCAGGTATAATTTACCAAAGTGTGGAACTTGATTTCAGAGGCTAAGATACCAAGTTTTCCTGGGAAAAGGATAAAACAGCATTGGATAAATCCAAAGTTCATGTTCCTTTGACTTCCAAATCCCCACAGACTTGCTTCTGAAAAGACTTATATGTGGCTTGTGACAGACAGGAAAATTATGCAGTCCTGAATTATTTTGTTACTTAAGAAAGCTTAAGGCCTATACTGAGTGTATTTGTGAAAATTACTCTTAAAAGATCAAATTCTAGCAACATAGCTTACCAAGAACCACTCTTTCTGAAACAACCTGTGGTATTAACATGCTTTATGCTCTTCCACTTCATAGAATGGGGACTATCCAAGTTTGGTTTATCTCAGTATTAGGATTCATAACCCTACATGATGGCATTTATGTACGTAAGAATTATGTATTTTTTCTTTTACTGTCCTTGAAGAGAGCCTTTCAGAATCCCAGATTCCTTCCTCCCACCCTTCCTTTTCTTTCCTTCCTTCTTTCCCTAGCTCTTCCTCTTCCAAGAGAGCCATTTGCAGGTGCGTGCCTTCTCTGAACTTGTTTTCTTGAGCAGCTGAAACTCCCCTAGCTTCAAGACAACTTTGAAGCACAAATCTGTGTTAACACCTCTCCTCCCATTCTGGTAGCCACCTCTTAATTCTTCTTCCCTTAGTTTTTAGAGCCTTTCCAAGCATCTGCTGAATAACACATCACATATTTAGTTATCTGCAAGCAGTTACAGAAGAACACAGTGTCTCTTTTTATGAAAGCGCAAAGTTTTCTTAAATATCTTTAGGGGAAAAATCCCTCCCCACATGCTGTCCTTGCTGCTTCTGGAAAACAGTTTGTTCCTGCTTGCAGAATTACAGTGGAGATCTCCTCTGCACCGTCAGCTGGTTCGGGACAACACATAAGCAAACTCTAAGCCAACAACGTGGGTCTATCTAACACAAAACCATTTCATTTCTTACTCAGCAGACGAACAGTAACCTGAGCAAGGCAAAACAGAGGCTGTGGAAGGACATGCTATGAAACATCTGTTTGCTGACAGCACTCCCATTTCTCTGGTAGACAGGTTCCTCTGACACCTCCTCCAGAATGGGTTTTCACTGATGGCTGAATTCTGTCCTGCAGAAGAGGGACGCATGCTGAGTCAGACAGTTCACTTGCAGCCAGTGAGTGCTGAGAGACTCCCACAGGGCAGAGAGAGTCCTCTGCCAAACCCGCTTGTGTGTCTGTTAAATCTATCAACTCAGAAACTGTGTGATTGTTTTTATGTTAATTTTATGCTTTTGGTTTCAGTATCTCGGTAGGCTAAATATAGTGGTTGATTTAACACATTTAAACCACCAATATTAAGACTTAGATCTTCTAACTTTATATTTCACTCAACCAGTCCATTACAATAGCAAAGTAACAAAAATGAATGTAGACTACTAATTCAAATCTTCTTACAATACTAAACTACAGACTTGGTATCCTTTTCTGCTGGCTTCTCTCCTGTGGAAAAAGTGTGTCTTTCCACACCAATATTATTCTATTTGTTCTGACTTGTTTTCATTGTTTTTAGAAATACGTACCCCTAAAACATAAAGAGCTGGAATTAAGCTAAATATTCTGGAATGTAATTGAGTTCAGACACTCTTGAGGGAAAGCATGGCAATATCCCAAAGCCATGGCAGATGTAGTGAGTCAACACACAGAAGCAGTGAGCAGCCCCTTCTTGACCCATGTTGTACAAAGGGTGTTATCCCGAGACAGGTGAGTGGTACAGCCCTCTACAACTGTGTCACTGTCATGTTAACTTCAGCACCTTATGACTTCCCACAGACAGAGAGGCACAACAACACAACAGTGGGCAGGTGACCCTCAGTAACTTTACCAGGTAGGTTACCAGAAAAGCCACGTCCTGAGCTGACCCGAGGCCACGAATCCCATCATCTGGGGGTGGCACACACCAGAGGAGTCCACAGGGGAAGTTCTGTAGGACACCTCACTGAGCAAGGAGGTCACTCAGCTTGCAAGGATATATGAGATACATGTGATACATTTCTGGGGTGGTACAAGGGTTGTTAGGGGAACTTGAGGAGAGGAATCAAAGCGAGAGATCAAAGCCATTTGGGGAAGAAGTAGTGTGGGAAAATAGAAGGATAAGGAGACAAAGGAAGTTGGTCACATTTAAAGAAGTTGCTGGTTGGTACTGCATGGCCATGCCCTGGTTTGCATCACTACAGTCTGTCCTGTCTTACCAGCAAATGCTATTTCTGACTCTTTTTGTGAGTGTGGTTTTAGCTGAGCTTTCTAAATCACAGTGAAGTTACTGCACTCTACACTCCAAAGTTTTGTGAAAATGCATAACAAAAAGCAATATTTTATAACACTGTTCTCTTTAAAACACAACTAATGATACTTTACATGACCATTGAAAATATTCCATCTACTGCTGCTTTCTCCAGTCCAGAGACGGCCTGAACAATTGACGTATTGAAGTTTGTATCCTGCCTTGATTTTTCATATCTTTTTTCTTCTTTTGGGAAGGCTTAAACTAAAGCTGAACTGGTGTCTACTAATGCTTCCAATGAATCCAGCTGGATACATAATTTGCTCTTTTTGACAGTCATAAGGGAAATACGCTTAATTGTTGAAATGTAGAAGCCCTCACATTCAACCACTTAAGTCACTTAAAACACTGGAAAAATCAAAGTAGTTTAGACAAACTGCAGTTAGAGCATTTTCTTATAATAAGGAAGTATGGCGACGGATCACAACATAAAGTCACTCAGGAACTAAGAAAGTGAAAAAAGAGGATGCTTGAGATCTCTTCTATAACTGATTCAACTACTTATTGAGCTGATTTTTAAAAATTCCAAATACCACTTGCACAATCAGCCTCTTAATTTAACAAGAACTTCAGGATTAAAAAAAAATATTAGTGTTCATTGATTTGAAATGTCCTTTTTTACAACAATCCATGCAGTTCTATTAGGTAGCATGTACCATGTTATTCTACTTACTAATATGGATATAGGGGTGGGAAGCTCTTAAATTGCAGTTTTATCTCATCTTCTAAAAAGCAAGAACTTGGTTGTTACCAACCCAAAAAACTCCACATGCTTAAAAATTTAACTGCACAAAAACCAGCCAGTCAGTCCTGTTTATTGCAACATGCCCAAGCCAAAAAAAATTCACCTGATGTCCTCAGCAACATTTGGATCCAGAGAACACAGAAGCAAAAGGCTCTGAAAAGACATTGCTGTCTGACCTCCAAATTTGTAGTTTATCTCTGAATTATTAATACTATGTTTTCTTTCTTCAATTACCAAGTAGAGAGAAATGATCTCTTTGTCAAGGTAATGAACAGATTGCCACTTATGTCAACCTACCAATGGAAATACCAAGGAGACATTTGTATGGCCCTGGATAAGTATGTTGGACCAAAATTTTGGACCTGAAATTAAAACCTAACATTAGAAAAATAACCATTTAACATTTTTGTCATAAGGCAATACAAGTTAAGATTATATGAATAAAGAAATGGGTCACTATTCATCCCTTACTAAAATTTTGCTTACTTGAATCAGTTGAAATTTGAATGTCTTTTGTTGATCCTTGTGTTGACCCATCAACATCATCATCTTCATCTGTAAAAGAGAGACATTTTAAGGATGGATTTTTGTTGATTTGCATGCAAGGAAGAAGGTGTTGGCCATTTCAGAACAGCTTCCATCAAACAAGCTAACACAAAAAGAACCAGTCAGAAAAGGGCACTTTCTCTTTCTACCTATTTTATGATAATAATTCATAGCATTAAAACTGCATTACAAAAACAAAATTGCATTGTCATGTAGCTACAGTGAAGGCACACATGAGATCCTTATAGTATTGGTTTTAATATTGCAACTACTGCAATTCATTCTTTTCTGAAGTCATGATGTTTGACTGTCACCAAAGTATGGATGTTTCCATTAAGTTTTAAATTACCAAACCAATCCAGCCTTCCAGTCAGAAATATTGGTGTTATAGAAGTAATTTCCACAGCGGAAAAACAAAGTTACTGACACCCAAAGAGAAAGAAACTGCTGCTCTCTGGAAGAGGACTTTGACAGTAGAGTCATCACTCTCACTAAAGCTAGGAGCTAACATGTCAGAAAATAAAACCATACATAAGATATTCCAAAAAGATTGAAATAAATGCCGTGAACATTCTGCATTTGCTTCTGTGCAGAACATCCTCACTGTGTTCTTATTCCTGACACTCAGGGCCATATAAGACCAGCGCAAATCCAAACATGATCAATTTTCCTTTTCTGAGGGTAGCAGTGGAGTGCAATGCAAGTGCTCATCAAATAACAGTATTCACACTCACACCCACTGAAAATCCCAGTCAGTGCTGACTGGGATGCAGGCAAAACTTCCAAAAGATATAAGCCAGGCAACACCTTTATAAAAACTATGCCTTGCAGCTGAGGCAGAAAGCAAGAAAGAAACTATAAAATAAAAGAAGTAAAGACAGATCTTCAGAGCAAAAGAGGTACTGCAGAAGTCAAAATCCTAAAGCAGGAGAACTTCCAAGAAGCAGAATCATAGCATGTCAAAAAGGTCCAAGGCAACAGTCTTAAACTTGACACCAGGTAACTCACTGAATATTTGGGTAATGCTTCAAGTGTCTACAAGAAGACCAACAACAATGCTTTTGAGTTGAGGCTTTTAAAATATAAAAAGTGTGTTGAGATATTTTCCCTGTTATAGCTGACAGACAAACAGATCAAGTTTCAAACTGGAGAGAAATTTAGACAGTATGGTCTTGAAACACCTCAAAATAAGAGAAAGCTGAATACCTTCTTGAATTTCATTACAGATAATTAAGGTTTTTTTTTTTTTTAAAAAAGAAGGAGTAAATATAACAATAGGAAATTACTGCTCCTGATGGCTCTCAACCCTTTTCTTTCCCAGTTTAGACGAGAAGAAGCTGACTTCTTCTATTACACTTTCTTCTTCAGTCTGAATAGTAGGGAAATCTACACCAACAGCATCTTGAAACTATTCCAGTGAAGTTCAATGACTTTGAAATTTGTTATGATAGGAATCATTTGGAGGAAGAGGCTCCACACTGCTCTATCATTGCATCTCTTGGTAGCTCAAGAGTTCAAAAGAAGTCTCTTCCAACACAGAGATGTTTGCTGAATGCTGGTGATGAAGCTTAGCATTTATGCTGTGGCAAAAGTTGCTTCAGACAAATGGTCCCCAGTAGGTCAGTGATGATGGCTGCGCTCATTCACTGCACAGGACAAATCATCTGGCACTTGCCAACCATCAGCTTGGGACAACCTGTGCCTATGCCTGCAGCAGGCAACGCATCCAGGCCACTGCCACACTCTCTGTACCTCAGACTGGTGTTTCCACAATCTTATGAGTGATGTCTTTTGTCAGCTGTAGCAACTGAGAAGCACCCTCTGCACATGCCATGTCAGGAGAATTTCTTAATGAGCCTGCCATCACATAGAAGTGCTAATTATCTTTCGACAAAGGAATTCCTTGCTTCCCTGAAACACCCTTAACATGCACACAATCTTTAGCAAGATCTGCCACCCAGAATCTATGCATTTCTCCTGAAAAAGCAGCAGCAACTCCTGGGGCAGCTGTCCCAAGTAGCTTCGTTGTCAGAAGAGCATCAAATACATCCCAAGACAGTATCAGGGAGCTGCTGGATTCATGACACATCTTGGTAACTTTCAGCACATACCAGGAGCTAGTGGGGTTTCACAAGAAGACAAAGGTCTGTTCTGTGAACACGGGTAACAAGAAGGACTAAAAGGCTAGAGCACTGAGCTTCCTTGACCAAGGTTGATGTGAGAACTAGTTCAAGACAATTCTTGGCTCAGCCTTTGAGGAAGAATTTGGGCAAAGAAAAAGAGAATATAGCAATAGTATCCAGTGCTATTGGCAGTGACCTGCAGACACCTGATTTTCAGCAGATGACTGAGAATGGCAAACATCCAGCAACAGGTCTGGAAGCAAGCCTCAACAGGATGTGGATGGTATAAAGGAAGTCACGTGGAGACACCAGACATATTCAGCATGTAGGTGCTAAACCAAGATGCAAAAAAGCACTATCAACTACGGAAACCCAGAACAAAACACTTTATGCACAGCAGAGTGCAAGGGAGGTGCTGCACCACAGATATTACTCACCACACCTTGTGCTAAGCCACAGCTGTGGCTCACTGACCACGAAAGAAAGGAAGTTGTCAATTGCTGAGGCAGCTGTCAAGGTCACAGGTATGCAACAGACCAGCAGCAGGAGGAAAGGGGAGCAGCCCCATAGCTCGGGCTCTCCTCCCCTGGGTGGAGCCTCCATCCTGAGAGGCTGCTGCCCACTGCACGATGGGGAGCTAAGCCCAAGGGGCAGAAATTCTCATAGGCCACAGGAAAGAGAGCCTGTGTTAGAAATGAGATTTTTCAAGGTGTTGTTATACCATACCTCTGTGACACACAGGCTAAGGACTATAAAAATGCATTCTGGCTTTCCAAACAAGGTGGGTTTTATTCAATTTCATTTTTTCCCCCTTCATGTCACAACAAAGCACTGGAAATGGTCCCAATTAAGTTAGTGAATATTCCTCCATCCTTATGTATCTGCTTCTGACCACAAGCTAATGGCTGCATTCCCTCAATTCAAAGGATCAGACAAACTTTTTCATTAAAGCAACGCAAAAATGGCATTCTTACTTTAAAAAACCTCTACTATGTGTAATATGAAATAACACTCTTAGCATGTAGCATAGTCCTGAAATAGAAAATCTTTTCTTCCATCTCTTAAAATATTGAAGGAAGAGACTAGAAGGAGTAGCTAAAATTGTGTAGCTTGGATTCTTTCACTTAAGGTGCTCCATGGTCAATTTTATTAAGACGTGATTTAAAAATAAAAAAGTGAAAGTCAGACATCTTAAAAGAACACAACACTGCTGAAGAGAGAAACTTATCATCAGAAAACTCAAACTGAAGATTCTATTTTAAAGGTTTGTGATTAACTTTTCTTAGTTATAATAATCAACTTTATTATCCCTTAAACCTTTGGGACACTTGTGAAATACCTAACAACGGAACGGAATCAAAGTTCACAGTGAATCCTGCAGCACAATTAAGCTCATCTAGACTAGACTGTGTTTTGGTTACTTCTTATGTCGGAAACATTAGGAACTCCGTGATTTTCAAGTGGGTGCTATACCACGTCTTTTACCACTAGCAAGCAAATTTATTAAAAAGAAAAAAACACTCACTGAAGAAAGCCCAATCCACAAGAGCGGCCTAGCTGCTCCTGTCTGCCTTTGACAGGTCACTGGAGCGGCCCGGGCCGCGCAGAGCTCGGGTCACGCGGTTCACGCGATGCAGCGCTTCTGCTGCGGCCTCTGCAGCACAGGGACTGCTCCTCATCAGCCCTCCCCACCAAAACCACACCTGAGCCACGAGCACGAAGCTCAAGAGCAATCTGACACGTTGAAAAAAGAGCGGTGGCAAATATCTAACTTTGATGAGCTGTGTTTTGCCTACCTTTTATTTCCTTTCCTATTCCATTCAAGCACCAAAACAAAGGTTTTACAGGTAGGTAATAATCAAAATACAACTGAAAAAATACTTCCATGTACCTCAGGCTTAAAAAAAATTCTTGCTCCTAAAGAGCTGTTAGACAAACATTCACTCTAGATGGCAGCAGAACATTACCCTGCCTAGACATATGGTATTGTTTCAGCACAGAAACCTTAAAAAGGACAGATGCTTAATCCAAGAGACAAATAAAAGTATCTGTACACATGATATAAGAAACAAGTATTTTCAGCAATGATAACACTAACACCACAATTTTTTTGATTCTAAGTTTTCGCTTTCTTTGTTTCAAGGATAGCACACAAATTGCCCTGCACCAGTAAACAGAAGTTTCTGCATTTTGCACAGCATCCATTAAAAAAATCTCTAACCTCTCCCAGAAATAGCAAGAAGTTACTGTATTGCCACAAAAGACAATAAAAAGTAGAAATAATATATTTAATTGACTGATGACTCTAGGTTAAACAAACTCATCAATTAGTTGCATTCAACTTTGAAATTTTTACCTGATTCTGTTTGCAAATTTTCTGATATCCGAAAACAATGCAATTTGCTGAAGTTGCGAGAAAACAACTGAACACAACTTGGAGGAAGAATCATATTCCTTAATCTTCCAAAGGTACATTCTGGTGGCACAATTACACAGCAGGCAGCATGAGCCTATAAACAACAGCATTAGTAAAGAACTTGTGATACACACTGGAAGTAAATTTATTCATAACAAACCATGACTGAAATTGTATAATTCAGGTTAGGGATAATATTGACCTTTTGTAAATCACCTTCATTAAATGAATGGCCCATCTGCCACTCTAGATTTATATTTGTTTAATTTAGATTTTGTGTTACCAGTAATAGGGAGTCTTAATATGTCAAGAAACTTTCAAGAATCATGAACCTGTTCTGTTAAAAACAAAAGGTTTTTATACAGCTACACAAAGAATTTTAAAGTTTTGGTCTCAAACTCTGATACACCACTCCATGTGGATATTTACTGAGGGAAATGGAAAAGGTGCTCAGGTTATATTGAGCAGCTTGAAAAGAGCAGTATCCTCTTATATAGCTGTACCCACTTGCAGACTCTGAGGTTAGACTGTCTTCAGTTTTATTCCAAAAGGTGACTGGATAATTTCTGCCTTTACACTGTTGCAAATCTTCTGCCTTTATTGAATACACATACCTTTGTACGTATGGCCACACAGCATGTTACATTTCCTAGAGAAACTGTAGAACATTTGAGAACTGTATTTGGCTGTTCTCAAATACAGTCCCTCCCACCTCAGAAATTATGTCTGAGATTAAAATACAAACCCCACAATATTAAAAAAAATAAAATAATTGAAATCATACCTGAAATACTGAATAACCTCTAGAGTTTTATTTTAAATCATTACTACATGGAGTACCTCATCTAGCCTTAAGTAGCAAATTAATGATTTCTTACACATACTTTCAGTTCCCACCTCATCTACTGCTACTTTCACTTCCACCATATTTTAATAAGAGGTGGCATTAAGTGGATGGACTAATTGTTATCTGCACTACACACTGTTTATCAGTGTGTAAAACACTGTGGTTTCCAGAATTATTATTGATGGGTGCCATCAGCTTGCACGGGAAATAAACATGTGTCATGTGAATGGAAAAACACAGAAACTGGTACTGACAGCTTAAAAAAACCCCAACCACACAGGCTAAGACCTATTCTATGCTGAAATAACAGCAAACATATGAGAATGGTAAGTCTTTATCCTTGCAGAATTCATGATTTGAAATAAATTCTGATTTAACAGAGAAAGTGCCTGCAGGCTTCTAGCCACAGATCTATAATGATTAGGCCTTGATGAATTCCACTGGATTTACACAAAGCTTCACTGTGACTTTGAGAGTTGTTAATTAGAATACTATGAGGAGGATTTAAAAAAATCAGATTTCCCATCTAACACATAAAAAAATTCAAATAAATAACTGTATAGATTACGTGTATTTACAAAGTGTATAAAAACCATATTTATACAGTGTGCAAATAAATTGTATTTATATCAAGTGTTCAAAAAAGCACGTGCCCATATATATATATATATGTGGTTACCACAAATACATGCAGCAGCACAACATACCAGGATGCCACACCATTCACATCTCATGCCAGAGAGCACCTCAGAAGACCCACAGGTTTTTTTGCAAAATTCACAACGAGCACTTGAAGAAAGGTTTCCCTCCCTCCAGTGGTGGTGGTAAGTATCCTGAGGGAACACATCACAACATAGCATTACATGAATCAGATACACATTATTTTCAGTACAACTTTGAAATCAGTAATTCAAATAGCTCTGAGGAAATAGCAACAGATACTAGGGCATTAAGTTTTTCTCAAGATAAATACAAATCTTTAACAATATAACATTTCACTAAAAAAAGAAGTTTCATCAAACGATCAAAAAATTTATCACTGTGTTTTTCCTTCACAGTGCACAAAAAAAAAAATCTTTTAAAAAACATCCTACAGTGTCAGTATTCTGTATATACTGTGCTGTGAGAAAACAAGAAAATAGGCAGTTGTGCTTCAGTCAGACTGCAGGAAGCATGAGGATAAGAGAACAGTTTGCCAGGGATACAATGCAGCCAACAGATCAACATACAGAAAAAAAAGAAAAGAGTTCCACACCAGCTTTTGCAAAGAAACTTTTATATAAGATACGTGATTTTTTTTTTTAATTTGGAGGTTGTACACATCCCACAGATTTTTCAGCAAGAGTTCAAAAGCATTGTGAATATATCAGCATTTAAGTTCACCTCACTCTTTGAAGTATATTCTGAAGTCACACAGGTCCTTTGCCTGTCAATAAGCAACTAAAGTGCTTTGATAACTGGCAGCATGTGAGACTAAAGACCAAGACTGCTCCTTCTCTAGTCCACAAAACACACGACCACCTTCCCCTGCAGAGGCATCAGCACTTACATGGTCCAGGTGCCCATCCTGGTGGCACTGCCGGCAGTCACTGCAAGCAAACAGGATACAGTCTGTGTGCACATGCAGCTCACAAACTAAAAGCACAAAAACAAAAAAAACTTTTTTAGGCTGGAAACGCCCGGGTTTTTCTGCATCTCCTTCTGCCCTCCCTTCCATACTCCTCTACTACCCTTTTCACACCATACTTTTTCTCCTTCACGCTCTTTACATTCAGCAAAGGTAGACAATAAAGAAGTTCACCAGCATTGTTTTGTGTGTTCCTCCACTTCCTCTGTGTTAAAAAGATGTAACAAATATAAAGGAAAGGCTGAGCTAATTTTGCTCATAAGCAGCACTTGTCATATTTCCTTCAATTACAGCAAATTGAATGTGTACAGCCGCTTGGCTTTGTCTCACAGTTCCAGAGGAACTGCTGCCTACTCCAACATACCTGCGCCTGAAGGCTACTATGAGTCAATCACCATATATAAGGTAAATCACTATTTCATTGTCAAAAAAAATGAAATAATTTTTTCAGAGCACCCTCCTAAGTAAGGTTAACATTGCCTTCCAAAATATGGTACGTACTTGTAGGTGGAAGAAGTTTGCGTGAACTCTGCAAATGTTTAGGCAAGTTTTGGTTTTAAAATGCCTCCATTATTTAAAAGCTGACTTGAAATACCAGATGTGAAAGAAAAGAATCTGCAGTTAAGCTACAAAGTTATGAGTTACAAAAAAAAATTCCCAAAACAATAACTAATAGATCTCCATACCTAGCTTCATCATTTCAACAGTTAGGAGGGTTCTCTGTGGGCCTCAGAGACAGAGATGGATAAAAAGATCCTCCTGTAGCTGCTTTGTAAATACTCAGGGAAGGCATCTCACTTTTCATCAAGTAAATGAAAGCAAGAGACAAGCATCAGATTTTTCAAATACCTTTCAGTTCCAGTCAAACAAGTTATTTCTCCAAGCATATCACAAAAATATGAGAACTGTAACCTGAAGATTGGAAGTAGCAACTGCAGATATTAGCACATTATCTGAAAGTGTCTTGAAAACAATGCTATTAATTTACTTGAAAACAATGCTATTATTTAGAAAATAATACCCAATTTGTGCTCTTTGGGCTCTTACAGAGAAGAATTAACACTGTGTTTTCTAACCCCAGAGAAGACATAATCTCCCATCACACCAAAGCAGACTCATGACTAAGTCAACCACAAACACACACAGCTCCCCATGGTCAGTGTCTTTCTTCACTGCACTCAAGAATTTCTCTCTGAGCTGTGGCACAGTCCCTCCTCCGCTCACATTTCTCCCTGTTCATAGATGTAACAGGAGTATTTTCCATTTTTGCCAGTTCAACTAACCGGGCAAACTAGATGCTTGGAGTCATACTCTTGCTAATGTTCAAAGTGCCCATAGGCAATGTTGCAGCTTCAAGGAATTTACAAAAGCATTGGGGGTTTTATTGTTAATTCTGCCAATACAGGCATGCACTGCCCTTTGCTATACTTTGTAAGAACAAAGAGGGGGTTTTACCTTTAGTTTAATTCACATCTGCTGCTTCCAGCACCAACCCTAGCCCCAAACTGGTAAGAAATATGTTCACATAAATGGTGGGAATGGCCTAGGGAGTTAATCCCTTAAGCTGACTATCCTAGTGTAGGAAGGAAGATGTTTCTGAATGTAAAGATTAAATTAGAGGTCCTACAAAAAGAAATTTAATTTTTATCAGCCATTCCATAATCTGCATTATTCTTTAACACATAACAGAATGACAATCTTCTGTTCAAGCTAGCTATGAAAGTACTTTATGATTGCCAAAAAAACCCAACCTGATTAATTTCAGATACATAAACTTGAGAGAAGAGCCTTTAAAATGTTAACTGCATCCTTCTCCAGTCAATCTGCTGCTCCAGCCCAATGATTATTAAGGAATTTTACTAAAGAATTCAGCACAAAAAAAATGTTTGGATTACTCCAATTTCTATTTTTTAATTTCCATCCCTTCTTCCAGGAAATAAAGGAACAACATCATGAGACCGGATTCAACTGGCACCAGTGAAATCTGGTAGCAAAAATAGCTATCCAAAGCAATCAGTAACTGTCACCAGAATTTGGAGTCGATCTATTGTCATTTTTACCAATGATACATATGTTTTTATTTCATTATGCATTAATAAACATGCATGCTCATTTCTGAGAACAGGTCCCCTACTGGGCACCCACAAGATTTATGTGGGTGAAACCTTTTACTTCCTTTCAAGAAAGTTTATTCAATTCTAATATATAAACAGTGCAAATCAAGTGACTAAAATCACTTGAAAAAAGTGATTATTTTACAAGTACATTTAATGATGTCAATTCTTTGTTTAGAGAAGGTAACTCCATCTTAGCCTTTGTTTTTATCTTAATTATGGTCAAGAGTCCAGGAAAAGTTCTTAATTTTAGTATCAGACATGAACATCATAAACAAGACTAGATTTGCAGTATTAAGTCATTAGAGATAAACAAACAAAAAAAAAAAAAGGAAGAAAGTTCTATATCTCCATCTGAATTTAAAAGTTCGTTACCTTAAAACATTAGACTTCTAAAACAAATTCCACAAGCATTTTTGAAGAATTAAGGAAGAATCTTGTGCATTTTATAAACTTCAGCTGCCCTTTTTAAGATACATTTTAAAAAATTACCAGAGAAAGAAATTGTAGACTTACTGGTATTCAGAAAAAGGGCACCGAACAAATCACACCACACAAAATAGTAAAACTGTAAAATCCATGTGAGGAAAACAATTCAGAACCTTAAACGAACCATTAAAAAAATTCTGTGCATGTGTAATATCTAACTACAACATGTGGCTTCATGTGCTTCATGTTTACAAACACTTAAATGGAAACATCTGAAACAATATTCCCTTGCACTTGTAGGCTGGGTTTGGCTGGGGTAGAGTTAATTTTCTTCACAGTGGCTAGAATGGAGCTGTGTTTTGGGTTTATGCTGCACACAGGGTTCATAATATAGAGATGTTTTAGTTATTCTTGAGCAGGGCTTACACAGAGCCAAGGCCTTTCCTGCTTTCCGTACTGCTACATTGGGGAGGAAGTTAGGGAAGGCTGAGAGGAGACACAGCCAGGACAGGTGACCCAGACGGGACAAAGGGACTTTCCAGACCATCTGACATCCTGCTCAGTATTTAAAGCTGGGCACAAGAAGGAGGAATGGGGAATATTTGGGGTGATGGCATTTGTCCTCCCAAGCCCCTGTGAGGTGTGAGGGGGCCTTGCTGTCCTCGAGATGCAAAACACCTGCCCGCCCATGGGAAGCTGGGAATGACTTCTTCATTTTTCTCTGCTTGTATGTGTGGGGGTTTTACTTTCCATATTATACTGGCTTCCAATTGTCTCCCTGATCCTACTGGAGGGGCAGGCAGCGAGTGGTGCGTGTGGTGCTTAGCAGCTGTCTGGGGGAAACCACAACAAATGGACACAATGAGAGTGCAGTAGAATTAACAGAGTAAGAAAGTGAAAGCAAATTTTAGAAAGCTTTAACTAAATTGGATCACTAAACTAAAGCTATTTGTAATAGTTAAGAGGGTATAACTAGTGAAAACTATTTTCTTCTCAAATTTCTATGTTTATCTAACGGCACACAGGTTCTGAGTCTTACTAAGATCACTAGAAAATTCCCTGTGCTATCTGTAGCTCACAGAACATCCTACCAAACTGTCCCGGTCACATGGGGACTATGCTAAGTGACATATTCCCACTAGTCACAAGAACAGTCTGGCTCCATTATGCAACTCAACAGACAAAAGCAGAAACAGAAATACTGTGCCATTCCAAGTCTAAATGCTGTGATCAAAGAGGATTGCTTCCCCTACACATACACAAATCACATTTAATAAGGCATTATCTTTAGCAAAACAGCGATTTTGGAAGCAACTCAATTCCCTGAAGAATTGATTTTTCATTCATTAGACTTTTTTAAACAGTTCAGAGGTAATATTCCTATAAAACAGTAAATTCTATTTAACTTCACAACTCAACTGAACAACTAATAGACATTTAAGACAATGGATAATTGGAGAGCTGTCCTACATCAAAATCAGTCACGTACTCATGCCAACATGTATTTCAAATTAAAAATCCGATATTTGGGTGATTTCTTTATTGTTTTTTCAGAGAATACATGTCAGAACATTCGGAGCAGTACTATTTTGACAAATAATATTTTCAAATATCTTTCCATTGAAGGTATCTCATCCTCATTACAAGTAACAGATATCTGAGACTAGTAACACAGGAAATTCTACATTATTTTCTAGAAATACGACTACCTGATGATTCTCTGTATCAAAAGTTTCCACTGGAAACAGAAATAAATTACTGCAACAGGACAAGTCTTTCAGCAAAACAGCTCCTCATTCTTTGCCCATCTCAGGCAGGGATTCATTGCACACCACCACAGACTCGCTCAAAGTAAATTGGCAGAAAGCTGAAAAGAGTGTACAGGTTTGACATAATTTGCATTTTATGGAAGGTGGTTGATTTATTATTCTTTAGTGCGGAGTACACCTTCCCACAACCAATGAATGGATAGTAAACAAACCAAATATTGCTCAGTCACTCAAGGTATGCAGTGCAGGAAGACTGCAGGTTACTGGGTGGCACACAGATGGCTGTACAAGGTCTGAGTTACCTTCACATCGAAAGGCAGGTGACTCCAGGGACTTCCTGCACACAGCACAAAACTTTCTTTTGTAAAGTCCTGGAGGCCCAAAACAGTGTGCAACTGGAACCTGCCAGCAAAGAATGCATAAGACATCATCAATTTCAACTTTCAAAGTGTCAGTTAAAATTCATAGAAGCTGCTTAATCTTGCAACAACAGAGCAGTATATACAATGTGAACTTAACTCAGCACAAGAATAAATAGATGAAACATCCTTTAAAAAATAACCATACTTGGAAATACATGTTAAATACTTAAATGTAACTTTTTTAGTTCTTGGAAATTAATATGTATTGTATATATTTTTAAGCTGATTAGCTTCTTGATGATTCACAACAACATGAATCCAAAGGCTTCCTTTGGGACATGCCTGTAATCACAGCTGTTCTTCTAAGCATTCGTAATTGAATCAAGGACAATTAAAGAGTAATTACTGCACAGGTGAAAAAATACCCTAAAGACATGCACAAGACAACTTTTAACATCTCAGTGCTGCCACAGTTCAGTGCTCTCCACACGCCTTTCACTTCCTCCCCAGATACAGCCCGGTCACTGGCTGACCATAGGGATTGGATGGTCTCTCCCTGCCTTATCCAAAGCTTCAAGGCCAGAATGCTATCCAGCTCCTGAAGTACATCCAGACTGAGTTTCCTCTTGACTGTAGGTTGAAAATGATAGACTACGATTTTCTCTTGCAAGAGCTATCTGTACCAGTTTTGGCAAATGTGTTTCTTATTATTCATTTATTCATTTATTCTTCTTATTCATAATATTCTTATTATTCATTTTTCTTGCTTGATTTTATTAATTATTAATTTTTTATTCATAATGAACATGGGAAGTGATAGTACCAAAGAATCAACAGATGAAGCAAAGTAAAGAATAAGAAATATACTTAAGTTTCATACCTTTTCTAGAGACTACTCTTCCTACAAGATGCACAACTCTGCTAAAGTGACAGTCACATTAGAAGGAAAGAACATAACTGCATATTTAAAGTCCTGGGATCCAAATGAGTTCCACAAAAGTTTGCTGTGATTTAGGTATTTAGTATTATCTATTTCACATGCCCTTCTTTCTACAATGAAGTTTTACACATCAAGTTTATCTTGTGGTTGTATTTCTGGTAAAAGCTGACAAATTATTATTTAGGTCTCAAATGAAATTAATCATTCCCAGTAAAACTTTGGAAATAAAGACTTCAGATACAGGGAGTCACAGACAGCAGCCTTTCCTCTCAGATACATTGGTAAAACATCCTTCATTATTCATCAGGATTTGAATTTTCTCCTTGTATATTGAGGTTTTCCTGAGAACTATTAGCAGCAAATATGACACCTACTGTGAACACAGAATTTGATGACCCAAGGAGTTGCTTCCAGTTATAAGCATCAAATTCCCACAAGAATTTTCTGTCTCAGAAAGTATGGGAACAGTCACATCAAACAATCCTATTATTCAAGCATGCACAATGAAAGAAATGAGGTAAAGTTTTGCCAGATGCAACACAAGGAGAAAAGAACAATGCTGGAAATGTAATCAAGTAAAATCAGTAACCCCCAAACTACAAAGCATGTGGTTCCTCAGGGCTCCTCAGAATTAAGCTTTGGGAGGTAAAAGAGGACAAAGAGAGGTATGAAATATGTTTGTCTTACTAAACATGAACAGAATAGCGCACAGCAGCTGACCAGTGAAACAAAGTCATTGCGTGAGGAATCCTCGGTGCCTGACTGACCAGGAAACTGCCCATTCAGATCCCACGCTCCCCACCAAGCTGGGCTGACAGCCAGCCTACAAAAAAGACTCCATATGAGTATCTCAAATACAATATATAACAGCATTTCCTCTGAAAGCTTCAAGTTTTATCTTGATGTACAAGTTGGCGATTAAAAAATACAGCCAAACCATTATTTTCAGGTCCATATCCTACTCCTTTTGGCCCAAATTGAAATTTCATTCTCTGCAGCCCTCCATCTCTGACATAAAGTTCATAGCTGGCTTACACAATTTTTTTCTTTTTAAATTAGAATACTCGAGCCATATAATGTATGTTTACAAAAAGAATACATATTCTTGGTGGGGGTAAATAATCCTAGAAAGCCTAAGAAGCCTTAATCAAACTATCCCAGGTTAAGTTTAAGGCTCATAGTCCCTGCCCACCCTGCTACTTCTTCAAGAGAAGGAAGAAACAAACCTCTCTGCACAGTGTCATGCCACGTTACCCGGGCTCAGTTATTGTGCAGGTAAAGTGCCAGAGCTGCAGCTCACTCTAGCTGCTCCAAAACAAAAAAGTTTGCTGGGAGCAGGCCACTTGCACGAAAGTCATCCTGCACAATGAATTCATGCGCAGAAAGTTGGTAAGAAATGACTATGTGAGCACAACCTGACGCAGACACTGTGAGGAGTACTGAAAAGCCCTGGTGGGATTTCTTCAGGCAAGCTTTTCTGCACATCCCAACCTGTCTTCAGGTTTCAAGTGTCATCTTTAGGTGCCCTACCCCTGCCACAGCCTCAAGCATCATGCAGCCACCCAAGGGAGAAGAATTCCCCCTGAAATCAGACACAGCAGAGACCTCCCTTAGCTCCCAGGTGTGAACAAACTGCTCTGGACACGCAGCATGAGCATCCAACCCTCTCAACAACACAGGTTTGAAACACAGGGGACTCTTTCTGGCCATGGTCTGGCTATTTTATCTTAAGCCTAGCTTAGAAATGCAGGCCGTTCATTATTGTCACAGAGAGGTTCTGCTAAAATAAAGAATATGTGAAAAACAGTGTTTCTTTTGGGAAGAATTGTGACAAAGGACTTTGACAGAAGGCAAACTTATTCAGAGTCTGACTGTACTTATCTAGAACACTCAAGGGAAGGAGACAAAGTCTAAATTCTTCAGCTGTTGAGACCATGGTAACAATTGTCTGAAGTCTCAAGTCACTGTCAAACAGAACAGAGCAACTTGCAGATTGAAATGTTAAGGGCAGGTGGAGAAGGGGAAAAGAAGGGGGAAAAAAGTTTCTTTAATTTCTTTCTTACAAATCAAGCCAATGAAACTTTGTTTATTGTGAGTGGTCTTTCTGACATGCTTTGGAAGATGTCAGGTATAAAAGCAATGCAGAGCCTGATGGAAAATGGGATGGGAGTAAGATGGAAACAAAGAAAAAGTAAAAGAGCAAGTACAACATAACAAATGCATCGATTACATAATGTTTGTCCAAACATGTTTTGGTTGCTGAACAAGTTCCAAGTACCTAATATATATATAAAAAATATTTGAAACTCAGACTAGAAAAGCCAGTGAGACACCATGAAAGAATACAGAACATTACATGCTATTACTCAGTTTATATCCACCTCCGTAAGTACAGCAAAGTACAGAAGCATAAGGTGGCCTAAAGAGAAAATGTTAATAATTCATGGGAGTTTAAAACTGCTTTTCCAATCCATCTACTTAAATTACCTTATGGAAACCACAAAAATCGATTTCCACAGAAAAATACAGAAAATTTCTTCTAGTAATGCCATTAAATGACATCTAAGTGCCCTTACAATATTGATCAGAAGCATATCAACAGAAAGTATAATGGTAACACTCCAGTGTGATCTCCAGAATGACTCTGCACTCAGGGACAAGATACTTCCTAGTTCCTGTTGTATTTCCTGCCATCTGTTAAGGAATGCAAAGTACTAGAGAATGTAATACATATCTGTAAATGTTCCTATCAGCCTGTAATAGAATTTGATCCTATAGAAACCTAAGATTCTAACTCCTTCAGTGCAATCTGTACAAGTACACAGCAGTTCTGCATTAACAAAAAAAAAAAAAAAAACAAAAAAAAAAAACCAAACAAACAAAAAAAAAAAAAAAACCAGCAACAAACTGCTTTTAAAATCCACACTTTGGAAGATAGAAAAAACAAAGGATAGAATTGCTTTCTCTTGATAGTGCCTTTTAAAACTGTTCCTCATCCTGAAATGTCACAAGATATCCAGCATGTGCCCAACAGTATATCATGAATTCAAGTACCCTTCCACTAAGGTGGAGTCACTTCGTCCAGAGCTACCCTCCAGACTCTGATTTGTGTATAGAGTCAGGCCAGGCTGTCCTACTGGTCTGCAGCCTCCAGGATGCCTCAGCAGCAGGCGAGAAAATACAGCTCCAGGAAGGCCTGTTTTACACCCAGCAGCAGCTTCTTCTCTTCCAGTCCAGGCAGAAGAAAGCTTCATCTTAAATCATGAGGCAAAGACTTCCAGGTGCAAAGGGCAAGGAGAGAAATACAGATATATCAAATGTCAGGGTGGCAGCTGCTGTCTTGGGCAGTCTTAAAAAGGAACTACCTACTAAAAACTTTTCCTAGGCCTATGTCTAGATATTATTTTGCCCACGCATCTCCTTCTCCATCACATCAGGGTGACTTTCACTTGGCATGACTTTGTGAAAAATACCGGAGAGATTAAGAAACCAGGGTGGCAGGACCTAAGGTAGTGTTGGGCTGAACAGCTTCCAAGAAGGAAAGGGCAAACAGAAAGAAGGATTCTAAAACTCTCAACAACAGCCTCCAAGTGTTGAGTAAAAGGAATTTAACCTACGATCACTAGCTTGCAGTTCAAAAACACAGTTGCATTTCAAGGAAAAGCACAAGCAGCTTGGAAGCAACCATCTTCATCAGACACTCACAAGGACAGTCACACAAGAGTCATTCTCAAAGACTGCTCCCAACATAAGGCCAAAAACAATTTCCTGATAAAAACTAAAATGGTGTTTCTGAAACAAAAACATGTACGGATGTGTAAGTGTAGAAGCATTTCCCTATGTAAAGATTCTAAGGTTCACTCCAACACTGTAAACCTTTGCTCTAGGGAGGTAGATACGGTGAACACACCTCACTCCACCCCATGACTGTTCTGTCCAGGCCTAGACTATACCCTCTCTGAGAGAAGGCAACAACTTCGTGATTCAACTTTTGCCCTTATTGACATATTTTCAATTACTTCCTTGTTACTCAGTAATCAAAAATAGCACTTTGATTTGTTTGAAACCTCTTATTTAGTAGCAAAATATTTCTGCAACTTGAATACACTGTGTGCTCTGGAATGTCCTTGATTGCTTTGGCATTTTAGGGACAATGCCTATCAACTACTCTTCGCTTATGTTCAAACTGATGTTCTTGCTCTGAGTACTTGATTTATTGGCTGGGGTTTAAAGGCAATGTAAGTATGCATTCCATATGGTAGCTCTGAAATGAAGTAAGAATACAGGGTTAAATGGTGGCTCAACACATAAGAGGACAAGAGAGACTGATTAATTATCAAAATTTTAACTGGGGCTAATGCAAGGGAATGATGCATACATCTATATGCTATCTCACTATATCCAGGATTATTTTTCTTCATCCTGCAGGTCTCTGTGACAGGACATTTGGCCTTACACACTCCAAGGTCGCAAGGACTTTTTACAGTGGATAATGCATCCCATGCTAGTTCAACCAGAATGATATGACACTTCCACTCAAAAGTAAGACTTACGTAAAAGCTTTCCACTGCAATTACGAGTTGCTTGGCCTAGTCTTTTAGGCCTAGTAGTGTAAAGAAAAAATAACATGCAAAAGTCACTCACTCCTTGCTTTTATTGCTACAGAGGAAATCAATGTCCATGTCCTCTTATTAAGACAAAGATTAAGAATTAAAACAAACACAGTGCCATCCCATAATGCTTCTGAAACCGAAGAGTCACTGATACAGCTGCAGAGCTCATCTGGGAGTTCCCATCAAGTTTCAAGAGAGCATAATAAATTCTCCTGAGGTTACAAACAAGGAGGAGCTAGCCCTTCCTTCCCTTAAGCTCTGAGGTTCCCCTTCAGGGAGGAAAGGGAGAAAACCTTGGTGCAGTGCCAAGATTATCAGCAAGCACTTTTAACCCTCATTTGGATTCTAAATTATGCCATGTGACTGTCTCCAAGCAGCTGCCTTGCTGAAACAACACAAGCATGGGTCAAGTGCTGGAGAGAGATCTCTTGATGGAAAGGGGCTACCCAGCAAGGGCCCAGGTAAAACCACAGTCACAGAGCGGCCTGGGTTGGAAGGGGACCTTTAAAGGTCACCTAGTCCAAATGTCCATGCACTGAGCAGGGACATCTTTCACTAGGTTGCTCAGAGCTCTGTCCAACCTGGTCTTGAAAGCATCCAGGAATGGGGCACCTACCACCTCTCGGAGCAACATGTGACAGTATTTCACCACCATTATTGTAAAAATGTTTTCCGTAAGTCTAGTCAGAATGCATCCCCTTTTAGTTTAAAACTATTACCCCTCATCCCGTTGCTATGGGCCCCTCAGAAAGATCTTCTACTTTCAGACCATTGTTATAGACCCAAATAACCACACTGCACACAGCTGAACCCAGCATCCAGAGGGAGAAACTCAGGTCAGCAGACAATTATAGGAGCAGAGACCCCTGCAAGCACCACAGCCTTCCCATTCCTTACCCCAGCCCATTAATGCAGAAACTTTCCTTACAAAGGAAAGTTTTATTTTTAGCACACAAAGATTCAGAATCTGATAACCTAGACTAGCATTTTTCCATTCTAGACAACCTAGCTTTAAGAATAACAGCACACAACAAAGTCTCGTGAGCAGACTTCAAAACCTTCTTAAAATGGAAATGTTTAGAATCCATTAGAGCAATAAAACAACACACCAACAAGGAAAAATAAGCATAGCAAATGCTGAACTTCACTAAACCATTCTTCATGTGGTCTCACTTCAATTTAATTTTCCAAGAACAGTTACATAGGAAATACACACTTCTAAGAAGCTGTAATACAGCTTCAATTCCAACCTAACAAGGGAAGACTAAACTTCACATTTCACCCCCAAAAACATTTTGTTTTTACTGTTATTTTGTTTTGTGTTGGTGTTTGGGTATGGATTTTTTTTGTTCTCCCTTTCTCCCCTTTTTTTTAACATGTGTACTGTAAAGTAGGTAAATACTTATGGGAATGTAGGAAAGAGAGAGTTTGAATTTGAAACAGTTGCTGAGACCTTACCATTGGAACAAATAATATGCCCTGCAAACTTTTCAGAAGACTGATCCACAAAGGCTTGTTTAGAAACATCATGATCTGTATCCACTCTGGAATACTAAATGCAGGTGATAATGATTTACAATTGAGAAAAAAATTCACAGGTCAGCCTTAAGAATGATCTGAGACTGGGTGCAGCAGTGGCATGGTTGTGACCCGTGGGCCTTTACCTGACCCTGGGAAGGAAACCCTACTGTCAGGAATAAAAGTTTCCGCCAAACATCTACTGAAAAATTATTCTCTGATGGGTGACTTAGTGTCAAATGATACACATTCTGATGAGCTTTAACAATTGCCATCTTCTCTAGATGAAATCCAGGCAAGTAAAAAAAAAGTCTCATTTCTCTAATACACTGAATATTGACATAGCTGAAAGAACTATCAGAAAAAAATCCCACCAGTGCTCCCTCCTACGTCAGACCTTTTAATAAATAAATAATTTAACAGGAGAGATTAGGAAAATAAACTTCCCACAAATTGTATAAACGGCTGTCATTTGTTTTTCGCTCCGTTATATTTTTTACGCAAATGCCAAGTCTGGTATTTGCTTTGACAGAGCCTGCATGCAAAACGACGTCTCCCATATGGCAGCCTTCACTTGTACAGCTGATCAGGATTAATGCAACTTGGATGACCACGTCAAGGAGGACATGACTGTCCAGAACGAACAGTACAATCCAGAGTTTTCAAAATAAAATCATTACAGCTCAAGACAGAAAACACAGAAGACTCTTAGAGCTAAACACAGCAACGCTGAACTGCAAACAGTTTCAAAGACTGACAACAGCACCAAATAACTATCCTCGCTGTGCAGTACAATTTGTGTTTATTGTTTACAGATAAATCACAAGATAAACATTTCGGGGCAGATAGATTACAAGGACTGACAAGAGAGAAAAAAATTACACTGACGTCTACAACTGATGCAAATGGGAACATTAATTAAGTTTAAATTGAGGACTTTTACCATATAAAAGCAAAGGAAAAAATACTATTTTGAACAATGAATTAAATTTAGAAGAAATCCACAAAAGAAGCAGTCATAAATGTTTACAACACCCACACTCTGAATTAAATTACTATTTTCCAGTTGGATTTTTGCCATCCTCTCAAAGGCCCTTGTATATACCTATATCATCTGATTCACTATTCTTTTTGCTACAATGACTGATTGTCAACATACTGAAACAGCAGACAACGCTAATTCTTAGTAAAAGCGCTTCTCACTACCTACATGTCCCTTTACCATGGGTTCTAAGACAGCAGTATTTCTTACTGTTTCACTGGCAAATTTCTACGTATCAGACATCTTTCTGACACTTCTCAAGATTAAAAGTATGTAAGGAAAGAGGAAAAGAAGAGAAAAAGCAAAGCTTTGCATTGGCACAGCCTAGCAGCTTTATCACCTAGACAAAGCATATTCAAGAAAAACAAATGGATAATTTCTCTTCATCCAGTCCCTGTAACTCAAATTGCATATTGTTTTCAAACTTCCACATCTCATCCTCTACACAGGCTTCCACAACAAAAAGGAGCTGGTAAAATGTTTTATGACGCAAAGAAGGGAATCAGCTCCCTTCACAGGGATTCCCATAAATGTGCTTTGAGTCAGCAAGGTCTGTAATGAACATGTCTGATTTTACAGCCATGTCTCATTCGACTTCTTGCTGTGGTATTACTAGAGAAGTACTAAAACACTACAAATACAAAGGTAAGGTAATGCCTTAAGGTATTTGTACTGTTTTACTACTTCTCCAGTAAATTTCTCACGTCCTTCTCCCCTTCCGTTCCTCTTCTGTCATCCCTTCCCAAGTGGATAACACACTTCATTTTCTCTTCAGTTGAGCTTCTTAGGACCTTAGTCGCATCCTATTATATTTGTAAGGTTGATTCATGTTCCACACCCTTTGAATCAATCTCTTACACATAAAGTCTTGTGGGAGAAGGTCACAAGCCATCTGAAAGCAAGTACTTTATTGTGAAACTTCCAGGTAATGACACAGAGTAAGAACATCTAGTAACATTTAAAGAATGCAAATAACTGATCTTCAAAGGCAGAGTATGTACAGTTGCTCATAGCAGACTTCTCAAAGGAAGTGTAGCTTTGCCTGTGAGCAGCTATAAAAGCTTTAGTGATGACTAATACAATTTTTGCATTATGATATGAAAACAACCCACTGCTAATACAGCAGCATGTTCATTACTGATAAATGTGTGGTATTACCCCAAGAAGGAGACAAGTCAGTGTCTTAACTCACCCTTACAAGGCTGGGAGCAATACATGAGCATGGTATCTTGACATTCTTGAGGCACTTTTCATGAGACATGAAGTTGCAAACTGTGGAAATAAAATAAGAACTATGAGCAACTCTTCAGAAGCAAGGGACTTTAAAAAACACAATCAAACAAAACCAAAAATGGAGTAAAATACAATTAGGAATACAACTTTTTAAACACATTTGTTATCCCCTAGGTTTGAGAACGTACACAACTGTCACACCCTGAGCAGTGCATGCACTCCAAGTTGTTTTGCTACTAAGATGCTGGCAATGGAAAAGGAAGGACAGCTTATCCCAGAACAGTACAAGCCTAACACAAGTAATGTCCTCCCACACTCTCTCTCTTCATGAGCATCAAAACGAGTTCTTAAATTTAAAAAAAAAGTTTTAAACAGTCCAAAACAGCTCTTTGATGTAGTCAAAGCAGAAGGACATGTTTGCAAGTGAATTATTCTACAAGCTAGTGCATGTGACATAAATGTGAGAAAATAAAAGTATTGTTACAAACTGAGTATAGTGGATGAAGGTTGCCAATTATAGGAGCTTTGAAAGTCAAGAGTAGCTAACTATTTCTTTTACTACAGGTTTATAATTTCATCCAAGCTCCACAAAGCATGCTTTCAAGCATGACAGTGTTTTAAAAGATCATGTCTCATGGAGGGGATATTTTTCACAGCTTTTTACCATGAATTTGCATTACATTAAGCTATGTGAAGAAAGTAAGGAATTCTTTATTTCATTCTCCCCACCTCTGATCAATTAGGAACTAATAAGCCATGCAGCTATGGATTTAGAGTCCTCTTTCTTTCAGAATTAACCTCCACCAGTTCAAGCGTGAAGCTTTGTGCAGGGGCTCAGCTCCCGACCTCTTGAGTGGAAGCTCACACCTGTCCCAGTGCGCCTGCCACTAGCAACTGTTGCTGTACACAGGGGGTTTTCCCCTCTGTGCTTTTCCCAGGCACAGTGTACCACTTCCTAATTTTCCCAAGTATCTGACAACACCCCAAGTGCTTCAAATGTCCCATCTGCAGTCCACTGGCTGTATGTGCTAGTGCCGCCAAAAGCAGTCCATTTCCTTTCCTCCCCTTTCTCCAGCTCATTGACTTTTGATTGCACACTTCTCCTTCCAGGCCAACTGAAGCATTAAAATCCAGGTCCACTTCTCTAAAGAGCTTATTGCTAGCCCACACTGAGTAAATTCTCCTTCTAGTAGCACAAAAAGGATGACACCTTTCCTCTTGCCACCCATCTTAATATGAGCAGTAAGCACTTTTTTTTTCCATTATTCTACAAGTCAGAAAAAGAAGCACTGCAAGTCACTACTTCATTCAAACGTGTTATTCGTCATCCATGGTTTAACCCAGAATGGTTACTGCACTGATGAAATAAAATGGGAAGGAACAGAACCAAATCTTCTGCTGGGTGCTATGAAGTGTTACGTGCATCTCTAAGGTTTATGGCTGTTTCCAACCAAATAAGGAAGACCAGGGAAAGAAACAGCCAAAGAAAGGATGATGAAGCGGATTCTTGCAGCTGCAAATGGAATTGCTTAACAGACTGGGAGGTGATCTCTGTGGTGGGGAGCAGGACAGAGCCTACCAGTGCAGAGGAAACCAAAGTCATTATCCAGGCAGAGGAGATGCATCTCCTGCTCAAGTATGAGTCCATACAGAGAACTGGTGAATCCTCATTGCTGATAAGTGTTTTCTCAACATGGACATAGTGGTTATATAATGATAACATAATCAAACTTGCTCCTTCCTTAGGGGTCAGCAGTATTTCTACTGATGCTCTGAGGAAGGTCACCTGCCTGTGGTGAGAGCAGGTCTGTAGAAGCTACAGGAGAAAAGGGTCAAAGGCCATCTGCCCATGCCCACCTATAGTCTGAAATTTGCCACTCATACCCTGAAGACATCTGCCTCAGCCACTTGTTTAGGTAATCTTGTCACTGTCTCAGAGTGGTGCTCAACATTTACCTGACCTGGCTAGGTGAGGGGAAATGCCCTCTAAAGGCAGAAGCGTTGTGCCAAAGGTTCTCATGGCTCTGACCCATGAAAAGCAGAGCATGAAGCTTCAAATATAATCAAGCAAGTGTAAGGAATTTCATAAAAAGGTGAAAGCTAGTCAAAGAGGAATCAGCAGTAACTAATGATATTCAGCGTAATGACACAGTTTTCCCTCATTTTTCTAGTGCAGAAGCAGGTTGGCTAGAAAGGAAAGCAGAGAGCATGGTGGTGCAGATTGGTCACAGGAATTTTCTGATCTGCAAGATGCAGCAGGCAACTGAAGTCTGCAAGACCACTCTCTCTAAGTGGCTATTAGATTTAAGTGCACACAAACTCAATGCACAAGTCAACTGAGCCCTTCCCAAATACCCTAGGGAATCCAGACAACCAGCTCATGGAAAAGATGTTCCTCCCATGGACTTTGAGAGGTGTTCTTTATTTAGACAACCCAAGCCACTACACATACCACAACCCAAGCCAATCAGTACCACAATTTTATCTTTGCACTGACAAATCCAGTAAAACATGGTCCTGTATAAAGACAGTAACATATGGTTCAGATAAGGAAACACCTCATGACACAGAAAAGCATACTAAGTCAGCAGCTTCAGAGAATCAGTAAAACCAAACAGTGAAGGAATGTTTCAGACAAGGAGCAAAATAGGAAGGTGCATAAAGGTTTTAATTGTTTGAATGCATACAGAAGAAGACAACACAGAAAAGAATTAGCTTCCTAAAATGTCAGCCAGAAAATTGAAGCATTTGAAAATAATCAAATTAAGGAATATCAGGAGACAAACAGCAGGAGACAAACAGTGCCCAAACATAGAAGGTAACATTCTCAGTGAAATATTTTCACACGTTTTTCAGGAGCTACTCACACAACTCCTCCTCTGCTTGTCACATTCCTCAGGGGGTGAAATTACTCCTACAAGTCACCAATTTGTTTTTATTTTGCACATTCCGCACAGAAAGAAGAAAACCCAAAATGGCAGCAAGCGGAAGCATTAGCAATATCAGGGGGTGGGGTGGGAAGGTGGCAGAATCCTACATTCATATCAATAGTCCCAGAGAGGCTTAATTAGGTCTTAATTTCTGACAGCTAGGAGAGGTTTTGTGGGTTTTAAGGGGTGACCTTTCATTAGGAAAAACAAGCCAGAAGACAATGTGTGTGAACTTTCAGTAGATGAAATGCAAAATTCTGAGGAAAAAGCATTTAAAGGAAGAGGATAGGTGAATCTTTTTAAAAGATGAAGATTTCTTGATCCATACAAACTAAGTGATGAGCTAGCTACAAGCAGACACATCTATGGGTTGTGTAAATCAAAAGAAAGCCATTGAATTGCAGCTTTCAGACACTGTGCAAAACATTTACTTAAAGGTTTAGGGGGCTCTATAGAGGTCTTTCCAAGCATCTGGTCAGGCATACTGCACCAACCATATTTGATAAGTTTACCTTGAGGCCTTCTGCTGTTCAATTATAAATTACTTCCTTCTTGTGAAAAATCAGGTTTTGCCGATGCTCAGCAAGAAGCCATCTGGACACTGCGCACCACAATGCTGCTGCCTGTCCACACGGAGCACAAGATCTGGCTTTACAGAGGCTCTGCCCATAAGCCATCACTTCCTGGGACACTTTTCCCACCACATTCTGTGTGACTTGGTGTTTTAATAAAGGCCATGTGTACATAGGGCAACTCATGGAAGGTACAGCCAGCACCTTTCCAAAACACACTTGAAAAGAAACAGAAAACATCTCTCTCCAGCAAGGTGGGACATAAAGCTGGGAATCACAGTAACTCATGAGCTGTGTAACACTTCTTAGAAAAAGGATGGCTATTTATACCCTCCAATATGTCACACTTTTTCCACAAAAGCATTTTTCTCTCTGTTCTCAAGACAGACTTCAAACCAGAATCCAAACCTAGGAAGAAGAAAACAAGTCCCCTGTAGGGACTCTAGCTATATATTGCTGTCCTATGCAAATGGTGAGAATTCTGGGTGAGAATTGTTCATGAAATATCAAATATAACACATAAACTTCTCCCCCTTTTGAAAAGACCACTCAGTCTGGAGGAAAAGTCTAGGTGGTGTTAAAAATTACTTTTGTTTCCTCTTTGGAAAAATACCATGATTCAGTTCTGGTGTTTTTTGAAAAGAAATTTATTTGTATATTTGTATTTTAACATGTTTGGTTTTATTTTTTTCTTTTATCTTTAACACTGAAGTCTAACTTTGCATTTGCTAAACATTTTAATAAGTAGAATTATCAAATTGCTCTCCAGGGAGGATAAATTTTTTAATTTTTTTTTTACAAAAATTTTTCGTTTCTGGAAAATTGAAGTGCAATGCATTAAAGAACATACACAGCTTATTAATGTGGATATAAATACAACTAAATTAAGTGCACTAATTCTCTGAGGCATCTTGTTAAATGTAAGAGTTGGAAGAAGTCCCTGTCTTGGAGAGTTTACTAGAACAAATGGCCTGATATATGTAGGAGTATTACATAAATGGAAAATCTCTACAGTCCTCTACAAAAAGCCCTATAAATGTACACAGATTACATGAAAGAATTACAAGGGGACTAAAATAAAGCAGAGAAAGGAAAATGTCACGTTCAAGACCTAACGCCACATCAGACACCTACAGACTCGACAGCATCTCAGACATGGCACATCTAGAGAGAACCAGCAAGCTGACTTTCTGCTGTGGCACAGAGGTGGCTTTTCTGCCACTCCTCCCCAGTCTTCTCCTAACAACGCCTAGCATTCAAGTTGCCTTTCTTTGACAATTACACAAGGGGCACATATTTCCCTGGATGCACCATTACAGCTCTAAGACCCTTTCCTGCCTATCTGTAAAAGCTGACTAAAGACTCAGCAGCTTGTGAGAGCACTTTTCCTCCCCTTCATAACCATTACTTTACATTCAACCACCCCAAGCAATAAAATGAGACTGAAATATACTTCTGTAATCCTCAGCAGCTGGTGTCAGCGTGAGCTCTCATCTCACCACTGGCCTTTGTAGAGGAGGTTGTGGACTGTTACTGGAAGAGCTGGGAAGCACAATCCCCCACACTGCCACAAATCCATGTCAGTCCTTGACTGAGTTCCTTGCTTCCCTCTATCGCTTTTATCTGACACCCAGACCCACGCACACAGTCAGTGTGTTTTTATTTTAGTATTTCACACACTGTGAATGCCAACTTTCAGTTCCAGTGGGAACCTTCCATACACAATATCTTTGTTTATATCTGTCTTCTACTAAGATGCTCAGAAAAGCAAGGCTAAGAAAAGGCTGTGGTTATGGTTACCAGCTGGCTCTGGCACTAGATTTGGGTGGCCAGGGGAATGTTGTTTATATCTTCCTAAGCACATGAAAATTTTACAGGATGAAATAAAATGAATTTTCTACCAGATGAAATATCGAACAATTTGGGTTTTTTCAAGAACATGTGTCTAGAGGTGTTATAGATTATTTAAATACATCATCTTAAAAAGGTTATTTTTAACAAAAAAAGTTGAAGAAACATGGACAAAGTCCTCATTACGTATCTAAAGTGTAACTTAACTCCTACACTGAAGTGTGTCTCTGTACTCACAAGTAAACTTCCACATCCCAAGAATCTCTGTCCTCCTTTTCGATATGACAACCTTCAGCCCTTTATTGTATTTCACATATCAAATGAAACTCATCTGTAGTCACATCCTTCTTTTTTCATCTGAACAAGTCCCAGCAGCTGGAAGAAGCAACGTTTTCTACCAAAGAATGATAATTCTCTGAAAAGACAGGTCTATGCCCTTAACACTTCCCACCACACATTTCCAGACTTAGCTGTCACGCGACTGCAGCAAGCCACAACAGGCCCAAGCTCTGATTGCCACAAAAGGGTACACAAGAAGTCCAGAAGGTGTACATAAGAAGTCTAGCTCCCCACAGGTGGCAAAAGGACATGTACCTTGTGGTGGCTTTGGCCACAGCCTGCACTGATAGCAGATGGTTCCAAGAGCCAACAGTGCCACGACTGCAAACTCCAGGGTGACAAGCACCAAGGGCAGGGTTTAGTTTTTGTTTCCCAGAAAACTGGATTCAGTGGATCTCTTGGAAAGGTGACAGCATAGGCATCTTTTACCTTACCATTTGCCTGGTGCAACAGAGCAGCAACCTCTGCAACAAATGACATTTGGGAGCAGTTTCCTCAGGGCAGAAGGATGTGCAGGGCAGTTCCAAGCCTTGTGCCTTCACAGCAAGCATGGCTATGTTTCAAATGCAACAGGTACTACTGAGAGAATAATGGCTCTTACCCTTTACTCCAGAGGGGTAATTCATTCCAGCAGAGACTACTGAATTTATTTTCAATACTTCCAGTAATTTTCATTTTCAGTAGCTCCAGTAAAGAGAGCATTACTGCTAAGAGTGCATTACAGCTACATCTGACTATACAGCCTGTAGAGTTAGGGTCAGATTCTCACATGCTGTAAATCAGCACGACTACTTTCAGTTTGCTAAAGCATAACAATTTACCAAAGTCAAAGATTTCTAACTTCAAGTCAATATACCAGATTATAAATTTGACCATGTAGCATTCATCTTGTTTTTATCAAAATGAAATAATGAATTAAGGGTAAAACATTACCAGGCTTTCTGTAAAGCTTAGTGCTTTGAACAGACAGCCATCAGTACTTCTAGCAATATAAATATTTCTTATAAACAGATGCAATTATTACAAATCTTTGTTCTATAAGTCACCGACTTATATAATGCATTCAACCATCCAGAATAAGAGAAAGTATTTGAATTTGCATACACTAGAGCCTTTAAAGTAGTTACTCTCACCCCTCCCCTCACTGAAAAAACAAAACCACAAACAAAACAAGATAGTGCTCAGCAACTGAAAAAACAGCTTTTATTAAGGGCACTGTCAATCACTGCTAGAATATGAGAAAACAAGCTGTTCTTTTACTGTCCCTCTTATTCAGGACAGAGATGTAAATACTTGTTCAGTCCAGCCAATATCCCCAGGGTTGCCCTGAAACACAGTAGGGCTCTCTGCTTTCTGGTGGGTCTGCAAACCCAACTGCTTTACTCCAGGACCTGGAAGGGCTTTCAAAAATCCCAATTTGCTTGCCGTGATTCACAGAGAACCAAACTTCCACTTTGGTTCTGCCAGGATGCATAGTCATGAAATTGCAGCACTGGCTTATGCAGAGAAGCTGCTGACGACTGCTTGGGGAAGGAAGATGGGTACGGAAGTGCTGAACATGGAAGAATCAGCTTGCCCCAATTAGTTAATAAAAGTGCCCCACGCACACAAAGGCAAAGATGGACACTGCAGGAGGCACAGCTACTGCAGCAGGCTTAAAAGTCGGAAGGAGGAAGGACAACTGCCTGCAGATGGACACAGGAAAACAAACAAGAAATCCAGCGAAGCCAGGGAGC
This sequence comes from Melospiza georgiana, assembly GCF_028018845.1. Taxonomy (NCBI): domain Eukaryota; kingdom Metazoa; phylum Chordata; class Aves; order Passeriformes; family Passerellidae; genus Melospiza; species Melospiza georgiana. Next base: position 19,152,280 of record NC_080465.1, read on the forward strand.
AAACCAAAGCTTCAAAGCTGTTATGCAAGACAACAATAACAGTCTCTACTTTCCAAACAATGAATCTGTGGGACTTAAAGGGCATATCAGCACCAAGACAATTCAGCCTCAGTCAATCTAACTCTTTCAAAACAAAGTTTTATTTTGGTCAAAACTAAGTAGGTTATTTCCTCTGCTCTGCCTGCTCTTCCATAACATGTGCCGGACATAACAGAAGCCAAAATACAGGTTTAATCCACCTCTCTCCTTCAGGGGTTTTATCACTCCCTTCTGAAGTTGTCCTTGGTGTGCAAGCAGGCCTATTTTGTTCATCAGGACTGCCTTTGCGTTCACTGAAGAGATCCATTGACAGTTACAAGACAATAGCTTTCAGAAAATGCCCACGGGCTAATTAGTCACAGATTGGAGAAAAACATTTTTATTTTTTCTATCACACTGTTCTTAAATTATATCAAAAACACCAGACTGCTTATCCAGACAGGATCATTCAAGCTGGTGGAGCAGTCACTATTTTCAGGAGTAACTTAAAAGCAACACTTTCATTTTACTGGAAGTTTGTGGGACTCAATTTTTACATTTGTTACACAGCTTTGAGCTACTTTTCCATTGTATCAGCTTGCCAACACAGACGCTTTTAGCTTTTCATTTACAACTGTGACCACAGGCCAGTCTGAATACTGTGACTGTTCACTGAAAGGAATGCTGGATGCAGCACATGGACTTCACCAGCTTATTTACCAATTCAGCAGAAACATGCAAAGACCTGTATGCAATAATGGTGCGCTCTCTCAGACAAAAACACAGCCTAGTTTAAGCTCAGAATTCTGTTGTGCAATGCTTGCTAAATGTCACCAAGAAAGCCGTCATAGAAGCTTTGGTCTCCCCAAAACATTTCAAACAATGGTGAGAGTGGAATGGAAAAATCTCTTGAAATCCTTAAGAAGTTAAGCATTAAAAAGACTCTCCTTTCTCACTGTGGTGAGAAACTTCAGGCTTTGCTTACAGTGTGCTTGACACTACACTGTAAATACTCTTCTTCAGAAAATCCAAAAGAAATTAAAACCTTGTTAAGGTTTTTCAGAGAGCTGCTGAGTATCCTTATAGTTCACTTGTATTCGACAGCTCTTTTCTCTCTCTGGGATTCTCTGGTCCTGTCAACTAACCAGTCATATTTGCTTCTCCTTTAAATGGAGATACCAGTATATACCCTGTTTGATAAAAATGCAGTTTGCCTCCACACTATGTGAATTGCCTTGCACTTTATATTCCCAGAATTATCAGTGTGAGAACATCTCTTTATAGGTACAGATACTCCAAAGAAATGCTTTTGTAGCATCTGACTTCTAAAATTTCAAGGCAGCACATCTGAATTTCTATTCATTTGTATTTCAAATATGCTGGTAGAAAATAACAAAGTAACAAGACAAGTGAAAAAAAGACAAGCTACTTATTAAGAAAACAGTCAGGTAAGTTTGGTGATATACTTGAAATGTCAATCATTTGGTTATAGTAGGTTTGCTTGTATTGTACTAGCCTCACAAAGCACCTAAGGCTACATAAGCCCTTCTCACTCTCTCATCCCTGAAGCCTACAACACGGTATCCTGCTTCTCCATCCTCCTAGTACCGTAAAACAAGTATTGACACATGAACTAAAGGAACCTCACTTGCCAAAACAGAACTCTCTCCATCTTCCCATCTCCTGACTTTACCCAGAGCAGGTTTCTTAGATCCTGCTAAGCAGGAAAAGCCAGAACACCAACAGCTGGAGACAAAGGCACCTACACTGTGTGCTCAGTCCCACCAAGGCTTCGCATTTCAAGGACAAAACTGCACAGAGAAGTTGTACCACAGCAGCAAAAGCAGCCATCTCCGTTTGGCCAAGAGGCTTTTCTACCTCCACAGCCATCAGAAAATCTAGACATCCTGCCAGCTATGTCTATACACTGAAGAGGGTCTATCCACTCCAGTTAGGATGCTGCAGTCCACTCTCTTTCCAGTCTGCACAGTATGGCCAAGTGAATATGGGCTGAGATGTGAACAGAAAGAGAGCAGCGCTGCTGAGAAGCACTTGGGAATGCCAGTGCACAAAAACTGAGAAAGGATTCTGAACTTTTGCTCTGCTCTCATGAGACCCCGCCTGGAATGCTGCAGCCAGCCCCGAGATCTTGAGCACAGGAAAGAATGGATACATTTGAACAGGTCTTAAAGAAGGGCCACAAAAAATATCACATGGCTGGAGCACCTCTACTATGAGAGGCTGAGACACTTGGGATTGTTCAGCCTGGAAAGTGAAGGCTCCAGGGAGACCCTTAGTGCCGCTTTTCAATACTTAAATGGGACATGTAAGAAAGATAGCAGGGCCCATTGCAATAGGACAAGAGGTAACACTTTTAAACTAGAAGAGGGTAGATTTGAACTGGGGGTAAGGAAGAAATTTGGTATGATACAGGTGGTGAAACACTGGCACAGCTTGTCCAGAGAGCTGGTAGATGCCTCATCTCTGGGAACATTCAAGGTCAGGTTGAAGAGGGCTTTGAGAAACCTGATCTAGTTGAGACAATCCCTGCTTATTGTGTGGGATGTGTGGGAGTGGGGTGTTGGGCTAGATAATCCTTAAGAGCAATTCCAACCCAAACTATTCTGTGATACTGTTCTGCGAAATTTTATGAGAAAGGTGAGTTCTGCATAGACTTTACTTTTTTACCCTCTTAAGAGACAGTTGGATCAGACTCACCACCAGTGAAATTAGGATGAACACAGAGTTTCAGAGGCATGCAGTTTTAGTTACTGATTTAGTTACTAAATTTAGTCCCCAATATTAGGAGTGTTTTCTTCTTCAGAGAGATGGAAGATGGCTAGTCTCAAACTTGCATTCACATCCAGAAAGCACTAACACCTTCTCTTTTCTTGAAGATTAGGCCAGAGACAGGACAGTGCCATGGGACAAGGTGCTGGCTCACTGATAGAAAACAAAAAATCCCCAAGAGGGCTACATCAGGGGAGAGAGTTCAGCAAAACATCTCCTGACAATTCTAAGAGAAAGAGGTCCTTCAGGGGAAGAGGTCTCCCACTAACAATGTGAAGCTGCACAGGGAGCCTGGAGGGACACAGTTCTTGCCACCAACAAGATAACAGCAATAGACCACAGGCTGTGACTCTTCTCCCAGCAGGCTCCCAACCACACTGGCTATCAGCAGTCTTCAGGGATGCTGAAGACAGGAGCCTGAAAAGAAATTTTCTCTGAACCACAGAAATCTGTCCGAGGGCAAACAATTAAGTACTTGAGCAGCTCTTCTGTACAGGCAGAAGGATGAAGGTTGCCCACACAAGCCAGATGCAAGACCATGTAACACAGTTGTGGCTTTTTTCCAGGTTTTCCAGACTGCAGCCTTTACACAGCTAGAAAGGGTCAAGCTGGTTTGAAGGCTGACAGAAAAACCTCTGATTGCACTCCCTGCACACGCAGTGAAAGGCCATACATCCCAACAACCTTCAAAGAAGAAGGTCCTCCAATGACACCCAACTCCTGGTTTCAGCAAGATGCAATGGTGATAAGAAAATCAAGTACCAGATACCACTAAAAGACTCTTGAAGACCATTTAGCAATCAGAAATTTCTCCTGGCTCTGTCTTAAGCTGGTGCCTCATATCTTTTGCTGCAGACTGCCCGTGCAACCAACTGAAGCCCAGGGGCTGGAGCAGAGATGGGCCAGCTTGGCAGCACGTGTAGATGAAACTAGACAGGAGGGGCAGAGAAACATGAAATGGTTAAAACCAGAAGAACAAGGAAGATCCAGCTGGACCACAGAACCACCTACTGCAGGGCATGCACACCAGCGTCATAAATGCTTACCTCCCTGCAGCTGTTGTCTGCAACAGCCTCGCCAAGTCACTGTTTTCAGGGTGATGCCTTACAAAGAGAAACTTTGTCAATTGTTTATCAGCGCTGTCCAGCTGACTTACAGCTACTGGTCAAAACAAAGAGCTACAGCTTACAGCATTCAGAACAGGACAACAAAAATTACAGCAAAGACTGATCCAGCCCTCAATTTAAAGGAAAATACACTAAAACCATTTGACATTTACTGCAAGCATCCTCGCAACAAAAACTTCATCACAGAATCATGGAATTGTTAGTGCCGAAGGGGACCTTGAAGAACGTGTAGTTTCAACTTATACTGCCATTCCCCACACCAGGCTGCTCACCAGACCATTCAACCTGGCCTTGTACATCTTCAGGAATGAGGTATTCTCTGTGCCACCTGTTTCAGCCTCTGGGCAAAGAAATTCTTCCTAACATCTAATCTAAAGATGCTCTATTTCAGTTCAAAATCATTATCTCCTTTCCTGTCACTATCTGCCCATATAAAAAGTCCCTCTTCCTCCTTTTTTATAACCTCCGCTTAAGGTACTGAAAGCCTTCTCTTCTCCAGGCTGAACAACCCCAGCTCTCAGTCTGTCTTTATTGCAGAGGTACTCCATCCTTCCAATCATCTTCACCACCTTCCTCTGGACACACTTTAAAAGGTCCATGTCTTTCTTGTGCTGAGGATCCCAAGCTGTATGCGGTGTTCCAGGTGGAGTCTCACAGGGGCAGAGTAAGGAACAGAATCACCTACCTTGACCTGCTGGCCACACTGCTTTGGATGAAGCCCAGGATGTGCTTGATTCTGGTATTGCCACCTCGAGTCCAGCTTTTCATCCATCACAACTTCAAGTCCTTCACCACAGGGCTGCTGTGAAATTACTTCTTCTCCCAGTCTGTACTTGTGCCTGGGATTGCGACCTGCCAGTTGCAGCACCTGGCCCTTAGACTTGCTGACTTCACGAGGTGATCACGGCTAGGCAGCCTGCACGAACACTGCAAGGTTCCAGCCCTCACACATGTGGCCTCCTGCACCACTGGCACTTGTTACCCAGCACAGCACAAATCAATCCACACACTGCCATGTCAGGGTCATCCTCCTCAACAACAACACGGACGTGTCCTGTGCAAAAACAGTCCGGTTATCGCTTCTGCTACATTAGACATACCTACACTGAAATGCCTCCGCACACATAAAAGGGAAATAACAGTAGCACATCTCCAACTTTGAAAAAGAAGAATCTGAGTTACACTGAAATAAACAGGGTGGATCTTAGCTGAACTTAATGCACAGTAGGATTTCATAAGCTGTGACGGAATTTTGGCAGAAAAATGTCATATTGACACAGCTGCCTGGACACTCACAGCGCCCAAAGACTTGGAGACATTCTCCACACTACAGGCTGCAGACAGCTGTAATACACACCGAACTGGTGATATGCACTGATATGCACCTATGGGGCATATCACCAGGGACACACGGAGTGAGCCCCACGTGTATCCCGTGCACACAGGAACTCAGTGAGTTAGCTCTACGCTCTTAGCAGTGGGGGAAACCGAGAATTCCCTCCAAAACACACATAAGACGCTATGTGTGGACCCAGGCAGCATTTCACATAAACGCAATCTTTTCCACTCAGTGATATAACCAGCAGACAGAAGGTTTGCAATCCCTCTTCTGCTGCTTAAAAACTGAACACAGAACATAAATATATAATAAAAAATCCTGAAGATACTAGAAGAAAAATCACTGCTAAGCTTACTTGCAGTAGCACCCACAAACCTCCACAGCACAGTTACAATTTTTCAAGGAAAGTTGGATACATTTAAAATGTAGGTCCCATTATTAATCGACATAAACCCATAATAAATTTTCTTCCACATTTAATTTTGGTGATCTCTGGATTTTCTAAGGCATCTCAATACTTTCCAGCAACACAGAACAAGGAAAAAACTGAGATACCCCAGAGCGGCCAAGGCAACCTTTACTTGTCATTCCTATAGGGCTTCATTTCCAATTGCATCACACTCAGAAGTATATAAAACAACAGGATTTGAGTGAAAAATACTCAGACCTGGAAAAAATGGAGAGGAAAAATGCAGAAAGCAAAGAAACAGAATCCTGTGCCAGCTGGGTAGGTACATTCAGTATTTTCTCCAGCGTGGTTACTACAAAGCTACTGACATGGTCAGGAAACTAAAGGCAAATGATTCATGCAGTGGTGAAATCAGGAAAACAAAACACTCACCAGGCACTATTTCCAAAAGGCAAATTGAAAGTGCTGATCTCGCGATTTTTTTAAAAATCCTGATTCTTCGTTTCATTCACCTAAAGTATTTTTGTAAGATTCTTTTTAAGAAAGTGTGAGCATTTTAGTTCCAGCACTTAGGTTTGAGTCACTGATGAGATTGACGACTATATTCCTCCTGAATTAAAGCAACAGTCTTTCATGTATCTAAGATCATACAAAATTCATAGAAGATGAGTGTTTACATCTATATGGACAAAAGAAACCTGCAGTACAAATTATATATACCACTGATGAGTACACCAGAACTTCAAAAAATATAGTAACTCTGTCCGTAAACACTAAACCTCAAATTCTCTCTCTGAAAAGACATAAATCTTTCCCAAAGAGGGACCAAATTATATCAAGGCTCATATATTAATTGCATTTTAGTGTCGTTTGGTGTGGTCTTCTCAATTGATCAGACAGAGAAAGTTCTTGTAGCACTTGATCTTAATTTACTATGTAGCATAATCAGCTATTAATTTATGCACATGAATTATCAACACACACTGAAAGGTTCTTAAAGTTTCCCAGGACATCATAATTAAGAAAAAAGTTACACTGAGCTAAGGAAAAGTAAACGTAAGAAAGAAAAATCAAAAAAATGTAATATATCTCCATTATCTTATGGATTTGGTTTTAAATAATCTATTTGGTTCACCTGAAGAAAAACTGCTTGAATGAAAAATACAATAATGTCAAGAAATCTTTATGCATTTGCCAAACAGGAGTTATTCTGGAAAGAAATATAATAGGAACAGAATAACAGAGGTCAAAACTAAAATGGACACAATTATATTTGGCTGTTTTGAAAGTATTTTTAACACGCTAGTATTTTTACCTTCTACTTTAGCCTATTTTTTAAAAAAGGATTTGGCAACCAGAAGTCCCAGCTGCTGTTAGTTAACTTCTTCACAAGAGAAAATATAAGCCTGTAAGTCTGTACTTGATTTCTGCACAGAAATTGAAACAGGAATCTATCAAGTTCTTGTTTAAGGTTACATCTCTTCTTTCACACCTCCTCATCTTGGATCACGTGTTCGGTTTCTCACTCAGCATCTTCTGTTAACAGAATTAAGTCTGCCCAGCATCCAGACAGAGAGTTGGAGCATCAAACACAACTGGAATCGAAAAACCATTTTCTAGGACAAAGAGATTGTGACTCCTTTTTGGCAGGGCGGCTGTGCCACCCCGGGCAGCTGTCAGCAGCGAGGGCAGACCCTGCTCACAGCCCGCAGGCACAGCTGCTCCAGCGCCGCACCACGCACCGGGACATCACAGCATCCACCCAAAACCTGGGCAGCAACCTCCGCAAGTGTCTTGGGAGTTTTAAATCATGCGCATATTTGTGAATATCCAAAGATTTTTAAATCAGCTTTTCCAGTACACTGTATCAATACTGTTCTGACAAGAGGTTGAATGTGAAAAAGCAGCTTCTCCTAGGCTGGTGCTCAGCCCACATATTTGTTTTAATTTTAAGGGATACTTTTTATAGCAGATATATGCCAGGATTGCTAGTCCTAGTCAGTTTTCAATGCAAATTTGTATGTGTGATGAGTTACACTCTGCCATCCTAACTAGATTCTGAAAAAATCTGTCATCTCACAAAAAGCCTTTTTTATTCTGAAATAAAGCATTCACAGTCTCAAATGCAATCAGTTTTTTCACTTTATGTTCAGAGACTTCCCTCACACCATCTTCATGCTTAGGGGAATCCTACCCATTTCCTTGTATTTATGATGATTCCAGGCAAAGATCCTAACCACATCATGGTTTCAGCACTGAGGAAGTATTTTTGCTTGAATCACTTAAGAAACTGGTTAGTGAATTATTTCTTATGTTCTGGTTAACAAGGTGTACCGGTTATTATTTTCACATTCTGCAGAGAAAGTATTGCATAAAAAGGAAAGACTAATTTCCTGAATTATATCATGACAAACCAAGACACTAATAGGTGACACAAGCTGCCAAGCAGAAAGAAAAGCAATGAGGAACTGAGATTTTTTTTCTATGCATTCTTGCACTTAAACTGGATGTCGTATTTCCTAGCCACCATAACCTAATACTACCCTCCAGAACAACACAGTGCTCTTATTTTAACCCCTAGAATTCAAATTATTCAATAATTCAATAATGTCTTACCAGAAAATCAGTTTAGCTAAATATTCAGAATGTCTCTAGCAGTATTGTGTATGGAAAACCTTCAAGCACGGATTAAATTGTGGTCAAATACAGCATTGTTTATTCTTTTCGTTGTTTTAGATCTTACAAAATGATATTTTTACAATAGTAAGGGCCATACAATTATATCATACACCTGGTATTTAAAAAGAAGCCAAGGAGGTGATACCAGGACATCACATTAATAATCCTAAACATATTTCCAAGTAATGGTAATATTCACTGGTAATAACTCACTGGTAATAATCCATTGATATTCAATCTTAAATAGTAAAGAAAGCAACAAAGTCACATAAATATATGTGAATAAATAGGCATGAATATACACATAGCCCCACCCCCATTCCTCTAGAGCCAAGCAAATAAAAATGCTTAAATAAGAACAGGAAGTGAAATGAGGGGTTGACTGTACTCTACTGAATAACAAACTTCCACAAGTGAGACAACAGCAGGCAACAATAAGGAAGAATACTGTGGTACCACAAAAAAAAAAAAAAAAAAAAAAAAAAAAAAAGAAGTGTGCTTCCAACATGCTCCTTATCACACTGTGATATACACACCTTAGGTTTCACTCTCTGCTTGGGAGTGTTTCCTAACAGACCTCTCAGATTGAAAGTTACCATTAATTAAAAAGGCTGCAGAGGGGGAAAATGCAAAAAGAGCAGGAGCTGATCAGCATGTATTGTTTAATCCTCTAGAAACGTGTATGAAACACAATGTGTAGAAACACAATCTGCTCTTTCCCCACTGGAGCTGAGTCAAATTAAACATATTCAAGTAACTTAGTCACCTGCTTTCTTTAAGAGTTGCAAAAGCAGTTTCACCACAGGTACTTTCAAGAGCCAGCTCAGGATGGATCTAATTGACCAACAAGCCCAGAAGGAAGTCAGTTTGAGCTAATGAAAGACAGAGTTAGAAACACCTCTGCAAGAAACAAGTGACATAACCAAAAAGTAAAGGTCGTCCAGGGACAGCATGGCTCAATGAGAATTCAGAGCTGCCACCTGAGAAGGATGCCCCAAAATCAGGAAGAGAACCACCTTTCTATGGATACTAAGAAACAAAGCAATATTATGGACAAGTTGTAAACAGCATGGAATCAAAAAAGGAGAAACAGGCCAGCAAAGGCACCATGACCAGAGGGAACTCACTAAAAAAAAAAAAAAAAAAAAGTAAAAAAAAAGGAAAAAAATCATTATTCTTGAATTTATAATTCCAAGTATGGGTGGTACTGGTGGGTGAATCAAAAATATTTGTTACAAACTGACCACAGGTGAAAAAAAACTAAGCACCTTGCATGCCATTCCCCCTGGCAGTAAACGCAGGAGGCCCCACCTTGAGTTACAATTCAAAAAAAGTAATTAATGCCCATAGCGGTGTCCCTGCTGTAAAGTAATTTTTAGACCCTTAGCACAGGACTGCAGGAACTATGGTCTGTGTGAACTTTACCAGAGAAAGACTGAAAAATTTTGTTGCTTTTGTCACTGCTTAACGAATCAGACTGAGGCAGTAACACAGATGATATATGAAAGTGCTGTGCAAGGCTTGGTATTGGATTACAAGCTTTAGCACTTTCTGCAGTAAGTTATTTACTACCTAATTGAGTTTCTGGACTGAAATCTGAGCTAATGCTATCAACACAAACTATAGCTTCCAGCTACAAAAGCTGTGTGCATTCTCACCAAGCACCCTGTCCTTTTCTCTGCATCACTGATGGTGACAGTGATATTTTCCTCTGAGGCACTGTCAGAAGGAGGCAGGGAAAAGAAAAGCATGAAGTCTCTTCAGTTTAAAATGGATTATCCTTCAAATACAGACCAGTGAATTGCATTTTTCAATGTGTCAGTCAATGCTCCAAACATTTTTCTCAACATGTATATCAACTGAACTGAGCCTAGTTTCTGTGTAACGTTTTATTTTGTGGAATTACTTGGATATGTGTGTGGTTTTGTTTTGTTTTGTTTTCCTTTTTGACTGTCTTTGTTTGCTCCATCTAAGTTTCAAATGCAGCAAAGTCACATTCACTCAAATATCTCAGCACCCAACATCTTGTTCACAGAAAGGCCCCACGACTGGCAAGAAAACCACTGAAGAACAAAGGCAGCAAAGTCTTGAAAACACAAACTGATTGGAGGATAGAAGCAAAATTGTATTGTGGTAACGCACCAAAAGCAAGCAAAGCTCATCACAAGAAGGAAGAATATGTTTTTCCTTTTGAACTGCAAGCATTAAGACTCTTGGGGGAATCTCATAGATCACTCACTTCCTTCAAAACAGACCTGAATGAAAACTGTAGGGTCAAGGATGTTTCACGTGCCTATCTCAACAACAGAGCTGGAAAGGATGAGAGTCCAAGGAGACTGCTCCTTGTACCCTTATTCCCTGCTACTGCTTCCATATAGCAACAAACTCCCAGCTTTAACACACCTTCCCTATTTGACTCTATTTTCTTAGAACAGCCTTTAAATTTAATAGACTGCATACAGAATTTGTCCAAAATATGCATCTGAAGACTGCTGCAAATGCTGTCTGAACATCTCCAAGCTCTCCTAAATCAACAAGGAACAACACGGCTTGTCCTTATCTGGGACATGCCCATATAAATTACAGCAGCTTTCTGGCTGTCTTGCCAAATCTGAGATTTATGTCATAAATATAACTCAGATCCATCGTTTACATTTTATTCTGGAAAAGCTGTGGTGTTGTCAGCCAACATCTAAATCAGATTACGAGAAAAAAAGCTTTATACATCTTGGAATAAGTTTAGATGGTCTGCTTAGAAGCCTAAAAAAAAAATTTAACCCACCCCTCCCCACCCCGCAAATCCCTTCAACTCCTCCCCCCAAAACAAAACCAGAAAATAAAGATGTTGTTTCCCCAAAATGTTATTTGACTTAGAGCCTTCGTATCTAGACAGGTGCCCTATCTGCTCAAATACATATACAGACGTCCACCACTGCAGCTTCCCATAAATATTCTAATGAAATACATAGATATAAAAAACCTAAAATGGTTAAACAACTATAAATTTTCAATCAAACTTGCTTATTACTTAAATCCCCTACATTTTGTCCTTGGCCAAAGTAAACCAAACTGAGTTTGCATTATAAAGTTTTATTGAACTGGAAATTATTGTAGCCCCCAAAAGTGTACAGATCCACAATTCGTCCAACTTGGTTTTTTTTCTTGAAGTGTTTTATGTAAAATAAAAGCACTGTGAAAATAAATGTATCTCTTGGTGGCTGAAACTAATCCCAAACTCCAGTATAAAATATCTGCTAGCTATCTTTTAGTGTATGAAATTGGTCCTACTGTGAACTACCAATAAGAGCTCTCTTTGCAATTCTTATACAGGCCTCATCTATCTAGTATTTATCATTTTTAAGATGCGTACACACATGCACAAAACCTCAGTCATTTACACTGCCTCTTCTTTGGCAAGCCTGAGGAAATTTAAACCCACTCAAACCTGAAATGACCATGATTAGGAAAAGCAAGAGCAATATAAGAGAGAAGTTTTTCCATGCTACAACTCAAGCTTCACTTATTCTGTCACACATACACTTACTTATCAAAGGAAGTCACAGCTACAAATAGCAAAGTGGTAAGAAAAACCGTTCTTTACAAAAGATTTACAGAAAACAGATTTGTCAGGGTGGAGAGGACATGTGAATAAACCACAGATGCAAGCCTGGTTGACTGATATTACATAAACATGTGCACAAAAGCTTAATACATGACATCTTCAGATCCAACTGGACACCTATTCCATATAGGAAGAGTATTGCATTCCCTATAAAATTCACGTGTAAAAATATCTTGCCTGTCTAAGTAAGAGAGCTGCAATTCTCCCCTGGAGTACTTTCAAGCCCACACAAAGTGCTGGTGACAGTGGTCTGGCCCCCATACTGGAGTGGGAAACAGTATCTTTTAAACAGTCAGAATAGATCCAGGGCACTTTATGCCTTTTAGGGAGAGCATCAGAGCATCTCCTCCATAAACCTTTTGGAATTCACACAAAAAACCTAAGGACCATCTTGGCTTCCACTAAGAGAATGTTTTGAGAATTCATTCTGTTTTCCTGTACTTTTGCTACACAGCTACGTAAGCCACATGGGGATGTGCCAGTCTACTGAGTAGTTGATAAGTTAACAGAAAAATCCTACAAATTTTATCATTCACACATAGAAGTTGCCATTCTCCAAGAGTCTAAAGTTCAATCACAATTAAAACAAAAATCCAGGTGTTTTAGGCCATACAGCTACTCAAACTAATGACAGATAAGAGGTGAGATTTTTTGGTATGTTTCTTCTTTTTTTTTTTTTTTTTACCCTTTCCTTTCAATAACTGGAGGAGTCACAGTATGAGCATGTTTAGCTCCCTTCAAAGATTGGAAGGTTTCTGTTTTGGTAATAACCAGCTTCAGGGAATGTCAACACAAACAGCATCAGGAGACTGAACATCTGAACCTACAGATCTGGAAGAGCAACCACTGCAAATCTACTTAGAAAAAGGCCCTTTGATGGCTTCATAAGCCTGTGGGTGGTTCATCAAACCGAGTCCAAAGACAGCTGCAATTACACCTGCAAACCCAGACTCTCTGCAGAGAAAAAAAAACGAGGTAGCAATCATCTACCATGTTTTTGAAGTCTACAGAAAACAGTTCCTTCTCTAATAGCTGGGTGGGTTACTTTTTTGTTTTAACAGCCTGGCACTCCTTCTATCACTTTCTAAAGTGCAGTGATCAAACTCCATTAGCTAAAGTAAATGTGACAAGGAGGTAACAGTTAAATGGAATTTAAGAAATCATATTAGCATTATTAAATAACTTGGAACTTGACAACAGCAGACACATGAGCAAATGATCCATCAGGTGGTTTTGAGGTTTGTTGTTTAGCAGCAAGTTGTTGGAAAGACAATCACGACTCTAAGCATAGCTGGTTGAAAACAGATGAAAGGACAAAAAACAAACAAAAAAATCCAAGCAAACAAAAAAAAACCAATTCTTATTCTTCACCCAGTGGAGACTGATGTGCCAGGTGCCATTACAGGGTTTTCCTGCACACTCTGAGCAGAGAACATTAGAGCTAATGGAAACTGAGATTATTTCCCCTGTCTTGTATTACCCCCCACGGAGGTGACTTATTTTGGGTAGAATTTTCAGATGTAGTTTTAAAAGAGTTATTTTAACCATGCAGCTTGGAAGTGCCCCTTCAGCACATGGTCATTAGAAAGTGATGCTAAAGATGCTTATCCAGAATTCAGCTGGAAAAGCCAAAGGGGAAGAAAAGATCCAGAACACCAACTACAGTGGAAAACTAGGAAAAAATCCTAAATGCAACTTGCAGGAATACACTACCTTTAAGTATGTTTTATGTGAGTGGATAAGAAAAAAAGTGAGACATTCTCATATTTTAATGTTTTGCAAGCATTACCTGTTAGCATTACCAAAACTATTCAAATCTTTAACTGACAAACTGGCACCTGAATGCCCAGTTTTATGACTCAAAACATTTGCCATTTTTTAAGTCAGTGATCGAAGAGAACACAGATGACTGGCTTTGTGCATTTTCACAATGAAAGAAATTATCATGTGAGCTTTGCTGCTTATTAGGATAAGCAATGACCTTATGCTACACAGACAGAACATTTCTCTCAGAAAACTTCTAAGCAAAAATAAAACCACCCTTGCAAGACTTGCTTTGCACCACACAGGAACATGACTTCCACCCAACTTAATCCAGCACTCTCTTTACCCCTGGCAATGACAAAAGGCAGGAGCTATTTCAAGAACTGCAGGGTACTTGTTCTACACCTACAGCCTTGTCTGACACCCACCCAAACAATGAGGCTCTTGTACAACCTGACTCTTTGGACCCAGCCTGGGAGCTCCAACCCAAGCCAGCTGGACTGCATATGCTCATGAAGATATCATGCTTTGTGCTGTTTTGTTTGGGTTTTTTGTTGTTGGTGGTGGTGTGTTTGTTTTCCTTTAAAGAGGGACACAGAGATCCATTCTTTCTGCTATGACACCACTGGATTTTGATGCATCAGAACAAGTTATAATTTTTATCCGTTCCAAGAACCTCAGCTGCCATGTAGTCCAGCAGGGAAACCTAGCAATTCCTTCTCCCCTTCCTGGCGTCAGCCAAGGTTTAAAAGGTTCAAACTCCACACAGGTCTCAGATTCCCCATGGGATCAGGCATTTCAGCAGGTAAGGGTGCCCCTGAGACGGATCCACCGTGAGCTCGCTGGGGTGCATGGTGGCTCACAGCGTGTCTGCCCCAGGATGGGCTGGGACACTGCTGGATCACCGCACACACCGGTGTCACCATACGCGAGTGAGCAGCGACACATCTCCGGTTTTACAATATTTTTGTTAGGAATTATTATTATTATTATTAGTTACTCATATAATTTAAAATAGGAACAGAAATTTCAGGACGACTCTAGTTTTCAGACTTGATTTTTGCAATCTACGACTGTTATAATTAGGCTATTACTAGAATTTTGATTACTACCTTTAGACACTTCTTTTTGTGATGGAATGCACTGGTTTTATTGATGTCTTTCAGTATTGCGTTTTAGTACTGCGGTTTTGCACTAGACTTTAAAATTAGATTTTAGTACTATAGTTTGTTGATACTAATTATGAATAGAGTTTTTATCAGCAGTGGGTTTAGGCAATTTTTTCTCCCCCCACCTCGCCCCGGTCGCGTCCCCGGCAGGTCCCGCACGCCCGCCGCCGCCCCGGCAGCCCCTTACCCTCGCACTGGTATCCGGCCAGCCCCCAGATGAAGTCGGTGCAGTAGTGGCAGAAGGTGGGCTTGGTCAGGGTCACCCTGCGGAACGCGTGGCCTGGCGGGCTGCTGCCCCCCGCCGCGGTGCGGCCCCGCCCGCCCAGCACCGGGCTGGAGGCCGGGCTGCCGCCGCCGCCGCCGCCGCCGCGCAGCGAGCGCGCCCCGTCCGCCATTCCCGCCGGGCGCCCGCTCCGCGCGCTCCGCGCCGGCCGCCGCTCGCCCGCCCGGCCGCCCGCGCTTCCGCCCCGGGGCGGCGGCGGGGGCGGGCGGGGGCGGCGCCGCGGCAGCGCCGGCGGGCGGTGCGCGCTGCCCCCTGCCGGCCGCGCCCTCAGCGCCGCGCCCGGCCCGGCCTCCGGCCGCTCCCGGGGCAGCCCGGCCTGGCCGGTCTTCCAACGCCCCTCTGGGCGGCCCGGCCCGGCGCGTCCTCCGACTGCTCCCCGGGCAGCCCGGCCCGGCCTCTGCCCGCGCGTTCTGTGGAGAAACTCCGCCTAGCGTCCATCCAAAATCTCCCTTGGCACAGCTAGAGAATAGGTTCTCTCTGCTCTCTCTAGCTGCCTCGGAGAAGAGGCCGGTCCCCACCTAGCCACACGCTCCTCTCTGGGAGCTGTAGAGATTGATAATGTCACCCCTGAGCGTCCTTTTCTCCGGCTGAGCAGCCACAGCTCCCTCGGCCGCTCCTTGGAAGACTTGTTCTCCAGCCCCTTTGCCATCTTCATTGTCCTTCTCTGGACTCAGAGGTAAGACATCCAGTGTTTTGCCACATTAATCTGGAAGGTGTTGTTATCTTTTCGGCATACCATTTTAGAGCACACAAAGCTCCACCTCAGGAAGATATGTGATGATGCATTAGCAGAAGAAAATGATTTGCCATAGGTTTTGCTTTCTACACCCAACATCTCTGACTTCATGAGAAAAGATAAAGAGTTCTGCCAAGTCTCCCTCCTCCATAACACAGGGCTTTTTTGTCCTTTGTTCAGTTAACCTTCTTGTTGCTAGTTTGGAAAATCTTTACAGACCTGGATGTTTCTATGATGCTAGTCTCTGGAATGCCTCTGTTTCTGTGATTTATTATGTTGTGTAACTTATTATGGGTGGAGTAGGGTGGGACAAGAAAGGAGGCTATCACTTTGGATTTTGTGTATCTCAACTTGTCTTGATCTCAGCTTTGTGCTGGGAATCTCCACTCAGCTGTTCCAAACAGCATCCAGGTATTTCCATTAAGCAACAAAGGGTAGTTTAAATTTTTGTTCCTGGTTCTGATTTATCTGTATTTTGGTGAAGGGTGTAATAAGCTGGTGTAGTAAACCTCTTCTGTAATAAATCCTTGTCCTGTAGACCAACAGTGAAGTTCTAAAATTTGTTCGCAACTTCTAGTTTCTACTACTCTTACTGTGTGTCTCCTTTCTGCGTTGTGAATATGAAAGTAGTTAAGATAAGAAGGATTTGACCTTCTCAAGGAGAAACAGTATAAATAATTAAGAGACCAAAGAAAGTGTAATACGACTTTTTATGGTGGGAGAAAGAGTGAGTAGTTGCATACATAAGCTTTCAAATACTTCTAATTGCTTATACAAACATGATTTAGAAAACATCTAAGATACCACAGAGGCTGTACAAAGCCTCAGATACACAGGAGGAAAGGGAAGAGGGAAGCAGTGTGAAATCACTGTGTTTGAAGATGTGTGCCTGCTGAAGGCAATGAATCAGCCAAAGCACATAATGATGGGTCCTATCTTCCACAAACTCAGCCTTGCCTCAGTCTTCTTAAAAATCATAATACAAGGCCTCTTGGAACACATTTCTGGGTTCATGGGGAAGAAGACAGAGGAACGGCCAATATTGGATTTGACAATGGTCAATGATGCCCTACCTACTTGATTGCTTTCCATGGCAAATGTGTAAATCTGTGTAGGAGGTGACTCTAGTCTATCCCTGACTTCAGCAAGGTTTATGACTTGTCTCCCACAATATTCTTGTATCCATAGTGGAACGTTATGGTTCCGCATGGGTGGACAACGAGATGGGTAAAAAACAGGCTGGATGGTTGAACTCAGAAGGTAGGGGTTGATGGGTCATACTTGAGCTCTGCCTAGAGGCCCATAATGGGAGGAGTGTTACAGCGGTCTCTCCTGCGCCCTGGGCATTCAGCATGTTTATCAAGATCATGGGAAGGTGACGGAGAGCAGTATCGTCAAGGGATGTCAAGCTCACACATGACACCAAGCTGAGGGAGCAGACATTGCATTGCCATCTACAGGGACCAGAACAGACATAAGAAATGAATCCCTGAACAGATATAAGAAATGAATCCCACCATAAAATCAAAGGGTTGGTTTGGGTTGGAAGGAACATTAAAGATCATCTAACTCTTCTGCCGTGTGCAGGGACACCTTTCATTAGGCCAATTTGCTCAAAGTCCCATTCAGCCTGATCATGAACACTGCCAGGGCTGGGGCATCCCCAGCATCTCTGGGTGACTTTTTCCAGTGCCTCATTACCCCCACAGAATATAATTTTTTTTGTAATATCCAATCTAAACTTATTGTCTTTCAGTTTGAAGTAATTTCCTCCTTCTGCCAATACACACCTTTTTTTCTTTTTAAAGTCTCTAGAGCTCTCTTGTAAGCTCCTCTCTGGTACTGGAAGTCTACATTTAGGTGCCTTCTCTTCTCCAGGCTGGACAATCCCAATTCTCTCTGCCTTTCCTTGTGGGAGAGATGCTCCATCCCTCTGATCATCTTGGTGTCCCTCCTCTGGACTCACTCCTGCAGTTCCATGTCCTCCCTGTGTTGGGAGCCGAGAGCTGGATGCAGGTTCCAGGTGGGCTCTCCCCAGAGCAGAGCAGAGGGGCAGAATCCCCTCCCTGCCCTGCTGCCCACGCTGCTCTGGATGCAGCCCAGGACACGTTTGGCTCTCTGGGCTGGGAGTGCCCATGGCTGGCTCATGTGCAGCCTCTCACCCACCAGCACCCCCAAGTCCTTCTCACAGGGCTGCTCTCCATCTGCTCATGCCCAGCCTGTCCCCTGATACTGGGGGTTGTCCTGGCCCAGGTGCAGCACCGTGAACTTGGCCTTGTTGATCCTCATGACATTTCCATAGGCCCACTTCTCGAGCTTGTACAGGTGCTTCTGGTTGGCATCCTGTCTTTCAGGAATGTCAGCCTCAGCATTTGGCCTGGCATCACCTGCAAATTTGATGAGAGTGCACTTAATCTATGAAATAACAATGGTCCCAATACAAACCCTGAGGGATACCACTGGTTGCTGGTTACTGATGTCCTTTGGAACTCTGAGCTGTTGAGGTATGAGAGGGAACTCATACCCTCTGGATGCCTGCAATTTCCTATTCATGTAACAGTTCACCCATCAAATCCATCTCTCTCCATTTTAGAGGGAAGGATGTTGTGGGGAGCCATGTCAAAGTCCTGATAAATGACATCTGCTGCCTTTCCCTTGTCCACAAGTGGAGTCACTCCATCACAGAGGGCCTGCAGGCTGGCCAGGCAGGACTTGCCCTTGGTAAAGCCATGCTGGCTGTCCCAAATCACCTCCCTGTCTTCCATGTGCCTGAGCACAACTTCCAGCAGGATCTGTTCCATGATCTTCCCAGGCACAGAGGTGATGCTCACAGGTCAGCTGTTCCAGGGGTCCTCCTTTCTACCCTTTTAAAAGATGGGTACAATGTTTTCCCTTTTCCAGTCACCTGGGGTTTCACCTGACAGCCACAACTTTTCAAATGTCATGGAGAGGGGTTTGGCAACTACATCCTACATCAGCTCGTTGCCTCAGGACTCTAGGATGCATCTCCTTGGCTCCTGTAGACTTTTAGGTACTTCAGGTGGCCACAAACCTGATTTTTATTTAGAGTGGGAAAGACTGTGCTCCCACAGTCCCTGTCTTGCTGTTTGTCCACTCAAGGGATGTGGGAAGAGGGGTTACCATTGAAGACTGCAGCAAAAGAAATTGTTGAGTACCTCAGCTTTCCTTTCAATCATTGTTACCATCATTGTACACCTTCTCTGACAGCAGACAGCAGGGTAGCACTGCAGAAGAGGTCCTGGGTGTCTTGGTTGTCAATGAGCCAGCTGTGCACACTGGCAGCCAGCAGGATCAACAGTATCCTGTGCTGTCCAGGAGCACAGCTAGTCAGCTGAGAGGAGGGATTATTACTGTCTCCCCAGCACTACAATATTAGACTATTGCGTTCAGCTTTGACCTCCATAAAGGAAGAGCATGACAAACTGCTGGAGCAAGTTCAGTGGAGAACCATGAGGGTGGCTAGGTGTTGGTGCACTTATCCCGTGCAGAGAAGGCTGAGGGAGCAGGACTCTGCCTGAAGACCAGACAGTTGCCAGGAGATCTCCTAGCACCCCAGTACTACTGACACAGAGGTTTTTAATGAGGAAGGACCAAGGTTCTTTACAGGCGTGCACGCTGTAAGGACAAGAGACAAATGGTGCAACTTCAAACTAGGTGTTTGGGCTGGATTTGAGGAGAAACCTCTTTACCCTAAAGGCAGTCGAGCAGAGGGGCAGGTTAAGTTCCATTGACCTGTCCTGCCTTTTTTACAACCTAGCCTGTCCTCTTTAAATGTGTTTCTTTTGTATTGATCTAATAGTTCTTCCCCTCTTAAGAGTCAGAGGCCCAAGATTTGGAAAGCTGGAACTCCCATGAACATGTCTTTCCTACAATCTGGGGAACTACCTTATAATCGTATCAGAATTTGACTGTTTCAAAAGCCTGAGGAAGTAATCAATTACTCTTTTTATAAAAAGGTGAAAATGCATTCAATTAACAAATAATTACATACATTACTGAATCACTTATCCGGGCAGGTAGTTACAAGGTTTCTTTGACAGAAGACTGCAGAATGGTACTTTTTGTAGTTTAGATATAACTGTGCGATTGTGGCTATTTTTTGACAACTCACTCTGCAGATAAATACTTATAAGCTGTAACACAGGGGAAAGAACTAAACTTTTTGTGCTTTAATTTCTCATCTTATCTCTGAGCAGTCTGTATAACCTGTGAAAACAACCTAAACCATCCAAGGGCTGTCATCAGCGAAGTCTGCCAAAACATCTGCTGCCAGTGGCCATGGAGTGTGGCAGCAGTGGAAGGCTAGCCACCCTTTCCATTTCATGTGTGTAGCACACCTGCTGCCCTAGACAGTAGAAAAAAAGTGAGGTAAAGAATTATTACTGGAGCTGTCACATTCACAAATGTGATAACTTATTAGAAGTGTTTTTTTCCTTATGCAGGAGCTGTTGCTTGACAGGCTGGTAACTGAAAGATGAAACAAACAGGATAAAACTACCATTTCTTAGGTATACCTTTATATTTTTTTAAATAAAGAAGTGCCTCAAGATAAAAACTAATAAAATTCTTTGAACATCCATTGTCTTTGTTTTGACAAGATTAGTAAAACAAGATTAGGAAAAAAATGTAAGGCCTCTGAAAAGAAAATTTACTTCTTTTTACATCCTGATAAACATTTTGTGGCGCTTTGGATTCTATAACTTCATTAAACTCAAGTTATGCAACTCCTGGGCAGGCGGTACAGAAAACTTGTCCTTTTTACAAGTTTCTTGGCTTGGTAGAGGTGTTTTTGGTAAATGGAACAAACTTTGCACCTTGGATCTTCTGAGCCTTTTGTAACCTTCTTGTACTCTTTAGATCTAAGGAGAAAACATACTGTGACAAATAGAAAGCCTTTGCTACAACTGAGAAGTGAAAGTTCTGGTACATCATCCAAAATTTATGTACGAGATTAAATAAGTTTGATGTAGTGTCAACATCACATCATGTTTTTATCCTTTAAGGAACACAGTTCATTATACCAGGGCTCTCTTGTCACTCAGACTGTTGAAATTCAGTTACTCAATTCTTTCATGTAGCAATTTATTTGTAAGCAAGCTTCAAAAAACCTAAAAACAAGTAATCATGTCAGGTCCAGGTGAGATCCAGAGGATTTTATAAGACTGTATTAATATGGAAGTAGTGGATGAAAAGCAGATGGAGCTGTGCTGTTTTTTAGGGGTCTCTCCTGGCCTTCCCATTTCCTCGTTTCTCAGAGTGCTACAAACAATTTCATCCATCCACTGACATGATAGGAGTGGGAGTCATTAGCTTCCCAAATGATAGAGAAGCTTGCTAAGTTTCTGTTCCTATAAAATGTGTTCTTTATGTGTTGGTGAATTGTGGAAGGGTGAAATCCCTTGGTACCTATCCCATAGAGCCATAAGCAAAAGCGTTTCTAGATTACTGAAATCTTCTGCATTGTTGACTTCTGTTTTCTGAATTCCCTTCATTACTGCAAGTAATTGGAAGAGAGGAATGACACAAACCATATGTGGAGGTTGAAAAGGAAAGTTTAAAATGAATTGTGGCTTCAAAGAACCAAAGCTTTGAATGTGCCCTCCTGTTGGCAACCAGCAGGGAAGAAGAGCTACAGGGGGGTTGGTTTTATTGGTTTAAACCAGCACATCAATATTTGGAAACTGAGGGATAATGCTTCATTTTGCACATGAAAGGAAGTGGCTCATGAAGTATCACCTTCCTAGGCAAGAGAGGTTTCAGATTTGCAGTTTTTTCACCTCTCCAAGTTGGTGATGTCTGAATTAAAGGTAAATCCTGATTTTCATTTAAATAGGATACCTTTCTTTTTTTCCCAAAGTCTCACAGCTGAAGAGACAATAAAAGTATTAGATCAGGTTTATGCACTCTTTGTCTTGAAATGGAAAATAAAAGAGAAATTCAATTTCTTGTACCTACACTACCAAAAAGAAAAAAAAAAAGAGAGAAAAAAGGGTTAGTACCTAGCACATAATTAGTTTGGTTTGGGGTTTTTTTTTTCTTCATAATAGCTCTACAGTTACTTCCTTCCTGAACGAAAATCTTTAAAAAAACTGTTCTAATCACACTAGAAATAAATCAAGTGCTGACTTGTTAGTTAAAAGCACCAACAGCCCCTGAATAAGAGAAGCAAAAGCCCTGCTATGGAAAGCCAGCAAAGTTCTTGATCAGTTCCAAGTTATGCAATAAGATATGGTATGTCTTTCAACTTTTTATTTGAGTGCCAGATTAACTATACCTTTTCAAATAAAGGTTATAATAAGGGACACATTAGACTGCATAATCTAAACAAAATTATGTATTAATGTTTATATATCAAATATATGTACACTTTTCACATAGGTACAGAGATTTAGAAGAAAATCTTTCAGTACAAATTCATCCATCTGTTGTGGGGGAAAAAACCCCTACGGAAATCCCATCAAGAAAACCCTCTTTATTTCACCAAAATCATTATAGTCAGCAGTAGTAAGTATTTAATGAAAACATAGATGCATTTATCAGAAGCAGACATAACTGTAGAACTCATACTTTATTTTAGCATTTACAATCCTTACTATTTCAGGAGTTTCCCTAGTTCTGCTAACAAAACTGAGATTTAGTAAATAATAAACCATATCAGAGCTGAAAGTAAAGAAAACTGTTTAACAACATAGCTAAGTCAAAAGGTTGAAATTTAGGGCCCAGGCAGCTAGCAAATATGATGATAGGACAGGCAAGTTATTTGTGCTTCAAATACACTGATTTTAATATTTAATAGCTTATTTCCAGCTCTTAAGTTTTAGAACAAATAACTTCCTGACAAGTACATAAATGATTTGCTCAGAGTTAATGAATCACTTCTCTGGGAGAAATACACCAACTAATAAACCAAAAAATAGCTAGGGTTTGATTTATTTTTTTATTGTAAAGGATTGCCAGTTTAACTTCTTTAGTCATGTTTTCTCTCTGGACCTAGGGAACATGAAAACAGTTCTTTATTAATAGAGTACCTTAATGCATTCTGACATGCAAAATATGCAGAACACCCACATATGGAATAACAGAATTGCTGTTAAGGTTTAGTAAGAGTTGTGCACTCTGAAAAGAAAATGTCCAAGTCTTGTTGTTAAAACCACATTGCAATTTCTGATTCTACACTCTCATAATGTATCAGAAACCCAGTATATAAACCAGCCTTTTTTAATGTATGTGTCTATGTGTAAATATATAGCATTATTTATTTCTATGCCTGACAGTACCTGTTGGCCAACAGGAGAGATCTACTCCCAGCAAGAATGGAAAGAAATACCATGTATGCTAGACTCCAGAGTGATGTGTTCATGCATGAGATCCTCCTTTGGCTGTGTCACTGGTGCCCACATGGATGACAGGAGGTTGTGGTCTGCGGGCTTGACAAAAGCACCCCAGATCAAAGGCCCTGACAAGCAGCAAACCTTCTGAGACATAGAGGTCAGCAAAAGTAATCTCCAGCCACCATGACTTGCTCTGTCCTTATGAGGGGCTCAGATGTCTCCCAGCCAAGCTTGTTTCTGTTTATTTGTTGTCAGAGTATTGCACATGAGTGCCTTCAGTTCATACCTACATGACCAGGAGGAGTCATTCTCCTGTTGCCAGGAGTCACAAGCTCCCAACATTTCCACCTTGGGAGTCTCAACTTTCCCACCTTGCTAGTCCAAATCTACTACAGAGTCCAGCCTCACCTTTTAGCTGTCCTACCTCTTAAGCAGCTATTGAAGATAAATTCTTAAAATAAGACATCACTGTGGAGTTAAAGGGGTTTGTTGATGATTAAATAATTATCAAATTATAATTAAACAATTATTGAGTGATAATTAAATAGTAATGTAATTAAACAACTACAGCCCACTGCTCTACAGGGGAACACAATGGCCTCAAGGGTGGGGCTACAGATGTCTATAATGTAAGGTGGTTGATTTTTGTAGTTTACCTGCCTTGGTGCAGGAGTACAGCCACAACAGTTTTAGTTTTGGCTAGTCCTGCTCTGGATGGTTCTGTTAGGCCCTGATAAGTTGTTGTGTAGACTCCTTGGTTCCTGAGAAGTCAATGGCCTGGCACAGTTCTCTGGGTGTGCACAGCTGAGCTGACTGGCGGTGATGCCTGAATCCAAGTGCTGTTCACTCAGCCAGAGTCCTGCCCCTATCATTGCTGCAGAGGGCTCCAGCACTCAGCTCTGCACAGGCACCTCCTTGGAGGGATCCTGTTGCCTTCCTGCTCATTCATCCTCCCTGGTGCTGTGTGGTCTGCTGCCTTCTCCCATAGCTTCTGCACCAGGCAGCTCTGTACCTCAGCCCTGCACCTCAGCCAGACCTCGACCTTCTCAGTATCACCCTGGGAAGAGGAACCTGGCACTGCATATAACCTTACTCCTGCAGGGCCCCCCATGTTCTCTTGGAGCAGCGTCTGGGCTGGTGCTAAGGGGCATGCTATCGTGCTGGCTCCAGCAGAGTCTTCAGCAGCTCTTCTGTGCACCTTTAGTGTCCTCTGTAATGGGAGTGCTGTGCTAAACCCAGCTGCCCCTCACCAGTGGATCACTGCTCTCCTCTGGGACAGCTGAACAGAACCAAACACTCCCTGATCAGGAAAGCACTGACTTGGAAATGCTATGTTCCACAATAAGGAAAACAGAAAGAGAGGCAGCAGTGTATTTCTATCTGTAAAAAATAAACTGGTCTGTTATGTGCCAAGTCCCCATTTGATATCCCTGGTTACCACTACATTTCCTTCTGTTCTCTAACAGTTTGTAACTAAAATGGGTTCTGTTGAGTGCAGTCCATGGTTGATTAATGGAAAGATAATTCATGAGTAGGCTGCTGCAAGCACTGGTTTTGTAGGTGTTTATTTCATTGAATAATGTGGAATAGGAGAGGACTCTATAGCTCAGAGCAGGGGCAACCTTACAGTTAGATCCAAGTTTGGTATTAAAGCAGTTCCTCACATTCTCCCAGCAGTACTGTTGACTTGCTTCATCACCTTGTTATACAGATGAAACTTCACGATGTGTAACTTAGTTCAAGATTTCAGAAAGAATGTGAGTTTTCCAGCCTATGCTGCAAGTAAAACAATTAAAAACTTCTCTGTTACATAACCGAACAGGACCAACAGGCAGTCATTGATAAAAATTTTCAAGGTGTGCAGGTCAGCCTATAGCTTGGGCAACAGTGTAACATTCCAGAGGAAAAGGGGCAATGACCCTTATTATTGCAGAACTGATGTCTTTAAATTCCCCATGGGCCAAAATAAATGAGCATCCAACTTAAAAATGGGCCTAACTGCACCTGTGCATTCCAATATGGGAACAGGTGCCAGCACCTCCAGCACCAAAGCTGTGATGGGCCTGGAAAGAAGCTGAAAGCTCATCCCAAATCCAGGGAGTCACCTACAGGCTGGTTACAGGACAGAATAACCATGAATCATGCAGATTCCTGTAGCTGTAGAAGAAGAGATTATAAGTGACATCATCCCCTAAGTCACAGTTGTACTAATTAAATAGCCTTGCCCTTAATGGGTCGCAGCTGTGACTAATAAAGGTAAGTGTGATAAAAGGTGTAGATTGGCTGATCAGGGAGATCCTTCCTCTTTGAGGACGAAGATCTTAAGGAGGTAGAGGAGCATGCAGTCTGAAGGGTGTGTAGGTTACTCATGGCAGCGGAAGTAAGTTTTTGTATCAATGTCTCTGGGATGCGCATCTCACATTATGCTGCTTGGCTTGTCTCAGAGTACTTCTGGAACCAGCATTGGAAATCAATTATTCAATTGCTTTCCCTGCCTTTCAAGATCTTCCTTGGAAGAGGGCAGAAGGCAAGGAGGTTTTCTCAGAACAGAGATGCTATTTGTAGGCCGCGAAGAACAAGCCCCATGTTTATGCTTTATTGAAAGACTGTGCAAAAGGAAATACTGCATCAGAAACTGAAGGCTGTTTAATCAGTCCCAGCAACTGCTCTGATTGGTTTGTTTGGCTACTTTTTGTTGGCTTCCTTCTTTTTTTTCTTTTTCTTTTCCCCCATAAATAATATAGACTGACAGTATAAACATTCCAGCGATCATTTGTAAAAGACCAGAAGAGCCCTTCTTTTAGAAGCCAAGAAAGAGGATTCAAATTCCAGAAGTGTCTTCAGAATCATCGAATCATCAGATTTACACAGCAGCCAATGACAACAACATTCAGTCAAGCTCAATAGGACTGCTGTCTTCTTGACCATCTTCTGTGTCATTACTTTCCCCAGTTCCCATCAGACTGTTTAAAAGATTTCCTAGCAATCCCCTGCAGGATGAGGTCTGCTTGTGTGGAACTCTGAAGAAAAGCTGTCCTATTCTATCTACGTACTCATTACACAGGGGGTCTTTTTCAGCGAAGTTGTGTGATACTGTTCACACAATACTGTTCATACTGTTAGTTTTCCTCCATGAACTGCCAACAAGAGAAATTTTAGGTGAATTTTAGCAGTGGTTGCATGAAGGGTGGGCCCTTCTCTATGGAAGGATGTTTCTGTGTGTATGTCATAAAAACAACTGACGCGCTGGTCTTATTTTTTAAGCAGAGAAATTGTAGTATTGCCTGAGCTACAGTGTGGTATTTGTGGAATAAGGAGTATTCCACCAGCATGTTTGCACAGCCCTGACCATCTGTTGAGTGCAAGTGATACTGAGATTCACTACAGTTTTGCTCTCTCCACAGGGTAGTAGTACTGGTAACTGGTGTAGTTTTGGATGTCCATGTATTCCCGATTACCCATTGGACTATTCTAGTGCTCTGGATATGAAAGCCACTCTTTCACAAGAATTTAGATCCATTAAACTAAACAATTTAGCCAAGTTTTCTGAAAGGTCTTCTGCTACTTTTGCATCTGACTTCTCCAAAGACTCCAAAACCAGCATGGAGTGACCTATTACAGCCACCTGATGAGGGTCTTCAGGGTGACAGAAATGGACGAGAATCTTGGTTCATGATCAGAAGGCTGGATTTATTGATATATGATACATAATACATTATTACTCTACTAAAAGGAATAAAGAGAGAGTTGCAGAGGCTGCTAAGCTAAGAATAGCATAGAAAAGAATGAATAACAAAGTTCTGTGTCCAGCAGAAAGCAAGGACCAACTCTCCTGTGAGTGGTCAACAAATCCAAACACAGAAGACCAATCACCGCTGCACCTGTTGCATTCCACACCAGCCGATAACAATTGTTTACATTCTTCTTCTGGGGCCTCAGCTTCCCAGAAGATGAACAAATCCCAAAGAAAGGATTTCTATGAAAAAATGTCTGCGACAGTGATCAGCAGCACTGTTTTTCTGGTTATGACTGACGAACAGTAAGCCCCTGAATACATTAGTTCTCTTGCTTCTGCATGTTTTCCTTGTGACATATACCTGAAGAAGAGCGCCCAGTACATCTGGTGATGGCCTGATGTGATCGACATGATAGCGAGAAGACATGATAAGAAGGAAGGCAGAGATAAGGCAGCCCGAGAGTTGCCCAGGATAAGACAGCCGGGAGCTATGGAGAAATATGGCTTTTGAGTCATAGGAAGGAACACAGCCTGGAGTTGCAGGGAGACAGTGGCCAAAAAAAGAGCTGCGAGAAATGAGAAATAGCATAGCTGGGAGAAAAGCTGCAGAAATCCGGGTTTTGATTGTAAAAAGAGGTACGGCTGCAGTCCGGCAGGGCCCTGGCACAGTGCCGCGTTCCCCTGGCTCCTGCCGGGTGCACGGACGCCCGGCCCACTGGCAAGCGCCCTGCTGGCCCTGGCTGCCCCGGCTCTTTCACTGCTCCGACCCGAGGGCGCGGCAGGGCGGTGTGGCTAAAGCAGCCAGCAGCAAGACGGGAGCAGCAACAGAGCTCCGAGAGACAGAATCATCAACATGGTGACCACAGAGAGCTGTGAGACACCAAATTGACTACAGAGAGGTAGTCAGCTCAAGAACCAGAAACAGAGCAGTTTTATATGCTAGTAAAACATAGGTATTTTATTTAAATATTTGTATAATTGTTAATCCTAAGCAGAACATGTAAATATGT
This sequence comes from Melospiza georgiana, assembly GCF_028018845.1. Taxonomy (NCBI): domain Eukaryota; kingdom Metazoa; phylum Chordata; class Aves; order Passeriformes; family Passerellidae; genus Melospiza; species Melospiza georgiana. The sequence goes on from NC_080465.1 coordinate 19,180,314, forward strand.
CTACCTAAACATGTTTTTTTAATTAAAAGAAAAGGGGGAAATATAGGTGACCTTGCCCCTGATAAGTCCCAGTAGTTCTAATTACCAAAGAAAAAGAAAAACCTTGCCCTTAATGGGTTGCAGCTGTGACTAATAAAGATAAGTGTGATAAAAGAGGTGGGTTGGCCAGTCAGGGAGAGCCTTGAGGAAGAAGACCTTGAGCAAGTAGAGGAGCCCTGAGGAATAAGGAACAATCCAGAGAGGCAAAGAAGAACAAAACAAGAAAGAGAGTTGCTGCTGAAAAAGATCTTCTGTGAGGTCGGTCTGAGTCTGATGCAGTTAAGAGACTGGCTTGCAATCATAGTTGAGCTAGGTGAAAGTCTGTGGTCAGAGGCAGCAAGGAAATACTTGGAGTCATTTTCCAGCAGGAAATAGCCAGTAGTCAGAATCTGCCAGAGAAACCAACAGTAGAAGCTTGCTGTAGTCAGAGTCAGGATGGCTAGGCTCTAAAGAAGAATAAACTGAGACCCCTTTCACTTTGTTAAATGAGAGTCTGTGTCTTGGCTCATTTCTACCCCTAACAAGAGGTCTGCTGCAACAGATTCTCACCACAGACCACTGACACAATGGAAATCTAAGCACTGGAGTGTTGAAGTGCATTAGGAATAAAAAAAGTGAATGAGATTTCACTGGTGGAAATGAAGCACTGAGAGCCTGGTAACACTTCATTGGACATTTCATAGGAGATCCCATTGGATAGCTTTCTCTTGGCACAATTGCAGCTTTTCATTAAGGGCTCTGGTAAACGAGGCAGTTTGTTCACTGGAGAGGGATTAACAATAGAGGTACTATTTGCACATAGAGGAGTAGGAGAGGATTTCTAACTCTCATGACATCTAGACAGGGTAAAAAAGCCCATCAACCTCTGTGTTCTTTGCTATGTTATCCCTTTCTTCCATGTTTGTGTGCAGAGAATTGAACTACTTGCAAATGGGTGAAAAGGACAACTTTTGTGAGATGTAATTTAGCTCTGTGCTCTCACTTGCACTAGCAGTCAGGGTATATCCATCACGATGCATTTTCTCTCTGCCCTCGGAGGCAGGAAAATATGTCAGGGAAGCATCCATCCTGACTGTGCCATGTCATAGGAGATCTGATCTCCTCTCTTCAAGAAGCCTTGGAAGCAACTAAGTAGAGTATTCTTTAATTGTGATTGCTGGTTTTATTCAGCATGTTAATTTTCCTGGGGGAAAATTGAGGAATCAAAAAGCAAAATACTAGTACAAACATCTTGGGAAAATAGGCAGTATCCAATTTTTCACTGAAAAGTAGTTAAGAACACTCTCTCATGTTTAGGCATAACAATAAGTAAAATGTTACAGAAAAAGTCTACCATTAGTGTGCAGCAAAGGAATTCCTACTGCTCTTCTGTCCATCTTTAATGCTCTTTGAGCAAAATGTGTATGTATAGGCAGCATAAAATGTGGACCTCTTTTCAAAAAGCATGTTTTCCATTGCTTTCTATAATGTGCCCCTTGTTTTTAATGAAGTTTTAGATCTCAGAGCAACTACAAGCAATTACCAGTCAGTACAGGGAATGAAAGGGTAGTGCTGCAGTGAATGTCCAAGGTTGTTACATTTACCAGTCACCAAATGCATGTAGCAAGCATGTAGTAGGAAACAGGTGCCTCTTAGGTAAGGGTTAGGGACTGTGTGTGCAAGTTCTTTAGACATGTACAGTGGCAAAGTGAAAACTGGTATCTCAGACCAGCCACATGATAGATGGTAAATTGCCTGGGCTCCAGAGATTGTTTCTTCTACCAGCTTTCTGGATTAGTTTACTCCCCACTTCATCCTGATCTATCAGATGAGTAACATGTTCTGCCAGAGTCCTGAGCTCAGTAAGGGAGTGTTAGTGCCACTGCAACACAAACTATGAACAGCGTAAGTCCAGGCTTACTGTGTGAAAGCGTGTTGTACATTGCCTGTACACCAAAGGTTTAAATAAGATTTTGAATATGGGTTGTTTTCAAATGAGCATTCACAGGAATCTAGTCAGGGTTAGTCTTCTACACTATTCCAAATATGCAAGGAAAGACACTGGTGGTCAGCAAAGACTTCTGCATTTAGTGCAAGTTATATCATTACTCTTGAAAGGGACAAGAACAATCCTTCCACTTCAATGATGCAAACAGTTTTTCTTTCTCGTGCTCTGTACAGCAACTATAAGCTGATCACAGATTATCTACTTTGGAAGAAGTTCTCCAAAAGCATTACGTAGTCTGGTGCTGAAGGTGCAGTGTTGGCAGTGAAGAGTTTTACTTATCTCAGACAATTTATTCTTCAAGTCCCTTTCCTTCGGTTCCTGTGGCACAGTTGAACAAATGCTTTTATTCTGCAAGAAAACAGTACTGTTCCTTGACAATACATGTTTATGAGTTTCTACCTGGGACTAAGAGGAGGATCTGAACTCCGAAGTCAATGCCCTCTCCCAGGAGTGACAACAAGCCTCCGCTGAACCCCATTTAACCAGTAGATGGCAGAACGTTCATCTTTGTTTTGCTGCTGATAATTAAGTTCAATAAATGTAACTGCAATTTTCTGAAGACTCATTTAAAGAAACCAGTGCTAAGATCAGTTAAGGAAACCAGTGCTAAGATCAGAAGCAAATTATAACATATTTGTTAAAATATGCCAACCACAGAATTTCCTTTGGAGGATGCACAATCATCTAATTAAAGAGGGAGATGCAGTAGGCCCTCACTTAGCTCAATAATCAGAATCTGCTATGGTATTTCTGAGACGTCATCTGGGAGCTCTCAAAATCTCTTTTTTCAGACTTTTACTCCTACAATTTGATCAGCTTAAAACAGTCATGACTAACAATCGAATCTCACCACTAACTCCTTCATGAGCCACCAAACATATTTTCCAAACCTATTGTACTCAGGACAAGCTGTAAGCCATAACCTGCAAGCTACTGTCTCACTGTCTCTTCAGTTCATTCACAGATGGCTTCCCAGAGTCAGGAACACTTTTACTGAGTGTTGAACACATTTGAATATATAAATTCATATGTTTTGTAGAACATAGTATGTTAAATTATATACCCTTAATGTGCTGCTTATAGGGACACAGCACTCCAGAGCAAACCTCAAAGCTTTTTCATTATACTACAGAGAGCCAGGAAAAGCAGGACACATGCAGACACTTCTTTTTGCTGACTGCTCCAAAGCTGGGTCCTCTGGCTGCCAGCTCAAGTTTATTGCCTCCCTGTCAGACCTATCCTAGCCCAGCTTGAGACTGTGAGACTGATTGCAGCAATCCTGTGATTGCAGCAATCCTGTGATTGCTGCAGCCTCAGTGATCAGCTGAGCCTGCATGGCAGATTGCTACAACACTGAAGTCTACTGCTGTATGTTAAGGCTTTATTGACTGTAACAAGCTGAAAACAATCACTTGGCAATTCAAAGCAATTTAAACTCCTTGACAGGATTGGAAAGAGTGAAATATATTGAGACACAATAGTGAAGTCAGCAATTGAACAGGTATGATATGCTCCCTGGACTTCCAGGATGTTGGTGAATAACCTCAAAGAACACTCCAAAAGGAATCTGATATTAGACAAACCTTCTTGGAAATGGATTTCAGTAAGACAGAAAGGACAAAGGACACATAGTTCCTCATCTATTGTGAAATAATTTAATGAAAAACCCTAAAAGCACTCTAGAATAGGCATGATTGCAACATGAAAGGCATTGTTATTCCTATTTGCATCAATTTTCACTGCAAGAACAGAAAATAATTTTCTTTAATCCTGATTTAGCACAATGCATGATTGTCCAAGAAAACTGTTGGACATCCTTGCAATCTGATCCTAAACCCATGAACTCATTTCAGTAAACATCTTCTTACAAACAATAGATCTAATATAGTTCTCACCTCCTGGCAGCCTTGGGGGAAAGGCAAACCCTCACTTTTTTAGTCATGTGCTAAATAAGATACCTTATTGTAAACTGAGCCCAGTGAGAAGAATAGCAAAATGCTGGAAACACCAGCAATAACATTCAGACAGCATTGCCATTAACCCTTGAATGAACAGCCTGTCTTCCAATCCCATTATAGTCTCTGTGTCCTTGCAAAGAACAGGCAGAGGCTGAAGCAGTTGTGTCTCTCTTTCTGGGACACAGAATCTTCCCTTCTAGTATCTATCAACCTCAGGGGCCTTCCCTCCCTGCAGAACAGAAAGTACAAACCTTGCAGATACGCACTGGGAAAAGTCAGAGCTGATGTATGGATTTCCCATTTCTGTTGCTGACCTGCTATTTTCACTAGTCTTTGCTTTTTGTCCAAGAGATTTTAGGTCAATCAGATTTTGCAGCAATTGCTTTGGTATCTAGGTATGGAGGATTTTATTCATGATTCAAAACTTAGTGATATACATGGGCCTTGGAAGTCTCGTCTGTTAGAAACAGCAACAACAACAACCAAATTAAAATAAAATTTTAAAATATTATTTTTAAAGGAAGTGACCCAGAGAAGCATTATGGGACCTAATCCCACAAAGAGGAACATTTTTGAAATGCCTTTATTGCTATTAGTTATATACAAAAATAAAAAGGTCTATCAAATAATGAAACATCTAAAGCTCTAAGAGGTTTTAGAAATTCTCTGGCTTTTCAGACCATCAGAGTAATCTACTATTTTGTGGTGTCATGTAGAAACATGGGCTTCCACCTTCAAGAGCCAAAAGCAAAACTACAAACATAACTGTGTTCTGCCAAAGTCAGTCTTAGGAACCTCTCTGGCCAAAGGTTTGAAAACAATATTATGAATTAATGTCCAGTTCCATGTTAACCATCTGGTAAAGCAAATCATATGTTCTAAAAACCAATAGAATTCTAAAAGAAGAACTTAGTGCAAGTGAATTATTCCAGGTGGTATTTATGCTGAACAGAAAGCAGGCTAACCTGGAAGCAATTTTGAGCAATAACTCAAAAGTACTATATGTTGCAGATTACAGGCTATTTAGAGGTATCAGGTCAGAGAATAGCAGGTTTAACTACAGATGGTCCCTAAAAGTCTCAACTGTTCCAGTGAAATCGACACCAGGTATGTCAAAGCCAGGATTTCCATATGCAGTTTAAAAAAAATCCTACTCAATGTATCTTGTTTGCTAGATCTTGGGGTCCTTCCCATTGATTTCTTCTGGTCTGACAATTCCAGCTGGATAGTGTATGTAGGCAGGAGGATCTGTCAGCACAGGTCAGTGTGCAGGAATCCAGCCCACAAACATCCAGGTGAGACATCATGGGCATTTTCTATGTTTCATCCTTCTTTTACAAGTTGAGCTAAGCACTTGCATTTTCACTTACCTGAGACTTGCTCCTCTGTAGCAAAGCTAGCAGGTAACTCAGTTTGCTCTTAGCGTAAGCTTTCTTCAGGTAAAACCAAAACATTATGGACCTTTTTTTACTCCAACTGTCAGTGGTTAGCATGTCGCCTAGCCAGTGACCTCCAAGACCTCACCAAGACTTACAGAATATTTACATTCCTTACATGCAACTCTTCTTTACTATGTATACAATTATTTTCCTGGAATGAGATACTTTTTAGTTTTCTTAATTGTTAAGCAAAGTTTCCTGTCTGACTATCCAGGAACGACTCTGGCAGGCACACTCCATGAGACCATGTGAGCTGGAACAGAGGTCACTTAACAATGGTGGCTCCAGTGAGCTGAGTGGTGCCCTGTTTGACTCCCTACACACCACACTCTCACCCAGTCAGACCAGGATTCCTTACTGGCTGGACCCCAGGCTTCCCATGACAGAGTCTCAGACTCCTGGATTCTTACAATGGTTTAATCATGGTGCAGTGACAAAATAACAGCTCAGGCTGGTGTCTCTGAGGAGGGACCCTGAGCAAAGCAAACCCTGGGCTTTTCTACCCTCACAATCTAAGCGTGTGAAAGCCTGGGGTCTTCCAGCTGAACCATTGGCTCCTGCTGTGTCACTCAGTGTCTGCTTACCTAGCTGGGCCACAGGGTTTTTGTTGGGTCAATGCCAGTTCCTAGCCTCTTAATTCTGGCTCCTGCTTTCCAGAGCTCAACGTGCTGTCCCACTGCAGCTGTACCCTGACTAGTTGCACTGAATGTATTCCTCAACATTATTCAGGCCCAAACCATATACTCTTCTACTGGGAACACATTGGACACTGATAAAGACTCATGGCACTCAGCTATGGGGGTGATGTAAATTATGTCCTCTAGGATGTTCTCTGCTCTGATATTGTTCTTTAATATTGACGTCATGATATTGATCTTGACCAGCTTGTAAGTAACAGCCTGTTTCTGCCAACAGCCAGGACAATCAGCTCTCCTCCTGCCAAGAGAAACAACAGGACGTCCCATTCCCACTCCAGGATGAGGATGCAGCCCTGTGTGTCAGGTGGTGTCCTGAGCGACAGCTGTTTCCAGGCTTCACTGGCAGCACCTCTGGACTCCGAAGCCTGGGCAGGCGCTCGGGCCGGGAGCACATGGTGCACTTACGGTGGGCGCAAGGCACATCACTGCCGCACCCTGCTGCCCATGTCACAGTGCCCGTCTTTCCGATAACTCTCACCGCAGCAGATCTGGCCTTGACCTCGGTACCACCCTCCTACCCACCCTTCCACACTCACAGCGCTCCCTCTCCTCCTCCTCCATCCAGGGAAAGTGGCTGGCCGAGGAAAGTATTGAAATAAAATTTATTTTCTCACCCTGTTATGAAAGTTCTCAAGGCCTCCATGTTTGTCAACTTTTGCTTTCCCATACCAGCCAAGGACAGAATGTTTACCTGTTATGAAAAAACAGCCTGAGAACTCTGCTGTTTACAGAAACAGGCTGTGAGAATTTGCTCCTCAGAGCTGCCTTTTACTTTTCCATCAGCTGTATATGATTATGGCATGTCTGAACAAAACTCTATAAGCCATTTCTGAGCAAAATTCTCCAACAGAAAGCAGCGGCTCTCTCCGGGGCCAGGGCTGCGGGAGGGAGGGGTGAGCTCACCAGCCCCGCGCGCCCTCCGCCGGGCTGGCCATCCGCTCGCTCGTCCTCCCGCTCGTCCTTCGTCCTCCCTCCTCCCTCCCTCCCGCTCGGGGGCTGGCGGCCATCCCGCCGCCGCTCCGGCCTTGGGGCGCGGGGCGGAGCCCGCCGCCACCGCCCCTTCCCTGTGCCTGCGCCCGGCGGCCCCTGACGGCGAGCAGCAGCAGCAGCAGCGGCGGCGGTGGTGGTGGTGGTGGTTTGTGCTCCTCGCTCCCCGGTGAGTGCGGGCTCCGCCGCCTCGCTTCTCTCCCCCGCCGGCGGCTCAGGTGCCTGGGAGCCGCTTCTCCGGCCGCGGCGTGCCCGTTCCCGGCGGCCGCGGGGAAAGGTTGTGGGGTGGAGGGGCGCCCCTCGGGGCAGAGCCGGGCGGGAGCGGGCCCGGGCGGAGGGCGGGCACCGGCGGCTAGCAGGGCCCGTTGGCAGGACGGGGGATCCTGCCGGCTCCCGGCCCCGGCTCCCGCGGTGGCGGCTGGAAAGAGTCGTTGGATGCTGCGGAGGGAAGGCGGCTGTGGCGGAGCAGCCCCTGCGAGCCACCATCTCGTAGCGGCGGCGGGCTGTGCGGCCCCCGCGGCGGCTCCGGGCCCCGGCTGGCGACATCTCCAGCGCCCTGCTTGGGGCCGGCTCACAGGGAGTACAGGGGGCGGCTTTTGCAGAGCGGTGAAAGAGGAATAGATTTAGCTCGAGAAGAGCTGGCGTGGAGGAGAAGTTGTGCTGCCCTTTCCTCATGTAGGTGAAGCTTTAACATTGATTTTCCTCCTGGAACCGCTCGAGCCTTGTCTGTTGGTATTTCAGTAGTATCTAAATAGTGGAGGATAGTGCGAAGTATAGCTATTAAGCACACAGCAACTCCTCTGTGTTGGAAAAAACCTCAGTAGATCTGCAACATAGGTAGGAAAGGGAAAGGATGAAGGAAAATAATTGGAAGGTGATGGCTATAAAATGTTGGGTTTTAATAATTTTGGGTGACAAAATAATCTGTTTCATGTTCGTGGCACAGACAGCAGGTGCAGGTGTTCTGTAACAGTCCTGGAGGTCATAGCACAGATGCAGGTATTTGCCTTCTAATTTAACTGGACTTAGGACTGTGGTGGTGGAGATGCCCAGTTTCAGTAACTGGATCAGGTATATTTGGATCAGACCCTGTTCACGTTCAGTATGTTTCCACTTCTCATCATATCACCACAGTTCCCATTTATTTTTTAACTGGAGGTTGTACTTTGATATTTAGTTTCCACCTCTAAAGCTAGTAAAGGTGGGGGAAGGGGGGATAAAGGGCAGGACAGAGAGAGCTGAACTTTAGTATTTTTTAATATCAGCAGGAAACTTGGTCTAAACCAGAGGATTCTCTCTCCAAACAATTGGAATTGAATTAATATCTCTGAGCACTCAGTGCTGTTGCTATTGTTCAGACTGGCTTTATCAATCCGCAAAACCGAAGTAAAGGAAGACCACCCTAGTGAAATATTAACACTGGAATGTTTATTTTAGTAATGCTTTGCTTAAAAGCAATTGTGCTGTATCAGAATGTCCTAATAAACTTCTGGGGATTGTTACTTACTGCTTCAAAGAAAGTAAGATGAGTGTAATGGGCATAGAGTAGGAAGTGCAGCTGAGTCTTGTGCCTTCCAGATCTGTGGTGTGTGTGAAGATTTATTAGGAAAATTATCAATACTTTACTCTTCTCAGACTTTATAAGATAGAGGAGGTTCCTGGAGAAGCTTTCCATGTAAAAAGAAGTCTGATCACTTAGCTATGCTTTACAGAGAACAACATGCAGACTGCTGCTGAATTGAAAAGACCACAGGGCTTTCAAACTGCAGGTTTTTGTCATATCATATTTGTAATTTAGCATCCTTCTTTCTCTCTGGTTGTCTTTGGCCACTCCAGCTTTGATGCTAATTGGTTTTATAGTAATAGTAGAAGAGCCAAAACAATAAATGCAGAAAAGTAAAGAAAAAATAACATTTGAATAGTAAGAAATGGAACAAATCTCTTTTGCTAGTGTTTTCCAGCATAGACTCTCACTGTAGCACTGTGAGAGTAAGAGCTGGAAATTTACTCCCTCCTTGGAGTAACAATCGACTTAAACTAAATGGAAAGGTGTTAATTGAAGAGTAGTCCCTTTGTGTCTTGAAATATAGAGAAGGTAGAGAGGAGTCTTAATTGTGTGAAAATAAGATCATTTTTTTTCGGGGTTTTTGCATTCACTGCTGCCTTAGGGATTGATTAATTCAGAAGATTTCCTCTAGTTTTTTGGCACTTTCTTGAAAGAATTGGGACATCCCACAGCTGTAGGGTCTGGATTTCAGATGCTTGTGAAAGAGGGCGTTAATTTTGATTGTTGGGGGGTTTTTTTTTCCTACCCTTTCTGTGTGAAAACTGTTATAAAAAAGGTGATTTAAAATGTTTAGTGGAACTTAATTTGGCTCCCCAGAAAGCTTGGCCAGAAAACTCTGCTAACGGCTAGTTTGAGTTCATGAAATTGTATCAGACACACACTTGTTCTCCTTACAGACCGAAGCCATGGGTGTTTGAAAGCTGGATTCATTGGCACAAATAGTTGAATAGCTGCTGAGATTACCGGTAGAAGTTTTTGGTGTGAGAAAGTTATCTTTATTTTCAGACAACAACTTCAGGATTTGTCTTGAAATCCTGTGTGTGAAAGTTAGGACCCCACAGTGTCAGATTATTTCACAACAGAAGTAATCCTCTCATCAGTTCTTCATCCTGAAAGGATCCTTCCACCTACGTATCTTCAGAAGCTCTGAAACAGTTCAGATTTCAAGTTGCAGAAGAGGAGTTTTCAAGGTGCAGAGAGAGCAGTTTATAGAGCTCATATAAAGGTAATGGCATGAGTACAGAGCTGATTCACAATACTCTCATTTTGTTTGTCTTTCCCATGCAGCTCTCCTGCATTTCTTCACTTTCTTCACCCTTCATAGGAGTCTTTTGAAACTTAGAGACCAATGCCTTTTGACATTGAACCAAAATTCTTGACCAAATCTTTGTACACATGCTCTGTATTCCACACTTCTTGCAGCACTTCCATGTTGGTTTTTTTTGTTTTTTTTTGTTTTTTTTTTTTTTTTTTGTAACTAACACTGAAAGCTAGTTCTTTGTTAAAACTGGTCCAAGCTGCATATTTGTTAATGAACAGTCTAAGAGTACTAGCATAGGGTAAAAAAGCAGCAAGTCTGTATAGAGGTAGAAAGTAGCTTAAAGCTCAGAGCTGCTCTCCCAGGAGGTAGGAAAGAAATTTCAACACTTTATTTTTCAGTGTTTGGTAGTTTCCAAATAAGCTTCCTTTTATTCTTGGGTGTAAGGCTGCTCATTTCCCTGTAGCAAAAAATAAAAATTAGTCTCTACTTTTATCTGGGACACTCAGTGGTGAGTGTGCTGAGAAAGCATTGCCTTAACACTTACACCTGCTTAGTTATCATCTGGATTTTGTTAAGACTAGATTGCATTTCAGAGGCTGTCTGAGAACACAGGAGAGACACTACATATGTGTGCTTACCTGGGTTGCCAAAGGCTGGTGAGATCTATGCAAGAGAAGTGTTTGGACTGTCCCTCTAAGCTATGTTGAGGTGAGAGAGGAGGTAGCATTTGGCTTTCTGGAGTGATGATGTGAAGGAGTTTAATGTCTACATTTTGGAACTGGGCACCTAAACTTCCAGCTCACTTGGAGTCAGAGTTACTTTAAGACCTCAATGTTTGATTTCACAAACTTGATCTCTGACCTAATCTTTCAGTTCCAATATGTGTGATACAGCATTGCTAACAAAGTGCAATGGTCATGACAGCTCATGACAGCTTCTGAAATACACAGATTATGGGAATATGCAATTAACAACCTATTTGGTGTGTTGGAAGTTTAGCACTTTATGGATCTGAATAAGTAAGTATTTTAGCATTGCTATCAAAAGTTTCAGGCAGCAGGAGAAAGCAGGAGCATCTGCAATCCAAAGCTCTGTTTGTTTTAGTACAGTGTTTCTCTTGAGCATTAAAGTTGAAAGGGGTTCTCTGAAACTTTGCCTAGAGGTTGTTTAAGAAACCTTCCTTTCTCTATTACTGCATTTTTTCCCGTGTGGAATACTGATGTAGTTTATACTGGCAGAATAGTTGCTCAGTCATCAAATTGTTAGTGGACTTCTCTTTAAGGATCTATGTGTAATGATGGACCTTTCTGTGTAACGAAGAAACGCAAAGATTCTTTCTGGAGTCTCTTTAAACACTGAAATCTCCTCAGTGTCTGTTAGCAGCAATGGAACAGCATTTATTTGTTACACAGTGGCCTTATCTGCCACAGGTAGAGTGTTAAATCATAAGAGCTTCTCTAAATCAAAAGAAGAAACGGGTGTTTATTGCAACAGTAATTGCACTCATCTGTCCTTTGTACATCCAAGAGTAATTATAGCATTTTATATTTTTATGAAACAAGACTCTGCTTGTTCTACCTCTGGTGTTGAAGTCTATCCAAATGCTGGGGGCATGTGTGGGCTTGAGGGTTTTTTTGCTTATGGTTTGTTTGGTTGGGTTTTTGCCATTTTTTGGTGGGTAGGTGGGTCTTTTTGTAATTATGTTGTCATGTGTCTGGTCATCTCTGTCTGTCTGTTGATTTACCCAGTGTAACAAAAACATTTTTCTTAGGCAATTTGAATATTTAAACCAAAAAAAAAAATTCCTTCCACATGAATATATTTATTAGGACTTTTTTTCTAAACTGACTTGAATTATGGATGGATTTACTTAGTGAAGTTTTACTAGTTTAAACACTGGACTGATACTGAAGAGAGGTTGCCTTTCCATTAAGGCTTTTGTCAACATGCTTAACATGGGTATTCTCCTTCCTTGGTTTTTGGGTAAGGTAGGCATGCACAGAACTTGGTGCAATTCCAATGTGATGAAAAATTCCTACATGCTGGACCTCCTCAGAGATCTTTGTTCGTGGCTATGCCATTTATAACTTAGGTAAACTGGAACGAGTCATCAACTTTTTTAATGGGGGCTCCTTGTTGAGTAGAATGTGAAGCCATGAGAAGAGCTATGAGAGGTTTTAGAGGCCCAGGGGAAATGAGGAATAGCCCTTAATTAAATAAGTGCTGTTCAGTTATATTTAACTGCTAGTAATGTCATGAAGTGCATGCTCAATGTTGTGATGTAGAATTTAAAACTCAGTATCCTGCTGCTCTGCTGCAGCTCCGCTTATATTTTTTAAGTTGCTTGCTTTTGCTATTTGGAGGTGCTTGTTGCAAACTTAGCAGCTAAGTACAGATACATACAGTGGCACTCATTTGAATGGACAAACCCAAGGGAAATAACTTGTGGGCACAGGAGTGATAATTGCATCAAAAGGTGGTAAGATCAGATTCAGCATGGATGAAAAATGTTGTATTTTTCAAGCAAGGCCATGGATATTGCCTATGTCCTGCCTTCTCACCAGGAAAGGACTTTTACCATGGTGGTTCTGCCAGCTCACCTCTTTCTTTCCCCAGTTTTCAGTTGGAGGTTTCATCACAGAAACATCATATTTTGTCATGTTTCTTCAAGTACCAACAAGTCTGAGCCTTCCCCTTTTTCTTGATGACTGATAAAATTGCATCTTTGCTTTGCCTGAGTGTAATCTTTTTGAGCATTTCTAGAGTCTGGTGAAATGTTGAAATTAAATTGCTTCTTTGCTGAGTGTGTGCTTCCCAGTGATGGCCAGGAATTGACCCATATTTCAGGAAAAAGAGCATTTAATACTTGAAAAAGAGCATTTAATACTTGAAATCTGTTTAATTAAGACACCTGGTGTTTAGTTTTATGTAGTGATGTCTAAAATTAACCTCTTATCATTGATAACATAGGCACCCTTTCATAATTGGAAAGACAGCAACTAAGAAACCAAAGATGGAATAGAAAAAGCAATTGTTGAAACATGTTTCTCCAAGTGAGATTAAATATATGTCTGTACTAAAATGCTGAATAACCACAGCTGTTCTGTTGCTACTTTATGCCCTGAAGCTTAGACAGAAGTTTTCTCATCCAGAGACTTTTTTCCCTTCTGCAGATCAAACAATCTGTGTCTTTGGTTTTTTGTCAGGTACTTCTGCAATAAAAGTGGTTATTAAAACCATGAGTCTTGTGTAAACATTTGTGTTGTGTACTACAGGAAGAGCATAGTTTACTGTCAGCATGGTTGTAGGAAACCACTGTGTGTGCTGCAGTTTTCTCCTTTTCTGCATGGTGGGAGATGAGTGGGAGGCTCTGATATCACTAAACCCCCCAAAATAATACATATTGTTGATAGTATGGATCTGTTTACAGTCAATGAGTATATGTCGTAGGAAGGGGACCAGGACACCAGCTGGTTCATCACAGGTCCAGTTTATTGAAGAAAGCATCAAACACTTACACAGCAAATAATAAGCTTATGAATATTCTGTAAGCCAAGCAATCTATTGGTTAAACTATACCATGAACTCTTCCTCATTCCTTAGGGGTTACATCTCTCTTTTCTCATGTCTCTTTGACCACTTGTTATCATACTACAGCCAGGCCCAAGGACACACTATCTAGCAGGTGCAGGACTTGGAATTAGCCACAGCTTTGTACTTTTCCAGTCTGTAGTCAGGTAAATTTCCCAACAAGTATACATGCTGCTGTGTTTTTTATAAAGAATCACTTCTTTTTCTGATGTGAGATTGCTGCTTTTAATCTGACTAGCTATGCTCAGTTTCACCTTCAACTCTAAAGAGAATAGAAAAAGATGTCTAGAACAGTTTTCAGACTTTCTCGGATAGAGCAAGAGACTAAAATACATTTTTCCTTCTCTGTGATCTTCATGAGATAATTTATGCAAGTGTAAAGATATATTATTGTATTTTTTCAATTCTATTAATTTCAGTAAAATTTATTTGTTGTCTTTGTTCCAAGTTACAAAACTGCTTTTAAAAGGGATCTGAAGTAGAGTGAAGGAGTCACTGTCAATCAAGAATGTGGTTTAAACTGAACCAAGTCCTTTTCCAATCAATGTTGTTGAGATGTGACCAGTATTGTGTTTATGTTTGATACTCAGAAAGGTCCAACAGCTGAAGATTTGAAAGCACACATAAAACATACCTTGAAATCTCCTGTGATTTTTTTTTAATAAAACAATTTCAGTTTCTTGCTTAAAACCTTTTTATGGAAATCCCCATGAGACTTTAATGTATTTTGAATGTGTCTGATGTAGTTGATTAACAAATAAGAGAAGACAAGGGAAGAGGATGGACAGACACCTTTTTCTTCTGTCCCCTTGGACTTGTGCACATTTCTTATGTCATGATCATCAAAGGATGTGTCCTTCAGGAGGCCACAGAGATAACCACAGACAGTGCAGCCAGCAGGCGTCTTTGCAATGATCTTTTGGTGCTGGTGAACATCGGAGGTGTCCGTGGTAAAAGCTGAGTTTGATGCCACACTCAATACAGATGAAGTGAGGAGTGTTGTACTAAGATTTTGTTTGTTCAAAAAGACTTCTTAGAGTATCACAGTGTAAAGCTTGTGTTTCCAGAGAAATTTGAACTGTGTCATATATAGGGGTGCAAACAGCAAGAAACAGCTGTTGTGGCCAAGGGTTCATTCTCTGCCCTAAAGGGCAAGATGTTGCATTTGCACAACACTACTTCATTTTTTTATATTTGGAAAGTTATGGCCTTATCCAGATAAATTTGTTCCTCCTGGTATTCATGGTTGCAATCTTTCTGTACTTCTGCTTCTCTGAGGGAGAGGGAAAAAACAGAAATCAGACTTTCTGTGGTGAGCTAATGTGCAGTCTGGGTGAATTGAGGTATCTTCTAACAAGAGATTGAGTGTGGTGGCACAGTAATGAGCTACTGCATTGATGTAACAAGGTGAGCGGGAAAAAATATTGATAGGGAGTTCAGATTCATAGATGCTCAGCTTTAATGCAGACCAGATTGTGGGTGTTCTCAGATTTTTAATAGTAGGCACTAAGGAAGGGCTAAAATCAGAATGTTGTTTGTCTGGTACATTTCATACAAGTCATGCAACCCTTTAAGGAGGTTCCAGTATCTTGAGATTATCTCCACTGGTCAGAGCATGGTGCTAATAATGCCAGGGTTGTGAAACAGAACATCGTATGGGCCATTTACTTGGATTTTGTGATCCTTGTGTGCCTGCCAACTCGTAATATTCTGTGAGTCTGTGTCAGTAATGAGATGCTCCTTTTTAAATGCTATTCTGCATTTTCACGTTTGAATAATCCTTTATTTTTTTTTTTGTTTTGTTTTTTTGTGTAATCTCCACACAAACAGTTTTCAGGTTGTTGGGCAGAAGGTCAAGTGGTTGTTTTGGTATTTCTGAGCAGGTATCAATGTGGTCACACGTTGGCTGTGGTCAGCGTGTGTGACCCTGTGTGCTGCGCCAGTTCCAGGCAGATAGATGTCTGCTCACCCATGTTTGCCTGCAAAACACGAGTAAACATTCCTTGTTGTAATCAGAAATTAACCTGTATCAAGTTAATAAAAAAGTTAACCTGTATCTATTGCTAATCTGTATCAAGTTAATAAAAAGGTTAACCTGTATCTATCAGAGGACGACTTCAAAAGTTTTGGTCTATTCAGTGTGCAGAGTATCGCCCCCAGATTTCTTTTTGACAAATCACTAGTTTAGAGTTGTGTGCTGTGGCAAGTTGGTTTATAATTTACTGTGTGGAACTAGTAGTTGGTATGACTGAGCTTCTCTGTCTTGTTAAATTCACTGCAGTAATGCTGCTAGTTGGTATTTTTTCTAGAGATTTTACCTCTTTTCAGGTATTTCTGAATGGCTTCCAGGTTTGTAACAGTGTTGTTCATGTCAGTGTGACTAGGCAGATGAAAAGAATTTGTGATTAGGGCTTGGTTAGCCAACAGTTTGGCTTATTTGTATAAATCACTGATGAGAGGAGATTTGTACTGAAGTATCTCATACTGTGAGCTGTTCAGGGAACAGGGTGATGTCTGATAAAGTAATGTTAACATGTAGATAATGTGTCATAACATCTTGAATTTCTGCTGTGATTTGCCAAGACATGGACTTGGATGGAAAATGTTCAAAGTGCAGTTTATACTTGGATAAGAGTATGTGAACTGAGTATAGTGGATTCATGGTCATATCAAATTAATGATCTGCTTTATCTGTTGGGGGATATCCGAATATTTTCTATCTATGGCTACTCTTAAACTTTCCCATGAGAAATTGATATGAATAAAATAAAGTTCTCAAAGTGGAATGCAAAAGAGTAAATCTTAACAGGAGGGTAGCTGGCAAGAAGAGGAAGGAAGAAATTCATTTTGTTAATGCTCAGTTGTAGAAGCAGAGTTTGCTTAGAGGAATAGCTAGTAGCTCATGCTGATTAAAGATCATGACACCTAAAACTTTAGAGGCTTGTGTACAGGGTGAGTATTTGCAAAGCTGGGAAAAGCAGTTTCAGAAATAACTTGTCAATGGAAATGTGAGAGATGATACAATTGAGGTTGTGTGTGTGTTTGCAGTCTGTTCGTCTGCCGACCTTCCAGCTTCCCTGGGCATTCAGCTTTTTGTCTAGAAACATCCATTATTTTCTTTTCTTTGAAAGAATTCTGTAAATATTTCTTTCCCTACATTATCTTGCTGCTTTACACCCTGGACTTTCTTTTGTTACCATTTCTGCTATTTCTCTTAGGTGGTCTTCTAAGAAAAAAATCTGAATTTGGAAAATACTTTAAAAACCCCCCATAACTGTGTTCCACATAGTAGTATTTCCTGAACATTGCGTGAAACTAGCAGGTGAGATAAGTAAATTAATTCTTTGGCCTTGCTGTGTCTGTTTTTAACAAGTACTGGACTTTGCACATCCTTTTGCACCAGTTTCCAAGGCCTGTTGTGTGTACCTCCTGCCTTGTTGTGAATTTTCTTGTTTGAAAACCTGAGGCAAGAGAAGATAATGGTACTTGAATGAAGACAGGAATAGTCTGTCTTTGGGAAAACAAGGCATCTGAAAATCAGGCCTTTGGTTATCTCTCTACTGAAAAAATTTTAATCGTGACTGGGAATGTTGCCAGGCACTGCAGGAGAACTGTTCTCACTGTGAAATTGTTAGCTTGATCCTTGGCATGTGTTGGTCTAAGCCAGTGCTTCCAGAAGAGGCTTGGGCAGAGTTCAGGTCTTCAGTGTGTCCTAGGAAGTGTTCCATTAAGTAGTTTGTATATGGGTAACCTTTACTGGACATTAAGAGATATTTCTGTAGTGAATTTAGGCCCCTTGCTGCTGGTTAGCCTTGCAATGGGGATTATCTTAGGGCCTTTTAATTTCTGTATGTGAACCTAAAAGTCCTAGGTCCCAGAGGAATGCTTTATCCAGCAAACCATTAAGCCACCAAAACCGGTAAATCAGTAAGCAACAACAAAAAAAGGAAATATCTCAAACTAAAATGACATTTACAGTAGAGCCTATGTAAATTTTTTTTTTTGTGGTTACTCTAACAAATCTTTCTGGAATTAGGAGAGTTCTTTTTGTCTCTGATAGCATTTATAATCTTAGTCTATAATACTTTCTGTCTGAAATAATAGTGTTTTCTGGTTTTGTTAAATTGTTTTTAATTTTGAATGTAGATGTCTGTCAGTTAAGCTTTAGATCAATGCCACTTCTGATGGTTTTGGCTGTGATACAGTTAATTTTGTCCCTAATAGTTAGTACGGGGCTGTGCTGGGAATGCATTTGATAACGCAGGGGTGTTTTAGCTCCTGCTGAGCAGGGCTTAGGCAGAGCCAAGGCCTTTGCAGCTCCTCACCCACCCCTCCAGCGAGGAGGCTGAGGGTGTGCAGGGAGCTGGGAGGGGACACAGCTGGGACAGCTGACCCCAACTGACCCAAGGGGTGTCACACAGCGTGTGCCATCATGCTCAGCATACAGAGCTGTGAGGAGAAGGAAGAGGGAGATGGTTCAGGGTTATGGTGTTCATTTTCCCAAATCACCATGAGATGTGATGGGGCCCTGGTGTCCTGGAGATGGCTGAACTGCTCTGGAAGAGGTGGATGTATTCCTTGTTGTGCTTTGCTTGCAGGTCTAGATTTTGCTTTATTTATCAAACCACCTCTATCTCAACACATGAGTTTTTTCATTTTGCTGCTCTGATTCTCTTCCTTTTCCTGCCAGAAAGGAGTGGGGGAGTGGCTGTGGGTGCTTAGTTGGTGCCTGGGGTTAAACCACAACACACTTTAGAAATGAGACTGTGTTGTCATGGTGGTTTGTAAGTCACAGAGGCACAAATGGCTGTCTAGAAGCAGCATAAAGAAGAGAATAATGAAGACATTGAATTTCCTTTGTGAAATTGTGTCCAGAGGAGGGCAACAAAAATGGTGAAGGTGTCAGAGCACAGGTTCTGTGAGGAGTGGCTGAGGGAGATGAGGTTGTTTAGCCTGGAGAAAAGGAGGCTCAGGGGAGACCTTACCACTCTACAGTTCTCTGAAAGGAGGCTGTAGCCAGGTGGGGACAGTCTGTTCTCCCAGGCAGCCAGTGACAGGATGAAACAGATTCTGAAGCTGTACCGGGGGAGGTTTATATTTGATATTAGGAAAAATATATTCCTGTCATTGGAATAGGCTGGCCAGGGAAGTGATGGATTCATATTCAGAAGATGTGTGTGTGTGTGGCACTTGTGGACATGGTTTAGTGGTGGGTATGGTGGTGCTCAGTTAGCAGTTGGACTCGATGGTCTTAGAGGTTGTTTCCAGCTTTTAAGATTCTGTGATTCTAAGCCATGTGGTATATCTGTATTTTTCACAATACTGCTGTCTTTTTCTGAGACCTTTTATCTCTGAGGATGAGTAGATTTGGGGTGGAAAGGGAATGACTGACAGTACCTTTTTCTCTGGTACAGGCCTGTGTGTATGGGATAGATGCATTGTAGGCTGTGGGACATGTACTTGGTGTGAAGGACAAATGTAATGAAAATGCCCTTGATTTTTCTTTTGTTTTAGGGACACTAAGTAGGGCCTTCAACAACCATGAGCAACCCTTTCATACAGATTGTGGAGCCACTGGACCCAAAAGAGCCTCTGAAGAAATTCTTTAATCTGAGCAAATTGGAAGATGTGAGATATGGTACGTTGAGAACATAAGAGAAGCATTTTGTTAATACTGATGAATAGAACCTGAACAGACTTGACCACATTGGATGATACTTGGTCTCTGGTGAGAACTATGAATTCAAAAGGCGAATCTTGGAAACAAAATTTTAGCAAAATTTAATGATGGAAATTTAGAATGACAGAAGTATTGGCAAGATCGCAGTAGTATTTCCTCAGCATACTGTGCCCACAGCAGTCTTGTTTTTGCTGAGTGGTTGAGGAGAGCTAGGCAAAACTAAGAGCACAAGTTTTCTTATCCTGCTAAAGGCTGGAAAGGATCTAACACTGATATGTAGACTGAACTTAACCGAAAGATTTTTCAGCCTTGAAAACAGTAGTGGTTAGAGAATCCTTTCTGAGGAGGCTTTTTCCTTAGTTCCTCTGACATTTCCCAAGTCTTTCAGTGGTACTGCTAAAAATCTTGGTGTCTGTGCCATTGACTGTGACTTAGAAACCTGAGTATCTATACCTTAGAGTTATCTATGGTGGGTGCTTGGTGTTTCAAAAGGAGACAGGTGATTAAGGAGAATTCAGGGAACAAGAGGAGGAGCATTTTCTCTGAATGTCAGCATCACATGTCCATTACAGGCTCCGATATGCAACCAGTCAGTTAATGTCAGTTTTGGTGGGTGAAAAGCAGAGGAGAGTCTTAAAGAATAGACAGATACACATTCAGTGTTACCAGATGATCCATTCCAGGATTCCAAGAGTGATAAACTCCAGATTCTACAAAGGATGCAATTCTCACTATTCAGAAAAAAAGGGAATAGCTTAGCAGGGAAGGGCAGGAGAAGATTCTAAAAAACCTCCAAACAACAACAGTAACAATAACACCCAAAACTCCCAAATCAACAAAATCCCCCAAAACAAAACTCCCAACAACAACCAACTCAAATTGTTCTGAATTACTGTGTCCTGAATAATAGATGTTGTTTTTTTACAACAGCACTGATGAGGTCTCACTGAGATTGACTTTTATATCTTGAGGCCAGCCCTGTGTAGAAAGTTGGAACAAACTTCTCAAAATGTGAATATTTTGAGAGGCAATCAAACAAGTATTATTAAAGTGGTCTGGAGGAGGAAGGACTGAGATGTGTTTGGGTTTTTTCTTCACACCCATTCCTTGCAGTAGAGCTGTCAGGACTGCTCCAATAGTATTTTGTGTCATCATCTTTAAATATTTCTGATTTGAAGTAAAGGAAGATTGATAGGTGCACAGTCTGACTTTTGTTCAGTTTCATCTTCCGTCTCTTGAGGGGACTGCATAAACCACTCAAGATGTGCTTTCCAACGTGGCAGGGAGAAAACTATGCTTTTCCTGGTGCATTTATATGTCTGTATTCAGCGACAAGAGTGAGAACAAACTGCAGAAAAACAAGATGAGCACAGCATGTTTTCAGGGTTGCTGTGCTATGGGGGATGGAAAAGTCCCTCAGCAAAGATGTCTAGTGTGTCACAGGAACTGAGATAACAAACCTGCTGAGAGCATCAAGTGGAACAGGTCAGTTAGTACTGACCTCCTGGCAAAGCTGGAGGTGGGAAGAGTGGTTTGGATAATCGGAATAAAGCCTTGAGAGAAAATGAGGACCTGTCTGCCCCTGGCATGGAACTTTGCACTTGCTGACAAATGCCCTAAGGTAAGCACTGAGTTTGTTTCTTGCCTCTTACCCATGCAGCTCGCCTGCCATTTTCCATCCGAATCCTCCTGGAAGCAGCGATCCGTAACTGTGATGAGTTCCTAGTGAAGAAAGGAGATGTTGAGAATATTCTCAACTGGAAAGTGATGCAACACAAGAATGTTGAAGTACCATTTAAGCCTGCAAGAGTTATTCTGCAAGACTTCACGTGAGTCTGATGATCTCCAAAGCAAGGAAGAGGGTCTTTTGAGAGTGCAACAATGCTCAGCTTGGGGTGGAGGGGTGAGCTGAGGGAAAGAATAGCACCTGGAGAGGCAAACACTCAGAAAAAGAGCATTGAAAGAAACTTTTCTGAGATCAAGAAGTAAATGTCTTCACAAAACTTCAAAACGGGGGAAGAAAATGATATTGATAAATTGCATGCAATTGAGGAAGTTCAGTGTTTAGAAGTTATTCTTTGTTCTCTCTCTGTCTCTCTCACATTTTTTGTTTGTTTTTTGTTTGGTTGGTTTTGTTCCCCAGGGGTTCTTGCTTTCAATTTTCTACCTATTTCAGTTCTCATTTATAACCCACATAATTTCTTCCTCTTCTAAATCTGTGCTATTATAAATATGTTTTTAAAGACTTATCTGCTCTTGAAAAAATGAGCATATTATTTTTCCCAAAAATGCAAATTGAGATTCCTACCTAATGGACTCTAAAAAATGAGCCTTGTTATAGCAGTGAGTCCTCAGATGTCAGTAATAATCATATAGTAGTCCCTGTTCAATGTGGAAATTCAATTTTCAGGTGGAACAATTGCATTTAATTGTTCTAATACAGCATTTGACTTCCAAGTCTACTCACTGTTCTTGGTATCTTTGTCCTCTGTCTTTATAAAATATTTTAGTACATCCATGGTAAGCCCAGTGCAACTACGCTGCCAGTTGATTTTCTTCCTCAGTGGTAGAGTGTCTTAGCTGTCATAATCTCTGTTATGCATTTTCACAGCAGTTTTCAAAGTGCTAGAGACCCAGTACAGCTCAACTTCAAGACATTAGAAAAAATTGGCAAAACTTCAAATTAAAGAAGTGCTCATTTCCTAGCTATTCTTCATCTACTAGCTGTTGTTAATGTTTTGAAAAACTGGAGCAGAGAGGAAGCTGAACTTCCAAGCAATCGTTCCTTCTGTTACTGCTCTTCTTCCTTGCCTCTTACTCCTGCTGAGTTTTAAAAATGTGCCTATAACTCTGCAGAGCAACTGCATTCGTGGAAAATGAGCTCTTGGACAGGCCTCTGAGGACCTTTTTGAAAAAGGCAGCTGTGGCAACTTTCCAAAAGCCATGCAACAATTACATTCAGGTTGTCCTGGTTTAGAGTTATCTAACTTCCTAGTTAGGATTATTCTGTATTTATCTTTAGTTGTTCTAAGACTGTAGAAGGATATTGTGTCTGTTCCATATTAATTGTAATTGTAATAACATTCATAAGTTGACAAAATAATTCTTCTTCTGTTTTCTCCTACCCTCCCCTCAAATTCCCATAGGTAAAATAACACAGAATTTCCTATTTTTCTTACAAAAAGCTTATCCTGGAATGTCAAACTGCTGAACAATATCAATTAATTGTGTCCAGTGTAGATAATGTGGATCCTTTTTGCTGTTTATTTTTTGGTAATTATTCAAGATTTTCAAGGTAAAATTCAGTAGGAACCAAAAAGCCTTTTACTGCTGTTGTTGCATGGTTTCTGATATTAAAAACAATTGTAATAACTTCCTTATGGTCAGAGTTAAAAACATAAACCCTTACTGCTTTGGGATGCTCTTGCAGAAATGTAGTTTTTTCAATGGGTTGCTCATTGACGCCAGGTCCTTAAGAGCACATCAGAGAACTCTTTTTGTTTTAGCACCCAGCAAAATCAGATAGGTAAGTAAGAGGGTTTTCCAGGTTAGTTGAAGATGTTATGGTAGAATATACCTCAGTAGAAAACTGAGAATATGTGGGCAGAGAAGCATCAGAAGCTGTGTTAAAAGAAATATTGAAAAGTGTACGATCTCTTAGACAAGTCAAGTGTTGAAATTCCAGAAGTTCTGGTTAGTACTCATTATTTGCTTACATTGAAAATGGAGTACAGTTTGCTTAGTATGTGACAGTAGCTGTCTGTTCTGTATCTCAGGACTGTTTTTTGTGGGTTGTTTTTTTTTTTTTTGTTTTTTTTTTTTTTTTTCTCTTTTCCAAATTGTTTCACCATGCCTATTTTGTTTCTGTTGTAGTGGGGTGCCTGCTGTGGTTGACTTTGCTGCAATGCGTGATGCTGTGAAGAAACTTGGTGGGGACCCTGAAAAAATAAATCCTATCTGTCCTGCTGATCTTGTGATAGATCACTCCATTCAGGTGGATTTTAACAGGCAGTAAGAATAAAAAAATCACTCTTTACTTCTTAATGGTAGTAAGTCAATTGAATCTAGGTACTGGTCATCAAGGTAGTTCTACTGGTTAGCATTTGTACTACAATATAGGTATGTTAGCATACAATGCTAACATACTGGTAGCATTTGTACTACAACATTCCAAGTACTAGGAAATTTTAAAGTTAGACTGTTGTATCAGCTGTGGTGAGTTGGGGGGAGAATTTTCTCTATCTGTGGTGTATCTATCAGCAGCAAAAGCCTGTACTAATATGTTGATAGAAACAGACTCATTCCAGGCCTGTGTTTATTGTACTTTACTAATGCTTGCATTACTGTTAATCGCTCAGAAATGGCATTTTTTCCCTAGTACACTTTTTTGACCCTATAGGGGTTTTTAAGAAAGGAAATGTTCTCATTCATCCTTTCTTCCTCACTTTTCTAAGAACAGAGGTGATCTACACTAGGCTGAGTTCTGAGGAACTGCTTTCTGCTTCAGTGCCTCCAAGCAGAAGAGCATGAGGCACTGCTTACTATGGCCCTCATGAGTTCTGGAAAGGCTGTTAAATCCTCAGCATGATGAGGACAAAGATACAAAGATGCACTAAGGTTCACTAGACCTACAGTGAAATAAAGGACCTCTGTATACAGGTCCTTCTGCCCTCCAAGGTACATAAATATGGGCCTGCTGAACTAATCTTCCAAACAGATCCTGCAATTGCATGTTTTATGGTGCTTTCCTTACAGCTTGTAGTTTTTTGGTATGCAGTTACAAATCATGATTTTTTGTCACAGTCTTATTTTATTTCTGTTAACCTCATAAACATATGCAAGAAAATAGAGATTTTTCTCTCATATGGAGAACATTGGTCAGATTTATGTTTCAGTTCTTTCAAACTCTGCAGACCCAAGTTAGGCAGTTGATTGAAGTGAAGAATTTGTTAACACTGTTTTGAAACACAGGGTCTTCAGACACCACTCTATCACAGTGACCACAAATGTGGAAGTTGCAGGACAGCTGTGTTCCAGTTTCCTTTACTGCCTTGCTGATTCCTTCTGATTTTGGTGTTGGAAAAGTCACATTTCATTAACATGCAGTGTTGCTTTTCCCAGGCTACAGTATTTAAGCCTGCCAAATGCAGATTAGTATTCACATTTGAAGCAGAGTTCAGGTGTTATCTCTTAAGATTTCCTAAATCCTTTTAATTGGTTGCCTGTAGTGATATTAAAATGGTGCAATGGATCAGCATTCACATTAGCTAATAAATCTTCTTTTCTTTCAACCTTTGACTAGATATAAAATTAATGTGGTAATTTTGGTTCTGACAGCTGATAATTTTCATTTGCAGGCCAGACAGCTTGCAAAAAAATCAGGAGCTGGAATTTGAAAGGAACAAAGAAAGATTTGAATTCTTAAAGGTATTGACAAAAATAATCTTATTTCATGGAGAAAAGTTCAGTGTATGAAAGTTCTTCCAGTGCTCATGTTGAAAATATTTTACTTTAATTCCTTTTGTTTCAGTGGGGCTCTCAAGCTTTTAAAAACTTCAGGATTATTCCGCCGGGCTCTGGGATCATCCACCAAGTGAACCTGGAGTACTTGGCAAGAGTGGTAATGGATCAGGAAGGCTACTACTATCCAGACAGCGTGGTTGGCACTGACTCACACACCACCATGATAGATGGCTTGGGGGTGCTTGGCTGGGGTATGTACAGCAGTGTATTTATTGTGAGCAGTCTCTTGGCCCTGGGAGCTGTGGTTTGGGCTCTGGTGAGTTGATCCTGGTTGGCAGGTCACCCCCACCCAGTCACTTCCTCCCTCCTCCTGCTAGCACAATGGGGAAGAGGACTGTTAGTCCAAATGCAAGATTAAAGTAATGGCTAGAGACAAACACAGTTTAAGTGAAGAGGCGGGAGTGCAGGGAAAGGAAATGAAAGAAGTGATGTAAAGGCAGTCGCCAAAGCCCAGCCAGTCCCTGGACAGTGGCTACTTTGGAAAGCCCACCTCCCCGACTGGGGATGAGCCTGATGTTTTATGGCATGGAATGTCTCATTGTTCAGCTCTCTTCAGCTGTCCTGGCTGTACCTCTCACAGTGTTTTTCCCACCCCAGGTTACTTGCTGAGGGGCAGGGTGAAAAACAAAAAGCATCGATGCTGTGTAAGGACTGCTTAGCAATAGCTAAAATTCTGGTGTGCTATCAACACTGGTTTGGTCACAAATCTAAACCATGCCAGTGTATGGGCTGCTGTGAAGAAAAGTGGTTTTTGTGCCAGCTAGACACACTTACATAGCCTAACCCCCAGTGCAAGTAACCTCATAAGGCTTCTTACAGTTATATGACTTTGTAACTAAGCTCCCCTTTCTGATAACTGCCTCAGATGATTCTGCTACACATGTTGTTGGCTTTGTTTGGGTTTTTTTATATATTCTTTTCCATTCTGCATTTAAATGACAAGGAAGTAGAAAACAAAAATATTAAATAAAAAAAGAGAATTGAAGATCACTGACCATCCAATTTTTCTTGTGTCACTTTGCTACTTTGAAGGTGTTGGATTATCCAAAAAGTACTGCAGATACAGATCTGTTAGGTGGAAGGTACTGAAAATTAAATCTGAATGACTAAATTATTGGAGAAGACATTATGTAAAACATAGCTGTGATGTTCTAATACCAGTTCTCTGCACAATATTTGTTACAGGAATAGGTATAAATAATTTATTTTTCCTTGTTGTGGTGAATGGAAGTGCTTGAATTATTGAATAAATAGGTAACTATGGAGTTGAAGTATTTGTAGTCATCCCATACAGTAGCAAAGACTTCAGCTGAGCCTTTGTTTTCCTGTGATATAGTGATAGGAGCACTATTGATGCAGCTGTTGTACAAATATGGAACACACTGTGTTTTTAAAGAGTATTTGTTAGCTGTTCATGAATGTGCTTGAGCACCACATATGGTAGGACTTTCTGATTTTAATAACCCACCACTTGTACTGCAGCAGTGTTGGTTGAGTGAAATTTTCTGAATCAAGGTTGAAAGAGTTTCTGGCTTAGAGTACAAAGGTAAACAACTTCAATGCA
Source organism: Melospiza georgiana (assembly GCF_028018845.1). NCBI lineage: Eukaryota > Metazoa > Chordata > Aves > Passeriformes > Passerellidae > Melospiza > Melospiza georgiana. Next base: position 19,206,608 of record NC_080465.1, read on the forward strand.
TCTAAAGCATGACACCTTTGGGATTAGGCACATCTCTTATTCTATATTTGGTTACAGCATATGCATGGAGCCATCGTTTAGATGAAGTTGTAGCACTAAAAGCTGCTTGGAAAAGTATAGCTCTTAGCTGTCATCCTGGTTTTTTAAGAATTTCTAAGCCTTCTGATGTTGACATTCTTGTACTGAACTTTCTCACACATTTTCTGTAAATAACTCATTGTCTTGCATTCCTTTATGAAAGAAGAGAGAGTTGATGGACTGTTGGTTTGACCAGTGTCATTGGAGAGGTGGCACTGTCACCCTCCAATCCACTGTCACTTTTAGAAAACTGTAAATGTTGGAGTCAGAAAATAAACTTCCCTTTTTTCTTCACCTTCACCTTGAGAACAGCGGTGTGAGCTTGTGTTCTTTCGTGTCCTATAGCGACACTTAGCTTCAGTTTTTCTCCAGAACATGAAAAGTATGGCTGGACAGAGTCTATAGCATATGGGCTTAAATTCTTGCACATTCTTGAATCCAACATTTTTTCCAGAGGCTGGTGATGTTGAACTTGGTTCGTGACTGTCAGTGGTAGTCAGTCAGTTATTTCAATTTACTTAAATGTAAATTGAATTATTCAACACCCAGTGAAAGGAGCCACATGATTTGTTCTGTCACAGCATTATCTTTTAAATTAACAGAGGTATATAATTTTGAATGAAAGAAGTTAGAAATTATTTTTCAGAACTATTCTTAGATTAAGTGGGAAAAAAGATTGGAGTAGTGATTTGGCATTCATAAGCAGCTATTACAGGCAGTTTTTCCTAGCTTAGTATTCATTATACTAAACAAAAGGCAGAAGGACATTTCAGAGAAGAAGATAAATATACGAGGGACTTTCTACAGGCAGAAAGTTATAAAACTGCTTGATGGCTTGGCTGCTTAATGCTAAGTTGCTAGATAATAAACATCATGGCTTTGTTATTTTGCATATGACTATGACATCTTGATATGCTACCTTACTAAATTAGCAATATTAAGTAGTAGCTGGAATTCTGATAGTAAAGGTGTGCTTATGCAACGGTTTCCACCTACACATTCCTAAACCCTGCTGAAACATAGTGGACATAAGGGAAAATATTTCTGTCTTAACAAGTACCTTTTATGTTAGCATTCTTTAGTAACATTTCTTTCTTTCAAAATAATTTCTGATTTTTTGTTTGGTGACCAGCAATCATGGTCTGCATATGTTTCACTCACAGCACATATTCAGTGCCATGTCAGTGGTTCTTGGTTTGTTGCATTACATGTTTAAGATATTAAGTAAAAATTTTACATCTGTTCTTGTAAAAGCCAAGCATCCTTAGATTCACATAGTATCCCATCTAATGGCTTAGGAACAAGGATGAAAATATGAAACTAAATGAAATTTAAAAGCCCAACCTTGCAGGAACAGAAGCGAGATGAGGAATGCCTCTTAGCAGAAGACTCAGACTGTATGGTTTCTCTCCCCTTTCACACCTTAAATGGAGCACTCATCAGGCAATTGACTTCACAAGTTTATCTCTGACATGTTAGTATCTTTCTGAATTGTCACATTTTGTCCTCCTGTTGTGTGCAGGTGTAGGTGGCATTGAAGCAGAGGCAGTGATGTTGGGACAGCCGATCAGCATGGTGCTTCCTGAGGTGGTTGGCTATAAGCTGATAGGAAACCCTCAGCCACTGGTGACATCCACTGACATTGTGCTCACCATTACCAAGGTAAATTATCAAGATTTGATATTTTGATGTTACTGCTGAGAGATAAACACATTCTGTAAGACAGAGCCACTGTACAGAATGTGTAAGAACCCTATGTGTGCTTTCAGGTAGCCATTTTGAATTTTTAAAAACCTTTATCACTGTCTGTGGATTGGATTCAGCTCATTAAGGACATTTTTTAGGCAAATCTGTTTCCCAGAACCCACACAAAATATATGTTGGGGTATTTTGGAATTCAGTAGTGTTTTGGAGCAACACTTTTTCCTCTGCCTCGAAAGAACCCTGATGACTTGTTTTTTGAGGTCACTACTTAAAATTAGGCAATATAAAAGCTGGAAACCAGACAGTAAGCATTGCAGTCTTATTTATTTCATGTGCAGGTGTTTGACTCTTGTCATATATTTATAACATGCTTACTCACGCTGTGCATTGTCACTGAATTAAGAGTATTACTGGGTCAGCATTAGTGTTGTTGGAAGTCAGAAATCTGGTACAGAAACTCATCATGGAATACTGTCTACAGAGAGACCTTCAAAAGGGAAAAGGCAACACTTTTTTCATCATTTTATTCAAATGTTGTGTGTGTTCACATGTACTTGTGCAGTTGGTTTTCCCTATTTTTCTTCTTCCTGGGTTTGCTGTGTGAAAACTCCCCACACAGTTCTCTTTCCTCTTAGAACATCATGTTGAGAAAAAGACAATTGCAAGGCCATCTAGTTTAAATGAAAGGAAGAGCAAGTTTTCAAAGAAATATGGTCCTATGTTGTATCTTATTATTGAAACTTTACATCTCTATGTCCTCATATTCATGCATTATTTTAGCAAAAACCTCTTGGTTTCAAATGGCGGTAGAAATCCTCACAAGAGATTTCTGAGTCAAAAGCTAGATTTCATAACAGACATGCTCATGTCTTTTGAAACATAGCAATGACACAGGCACTGTATTTTTATAACAGCATCTTCGCCAAGTTGGAGTAGTGGGTAAATTTGTGGAGTTTTTTGGTCCTGGTGTTGCCCAGCTGTCGATTGCTGACCGAGCCACCATTGCCAATATGTGTCCAGAGTATGGAGCTACAGCTGCCTATTTTCCAGTGGATGATATTAGCATTGGGTACTTGGTACAAACTGGTGAGTATAAAAAGAGACTGTAAGTTAAGGGGTAATTGAAAGGATGCCAGGTTTATATGACATTAGCAGCGGAATTGAATCAGGTGAAGCCTTCTGAGCTTCAGTTCATTTTTTTCTTGGTATTTCCTTATTGAGACTAGTTTTTGCAATTAGGATGCATGTTTAGGAGGAGCTGAGTGTTGGACTTACGGCAGCCTGGCAAAAATCTGAGCCTAGATTGTCCAGATGACAAAAATAGGAAACCAAGATTTTGTTCTGCAAAAGCCACTTAGTCTGTGCAATCAGTTTGTTTTTAGTGGATCTCTAATATTTGTCTTGAAAGAGTCTTGTAGTGCTATTGACAGTGTGCCTGTTATGCACTTTTTTGCTCTATTCTGTCAGATGATGATTCCTCCGTTTAACTTGCATTTTGGTTTTGCTGTATCTGGCTTTCATTTTAGGCCGTGACAAAGAGAAGGTTATGTGCACAAAAAGGTATCTTGAGGCTGTGGGAATGCTAAGAGATTTCACGAACTCTTCTCAGGATCCGGACTTCACGCAGGTTAGAAACTACTCTGTTTTCTGGCTCCTTGCTTTATGCCCTGTCCTATTTTATTGCAACAATTATCTGTTTTTCACAGAAACTAAGAAATAGTCAATGGATTCCTTGTCTTTTGCTTTGGTCTGCACAGCTGTCTTATTTTAAGGCCCAAAGGAGTGAGACAGCTGGCTCTTCAGGTGTGAAAACTTGGATGTAGGTATAGATTGGCTCTCAGTTGACCTCCAGCTGGTGCAGATTCTTTCAGTTTTGTTCAATGGAGCTTTGAGAAGGCCTTCTAGACTGAAGGGTACACTGAATTGTAGCTGTGGAGATAATGTGGATGTTGTGTGTGTAAGCCCTGTATGGAGTTTTTTTCTGTTCAGTCAGTTGTTTTACAGTGTGAATCAGGACCCTTAGAAACCCTCTGTGGTAACCACAAAGCACACAGTTAATTTTCTGTGCAAGAAAATTAGGATCTTACTCTGTGTCCAGGAAAGTCAAGAATATTTCTGATTTTCTCTACTGTAAAATTTTATGTTGTAACTTGTATTCGGGTCTGCATGATTATTCAAAAATCTTAGTAGATTTGGAAGGATGTAGCACATTACGAAAACAAAGTGGGAAGATGGGTGAGGAGTAGATGAATAGTCTGCTTTGTTTTGTATCAGTTCCAGTATCTCTTCACATGATTTTTTTAACCTGCTTCTAGCATGTGAAAAGACAAATTAAAAAATAATTTATAATGCTTAGATGCTTTAGTTACATTGGGTTTTTCAATAACTTTAGTACTTTTGATAGCCATACCTGTGAGCTGGCAGTGTCTAAAATTAGAAGTGTTTCTTTTCTTCTACTCTTCCCATTCTCAAGTGTTTTCAATAATTTCTGCAAATAACAATATGCAGACTTAGCATTGATTCAACAGCAGAGGTAAGCATACCTGTGACTTACCTGGCTTCAACTTATCAGGCAGTGCCCAACCACTCTCTGTTTATCTTACTTGAACAGGTTGTTGAGTTGGATCTCCATACTGTTGTGCCTTGCTGCAGTGGACCAAAAAGACCTCAGGACAAAGTTGCTGTGTCAGATATGAAAAAGGACTTTGAAACTTGTCTGGGAGCCAAGGTAGGGAGTAGGAACATTTGGGCAAACAAATTAATTCATGCTTCTAAAAGCTGTCTGGTGTTCAGGAACTACATTCTGGGGTTGTGTATTGTTTGTTTGCCTACTGAAAAATAAATGAGGATATTTGACTGCAGTTTTGGAGGTGAGACAAGCAACAGGTAGTTTAAAATTGTGATGTTGCTTCTCTTGCATGAAGATGTTCATGCCCTATTGGAGTAGTATTTCTTTCTGATCTTAGGTCTAACATGATTTTGACATAGATTTTGACATAGACTAGAGATTTCTGAACTCTGCCACAATAGGGGGTTGTTAATAGAGGGGACAAAATACCTGCTGCACTGAGTTCTGAGATAACTACCCAGCTCTTCAGCTCTCCAAGCATTCCAAGCAGGTTATGCCCTGAATCCACAATGTAATTTTGCACTAATTATTGAATTTGTTCAGCAGAGCAGAATTGCAGGTGTCTCTGTGACTCTTGGATGGTGTTGGTAAAGACAGAAAACAATGACTACATTCTGCATCATCCAGTCAAAAGTGGTCATTGAAAGAGGAGCTGGATTTATATTTGAATGAATATTCCTGGATACTTAAGTTTTCTAAATCAGTTTGAATCTTTACCTGATACAGTAACCACCCTTGTTAAAGGCACTACAGAACTCCAGTGATTAAAAGAAACCTAAAGTACAGCAGTTCCCCATAATTCTTGGTTTGTTACATTTTCCACACTCCATTAGGTGATCTTATACTTTCAGATCTCTAAATGTAATTTTTCATGACATGAACAGTGCCTACTTGGTCTTTGCTCTTTTTTATTTTTTCCAACTGTCAGACCTTTGCCTCTCAAATCAACTCCTGGTTTATCAAGCTGTTTGATAATCCTGGCTTAAAAATTTTACATGTTATGCTAAAATCTCAGGACTAGATTGTGTGCTAAGACTATGTGTGATCAGGAATCTGTAAGATCTGTAACAGGAGTAAGAAGCATCTGAGAGATCCAAAGAAGGGTATATTCATGCAGGAAGAAAATACAAATATATTTTTCTGCAAAGACTGCCTGTTTTACCAGTAAACAGAGAAGAGGAGAAACTCCAGCAAAAAAAAAAATTTGTCCTTAATTTTGGTTGACTAGAGATGCAAGCCTTCACAATCAGACCTAAAAGCACAAGCATGGATGTGACTAACAGATGCTTTTCATTGCTGAAAAAACAGCCCATACTAATGTTCAGTCATATTGTTTATATTAACCACTCATTTTGATTCTTACTTTCTCCTCCTACAGCAAGGATTCAAGGGATTCCAGATTGCACCAGACCGACACAACAGCATAATGAAATTTAATTTTGAGGGCCAGGACTTTGAGCTTGCTCATGGTTCAGTAGTGATTGCTGCCATTACAAGCTGTACAAACACCAGTAATCCCTCAGTTATGTTGGGTGCAGGTAAGCTGATTGGCCCAATGTGCAGTAGTTTCTCTGTGGCTCTAAATGTGTGTCCTAAAGACAGCAACAACACGGATGTAATTCAAGGTGTGCAGTGCTGGTTTTGTCATTTGGAGTGTTAAAACTGAGCTTAGTTTCTAAGGGTAGTGAAGGACTTGTGAAAGTCGTAGCTAGAAATATAAGTTGACAAAAATGTATTCTTCCTGCACTGTCTTTTCTACAAGGCAAGCTGGAACTTAATTAAGCAACACTTTTGATACTTTTCCAAATGCACAGAAGCTGATATACAGAGATAAGAAGAGGCTGTTGCCAGAAGAGGCACAGTGAAGAATGATCTTCTGGGGTGCTCTGAAGGTGCTCTGATCTGTTATCAGAGTGAAAAACACACATTTAGCTAGCTTTTGTCCTCTAAAGCTGTTACGAGAGTCTGGAGGCATGGTAGGTGTGAGGAGAGGAAGCAAATTGTATTCTCAGGGATTGCCAGCTTTCACAGCCTTTTCATTTACATCTTAATTGCATCAAAGGGGAAGACAGAGGTGAGCTTGGTATGCACCACTATAGAACAGTTAGTCTAACTTGGTTGTAAAAATTTCAGGTCCCAAGATTGTTCATTTTTAACATGACTAGTCTGGACAGAAAATTTGTCATTCCTAATGTGTGCTTCTGGCAAAAAAATAGGAATGAAGAATGTCAGCTCAAAGGGTTCAGTCTATACTGGACAAGTTTGACCCAGTTTCCCAGGTGCTTGGCTACATGTTTACATATTTCTTTCTCTCCTCTGTAAACATATACATAGATGGTATCTGTCACTATATGGTAATCACTTCATAGAGGCTTACAAGTCTGTCAGACCATTCATGGGATGCAGACTTTATTCCTACAAAGGTCAGAAGGGATGTGCACTGGGCAGTACAAAGGCCCTTCACCAGAGGGGATTACTTCCTGGTTAAAGAAATATAATTTCTATTTGTTCCTGTGTGGTGCTGGGAAGCTTTTGGGCTGTCAACAGTCACTTTGTGTTTGGCTTTTTGAGGTGATATTTATCACTTGCTTTTAGTCCAGAATCTATCTTTGCATATTTTACATACCAGCAGTTCACCCCTCCCAGGCCAAAGGTCTTTTAAACTCTAAGAAAAGGTTCAAAGTCCATCATCAACTAAGATGTGGGGCAAAGGAGAAGGAAAGGAGAGACCTGCTCATTTTCTTACCACTTTGAGAGGAATTGAATTGAGTTCAGAATTGAACAAGATGTCCTAATCCACTTCACTTTAACAGGACAGCCCGGGCAGTGTACTGCTTTCCTCGGGTCCTTTCTGCATTATCACTGAAATATATCTGTATTTCTTTCTTCCAAGGATCAAGAAGTAGGTGTTCTCCAGGCAGACTCTGTTTGCCTTGTCTATTCCCTTAGTTCTAGGTGTGGATGTATCCTTCAGTTGTGCCTGTTGAGGATAGTTTCCTAGTGTTTGACTCCCAGGCTAATGACATGCATTTTTGACCTTCTCTGAAGCAGTAGGGATGCTGAATGCACTTTGAGTGCATTCACTACTATGTAATGCACAACACCCTCAATAATGTAGTCCTAAGGATTTTGGTGTATGTGCTCAGATTTAGTGGCTACTCTCACCTTTGCTGCCTTTCTGTACAGCAGCATTTATGTTTTGACCTTGACAAGGAAGGAAAAAGTAATTCTGTTAATCTCTAATAACTATTAGCAAGCAGCAGTGTTGAGAATACCCAAAAGAGATACCCAGAAGAAACACAATAGTTTGGCTTTCAGGATGAGGTTTCAAATGAAAGTAAATAAACATACAGTGTTCCCAATTAAGTAACCAAGCTAAAAAAATCCAGTATATGAGCAGATGTTTCAAACTCCTGCTCTGCTATATATCCCGTGCACTATGCAGGGGCTCTGTGTCTGTGGAGATAGTGAGTATGTGCTGTAGGAATTTTGATAGCCTAGTCTGACCTTAAAGAGGTGTTGGATTAATGTTGCTCAGAGGAACTGAAGTTCTGGCATTTCCTTGCCAACTTTGAAAGTTTGACTATGCTATCTTTTCGGAACTGGTATAAGCAGCAAGACAGAGGCCAACACTTTCAAACAGGTTGTCAAACTGTCAGTTCCTAGGATGACTATTTGTTCATGGTCTCATTTGCAGAAGTATTCAAGAGTCGCAGTTTCTGCAGATTCTTCTAGTAGCTAAGGAATCTCAGCAACTTCAGGAATAGGACCACTTCTTTAAATTTGCATGTGTAAGCCATCTCACACAACACTTAAAAGTGTCATGGTCCAGGTCATGTCTAACAGAGGTGCCAGACAGCTGGCAAAGACAAATCAGTTTGATCACATCTTCCTGCTGGAGATCACGTTGGATCAAAGCTCAGCTTATCTATTTTCTTATATAAATGAATGTCATGTGTGAGGGGGAGAATGCAGCTTGGGAATGTGAGGTTTTGCATAGTTTGCCTATCTGGTGCTTCTTTTATGTTCATCCTGGAAAAGAACTGGAGAGGACTTGTTCTCTGAACGTGCATCTCGGTATGGACAATTTATTTCATAGGAAAGAATGCAGGATAAATTTGTGCCTAGTAAGACCTTCCACTGAAATATCTCTATGCATGTTACAAATCCAGGAGTGGTAAAGCAGCACTTGTGTAACAATCTGTGGATTGTGAGATGACTTGTTTGAGGCAAGGGCCAGCATTGGTGCTCTCATAGCCTTCTGCTCCTGAGGGCAGCAAGTCCTATGCTGGCAGTTTTTTCTTCTCTAGGTTACTGCACCATGGTAAGGGGGAACTTAACAGGTCTTCATTGCATTTTTTGTGAGACATTTATCTTACAAATAGTGCTCTGGATTTTGAATGTCTTCTTGCTGCCCCAGTGAGTGCATCTTATTGAGTGCAACTTCCATCAGTTTTCTAGTGGAACAGAAATTGCAGGCTGGATGTACAGTTCAACAGAGCACTTGTCCTCTAGCTGGTTGTTACAGAATTAGTGATGTCGGTTTGCTGTACCGTTTCATTGCTGATGTCTTTTCTGTTCCAGTTATGTAATGGTATCTCTCCTAACATGCTTATCCACCAAACTGTCTCACTTCCAGGCAAATCTGTAGCTATCCTCTGTATTTTTCAGGATTGCTTGCTAAGAAAGCTGTTGAAGCTGGTTTGACAGTGAAGCCATACATTAAAACTAGCCTGTCCCCAGGAAGCGGGGTTGTCACTTACTATCTGAGGGAGAGTGGAGTTATGCATTACCTTTCTCAACTAGGGTAAGAGTGCTTTTCTTACTGTTGTGCTATGGCTGCTTAACTAAAAACATTATCAACAAGTGTTACTCTTGAGCTAAGAATGACACAAGAACAGACAAGAGACTCAATTGTAAGAAGAGAAAAGAAGCTTTGTTACAAAGAGTTCTCCAGTTTATATAAACTGATATGATACATTTTACTTGATTAATTAGTTAATAAAAAACATCTTCCTCACACACTGTCTTTGAGAAGAACAGGAAAACAAAGTGGAAAAACACCATGTGCAGATGGTTTATACTAACAAGTTACCACATTCCTACAACTCCCTAAAATTCTCACAAACCACTGTGAGAAACTATTGCCATTTCTCTCTCCCTGGCCAAGCTAACATCCACAAGCAAGTGATGCAATCGAATTACTATTTCTCCGTACAACTTAAAAGATATTGTCAGTACATTATGGTGTGATCCTGCCTGAGTAAACACATTGCTGTTGTGCTGGCTGGCTTTGTACCAATCATGAAGGCCTGCTGTAACTTCTTGAAGACTTACGTTCTTAAGCAGGAGAATGTGTTATTTTCAAGACTAATTGTTTTGAAACAGTGTAAATGACACTATATTGTTGTTCCTCTTGCTAGGTAACACATTTCCCATTCTGTGTGCATGGACAGTCACTGCAGTGGTAAAAACAGAGCATTTGAAAAATGCTGTTCTCAGTAGCATTTCATTCGTTAAAACAGTATTTCTCCTGAAAGTAACTATTGCCGTCTGCTGACTGGTTAAGTGTCTTGCTCCAAGGTAGTTTTTTGTTCACCATTATTTTTATACTTTGTATAGGTTTGATGTGGTGGGTTATGGCTGTATGACATGTATTGGCAATAGTGGACCCCTACCAGAGTCTGTTGTTGAGGCCATTACGCAGGTAAGCAGTTTTTCTGGTGCAGCTCATTTATGTTAGCTGTTCTCTGCTGTGTGCTGTTCTGAGCTGTATTATACTGTGGGTTGACTTTTTCAGCTCTGTACAAAGTAAATTCAGTCTATATTCTTTTGGGAAGTGGGAAGTGTTTTGGGATTGTTCAGGAGACAGTTCTGTGACTGGTCATTGTTGTTGCAGTGCGGTGAGGCTCTGCAGACTTGTTGTGTGTGTGGATTCTGCAAGAGCCTGACCTATCTTTGTCTCAAACTCCATGTTATAGGGAGACCTTGTGGCAGTGGGTGTGTTGTCTGGCAATAGGAATTTTGAAGGGCGTGTCCATCCCAACACCCGTGCTAACTACCTGGCCTCCCCACCGCTGGTGATAGCCTACGCTATAGCAGGGACCATCCGCATCGACTTTGAGAAAGAGCCTTTAGGTAAGACAGTGTTGGGATGCTTCTTCTCGCAGCTTATGAACTAGACTCTTGGGAATTAAGCGCTTCAGAAACATTTGTCCTAGGGAAGAGCTTTGAAGTACTAAGTACCTGTGGGACACAAATTATACAATTGTTAAGAGTCAGAGCAAGAAGGAGTCAGAGATGATGGAGAAAGAATAATGCTCTGGCTTGGCTTCCCCCTAATTCCACTGGATCATATTTTTTGTTATTTCAGGGTAGTAGATTTTCAAAGACCTTCAAGAAGGTTCTCTTCAAGAACCTTCAAAGAGCCTTTCCAGCATAAATGATTTTATAAATTGTTCTGGAAGGCCATTGGAAGTCACAAAAGAAGAGTTATGTACAGGTATTACCAAGTTTGTGACTCAGTTTTCTGTTAGATCCTTGCAAGTGAAATAAAGTGTGTCCTGTGAGTGTTACAAGGAACACATAGCCGGAGAACATCGTGGTAAACTTTTCTTTCTTCTTAATGAAAAATATATGCAACAAAATTGACAATATCATTTTATACAGGAATAAATGCTTCAGGGAAGAAGATTTTCCTGAAAGATATCTGGCCAACAAGAAATGAGATTCAGGCTGTTGAGCGTCAGTTTGTTATTCCTGGGATGTTCAAGGAGGTCTACGAAAAAATAGAGGTGAATTAATCCTCTTGGCAGTATTTGATTGATGTACTCTGCTATTCTGAAGATATTAAATAAGATGATTATGATAATGAAATTAACCTTTCTCATGTCTAGGTTTTGCTCTTGTTCTGACAGATATTCCAATGAGTTTTTTTTTTTTTTTAAATCTTCTGGATAATTAATTCATTCTTTCAGACAGCCATGTTTTGAAAATTGCTCCTTACAGTATTTTTAAGGTAACGTGATATGTTACTGATATGTAAATACTGATATGTAGATGATATGTTTTCAACAGCCACCCCAGCTGATACTAGAAGGTGGAATACTCCAGCTTCACAGATGTTTGATTTTTTTTCAGCTGACATAAAATTCATTTGCATTAACTAATAGGATTGATATCGGGAAAAACACCTGTACTTCATAATAACTTCCTATAAATCTTTCTCAAGTTTTGAAACAAAATATTCTTATTGTTTTTATGTTAGGGAAGCTTCTTAAAATTACTTAAAAAACAATAGACAATTATAAAGTGTTACCTGTGTACATAATAGAGGTTATTCTCAAAAAACAGGATGAATGTCTCTTCTTTTGTAATGAAATTAGGATTTTCCTAAATCTTTTAATAGATAGAATCATTAAAAACACCCCCAAAAATAATGTAGATAGTTATTTTAGCATTTGCATTTTCCAAAGTGCTCTAAGAAATACATAAGTCTTTTTCTAAAGTTTAATTTGTAATTTTACCTGGATTCTGAAGTAATTTTGTTGCTTCTGAAAACTTAGAAGTCAATGAAAGGATTTTGTATGTTTTTCAGACAGTAAACAAAGCTTGGAATGCCTTAGATGCTCCTTCAGATAAACTGTATACTTGGAATCCCAAGTCTACTTATATCAAGTCTCCTCCTTTCTTTGATGGTCTGGTACGTATGTGCTTTCTCTTTGAATCAAGCCAAAGTGTGCAGTGATTTTGACTCATATTGAAGGAGAAGGAAAGCCACTTCAAGGGGCCTGAGAGGATTCATAAAAGCTTATTGAGGCCTTGGTTTTTAAATGTTAGAATTCTGCTATTGTGTTCATTTTAATACAAAGGCATGAGTGAATCTCAAAATTGTAAGGATTCCCTTTCACTTCAGGGCTCTTGAAAAGTCTCCTTTTCCTTTTAAGTTGAAATGCTTCTAAATGTTCACAAAGCAAGCGAAGAAAAGCAGCAAGAAATTAAATGCACTGTTTTGCCTGCTTGCATGTTGCACCAAATAGTTCAGTGTTTGAATTGGTAATTCAGTGCCATTTAAAAGTAAATGTAGACTTTAAGGCATGCACATGTCTAGGAATTCTCAATTTTCATTCATGTGTCATGGGAAGCCTTGGCTGTTTTTTTGTCTGCTGTATTTTCTTCATGCATGAACTTGCTGGCAGACAGCCAGGGCATCATATTTGTTCAAGAACATAAAGATTTTTAATTGTGTTGGATTTTTTCTTTCTCCTAATCTGTATAAAAAGGGAGACTTCATTTTGCAATTTCCACTTTTTTGAGAAAGATAAAGGAATTATTTTTCATACATTAATTGTTTTCTTCTTATTTATGATGGCTTAGACTTTGGCTCTTCAGACCCCAAAAACAATAGAAGGTGCTTATGTCCTGTTGAGTTTTGGGGATTCTGTGACAACTGACCACATATCTCCAGCTGGGAACATAGCAAGAAATAGTCCTGCAGCCCGTTATTTGACCAGCAGAGGGTAAGCACTGCTTATTGTTCTTGTCATTCATTGGGAAGAGAAAACAAACCACTAGTGTTATGCCATGTAACAGGCACAGATACCTTCTGTCTGTTCATGTACACTTGCATACCTTGACAGCTGCCCGGACAACATATAAATTAAGAAAGAAAAGCGTTTCTGCTACTTCAGCAGCTCTCACTAAGTGTAAGAAGTAGAATAGTGTGTACATCTGTTATCCCTGTAGAGTTAAAGATTTTTTATGGAAATAGGGGAAGAAAAGTAGCCTGTGCATTTATTCATAAATAAGGGAATCAAGATTTGTCTCACTATCAAAGCAAAATGACTGTTTTCGTTAGTGCCAAAATGAGTTTTATATTAATTTTTTCTAGTGTGTGCAACTATTTCACATATCTAGGCTCTTAGGCACTACAGAACATCCAGAAGTTTAGGTTTCAGTGCAGCTGCAATAACTGGCAAATCTGTTGTGATTGGAGTCTTGTAAAATGTTCATCTTTTTCGATGGCCAGTCTGTCAGTTTAGTACTTGGGGTTCAACTTAAGGCAACACAAGGACTTACCAAGTTGACTTATTCAGACTTCACAGGCAATATAATGCTTTTATTCTCTGATTTTAGCACTTCTTACAGCTTCAGTGGTGTTTTGAGCAACAGCACTGACATAAAAACTCACTAGACCTAATAATTTTGGAAAGAGAATAGATTAAAACAGTGAAGAAGATTGAAAACCAACTGCTCTGGACTCTCTGACCCCTGCCATCAGTAACTTGGAAATCTGAATAGTTCTACATGCATTACAAAACAGATGCTGTATGTCATAGCTGCAGTTTGGATGTAGCCCAGTGCAAGCAGTCTAATTTTCTATCACATTCTAGTGCATTTTTTGTTTGCTGGTTAGGCTGCAGTGATGAGTGCCCTCATTCTCATATTTCTGTTTGCAAGTGAAATTTTTCTTCTGTAGTTCTAACTTGCAGGAGAGATTCTTGCTGCGTTTTAGATATTTAGCACAGTGCTCTGCCATTGTTCTAGATGCTATAGTAGTATAAACAATGAGGATCTTTGGGCACCAGCTATTAAGAAAAACATGGTGTTGCATCTGCTGACTTAATGTGAATTATATCCTTGCGTCACTGTTGGATACTATTTCTAGGGCAAGAGTTGAGAACATCATGGAAGCTGCTTTTTCTGACCAAACTGTAGCTATGTGTAAATTACTTTTCCTTCAAAACATCTCAAAGGTGAAGTACTAGCTAACTGGGTGCTACAGCTAGGCTGGGAACTACACACATACTTGCCTCAGAAACACCATTTTATTACTTCCTTTTTTTAGAGCAGAGTGCTTTTAGTCCAAAACTAACACAGTTTCCTTTCTTCTTTTCCCTTAATAGCTTGACTCCTCGAGAGTTCAATTCTTACGGCTCCCGCAGAGGGAATGATGCTGTCATGGCCAGAGGGACATTTGCAAACATTCGCTTGGTCAACAAGTTTATTGATAAACAAGGACCTCAGACAATCCACTTCCCTTCTGGGGAAACTGTAAGTACACATGCTGCTCTAAACTGTGGCTTACTCACAACAGAGTGGATTAGTGCTGGCTTTCCTTCTTACCAGCTTAGGTCATTTACTTCAGTACCTTTTAAGTAAAACTAATTGAGGGGGCAGGAGCTGACTCAGGGAAGCAGTCACATGTACCTATGCAATATGGTCCTTTCAGGCGTATCAGTTGAGAATGTAACCATTGTAAAAGCACCAATGGAAGGTGCAGGTTTGTGTTGGGAAGGAGATCGGGCTAGAAGCCACAAAGTGCTGTGTGGTCAATATCCTTAAACTGCTGTTTGGTGGAAGTTGTGGGCTTCAATTGTTTATGTGGGGACACTTTTTTTCCTCCTTTCCCTGGAACTGTGATTCCGCTCGCAAAAACTTTACAAAGCATTTGGCATTTTTATTCCAGCTGGACGTTTTTGATGCTGCAGAAAGATACAAGCAGGCTGGTCATCCTCTGATTGTGCTGGCTGGGAAGGAATATGGTGCAGGAAGTTCTAGAGACTGGGCTGCTAAAGGACCGTTCCTCTTGGTGAGTGGCTACAGTAAACTAGGCGGACAGTGTTAACAGTGCATTTATTTGTTAGTACGACTAGCTTATGACAAAATCCTGGGTAACTCATTCTCACTTTTGGTGTCTCAAAATAGAGATATTTTGAAATCTCAGCTGCCTCCAAGAGATACAGTAGAGTTGACAAAAGCTATTTAATATTAATAGCTCTTGTTCCGACTGGAAGGCTTGACTAATCTTCATCTAGAAGTCCATAAGGCCAAACTTGAAAGGCCAGTTTCTATACTTCCACTTCCAGTAGCCTCATAAGCCATAGGTCTGCTTTCAGCAGCATCTGTAAGCTCACTTAGCAAGGAAACAAGAAAGTGTAAGAGAAGAGTATCAGTGAAAATTAAATTTAGCACAGCTTCACCACGGGAGCCAAATCCAGATCCATATACAGTGAAATACCTGATTCTTTCTTTGTCCGTCCAGTCTTACACCGTTTACATAAAGAACTCTGATTCAAGCTTTCTTGCATTATTAGAAAAATGCACAAGAGAGTTGGTATTTAAGTTCATCTAGGTTTTTGGAGGTTTTTTTCTGGCAATGAGTTTTTGTGTTAACTGTATTAACATGTCAAATTTTCAAAATTAATTAAACTGCACCCTGGTGCTTATAAGAGGGCAACACTGAATTAGGAACAGTAATGGAAATGACTAGTGGTGCACTGCGTGAGACATGTTAAAGTAGATGCAGGATTCCTGAGAAAATGTTTTACTTTTTTGAGTCAGGCTTCTTTTAGAGAGGTGTGAAAGTTAATGTACAATCAATTCATCCTGGACAGTTTGCTGTCAGACCTGCTGACTCTACCAGTAGCTGGTAAATGAAATGGAGGGAACCACAAACAAACCAATTTTCTTCTTGTGAGTACAGAAAGACTGTTCTGAACCATGAAATAACTCAACCTGTTGTGTATTTCCAGGGTGTCAAGGCTGTGCTTGCTGAAAGCTATGAGAGAATTCATAGAAGCAACCTAGTAGGAATGGGAGTGATTCCTCTGCAGTATTTACCTGGAGAGGATGCAGGAACTTTAGGACTCACTGGACGGGAGCGTTACACTATTATCATTCCTGAAAACCTAAAACCACAGATGAATGTCCAGATTAAGGTATGAGACACCTAAGTGATGAATTTTCTGAATCACTGTAATTTTACTCAAAATTAACTTTCTCTTCAAAACATATGCTTTGTCATATGGCAGTGAGATTAGCTTAAAATAGGGAGAAGAATTGAGATGGTGAAGGAGATTAAAATAGTTATTCTAATAGGGGGTTAAACTTGAGGAGGGTAGAATTAGGTTAGATACAAGGACTAATTTGAGATGAGGCACTGGAACTAATGCTTGGAGAAGCTGTGGATTCCTTCTCCTGGAAAGGTTCAAGGTCAGGTTGGATAAGGCTTTGAGCAACCTTCTCTAGTGGAATATCCCCCAAACCATGGGGGTTTGAACTAGGTGGTCCTTAATGTCCCTTCCAGCCCAAACCGTTCTGTGATTTACTATGGCAGGACATAAAAGCAGTATGCTCAAACTGTTTAAATTAGCACAAAGCCATCCTGTAGTCTGGACTAACCACTCAGAGTCCACTATAAAATTCTCAGTTATAAATGAAGCAGCAAGTGCAAAGAGACTCCATACTGGGTTTGTTGTGGTTTATCTTAAACCACTTTCCTGTCAAGCAGCTTCCTATAGTTTAGTGTGGATAGAAGCATTGGTGCCTGTTCACTTTTGCTTTCTATCACAATTTTTAAGATAGCAAAACTATGCTAGTCGTCCTTATTTTACTATGATGTCAAGTAACATGTGCAAGGTTCTGCTCCTTGAATGACTTTCTTTGATCCTAACAGCTGGACACTGGGAAAACCTTTAATGCCATCATGAGATTTGACACGGATGTGGAGCTCACTTACTTCCACAATGGTGGCATTCTGAACTACATGATCCGGAAAATGGCATCCTAATAAAAAACAATAAAGCAGAAAGGTCCAGGTACAAACCTGTTTCTCCTGAGCGCAATTAAACTATAGTAATCATGCTAAAGTGTGAACCATGAAATGAACAATTTTTTTTCTGTGGATTGTATTAGAAGGCTTGTTTACAGTGCTGAATTTTTCTGTGTATCAGGAAACTGGACACACCCATATAAAGTAAACAGCACTTATAACTGTTTTGTATGACAGTTGGCTTGACTTACCGTAGAATACAATGCAAAAGTCATGAAAATACTGCTGGCATCTGTAGAACCATTGAAGATCACATGCTGATTTCATGTATTTGATCCACTTTGTTTGACTCTGAAGTTAAGTTCTATGCTCATATCAGTGATCCTAGAAATTAACTGACAGTATAAAAAATTTTTATTCCTTCCTATTACCTGACACTGACTTGCTTTCTTATTCAGCTAAACAGAATCTGAATCTAATATTAAAATTATTTAGCTGTTTATTCATTTTAAAAAATGTGAACTCTCTTTAAAATCTAAGCCTTTGTGGAAAGGTGGACTTATTGGGGATATTTCTAATAGATAAAATTAAATTTATTTTTAAAAAGTTTGGTGGTTCTGTCATTTTATCCCTAGTGTTGTGATGCAGAGCAAAACTTCAACTTACACTCTTCTCATTGTCCCTGTAGGAACAGAATCATATGAGTCTTGGCTTTTCATTTATTTTAATTCTAGTTTCTTTGACAAGTTTGCATGAGCTAGCATGAATACAAATACTGTCAGACACTGTGAGTCTTCTGTAACCTAAGAGAATACTGGCATGGTACAATCCATCTGTTTTAGTGCCGTCAAGAAGACAATCTCCACACTTTCAAGATCCTCATCTGCAATTTCTTTGTCAGTTAGCAACCAGTAATTACATTCATGCACTCAATGCATCAGTGACTGCCCAATCAACAGTGCCATGTGAATATATTTACAGGCATAAATTAATCTTATTCATAGATAAATAATTCTCACTCTTAACTGTATTTACAGCAACCGCCACAACAATTAATATAATGGAGAAATTACTTCCAAGTAATTTCCTAATGTGTTTGTAGTGCAGTCAGGTCTGGCTGTTTCTGGATAAAAAACAACTGTTAAAACAGTTATGAAAGAAGAGACTTCAGGAGTGCACAAAGACTGCACTGTACCTGAAACATGCTATTGCTTGATAGTGGCTCCTCTAGTAAATCCATCAGAGGCCCACCACAATCCTGCAGGGCCTGAAATGTCTCTCACAAGGAGAAGCTGAAAGCTGGGTCTGTTTAGTCCAGTGATGGGAAGGCTCAGGGATATCTCTGCTGTTTGTGTACAAATATCTGAATGGAGGGCACAAAAGAATATGCAGCCAGGCTATTTTCTGTGTTGCTTTATGACAGAGCAAGAAGCAGTGGGCTCAAACAGTGTGAAACACAGGATGTTCCCTGTGAACAAACACTTCTTCACTCTGAGGGACCAAGTACCAGTGGGAGGAGATTGCCAAGAGAGGTCTTGGTATCTCCATCCTTGGAGATGTTCAGATGCTGTCTGGACATTTTAACATTGTCCTGTGCAATCCCTTGGATCACAAGATGACTTTTAGAGGTCCCTCCCAGCCATAGCTGTTCTAAGATTCTGTGAACATAGTTAATATGGTAGTAATCTTAGTAAGAATTATGCAATTTCAGCTTCAGGGTTTTTTTTGAAAAATCAGATATTCTCAAAGGCCACAGAGTACTGGTGTTCTTCCTCCACCCTCCCATCTTCGCTGAAGCAGTGTACTGAAAGAAAGGCTTCTTGTATCAAGCTAAATTCTTATTAATATGTTATCCCATCAACCTTTAGTACTTAGGCTGAATTGCAAAGTTTTAGTGTGAAATCCTTGTGTTTTAAGAGTAGGCAAATATCAAAACCTTTCAAGTTCAACTGCCCAGAAGTTACTACTATAAACTGGAATTTTGGACTGATTTTTTTTTTAATGCCCGAAGTCCCAAAGCAGATGGTCCTTTCACAGAGCAACTTGATACTTAAGAACTGTGATTTTTCCACGTACTTTTAATCTGACAGTGCTAAATCAGCCTTTTTCAAAAGTATTTTGTTCCTAGTATTTTTGGAGGGGAGGCATTATCTAAACCATAGATCATCTTAATTCATTGTTCTATGTTTCCTTTTAGTTAAAAACTAAGTACAGAGGAAGTTATTGTAGGACTGAGATTCAGCCTTCCTGTACAGTGCATACAGCTTTCACAGTAAAAGCCATGGATTGAGGTGGAACATGAAGCAGTGCTTACAAAATTCTTTTGCTTTTAATGCCACACAACACTTTACAAGAACAACACAAGCCTTGCTGAGTAGGATTTAGGCTGGTTAAATTAATTTTTGAACTCATAAATTTAGGTTCATTTTTTTTAAACTCTTAAATTAGGTTTGGGGTGGGGGGTTTGTGTTTTGGTTTTGGGTTTTTTAAAATCAGTTCTGGTGTTTTGTAACATAATTCTTGCACATACATACCTTACCACATTGTCAAACACACAAATTGAACTTAAAATACATTTGGTTTTGGTTCCAGAAATACCGAATACTAAGCTCATTGAAGATGTGTGGAATCAGCAGGTGCTTTTAAGTGTTAAAGTACAACATTTCATAACTCTGTTGGAATTTCTGTTTTTCCCAGGGAAGTCTGGGATCTGGGTAAAGAGGACAGATTTGAATACACTAATGCCTATACTTTGTAAGAATGCTAGATCAGCTCTGATAGGAAGCTTACGGTATTTCCAGTGTCTTGAGAGAATTTAGGTGACAATCCATGAAACAGGGCATCCCGGTAAGTGCTAATCCCCATCAAAACTGAGCTGCCTCCCATGATCCAGTGCACTTTGTCCCTGTTAGGAGTTGTTCAGTTCAGCAGCACTGGAGGGTGCCCATTCTGCAACTTGAGCAACAGCAACTTGATCAAGGTGCAGTGATATAAAAAAGTGCTACCATTTTAATCACAAGGATGAATCCCCAAGAGGGCTCTGCCCTACTGCATTTCTTACTGTTGCAGAAGCATTTCCTATTAAAGATAGATTTAAGAGATGTAGTATCTTCCTTACAGAAAAGTTACTGGACGTTTTTCTTTCAATTTTATATATCAACATCTAAAACATTAAAAGTAACTTTTTTAAAAGTTTCAAAAGTAGCTAGAGTACTGCCTGAAGTGCTAGTAAGCCATGCTGTTCACAAGGATGTGCAATCCAACTACACACTAACAGTATTAAAGAACATGCTGATTCGCATCTCAGTTCTTGAAAGTGTAGCCTATTACCTAAAGTTGGGTGTTAGTCACTCAACTTCATTTATTTTTTTTCAGACCAGGCTGCTCACAGCCATAATTATTTGTATCTATACACCGAGGCACATATTTGTCCTTCTAGTGAAACTTCTGGTGAAATATTTCATTATATAGCAAATACTGGTTTTAGTGGCTTTACCAGCCTTTTATAATCTAGCCAGAGGTGGGTGAGGGACCTAGCATAAAGAACGAAAGTTGTTATAGAAAACTGATCATTGATCATTGCTGCTCTTTCAGCATAGGGCCCTAGAACAATATATCCATTAAAATGTTGAGTTCAGCTGGATGTTTCTTCATCAAACTCCTTCAAAGACAAATTAATACTTTTCCATTTCTGAAAATCCATTTGTGTCCCTGTTTCAACATCCTCTAGTACAAAGCTTCTGATTTTGATCACTGGTAGATTATCAAATATCTTGTACTTCACTATGATCCCCCAGTCATGCTGACACTCAGTATTTCGGCAATGCATCTTGCTTTTTTTCTCAAAACCATCAAATGGAGAAGGTTTCCTGTGGGGCTTTGTTGTATAACGCTCCTTGAATGCATCACCTAAGACAGTATGATGAGATTCCTGAAACACATGCCAGAAACACTTAAGATTAGAAACAACATTCCTCATTTTTTCTTGTCATTCCCCTTCCCTTCTCTAATACATATTCTCCCTGTTAAGGCACTTGCTGTCACATCCAGGAGGCTCACCTTCCAGCCTCTTTGGCTCATTGCTCTTTTCTTTCCCCATTCATGGAATACCAGGTACTAGAAGGACCCAGACCCAGGCTCATTAAAAAAAAAAAAAAAATTACTGTGTATCCCCAGTTACCAGCTTACAGACATTTGAACTTAGTAAGCTTTTTAAAAACTGTGTTTGCAGTATTTGAGCCATGTCCCTGAAACTAAGAGAGTAATTCAGACAATGGACAAGTTTGAGAGACTCCTGTTTCCCATGACAGGTCATGCAATTACTTCAGAGTGGTAGAAAAAATAACCCTAACAAGATGAAGGAGTTACAGTTATTGTTTATAATATATATAATAAAATATTAAAGAAATTAACAGCCTTATTTGAAAGCATATTTACAGTCTGAGCTTAGGTCTAAAAATGATAGATCCTCCAAAAATGCAGTTTGTAGGGACTATTTAGAAACGGAGGTGTTATTTTCAGAGTGCTAAGCAAACACCACTTACTGAAGAGTTTTCTGAACTCTTGGGTCTATTTGCACAGGTATAGGTGATAAGCCAGAAGCACAAAATAGAGTAAAAGTCAAAGGTGCTTTAGATAGCCCTTGTTTTTTGTCAAAGAAATGTAACCAAGTTTTCACAAAGCTGAGCTATTCCCAACTCCTTGCAGAGTTGGGAATAGCTCAGCTATAGTGAGCACCCTCTACATTCCAAAAGCAGCTGGTAAAAACAAACAAAAATTTGGCAAGGGCCTGAAGGCAGCCATGGCAATGCTCAGCTGTGGCCTGAGGCCCCTCATCACATTGCATCTGCACTTTTCAGAGAAGTGCAAATAGAAGCAGCTTCAAAAGAACAAAAAAGGAGAACTATAAAGGCTCAAAGCCCTCAGAAGAGCCTCTCTTCCATGATCACCACTTTATGTGTGTAAAGATTATCGCCTTCTTTTTTCTACAAAGAAACTATGCATGTTCAGAAAGAGTACAATCATAATGTCCCCAGGACATACAGAGAAGCAATGTGAACTGCACCTACAGAATGGAAAACAAAATAATACTGAAGAACTGTAGGGCTTTTCTTGTGAAACCATGATTTACCTTGTTTTAAAAACTCAACTTGACCCATAAGACAAGGAGTTTGTAAGCTGATCCCAGTACTTTGCGTAGATAATTTTCAGTCAACAGAAATTGTGGGAGAAATATCTCAACAGCAAAGAGACTTCCCTCTGATGCTAATCAGAGAAGTAAATATACAGCAGTAACTCTAGAAGGTTATGTAGTTGAAGATCAGGGGTTTTTCAACAAAATTCATGAGAAGGACTTCAGAAGGGCTTCAGGAAAACTGAACTGATTCTTACCGCATCCCGTATTTGTACACGTTGGATAATGTCATATTACATCATATCATATCATATATCATATCATATCTCATATCATACTACTAGAAGTAGTCTCAACTGTTCCTGTGGTTTTCTGATTTACTCAGAATTTCTATTCTCCTCCGGTTTGCACAAAATAACCACTTCCACACTGATAAACAATGCAGTTAGTTCAATAATATTGACTTCCTTGGTGATCATGGATATAGGTTCCTGTACAGAAACATACCTTTATAATTCTGATGTCATCTGTACTGCAGACATATGCTTTGCATTTTCCACACAAAAGATTTTTTTTCCCTTCTACTATTTCTTGTTTTGTTTTGTTCTTCCTGGAATCTCGTACCATCTTTTCCTTCATTTGCAGGCCACGTATCTGCAATAAATAAATAAAAATCAAGATCATTATGAAATGAAGTCCCACTGTCAGCCTAAATGTGACTTTGGGCATGTAACATCTAGGAACCTATTACTTAAAGCACACAAAATGAAACACACTAATGTTCTGTCAACTCATAAAAAGACAGAACAGGGTACATTTGTCAATTTAGAATGCAGGGCTAGAATGAGACTGTGTGATGAACAGCTCCCCTCCAGCCCCCAACAGCCCCTCTGGTCTTAAGGCTGGTATGTCAATGTGAACTCTTAAGACATTTGAGACCCAAAACCCAATTAACACTGCTGCTCTGGGAATCTCATGGTTTGGAAAGAAAGAACAAAGACCGCCGAAACTGCAGGCAGAGAAAGAAGGAACAACGCACAGCCTGTAGCTGAGAACCAAATGCAGAAATGGAATCCTCCAAGAAGAAGTAGAGGCAACTGCACCAAGCCTTGGAGGTAGGAGAAGAAATGTTGTAAAGACCAGGGGCCCTTGGGCACCCTTTGTTGCACAGCTCAATCTCTGAAAGCTTGTCTGGAAACAGGGTGATCTGTGAGTCCAAGGGGGTAGGGGAAAGCTCTGTTAGTTAGCTCTCCCATACCCCCTTGGACTCACAAATCATCAGTTAGTAGTACCTGCCACTAGCTTATTCCAGGCTTCCCTGAGCCCTGGGGAATACCACTGACACCAGTCACCAGCTGTATTTAACTACAGTCACTCCCACTCTCTGGGCCCAGCCACTTTTTTAGCCAGCAAAGACTGCACCCATGCAAGCCATGAACAGCCAGTTTCTCCAGGAGAATGCGGTGATAAATGGTGTCAAGGTCCTTACTGAAGTTCAGAGAGACACCAAACACAGCCTTCCCCGCATCCACTTAGCCACAGGATGTGACAGGCCACACCGTCGCAGAAGAAAATCAAGCTGCTCAGGCAGGACCTGCCTTTCTTGAACCCTTCCCAGGTGGGCCTGATCCCTGGTTGTCCAGTACGTGATGGATAATACACTTAAGGTGATCTGCTCCCTAATGCTCCCTGGCACCAAGGTCAGGCTGATGAGGCTGCAGTTCCCTGTATCCTCCTGGTCCGTCTTGTAGATGAGTGGTCACACTGACCAACCTCCAGTCACCTGAAAAGTGCTGGAAAGTGGATAGATGAGCTCTTCCACCAGCTCTCTCACTACACTTGGGTGGATCCCGTGTGCCCCCATAAAATTGTGTGTGTCGCAGTGGTGTAGCAAGTCGATAACCAGTTCCTTTTGGATTATGGGGCCTTCATCCTGCTCCCTATCTCTGTCATCCAGCTCAGGGGGCTGGATATCCTGAGAACAACCAGTCTTACAGAGTCAAACAAGGCATTAAGAGCCTCAGTCTTTTCATCTTTGTCCCTATGTGAGATATCCAATAAAGAATGGGGATTTCTCCTTAGCCCTTGGTGATGCTCCATATGAATATCCAGTTGGGATTTGGCCCTCCTGATTTTCAGCTGCAAAACATCACAATATCATTGTATACTGTGCCCAAGACAGCCCCAAACTCTTACCCATGAGTCCTCTTTCCATAAGCAACAGGTTATAAATTCTACCTCTCACTCTTAAGTTTTTTGCAGTTACTGTACAGTTGATATTCACAAAATGGCAGTACACAGTATCCCTTCTCTGCTGACCTAGCCTTTGTCAGAAATCAAGTACAGTGAACATTTCCTTTGGGTTATCACTTGGCCCTCATAGAGCCCTAGTAGGTGAAGGTTGATACAGATTATGCCTTTAAAATTTGAGTACGAAAACTGCACAAAACACAAACCTTTCTTGCAAATGTTGTTTCATCCCAGTTCTGTAGCTTTTCAATAGCTGCATTCATCATTTCTTCCTTGTAACTGTTTCGTTTTTCATTCTCAACCACTTCTGTCTTGCTTGTCACAAGGATGCACTTGCTGTCTCTTGCCCTTCCACGACCTACACAGCAACACATTTTTACTCTTAACAATCTGTGCAAAAATGGCTGCTCTGCCATGAGACTATTAAGCACCGTCTGTATGGCTGCTTTTGTTTGCAATGTTCAGATTCAGACAATTCTGAAGAGCATTCTTCAAAAACAAACCAGAACAAGATACCCCCTTCCAGGTATCCTCATGGATATATGCTAGCCAGTACTATATTGCCTGCTTCTGTGGCCTCCCTGTGCTGAGTTCAGGCATGCTTTAAAATACAATTTTTGTGTAGCACCTTGCTGTCTTCTTGTCATGTAAAAAAAATGTAAAGGAGAAAACTTCATCCTAGTCTTTCTTAATTAGTTTTCAGCCCTGCTAATTGATGTCTAAAAAGACCCAAAATCCCCATATATCACAAAAACCTAAGGAATTGGAAATATTGTGCTGACAAGAACACAGACAACAACAGCAAGCACCTTCTCTTCTACCTGACTATGCCTACTGCCTGCCTGTTTATTAAAGCTGTGACACAGGCAAACTTCAGGGATCTCATACCAGCTTAGCAGTATTTCGGTTATAAAAGTGTTCACACTTTCCTTTGAGCTTTTACTCCACAAAAATCATGACTGTATGTGGTTTGAAACTGACATAACCTCTCTTCTTTGCATCTTTGATGGCTTCTTAATAAAAAACACTGTCCTTTCATCCATAAAAGTCAATTTTGGGCCAATTATTTCATTACAAAACACAGATGAGAAGGTCGCAATACACAAACCCTGAAAGTAGAGTACAGAGTAAGTACAATGGAAATCACTTCACATTAAATTATGATGTTAACTGCTTGGGAAATAGGAAAAATATTGCAGATGCACCCTTAATAGAGCAGGCAGTTTTATGCCACTTAGGAATGTGAAGCAGAAATCAGTATTTGGTGTGGCTCTTCATTCCCCTTTACTGGCCATACTGTAAAATTACCAAATTTAGGGCCAAAGTCTCAAGATTTCTCTGGACAAGCAAGGAAGAAAAACTCAGGGTGTCTTTCTTTTGGTCTTAAATATTAGAGATCTGCACGGGTGAAGGCCTCATGTATCTGAGAGTAGCTGGGTTGGTAATAAACCACCAGGCTGGGGAAGGCCTTCAGAAGCCAAGGCAATACAAGAAATTCCATTGCAGCAGTCCTTTGTAAATTGTCACAGAATGATTTGTAATATTTCTGACAACAGTTCTTCTAGCCATAGTTCTGCTTATATGTTATTGTGAACTTGAGGTATCAGTTCTCAACAGTTCAATAACCTTGTGCAGCATGGCTATTTACCTGTTGTCAGTCAGACAGCAGCAAGGACTTGGCTCTGTGAACAAATTTATCATGTCCCATCATTCACTTGACTTTGCTCTAAAGCACACAGAAACAACAGCAAGGCATGCATGTATTCCTACAGTATTTCCAAGATGCCATTTAGTAGCATTTCATGTCCATTTCTAGGCCAAAACAGGCTTCTACAGAAATAGCTCTGAAATTCCATACCTCTGACTTGGATCATTTTGGTGACATTTCCGAAGTATTCATAGAGCACCACAAGGTTGCACTCGGTAATATCAATGCCTTCGTCAGCAACAGATGTAGCAATTAGCAGTCTGATGTCTTTGTCATTTCTGAATGCATCCAGTACACCCTTCTGCATTGGCAAGGTCATACCTACAGTACCAAGAAACTGTGTCAGCAAAAAAACACTGAAGAGCTCCTTGAGCAAGATACTACATTTGCTTTTACTTAAGTAATTAGAAATTAGTACATCCTTTTGATCTGGAAAACTACTTCAAGTTTAATATGGAGCTGGGTGTACATCATACCTGCTGACCAGGGAATCCTATTGATGTGTCACAGGAATTATCAACCTGGGAAACACCATTTTAAACACAACACACAGATGATCTTTATTGGAGACACCCATGCAGCCTAGTTAGTTAAAACCCAACCTAACTCTGAACTTAAGCCATAGGTAATTCATTTCAGCTGTAGCTTATATTCTATCTTAAAATGTCTTTCTGCCACCAAACACAAAATAAGAGAGGGATTTATAAAAGTAACAGAGATAATATGAGAATTAATCACAAGAAGATATGATAGTGAAGTTTCTAAACTGCTTTTGAACCAGCAGAAGAATCATGCAGAAAAGTATTGTTCACAGTGCTACTGCTGGCTTTAACCAAAGGTTCTGGACAGAAAATGCAAGCATCTCCTTGGGATCTATTCAAAGTCTTCCCAATATGGAAGAATGCAAGTGCAAACCTGCATGACCTTCTTCTGTTGTAAGGGCACATAAGATGAACACAGGAAAAGCAGAACAGTTTTAGCAGCATAGCCACCAGTGGTTTAGCATATCTTAGTGCAAATCTGCATACCTGTTTTCTGATCTCTTCTTCCTTTACCCATCAACACATCTGGCTTTATATGGCTAAGAAGAGGGTTTCCTTCTATCCACTTCTTCAAAGCCTGGAGAGCAAATCAGGGAGTTAGATTCCCTGTGCAGATGAAATGCTAGTTTGTGATAGGTAGAAACACAAAGGCTGGCTAGAGAGCAAGCAGCCTTTCACTGCTAAAAATTTTGCATTTTTCTCTTATAAAATAACAGGTCACTGAATTCTACACCTCCAGCATCAAAGGAAAGTAGTTGCTATTTACAAACTGGGCTTCCACTACACAGTGACAGCAGCACATTCAAACTGCTCTTACAGAAGAACAAAATTCAGCCAAGCTACTGTAGGTTTTTAAATCTAAAATGGAAAGCTGCCAGCAGACGCTTGGTGTTGTTAGTTTGGACTTTAGCGTGCTTTTAATTTTTTTCTGGTCTGCAATTCATCCAGCATGTCTGAATGAAAAGGATAGAAAGGGGGGCTGGGTCATTCAGCTGATAAATCTGTTTACAGTAGACAAGAGCTGGTATTTCCAGTAAATGTTTTAATCTACTCGTGCTAATGATTAGCAGCACATTAATGTTAAGCACAAACCTTTTCTGGGAGCAAGGTATTGTAAGGGGAAAAAACCATCATCCAGCCTAGATTTTTGATCATAGGCAAGTATGAAATAGACCACTGATAAGAAGAGTCCTGAGAACAACTGCTGCACAAAGTTTTTCCTTTGTCTTGATGAAAAACAGGTGCTAGGGCCCAGACCTTCTTTAGGGCTATAGGAACCCTTTGAGAAATGTATAAATACCTCCTGATGTGCAGTCAGTAATGGAGTAGAGCTGCTGATTCATAACACCACTACCTTAAAGCCAAAACTCTTAAAACACATTATATTGTAACACACTTTAGGCTTAAAATAAAAATCTGATGGCTTAATGATCAACTACAACATGTAGTTAGACATCATGACAGACACCATAGCTGTACTGTAGTTTTCAGAAAAAGAAAACTCACTCATCCTGCCTCAGAGCATCAGGGCTTGGGTAGACACAATAAAATAAATTAGAAGGATCAAATACATGCACATTTTTCTATTTCAGATCAAAATGGGAAAGGTAATATGATGACTCATTTTATTTTCCCACTTCCCATTTTAGGAGTTTTAAAAACAAATGTCATACAGCTACTAAGGCTCTTGTCTTGGCAAAGAGAATAGTGCGAGTCTCTGGGTTATAGTGGTATGCTTCATCCAGGATGCAAGCAAGCTCTTCCAACTTTGGATTCTCATTTGACTCATCTTTTGAAAGAGCATTCAGCTCTTGTTCTTTCTCTGAAAGAAAAAAAACAAAAGGTTTCTTGAAAAATTTACCTTTTTTAATGCAGAAAGCAGAATTCCCACACAAACCTACTTTCAGACAGCACACACATTCTCTTTAGCTTATTTTTTTATTTTCTATTCCATTTTTTCAGATGCAAGCAGGGAAATCTGTTGGTTAAATGCAACAAAATCCCCAGAAAAATAACAAATTATGAATATCTCACATTTTGTAGCAAACTTTCATGAGAATTTCTGTGATATACTGTGTATCAAAGACAGCAAGAAAACAAACTCAGCTCTTGCACTATTTCTTCTAAGAAAACAACTGAAGCTCAAGGGGAGACAGACCAGTAATTTAAAATTGCAGTCAACACTGCAACACACCAGACCACAGGCTGGAATATAGCCCACTGCTAACTAAATCAGGTCAGAGAACAGTGACAACCTCTGACTTTCAATAAGAAAAGTACAAGGGCCACCTGTTTCTCCCCAGAAGACTGGCACTGGCCAGCAGGTGAGGCAGTGCACCGAGCAGTGTATGTTGGCTTATCTAAGGCTACCAGCACCCATGATTGTAGACCATCCCCCTACTTGTGGGGCACAGCCATAAGGGCACTGTTGCCTTATCTCCAAGACAGGTATCTAAGAGCTTATTACAGCATCCAGCTACAATTATTACTATTTTATCTGCTTCTGCACTACAAGCTTACAGTCCCAGAAATTCAGCCCCCCCGCACTTGCCCTAACACTGCACTTGCACCCATGCAGTCACCACATCTTCTGGAAAGTGCAGCTTCTGGAAAAACAACTGCACCTACTCTGAAGAAAACATCTGGACCATCCTGGTCCAGCTGGAAGACCATAAGCTCTCATCTCCCCTACAACTGTCACAGGTACTGTGGGAAATACCTTGAAATTTCTCCGTCAGCTGCTTCTCTAACTCTGTAAATGGTCCGTTTTTTACATTTGTGAAAAATTCATTCAGGTAGGCTAAAGCATCTTCAATGCGGGCATCTTCACTGATAATGAGAGCATCGTTGAATTTCTGCTTGGAAAGAGACACAAGCATTTAGGCCTCATTTCCCACGGGGTGGGATGAACACAGATTTTATTTAGCTAGATTAAGTGTTGCAAACTTGTGGTGTTCTTCCATTTTCATGACAACACAAGCACTGCAAAGTCTCCTCTGCACTAATCTGTCCCTGGTGAGTATCACAGAGACAGCTCTTAGCTGCCTTATGCTTTATAGCCTGTGTCAGCCTGCTGCAGTCTTCAACATCCTCACTTAGTGGAGAGGCAAGCACAGATCTCTTCACTGTTGTGACCAGTGACAGGACTCATGGAAACAGCATGAAGCTGAGTCAGGGGAGGTTTAGGTTGGATGTCAGGATTTCACCCAGAGTGGCTGGGCACTGGAACAGGCTCCCCAGAGAAGCGGTCACAACCCCAGCCTGACAGAGTTCAACAAGTGCTTGGACAATGCTTTTGGGCTCACGATGAGCATATCCTCTGCGGGGACAGGAGCTGGACTCAATGATCCTTGGAGGTCCCTTCCAACTCTGCGTATATTCTACAAATCTAAATAGGACAATTGGCCCAAAGTCTGCTTCTAGGTGAACTTTTAACAGAAGGAACAGAATGACTCTAGCTCTGTATGGAAGGAAAGAGGATACACACTTACCCGCAAGTGTTCAGTACAAATGAAAAGGTCTCTACAAATACTGCTCTCCTTCTCCTTGTCTTCCAGTTGCAATAGTCTGCATTTCTTCTGAGTGGAAACTATCCACTGTTCATATCTCTGTGTTCCAAAGTAATTCTTGTTGATTTGGGAGATGGAATCTATTAAAGGAGAGAAAAAAAAAATTGTTCCTCTTGATTAACAAATAAAAAGCATTAGCTAGAGGATAACACATTTCCCACTAATATTGGCTCTAAAAAGCCTAATCAAAAGAACAGTTTTATGATACAATCACAGAACTAGTAAGGTTGGAAGGCACCTGTGGAGGTCTTTAGTTCAACTCTCTGCTCAAAGCAGATCACCTAGAGCAGGTCACTCAATTCAAATGGGCTTTGAGTACTTCCAAGGATAGAGAGTCTACAACTTCTTTGGACAAACTGTTCCAGTGTTTGACCACCTTATGGCAAAAAAGTTCTTCCTGTTGTTTAAATATTTCTATTTGGGCCCATTGACTGTGCCCATTGCTGCTTGTGCCCCACCTCTGGGAACCACCTGTGAAGAGTCTGACTCTGTCTTCTTCACTCCCTGTGTTTCAATTTATACCCAGACACTAGCCTAAAATTAACCCAGTACAATTCAACTGAGGAACATCTGCAGGGACTTAGTAATAAAATCAAAGCTTATCCTGTAAGAAGCCTATGCTATTCAAAAAAACGGCATGCTCCTGGAATTACCACCTGCTCAACAGTTTATATTCATTCACGAAATAGTCCAGAAGCATATTGTCCAGGGGCTGTCCTTGAGGCAGAACTGGGCAGTACCTCTTTGCTGCATACACACTCTGCCTGAATGCTTCATGGCTACAGTAACCACAGGGTCCACAGAAGGGAAGTCACTGCCATTCATGCAAGAGGAGCTGTGATGCAAAATAAGCTTCAGAAGTGTTTGCTTAACATAACACACATTTTGAAAATCTCTGTTCTTTGATCAGCCTTCTTGGGTTTGGGTTGTTTTGATGGGGATTTCTTTGGTTGTGTGGCTGTTTTAATTCTCCTTCTTGCCCCAGAATATAATTCACTCTCAAATATCTGGGAAGTGGAGGGCGGGGGGTAAATCTAGAACTGACGCAAACAGGTTTAAGGCACTGCAGTCAGTGTGCAAAAAACAGTCTAAACACAGACAACGTCCTTTAATCCAGAACTGGAGAGACCAAGGCTGATCCTGAGCATATCCATTCATGCAAGGGGGTCTCTGCTCTATACCTCCTTCTACTCTCCATTTTTTTTATTAATGCTACTTACTGGACATCACTTAGGAACTCTGCAAAAGCAGAAAAGATCAATTTATTTCTGAAGGGTTATAGAATTAATCTGCTAATCATGAGAACCATTTTCTTTTCACAATCATACCTCTCCTCTCTGCAAACCTTCCCACCAGAGTAGCTCCTGAAGCTGGAACCCTACTGACAACTGTTTACTTTCTTGGGCAGCCATATCCTCTTTCCAGTGATGTTTATGTTGCACAGATCCTACCCTGAAACATTACCTCAAAGGCCTTTCAAAGGAAAATAATGGAGACCTGGTAAAAAGTGGAAATAGGAGTACCCAGAAGCATAAAGAGGACAGAATGGCCACCAGAAAAAGTGTCCAGGGCAACTCTAGAAATAAACTCAACTCCAAGTGCAACTTGGAGACCAGAGAAAACACAAGTAGTGTCAGAGCAGCAAGTGTGAAAATTAACTTTTGCTGTAAGGGAAAAATTACAACATTCAGAGTAATACCACTGTGACATTTCTTATTTTCCTAACAGAGACAGATTGGGTGTAGAAGATTTGGAGAAATCTTTAAATAAGAACACAAAGGTATTACTCATGAAAGAAATCCAGCCTGCTGCATTTTGAATGCAAGCCCTTTTGTTTCAGATTCTTTAAACTCAGAAGGATCTGACACTGTCAAAAACACACTGTTTTTAGTTGCATGTGACAGACTGAAATTCAAATAAAAAAGTTTATGATTGTCAAACTAATCAGGTATAACAGGAAAATATTGATTCTTGTATTTGTAATCTCTTATGTAGGAAATATTAGTTAAATGCAACTAAAAATTAAGGCAAAAGGAAGTGAAAAAATAGTTTCTGTAGCAGCTATAAGGATTCACACTGATTTAATCAAATACTGAACTGCAATACAGGCATATTACAGCATCTTACCCACTGAGTAAATCTTCCTCATCAACACTTCTGTCTCAGACATCAGACCTGAGATAATGTCTGCAAAGTGATTCTGAGCTCGCATTTTAACCCATCTGATATCTAGAGAAGAGAAATATAAGTCAGTCTACTAAGTAAAACATTCCCTTGGGAAGCACAGAACAAACTCTTGTCTAGACGAATGCTACACATGGTGCTCCATGCAATCACAATCAAGTTTACTGCTAACGAGCACTCCAGGTACACAGAAATAAGCAGCCCCCAGTCCTCACTGGCAGACCTGAATAAAAACTAGAGCTGGTGCATCAACAGCAAAGAGAAAATATGCCCAAGTGGGCACTGCCTTACTGCAGGACAAGAGACTGCAAGCCTCAGCTTCTTCCAAGCTAGCGGGAAAAAAGCTCCAGCTTAGTTTTAAGCTTTTATCTTAATCTAAATAAAGGGCAATTTAGTAGCTGTCATAATCACGGTGCTTTGCAACTCAGAGGAAAATAAAAAGGAAGTTTGCTTACGTGTTTCTGGCTTGTTTTGAAACCTCTGCAGATCTTCTTTGTTCTTTCTGACAGTGGATATGGCCTGTATGTCAAGGTAGGAGCAGAGGGTACAGATGTGCTCTATAGTTTCATTAGTGCTCTTGGCATTACCAACTCCAACAGAAGCAGTTAAACCTACAATCTAAGCACACACATGAATAGCAGTGGTTGCTCCTTCGTCACAAATGGAATAAAACCAGGAGACATTATTACCAGTCACCAAATTGCCACCATCTTAAAAAACAAGGAAACAAAACAGGCCAGAGAAGTACACAAGAAGCAGGCACAAATACTTAAGAACCAAATCCTGTAGGTACTCATGCATACTCCAAGGCACTCCAACTTCTAGGATTTAAACTTAAAATAAACTATCCAGCCACTTAAATCCATAACGAGCTGTATCTGTCAGTGCTTGTCATACAAAGGAAGAGCAAACCCACACCCAAACCCATCCTTTGATTCATTCAGAGATGTCTCCTCAGCTGGATGAAAATCTCATGCCAGCAGAGGCACTGGCCCCATTTTATTGGGCAGAAAACAGCAACAGAGAGGTAACAAGCAGATTACTAAATTACATGCTTTCTTCCCATTTCAGCTTTTCCATTTTCTCTCAAGTACTCCAATCTTTGCTATGCTTGATCAGTCTCCTTTGGTAGCTGCAGGGAAGATGTATCATGGGAAAAATGCCTGGAAGTGTCCAAGGATGAAAAAATGCCCCAGATGCTACCATTTCCATCTGCAGCTGTTGCTAAATGGGAGTTTGAACTGGATCAGCACAAAAGGCAAGACCTTGCTGACTGCATTGCAAAACACTTTCCTCTAATGTTTCCACCGCTGACGGGCTGGGCCTTACCTGAGGTAGCTGGTTTGCAGAGGAGTCAAATTTATGATCCAGGTATCTGGTCATCAACACATTGTAAGGGTGGTTGCCTGTAGTGTTGTGGCACTCATCAAATATCATCAGAGTGAAGACAGAGAGGGAGCTAAGGATCCCTTTCTCCATGCTATTCACAAGAATCTGGGGCGTTAACACAATGATGTCACTGTCCTGTATAACATTCTCTATAGAGATATTTGCAACTGTTTCACCACAAATTCCTTGAACAGAGTATCTGGAAAGAAGATGCAAGAAACAGGGTAAGAAAAAGGCCATGGAAAGCTAGAAAATTGGGCTTTTCAGCAAGGTTGAAAGGCAGCTTCTAAGTTTCAAATGTCAAAGAGTTGGAGCTGGCAGTTTCACCATAGAAGCTGAGAACAAAAAAAAAGAGCTGAGGGTAAATAACTGGATTTTCAACTACCATTAACAAAAATATGTAATATTTGAGGAATTATTAACTTGTACATTTAAGCTGCATTTTTCAGCTCACATATAACATCCCTTTCGTGTACATGTCTGGCATCATGGGACTGCTTCTGCCCAGCAGCCTCCTTTTCCCATAGCTACAAGGATACCTATGTGGATATTGAGTAACCAGTTCCCTCAAAATCCGAAGATATACGTTGTTAATGCCCCTCTAAGCAATTTGCAGTCCCGTCTGAGAGGTGGACTAACATTACTGGACTACAGGTTGAAAAAACAAAGAAGTTTGGGTCCTTCCATTTAGAAAAGAGAGACTCTGAGAATGGCATGAGGAATCCCACTGCTACTGCCAGGAACTGCCTCAGCTTTGGAAGCAGGTGTGAAAGGAGTCTCAAGAGAAAGTATACCTCACTCTTTCAGTACAGAAATACTTTCACCATTTCCATAGATGGGCAACAACAAGTGCTTAAACTCTCCAGAACCAGATTTCAGACTCTCCAAACAAAGTCTGCTATGGCAATGCCATTCTTGCAGATAGTCATCATCCTGATGCTACTGTCAAACACTCTTGCTCACCAGTAAACACATTACATCTTGCCCTAGCCACAGCTGACCAATTGGGCAGTTTATTTTCTGTGGAGGAAGCCACCAGGGAGAATGACACTTACCCACTTCTTTCAAAATGCTGCCTGAATACATTTTTCTGTTGCTCATACACTGGCACTTTGGTTGCAAGGAAGGCAACTTTTGCCTTTCGTCCTGAGGAAACGTTTTGCAAGTGATGTTCACAAATCATAAGTGCCACAAAGGTTTTTCCAGATCCTTCAAACAAAAAACATGAGTGGTAAAGGACTAGTATGACAAGATGCATTTGTAAGCAGCAGTTTGTCCCATCTGAATGTCTCATAACAAAGGGGAGCTGACAATGGGGCTGTTACTCTTCCAGACTTGAACACATTCTGAACAGATTTGAATGCGAGCATGTTGTTTACTCAGGTGGGGAATCACCCCTTTCTCTCTCAGAGTCTCAGTCTGTAAAGGCCATTTAGCAGTCACTGGAGATTAAAATCCATTTTCAGTTATATTTTAATTCTTTGAAATCATTGAGTCTGTTTTCCACTCAGTGCTCTCACATCAAATCAGGCTATGTATAGACACCAGCTTCCATCCTTCAGACACATTTCTGCTTCCATCCTTCCCCAGGCAGCCTTGCTCCTCTCCCATTCATTTTCCTTTGGCCCTCAGGCTCGCTGTGCCAGGGCTCTTGTCTGTCCCTGCCTCTGTTATCCCACTTGCCTTCAGAGCTCAGGGGAAAATTACCCTCGCTGGATGTTGTAGGCACTGCAGTAGAGAAGAGAGGGGAGCCTCAAGCTAACTCATCCTATTTTTCCTCCAACTTACAAGACAAATTTATTAAATATAAAGATTAGTGACCGGCTTAAACTGAAAAATCCACCCTGAGGAGTGAGAAAGCAGAAGTCAGAACATAGAAATGAAAGCTGAATGTGCTGAATACAAGCACTGATGTGCCAACAGACATGTCTTGCCAGCATCTGTGCTGCCCATGGTCATTAATTGCAGGGCAGATCTGGATCTACTGCAAGGAAGACAGCTTTGAAATAAATAGCTGAAGTCTGATTCAACCTTCACCATTCCCTATCCTTCACAGCCACATGCACCAAGAGAATTTTTCTAAGAAATGTCTGTCTCCTTACCTGTGGGGGCACAAATCAATGTGTTTTTCCCACCCAAAGCAGGCTGTGCAAGCTCAATCTGGTAGCTCCGAGCCTTCTTTGGTTCATAAACAGATGAAGACTCATAGATGCTTTCTAGAATAAAAAAATGTTTTTGTGAAGAGTGTTGCACTAAAAATGCAAAAAATATGTTGTGCCGCATATAGTTGCAATCTAAAATGATAAAGGTAGAAGAGTCCTTACAGTCTACACAGAACATTCTCTGACAGACAAGCCTTTTAACAGAACAGATGCACCAAACAAGAATTTTGTGTGAGCTTAATGGAACACTTTTGTTACCCCTCAACTGTGATTCATAAAATGAAATAATTTAAGGTCTTGGCTGACAAAGTTCACTTCAGCTGGTCTTTTTTCAACTCAGAATGAAAACACACAGGATTATTTTTTCCTCAAATACATGCACAGGATTTATTTTAGCCTTCTGCTCTACAGACTTTTGAAATTATTACTCTCTTAGACTGTGGTCTTGTCAGAGTGTTTGGACTTATGGAATAGGAACTAGAAATAACTGGTGGAGCAAAATTTGCCATGATAGTCACTGCACAGATCCTTTGCAGTCACATTCAGTTCTCTAAACTGGTTAGTATCAGGTCATGTGTGAATTAATTATATCAGGGAAGAGGTGCATAAACAACAGGCTGGTGTTTGGGGACCTTTTTCGATAATGTGCTGACAGAACAACTTTTCACTAGACATGTAATAAATGAGGGGCAAGCCCTAATATTTGCAACACCCAGCACACCCAGCATGAGATCCTTTAAACATTAAAACAGAAGACAGCTAAATGAAGTCAGAGATTTGCACTAATTCCTCAGTACCTTCCACTGTGGTACACTACATCTGTGTCCTTCGGGAATCTAAGGAAATGAAAAATACCAACCAGAAACTTTTAAGTTCTTAAGACTTACCTGAAACTGAAGAGAGATTTTTGCTCAGATTATCACATTCTGCTTCTTCAGAAAATGTCATCATGGTTTCAAAGTAATTCTCAGAGGCATCTGTCATTTCATCATCAATGTCTTTGCCATTATCTGTATAAATGGGAAAAAAGGCATGTTATTGATCTTTATGATTTTAAAATGCACTTGCAGTGACAACAAGGTGAAGGAGTTGGTTGCTGGAAGAAAAAGAGTACATAAAATGATGCTGCACATAGGCTCCTTTTCAAGGAAGATGGACTGCACTGAGAATCTTGGGTTCAGAATAACCATGTGTAAACATGTGCTCAA
Organism: Melospiza georgiana; assembly: GCF_028018845.1. Lineage (NCBI taxonomy): Eukaryota > Metazoa > Chordata > Aves > Passeriformes > Passerellidae > Melospiza > Melospiza georgiana. The sequence continues at coordinate 19,243,718 of NC_080465.1, forward strand.
TGCATGTGCAACAACTTCCAAAAAACAAAAGAGACAACAGACTGGGAGGAAAGTTTATCCTCTGTGTTTAGTGGCAAGAAATCACTGTGTAGCACGGAATTACCACAAGCATGAAAAACTCTTAGGAATTCAAAGAAGCTTTGTAAATTCAAGATTCTGGTCTCCCTGACTCCTCACCTTCTGAAAGGACCTAGAAATTGTAAGAATATATTCTTTATATTACACAATGATGCAAAGAGAAATTTTCTTTGGTGTTATAATTAATACTTTCTCAAAGAACCATCCCAGGGCCCTGCATGAAGAGTTTCTTTGCAAACAGAACATATGATCACAAAGCACTGCTTTTGGAGTGGAAGAAAGAACACATCTGCTCCATCCATCACAATCCAGCTCCAGAAAGCACACAATATCTGCAATTGATTTCTGGTACCAACTCTTCTTAACTGCCAGCAGTAAAATGTTTGCAATATGGACAATGTTTCCTCAGTAGGCTGGCTTTGGCTTCGCTGAGTTGGATATTAGAGGAAACTGCCCCAAAAGACAGTAATAACTTTAACTTAAAAAATACAATTGTGAACATATAATATGTATTGCCAACAGCTGCACAAAATAATTTCTATATACAAATAGGTATTACTCTTATGTATGATTTAACCTATATTTCAATAAATTTATTAATTATGTATACAACATTATGCATATATAGGAATTAGTTTTCCAGATAAGAAATTACAACCTTTGACTGCAGTAATAAAAAAAATTCCAAATTAGAAATATAGTTGAAGAAGCCACTTAAATATAGTTTATCCATTCTGCTAACTGAAAAAAACAATTCAAACAACCACCTAGGGAGATGGCAAATGTAGATATGAAGATAATACACTTTATCCACTTTATCTAAAATCACTTTTTCAGTAGCAAAATAATGTATTCTTCTCTAAATTCTTCTATGCTGCAGGTTACTTATACAAGTATTTTTCAAGGAGGGAAAGGTAAATTCAATGGCAAAATTTGATAATGACAAAATAATTTCAATGACAAAAGCAAAATCTAAGAGAGACAATTTTGCACTTTTATAAAATATGAACATAATTACTTGGGAAGGGCTGCTTATCGATTTCTTATAGAAAAAGGTATGTGATCTGCTCTGGGGATCATAGAAGTGTATCACTCTCTAGACTATCACATTACTAATCATATTTTATCAGAAAATATTGGATCTATCACAACTCAAGCAGCCAAAAAGATGACAAATGTTGAATTAATAAGAGAAGAAAGAAGATAACTATTTGGCTACTTTTATGCTTTCAGAGCCTGTTCTGCCTGATTCTCTTTACCAAAGAAAAGGTACCATGCCTAACCATTTGTCAGGAAAAATAGTCAAAAACTAATTTCTGCCTGTTTGTGGGACAGTATTTGTATTTCATTTTATATAAAAGACATTTAAAATAAATTTTTAAAGGCTTTTCTTTTTTGATCACAAAGTAGTCCGATGGTATCTTTCTAAATAAGTCTGATTCTCCTGAAAAAGGAAGAAATTTCTTTCTGGTACAAGAATGGGAAAAGAGCATCATAAAATCAATTCACATTTTACCTTCTCTTATATTCCACAGTTCACTTGCATTGTAATATTCGGCACAATCCAATGCCATCTGAAGACTTTTGGGCCAGTTTTCCTTATCCGAGCGACAGAGGCATTCAATGAGTTTTGTTATCCCGGCTGCCTTGCTTCTGTTTTCACTGATCTGCACACACCACAAACAGAAACTGCCGTAGGTTCTGAGCAATCAAACCCACTGCTCTGTGCTGAGTGGGTGAATTTGTTATCTTTGATGTTCAGTTGAAAACTGCCCTGCCTTCTCAAAGAATCAAAGCCTTACAATAAACTTCAGCCATTTACCCACTACAGCTTCAATTCTGGCAGTGTAGTTACACACGAAACTTAGCTGGGCTATAACAACAGGTAGACTATTTGTTTGAATAATTGTAAATGGTGTGAAACACCACAGAGCTATTTCTGTCAATTTCTGCCTCGCAAAGTCTCTCTAATAAACTCTCTCTGCCATAAACCTCTGAGGCTTTCCATTTCAGAACAGGAGAAGTTATGAAATTATAGCAGACCTGTTGCCAGCCATTGTCCTCACCCAGCCACCTGTCACACACGCGCTGATTCATCCCACAAGTGAGGCAGCCAGCACTTCTCTGAAGCAAAACTAGGCAAATGCCAGGATTTTACTATACCTGAATGATCTCATCACACTCCCTCTCTATCAGGCATGTGTTTATGTATGGCATGATTGCTACTGGATTAATTTCTAGCATTGTTGCTTCTATCCGCTTCAACAGCTGCCTGTGCTGCTCCAGTTTTTCCAGTTTGCTGAAGTCCCAGTTTTCAATTGCTTCTGCCAGCCCAGTGTAACCTTTCAGAGAAAAGAGACAAATCATTACTGCGAATTCAATCTCTAGCTAGAATAGCTAGGAACTCGCCGAAAAAAACATTTTCTCAGCCACACTGGAGAAATTAAAATTATCTTTTCCTGTAAATTATAAAAATCTAGGTGAGTCACATACAATTTTTATCTAATAAGTGATTATTTTCCTTTTTAGCACTTGTATGTTTATTATGAAAAACCCTGTGCTAAAAGAGTCATAACACCTACAAAAACAAGAAAGAGCCACACTATATCACAGGTCATATTGCCACATCGCCAAGCAACTATATCCATCTGTGTTTTTCAATCATACAATCCTTGGAATTCTTGCATTCCATGATACTCTTCCACAGGATTCCCAGAGCAAGGGACACTACAAAGAATCACAAGATGCTCTGGTAGCCTTTTATTTCTCTGCATTTTATCTTTTACTCTTGTCTTTGGCTCCACCCTCCTTCAAAAATCCCTCCTGTAATGGAGGCAAGCCAGTCCCTGACTGAAAGCAGGACAGACACCTGCAATCAAGACAGTCATCAAACAGCTGACAATACTGTCCTGGAACAGACAGCAGCAGGGAAGCATTTTTAAGGACCTGTGTGATTTGCTGTATAGGCTTCTGAAGTGGAAAAATGCACATGAGGGTCCCAGAGGAACTTGGGGTTAAACAGAAGGAATTTGCCTAACTTCTTATTTCCTTTTAGAAGAGCGGAAGAGTGGCATGGATACTTACCACCAGTATGTTTTTAGTCTAAGTATTACTTATCCCTGCATCTGCCAAAAAGAAGAGTAATACCAAAGTCTAGTCTCCAGCCCAATTAAGAACTACTTGGGATAGCACTTTGAATCAGAGGGCTAACGGTCTCAATTTTTTGCTGAAGATACACCAAACTGAACACCACTACTAGGCTCAGTTCTGCAGTTCAGAAATCAGGATTATCACATGGATCATCAGGATTTCATCAGGATTTTACTATTATGGTATAACGTTGCTCTGGACCTAGTACTTGCTTTAAGGGATGAGTGGGCTACATCCAAGTGATAAGAACTTTGTAATATTTGTTCACTGAGATAATTATTCATAATTAATGGTGAGGAAATGAAAACAAAAGAAGCTTATGGAATGAGATGGTAGGGTTCAACATATCTAATAAATCACCAACAAGGATCTATGACACAACATACATGTAGGGAAGAAAGCTGGCAGATGCTGCTAATTTTATACCTTCTGTTCCATTTAATAAAGGAAACTGGATTAGGAACTTACACATCAAGTAGTTGTAGCTACCATGGAACACTCACCTTTATAAACTACTAATGGTTGGTTACTTCTTGAAACAAAAGGCTTTAAATGCCACTGAGTAATTAAAAAAAAAATTAACTAATTTAAGACTCTGTCGTTGAGTGAAGTTATCCCACTCTACCAGGCAATCCCTACACACCTCCTGACCAATGTGCCTTTCTTCTTCAGAGGATTTAGCCTCCTTTCATTGTATTTGGTAAGAACAATAGCCGTCTTGTTTCTTCTAGCGGGTGAGTCTCCTGCCAATGAGGCTTTCTCCATCTTCAGAATTGTTCCAGATGCTTCACTTCCTAACAGGCTTATTGCCAGACTCTGTCAGCTTGCCTTTTCCTGCAGCACCTGACCTGGTCTGGCAGGACGGGCGGCTGAGGCCCGGCCCGGGGAGCGGCCCTGCCAGTGCCCCTGCCCGGGCTCTGCCCAGCTCCCGCCGGGCGCGGCCGCGCCAGCCCGGGCAGCGGCGACAGGGCCCGCCCGGGGCACTCACCTGCTGCAACCAGGGCGTCCAGAAAGCCCCGGAGCCAGCCCTCCGCCTCCAGCAGCAGCACAGCATCCAGGAACAGCGCGGCCGCCGCCGTCACGCCCTTCTCCTCCTCCTCCTTGCGGACTCTCTCTTTCACCTCTAGCGAGAAGCCAGCAGAGGACAGGCCGTGAGGGGACCGCGAAGGGGCGAGGGCGGCGGGCGCGGGGGCAGCGCCGCTGCCGGCTCTCACCGTCGGACAGCCATTCCGTCATGTTGCTGAGGATGTACACGGGGTTCAGGCTCCTCTCGATGTAGCGCCTGTAGCACCGCAGGTTCGCCTTCTCCTCCGCCGTCATGGCAAGGCCGCCTGCGCACCGCCGCCGGCGGTGCCGATCCCGGTGCCGATCCCGGTGCCGCGACCCCGGCCGCGTGTGCGGAGCCCGCTCGAACCGTGGGGCGAGAGAGCTGGGTGAACAGGGAATGAACCGCCCCCAGGCAGGGAGCGACGGGAAAAGAAACTTCAGCCCAGCAGAAGAATGGAAAGTGAAAGCAGTCTGGAAAGGGAGCGCTGGTTTCCTCTTGCGTCTGTCTTCAGCAATAGAAAAAGGGGACTGCCACCCCCACCCCAAGAATCGTATGCTCATGCATACGGTTGGAAAAGCTGTAATCAGCCCGGTTTTGCGGCTGCCAGGGTGAGAAAAAGCACAGCGAAAAATAAGAGTAAATGCATTGGCCTACCTTCTCTTCCCTTTTGTCCTGAGAAAAAGCTGAACGAGCTTTTATGGGCTGCATTCTGGTTTTTGTGTTTTTTCATTGTTTGTTTGCTTGTGGGCTTTTTTTTTTTTTTGTTGTTCGTTTTTTAAAGGTAGAAACACTTTAAAAGCGTTTAGAAAATGGATGAGGCAGGTGAACATCCAAGTAGAGGGCTTACCAAGGGGACAATCCTGTTGCAGGGCAGAAAGTACTCACAGTCGGAAGTGCTGCTAAACACGACAGCTCCACATTCAAGGCTCCCTCTCACCATGTGCTGAGTGTATGTGCCAGACTCAGACAACTGACAGCTACTGGCCCAGCACAAGATTCCTGCTTCCTAAAGCCTGCCAACACAAGACCACTGAGTTGAGTCATGGTCTTGTACAGGACAGATGGGGTAGGAGGAGCAGAAGGAGGGGCATTGAGGAAGACACTGACATTTCATTTTTTGTAGAAGGACTTTTAGCAGAACAAGGCCATGATATGCTCCTATGAGTGAGCTGGACAATCCTGGCCTGCAGATTACAGAGTTACTTTGAAGACCATGTACTCTTCTTGGAACCAGATAGACCGGGTACTGTCTTCAAATGGATACAACAAGCAAGAAGGAGCATTGTGCCAAGACGACACCACATGCCAAGCACATTGTGGGAATTGCTAATTTGGCACGCCTTAGCTAGAGATGCTTATAGCATGACAACCAATCAGCAATTAACATGTAAGTGTAACTATAGTTACTCAAGCAATGAGCATCAAGCATTAGTGGCATGAGACAATGTATAGAGAGGGATACATGTGCCAAAGTTGCTGAAGAAAGTAGAACGAGATGTAGCCACATTGGTGTGACTGTCATTACTTGGCCAGCTCTCCAATCAGGACCCTCTTCACTTTTCCACTCTTTTCTAGTCCACTTTTACTCTCAAGTATCTAATATCCTCCTTTCTCTTATGTCTTCTCTCTGTTGGAAGAGTGATTGGGCACTGGAATAGACTGCCCTGGAAAGTGGTGGGATCCCCATCTCTAGTGACCCATCCCTGAAGGTGTTTAAGAAAAGGCTGGGTGTGGCACTTAGTGCCATGGTGTGGTTGACAAGGTGGTCAGAGGTTGGACTCAATCACCTCAAAGGTCCTTCCCAACCTAATTTGCTCTGTGATTCTGTGGTTTCACAGTAAATAAGGAAAGTACTGTTCTTCTCAAAAGGCTGTAAAGGTCATTAGGGATCTTTGCAAAAGTCTTTAAAAAGCAGGCACTTCAGAGACCTTATTTCCAAGAAAGCTGCTTGTGGATTGATGCCTCTGTTTAAGGACTAGATTGCCTCCAGTTGCAGGAGTGGGACTGCTGAGGGCAAGGGGACCTGCAGCAGGTAAGTCCCTGTGGAAACCAGAGTGCTTGTTTCCCAGGATTGCTCTTTGCATGCATCCTACCTCACTTGCCAGGAATCCTCCATTCCCCACAATGTCCTTGATTGCAACATGCACAGACTCCTGCTTCAGCTTTCTATGCCTAATGCTGAAAAATAAAATAAACAAGAGCGAGGGCTGCTTTGGCACCCTTGAGACCCAAAGTAGCTCTTTGATGTCCTGAGAGTGTAATATTATACGTACAGTGACTGGTTAAGACACGGTAACTACGAACACCAATACCGAATTAATTAGATATGCTAAATCCCTTGAGTTTTGTGTGGAAGACTTGGCTGTATTCTGGCCTGAGCAATGTGTTGGTAAGTTATGCTCTATCTGCCTCTGTTGATCAAGGCTTGAATCGCACTTGACTAAAAGTCAAGAGAATGGCAGCTTTCTGAGTGTTGTTTTATTTCTGCAGAGGGAATCTAAGGTGATCTTTAAAACTGCCCATTTCTGTAAGTTCCTCAATAATGATTGACCATGCAGAGAATAAAAAATAAGAAAATAATGAAATACAGTTATTAAATTGTAACTAGTGCTATGTGAGACCAGATGATGGGATCTCTTGTGGCAGGAGAAATGCATAAAGTTTTTGATAGAAAACAGCAGACAAGCAGGGCTGCAATCCTTAATCCTTTCATTATTGCAGAATGCCTTGTTATGCCTCAAAACAACATAAGGTGTTGGACTGGTTGATTCACTACAGTATCTACTGCCTCTCTTGTGAAATCCTCACATGTCTCTGGCTCTAAACCAAGGGTCTGAAACACCTTTTGAGCAAACACTGCTGTTCTCATTCCTTGGTGACTACTCCATCTGATCCCATTGAACCTTACCTTGGGTTAACTTGTAAGAGCAGCAAGTGTCTTTTCAAAGTGACGTTTTGCATGGCATTTTATGTTTCTTGAGAAATAGCACAATCTCTGTTTAAAATGCTTTTCTTCATTCTAAAATGTTTTTTCTCTCTTCTGAAGGCTTTTATATCCCGTTCACAAAGGCATGGGAAGACACTCTGCAGAGATCTTAGAAGACACTAAAATGATGCTAGAGTTTACTTTTAAGTTTGCAAGCCAAAAGACAATGAATAGAAGAAAAAATTATTTAAATTAATTTTGCCTGTTCTGTGTCAGGAACTCAGCACAGCACATAAGTGGTAGCAGAGATATTGTCATTGTGACACTCTTATCTTTGGCTTAAGAAAAATCTTCAACACTATCTTCTTCGAATCTTCAAGATACTACTACATGTGAAGTAGGCTTGAATCTTCCGTAATGCTTTCAGCCTTTCCTTGTGAAATGAACATCAGTTTTTATTCTAGTGTGTTTTGTCTCAAGTACTTTAGGTCAAGTGTTACTTTACAGCAAGACAGAAACTGCGCCTGAGCTCAAGAGCTGAACATACAAAGAAACAAGGAAGAGCAGAAGGGGCTGACAATGGTTGTTAATGTTTTGTGTCTCATGAACAGCAGGGCTGATCGGTGCTGCTCACTGATAAACTTTGCCCATCTGGAAGTTAAATTTATTTTTCACAAGACTTCTAAAGTGTCTTTGTCAACAACATGTATGGTATTTCAGTCCTGGTTTTCCACAGGAATTTGGTACTGCACAGTCCTCTTCTCCAAAGTATTGCAAGAGTTGTTGACCCAAGGAAATTTTTTTAAATCCTGGAAACTAGTGCAATAGAATGATAAGACGCATTTATGACTGACAGGAGCTGAAGATTCACAAATCTTCATTGTCTTAATTATTTTAGTGTCTAATTTTTTGTTAGAAGGCTCATACTGGAAAGTAAATCCCTGAAATTATCTTGCGCATTCCCCATAATATTCAGCACACTCGTGTCCCATAGATAGCAAAAAGGAATTATGTTCCACTGGTTAATGTGCATTGAAGACTTTACAGGCTTGACTGGCCAGAAGGACTCCCTCCCAATAGGAGGTAATGAATAGGAAATAGTAATAATTATCAGCCAAGTCAAACATCATGGAACTTACCTGTGGCCTTAGCAAAAATGTAAAACTAATGGCTGATGTGCAAAGGAGCAATGAAATGAACCTTGTAGGACACACTGGGTGGGATTTGTTGCTAACCTTATCATTATCTGAAGTAGACTTTAGATAGAGAACGCTCTGTTCACTAATTTCTCAAAGTCGTGTATGTACACAGTGGAACATTCATCCCAGTAAGTGTCTTTGAGAAGGTCTGCTGAAGAAAAATAAATACCACTTCTGTCAGGTTCCACCTAGAATAAGCATGTTGACAGAAACCACCCATAACATTCCCATATTATGAAATTATCTTTTTTAATGAGAATTTGAATTAGTGTAAAAACTGTGAAACATTTTCAGTCTAAGGACATGAGCCATTAAGAAAGATTTATATCTCCTTTTGCAGTGCAGACTTACAGACAGGTGTGAAGAGGAACAGCCTGAACCCTGTGTCTTGATGGGTGCTCAATTTGTTAAGTAAATCCTGATACATGGGGTGTCATATTTTTACCTCTCAGTCTGGTGTCCCTTTGGCAGGTCTTGCTGACCACGTAGGTACCTTGAGGCTAAGTTTCTTGCCCATCAAGCATTTCAATGATATTGAAGCCCATCTGCACCCATGCAAATACTTGGTTCCTCCACAGCACAGGTAAAGCATATGCTCAGCAGGTAAAGCTGATAAACACAGACTTCAGGTGCACTGCAGTGCCACAGCCACTGGAGTCATGTACAGTGTGGCTTTGTTTGCACCAAACTTTGTTCATGTGATAATCCAGTTGGATTCAGGGGTAAAAGCTGCTGTCGTGGAAGTCAGTAGGAGCTCTACCACCCTTCTCAAGCACAGCAGCGCTCACACAATGAGACTGTTCATGTCAATAAATTTGTGTGCATCAACATAACTGTGCCTGGTTGACTCTCCTTTGGCTTCATCTTTGGGTGAATGAATGAATGAATAAATGCAAAATGCTTAAATTGAGCTTGCTTAAATTGAGCTTGCTTAAATTGAGCATGAATACTTGATGTTTATTCAAGCACCAAAGGCTCCAGAAAAATGTCACAATTTGAACTCCCCTGATACAGTTTCATTCTCTTTCCTTAGATCCTATTGCTAGGCATCAGAGAGAGATCAACACATCCCCCTTGGCTGTCCCCCTTGAGGAAGATGTAGACTGAGATGGTCACCCCTCATCCTTCTCCTCTCCAGATAAACAAACTGAGTGATCTCAGCCTCTCCTCCTAAGTCTTTTAATTCCTTAGCCCCTGGCCTAAGCACAGGATGACTCACATGGGTCTCACAAGTCCTTTAACCCCTGTTTATCCTCTCAGGCTGTTTCCGCTAATGAAGGTCGCTGACCTCAGTGGATGTATCCCTGACCTGTAATGAAGTACCAAGTAGAGGAGCAATTCCAAAATCCCTTAGCAGTGACTGGCTCTGTGGTGTTCCACCCTGAGAGCCTACACTGGTGTCATCCAATAAAATCTCTCACATAAGCATGAAGAGTAGTTCTCATTGAATTAACAACACCCAGCAACCTCTCACATTTCCTGAACTCCCCCAGGATCCTACTGCCCAGGCACTAAAAGGTGGCTCACAGAAGTGCCACAGCATGAAAGCTAACTACTCAGTGAAAGGAGTGTCGCTGTTAAAACAAGGCGTTTGTGTTTTGTTGACATCAATCTGTAATTGCTGACCCGCTTCTGCTTGCTACTGTATTTCAGAAATAGCTAATCATGTTCTGGACAATGGATTAAAAACTGTGATATGCCATGGATTGTGAGCTCAGAAACTGGGAAAGCAATGGTGCACACTGGTCTCAGTGGCTTGTACATAGCTAGTTTTAACATATCTACTAGGCAAGGTCCTCCCCACAGAAAAAACCACAAGAAGTTGACTGAGTGTGGAAGATTTGAAAGACTTGTGAGGAAAGAGGAGGCAACAGCCTCCTCCCTGCTCGCATGGTGCAGGCACTGCTGGCCCGTGTCTCTGCAGGGCTGTGGGCCAGGAGTTGGCCTGCAGTGTTTGGCAAAGGCACTTGCTGAGGACACGATTGCCCACAGGGGCCAGGCCTCCCTCGCTGGGATGTGAGCCAAGCGACACAATGCACTTTTTGTTTAAGATGTGATGGCATTGATACAGACGCTGCTGAGTGCATATCCCATGGCAGTGCAGCGGGGGTCTTTTTCAGGTGTAATAGTTCTCACAAAAAACACAAGCAAAAAACCCAAATCAAAACCAAACCAAAAAACCCCTCAGAACTTATAATTGCACAGAGCTCTTGATGAGTCTCACAATGACATAACTCTATATGGGAAAGTACTCATGCACTCTGTAATACTATAATTACAAGAATTATTAATGTGCTGAGTGGACATCATTGATGTTTTAATGAAAAATGAAACTAAGGAGTCCATTTGTTTTCCTTCTAAGAAAGCAATTCTAGAAAAAGAACTTGAAATACAATAAGTCTGACACTTTTAACTAAGTTTGTGGCTCTAAATGCTCTTCTGAAAAAAATCACAAAGCCTAAAACAATAAGCTAATAATTTTAAGCTTTATCACTACACCAGTGTAGTACTGTGAAGTACTGTGAAGCTAAATGGTTTCTACCAGAGTTAATGCTGAATTAAGTACCAGTTTATGCATGTTGGTACCACACCAAGCCATTAAAGCATGCCTGCTTTAAAAAAGTGCTCAATAGTTCAGAGTGGAATTTTATCACTAAGCTCAATTTCCATACAACTCCAGGAAAACAGGAGTTTTGAAGTATGTTTTTCAAAATAAGCCAAGTGATCAAATTTCCAAAATAAGCCAAGGACCAAAAAGCCAGATTTGCAAATTAATATAGACCTAGATAGGTCATATGGTGAGGTCTCAAGACAGATTTCTGACACATTGGTCTTAAAATATCAATCATAGATTTTTAAATTTCTAAGGTTCTTGATTCCCTTGACAATTTACTGTTAGTGTATTGAGCATTCTTGTTTTGGTTGCTGTGGTTAATCTAAAACCATAGAAATTATTCTATATAAAAATTATTTCCCAGAATGACAGAATGGCTGTTGTTGGAAGCACCTCTGGAAATTACCTTGTTCAGTTCTCTGCTCAAAATGGTTGTCCAAGCCTGTTTCCACTCTTTTTTTTTTAATATTTCCTAGAATGAATACTCTTGTGCTGAATTACCTTCACAATGCAAAAAATAGTAATTGTGTTTAAGTAGAATATCCTTTATTTTACTTTGTGTGCATTGTCTCTTGTCTTTTCACTGGGTACTGATGGGCAGTGTCTGGTTTTTATCTACATCTCTATCTAACCAGCCATACCTGTAAATATTTTATTTATTTCCCATTAAGTCACATAGAGCAGCAAAAGGCAAGTTGTGGCACTTTTTTTCTATGAAACATTGCCTTATCCCAGCTGGCTTTTTCCATTTGAGCATTCAGTATATCAATTACAGAGTGCTTGGTATTTCTCTTTTATTCTCTTCCTTGTTTGTCTAGCTTTTGGAAATCCAGATGGCAGTGGCCTTAAACAGGCCACTGCTTTTTGCATGGCTGTACTTAGACACACAGACACACAGATACACATGTCCCCATAGGTCTTTGGTGAATTTTCCGAGAATACATCTGTCCTCTGTTAAGACACACATGTATAATACAAATCTGTGGCAATGGGGACTAAAGAGAGAGAAAATTCCTGTGAATCCTACTTACACATGCTTCACTCAAAAAAATAAGGAGATAATCTCTGACTTTCTGCAGAAATGTACAACTAGGAGCATTTCACTCATTGTTTTGATTTGTCCATGGATCACAATTGTGTCTTTGTGGACCTGTACAGAAGCACCAGGAGCACACCAAGAGCTTGAAAGATAAGACGAAAAATTAGTTAGTTTCAACTACCAAGTCTTAGAATTGCATTTTTGAAGATTGTCAGGGACATCTGTAGGGAAATTTTCAGCACAACAGCGAAGAGCAATTTCACAGTCATGCCAGTCCTTTCTTGCATCTACCATGGTATTCCCTTTCAAAGAAGAAACAATTCACTCATTGTGAGATATTTTAGCCCAGGTCTGACACTGATCAGTGTTCTTAACTAATAATAGTACTGAATTAGGGTTACCTCTACTTTTCAGAGTACTTTAGTAACACAGACTGTAGTCCCAGCCTCAGAGTTTACCTATTCAGTTGGAAAAAGGGCAACAAGGAAACAGACAGCTGGATATAAACGAAGCCTGCTCTTCATTCATGCCTTCTCCTTCCCTGAGGCAGCTCCCAGTCTTTACCAATACATTGGTGACCAGCATAGTCACTTCCTCTAAAACATCAGCGCCTTCTATTCCTAAGTATACTGCGAACAAATCACATTGCTTTTGCAATCTTAATCTGACTCTACCTTCTAAAACGAAAATTGATAACCCAGATTCACTCTTTCTATCTTCCCAAAAACCTGACCCTAACGCTCACCATAAAACTCACCATGTTCTTAACCAGAGAGATAAAAATGGGTGGTATTTGCTAATATCAGCACGGAATGCTGCCAGGTGAAGTAGCTGCACAGCTTGTTTGCATTCTCTCCTTGCAGCAGTTACTTCATGTCCCCTTGAGGTCCAGAACAACCATCTCATTCAAGTAACCCTCATGAAGGAAGTTTGACCCCAGAGCACCAAGTGCAAGGCTATGAACAGCAGGAGGGTTGAAATCTGATGGCACCAGCCCTGGTCTCAGCAGGGCTCGCTGTTTGACCACAAGCAGAAGAACTAAGCATGCTCTGAAGCTCCTGGCACAGGCGTGCAAAGAGCTTGTATGGCCCAGGTGTGTGGGAAGTGGGGAGGGAGCCTTCAGCATGCCTGACAGTGCCAACCATGCACTGAAACTGGACCAAGACACACCCAATTCAGCCACTGGCTGCTGTTTATCCCGGGCACTGGAAGCACAGTTGTGGCTTTGCCTCCAAGGCTGCCCCCCTGCCACACCACTGCACTGTCGGGGGAGGACACTGCAAAGTACAGCACAGCTACAGAGAAGCTTGAGATGTGTCATCTGCTCTGTGTTTCTCATAGCACGATACTGTCCAGGACCTATCTGTGCTTTAGTCTTTGTCACTCTCTTCCCATCAGTTCCATCAGGGATTGGCAAGTAGCAGAGAGTTCCCAGATGAATAAACCAGACTAGCTGCAAGATCCAGCTTAGCTGAGGTGATCCAGCCTTGGAGAAAGAGCTTGCAGGGTGCTGCAGGAGGCATTCAGTATGTCTAGTCCTCATTTGATCACACTGCAATCTTTGTGTCTTCCTGCAATTTCCATGCTTCTTGTAAAAATCCTAAAATACCCCCAAAACACCTAAAGCACTATAAAACAAATGTGAAAAGCCCTTCATATCTAAGTTTTCAGATTGGATTTTTCTCTCACAAATGTAGTTCTGTATGGTTCTCTGAGAGAACAAAGAGTCAAATCTTTAGTGTTTTAGATTCAGTAGTACAGTGTGTAGAAAACATTTTATTAGAGAGACATTTGTGGATGTGCAGGTGTCAGTCTGGCAGAGACACATGCACACAAACACTACACTGGAATTCAAGGTAACTTGGATTAGGACAGCTGCCCCTTAAACAGAGAGCCTTCACTTGATTGGGACCAGAACCACTAACATCTGTCCTGTCTTCTGGAATTATCATTAACATCCTCAAATTCACTGTCCTCCAGTTCTGTGTGGGTGTTTGGGGAAAACAGGAAAGAAGCATGCATGTGCTAAAAAGTAGTAACTACCAGGGACTGACAGAGAAAATAGCTTCACATATCGTTAACTAAGCACGTAAATAGTGTGTGAGGGTTAAAACACAGAGACACATGCACACGTAATGCATGACATCATATCGTATCACATCACTCCACCGTTTTCACTGTTTCTGAGATTTCCAAGCTGAGGCTAGGCTGTGTGGGCTTTTTGGGAAGTGCAGGGACACCATCTAGCGTTGTCATTTGGTAAAATCACATTGTGTCCCAGCCCCTTTAACTTTTACCCCACCGCAGTAGGACAGGACAAAAGGCGACTGGAAAAGTTGCCAAAATTGTAGGTATGGCCTTCATTGGGATAAAGTGTAAAGCAATCAAGCTGGATGACAGAAAATAAAGCATATCAGAGCCCATCTTTCCAATAAATTACATACAATGCTGTAACAATTTTAGTGTTCACCTTTCAGCAAATCAGGCAGCTGGGCAGATTTGCCTCCTTAAGTTTTGCATTACTGTCCTATCTGGCCGTGCTGAAGGGTTTGTCTTAAGGATAAGAGTTTTCTCACCACTTCTGTTATCAAAAGAAGTGAAGTTTGTTTTCATAATTTATTAAATTGGTGGGTTCAAATGACATCTGAATGCATATTTCACAGCTAAATCTAACATGAGCAGTGTATTTCCTATGTTCCTTTTTGGATAGAGCAGCAACCATTAGAGCAAGAGAGAGGTTTTTTTCCCAGCTTCAGTCCCCCTTGCAGCACGTAAGTCTGGCAATATCACTGCTGTCCACTGCAGTGGCCTGAGAGGAGGCCACCAGGGAGGCAGCTCTGCAGCCGCATTCCTTTAACAACACACAGTGCTGGGAGTCTGGGTGGGAATCTTCTCTTCTGTTAGGAAGAGAAGTGAAACAAAGCAGAGAGCCTTCTGCTCCTGTGGCACTTCTGGGTGGAGGCAGCTTATTCCAGCATCTCTCCACAGCCTGGGAACATGCTGTGCAGTTAGATTTCTTAGGCATCTCTG
Organism: Melospiza georgiana; assembly: GCF_028018845.1. Taxonomy (NCBI): domain Eukaryota; kingdom Metazoa; phylum Chordata; class Aves; order Passeriformes; family Passerellidae; genus Melospiza; species Melospiza georgiana. The sequence continues at coordinate 19,258,802 of NC_080465.1, forward strand.
TCGCAAGCAGTCCAAGCACTCAGATTCCCCTGATATAGCACAGAGCTGTAATTTTTTGGGTGTTTTCACATAGAATTCAGCAGAATCAAACTTAAGACTAAAATGGTCATCAAGCCTATGATCAACTACATTAAAATCTCACTTACTAAGGTTTACTTGGCCCATTATTCTTAAAAATATACAAAAGCATAGCTATTTAATATTTGCTAATTTTATTCCTAAACATGAGCATTGCTCTTCTGAAATTTCATTCACCATAATTTAGCAAACTGCAGTAAATGTCAGCCCTAATGATGACAGATTTTCATCTACTGTGAAAGTTGTTACCTTTCTTTCATTTTCAAATTCCTCATGTTTTAAAAAGCTAGGTGTGATTACAGGCACACATGTTTTAGTTAAGGACAAACAAGTGTGGTTTTGCACACATGCAGATGGACTGCAACCGTCCCTGTACTGCTGAAAAACTGAACAATATGATCAGTAGTGTAGGCACACAGGTTTCTTGTCTTTTACTTGGTACCAAAATTCTATGAGATCCATGAAGAAAAACTCCTAGTTTGAAATTAGCAGGGAGTAAAAACACTATATTGCTAGACAGAGATGTGGTCAGTCTTACTCACATCAGAGTTTGGTGGGAAATTAACTTCTTTCATCATGATTTCACATTTATTCTAAACATATAAGCAAATAAGTTTTACAGCTAAAAGGAATTCCTATCTCCAATGGACGGTAACCACACCATTACACATATTAATTTAAATATTTAAATATATGTTTACCCTCACTATAACTAATACCTGTCTCAAATACAAGGTTCAACAGGTAAATGGAAATTCACAGCTGTCAAGGACTCGTTAATGGTATGCAGGGTATGTTCTGGCAAGGTTTGTGTCTGAGTCTTTTTTTACCTAGCACATGTGGTGTCTCTAGGCAGTGACTGAAAGTCAGCATTTTCAACATAGTCACTGTTGGAAAGCAAGGTATCAATCAACCACTACCCGTGCAAATGCCTTCTCTGAGTACCACATTCTTTTCTACTACATTTAAGGGAAGTGTATGTTGTGTTAGAGGAGGCACTTATTTAACCAGCTTGGTTCACTGTAGGCGGCAGGGCCACCACACTGCACATGTCGGAGGGAGACCTGTGCAGAGATCAAACCCAGACCAAACCTGGGCTGTTCTCCTGCTGGATTTAACAAGCAACACAGGCAGAAATCCACTCTATAGCCCAATGCCCTGTTTGTTTGAACAATCTGTGTTATGGAACACTTTGTAATTAAACAGGCTGGTCACACAGACAGATCTCAAAGACTGCACACAGGCCTGTCTCTAATTCATTTCACTAAAAGATGTCTTCCCAACTTTGTTGTCCCTCTCCTACTTTGCTAATAAAGAAAACAAACAGTATAATTATAAAACTATATATTTACTTTCTTTTGCTCCCCAGTATTCCCTGTAGTATGAAAAAGACCCCCAACATTTTAAGGTATAAAGCAGTTTGTAAAATATGCTTGTGTTGCTCCCACTTCTAGTGTTTCAAGAATTCTATGTATGACCACTCACTTCCTTAGGCATTTAAGTGAGATGAAGAATCTGGAGACATGAGGCAACACGTAAAACACTTTGATCCTTGTTTTTCTGCAGCAGACTGGGAAATCCCCATGAATAATAAGGAAGGAAATCTAGGGGTTTCCCTGAAGATCAGCAGACGGCCTGAGCATCCTCTGAAGCACTGTGCAGCAGGAACACTGCTTATTGATCTGGGAATAGTACAGTTAAGACTGGTGTCATGGATAGGCTTAAGCTACGCTTTTGGAAATTAATAGCAACTGACACATAGCTTGTTTCTCTTCTTGCTGTGCACCACATCCAAGGAAAAAAGCACCACAGATAATACTGAAGTGTCTTTCAGTTTTGCATGCGACAAGCAAGTGGCTGGAACAGAGCTAGACAAAATAGCTAAATAATTTATTACTTCACTGGAAAAAGAAGTAGCACAGGGTGAAAAGCTATTCACAAATCATGCACTAATTAATCAAAACTTGTCTAAGAACATAGCATAGGAAGATTTTTAATACTTCACCACAGTTTGCTTTTTGGCATGCTTGGGTTTTTTGTTTCGTTTTTTGTTTGGTGGGGTTTTTGTGGGTTTTTTTCAGGTTTTGTTGGTTTGGTTTGGTTTGGTTTGGTTTGGTTTGGTTTGGTTTGGTTTGGCTGGTTTGTTGGGAGTTTTTTTGGGTTTTTTTTTTTGTTTGTTTCTTTTTTTCTTATTTGAAAATGGGACTTAATTTCAGAAGAAGGGACAAAAAAAGCACCATAGTATGCATAGTAGAAATATGCAAAATATTTGGTTTTAGAAAGAACCCAAATAAATCTGAGTTAGTTCTTGGCTTCCTTTGCAGAAAGTAGTTCTGTTTCAGTCCAACTTTATTTAATTTCTATTCCTTGTTCAGTCAGCAGTTCTTCCTGTTCAGTCAGCATGACAAAAGAGAATTAATCACCCAGTCCTAGCCTGGAATAACCTTTCTGATTATGGTTGCAATTTTTTGTCATGCCCAAACGCAGGGATCTGTGTCCTGAAGAGGTGATAACTGTTTTTGCTCTGTGTCCCTGACTTCAAGTGCCATAAGTGCGCTACAGGCTCCGAACTCACTTCAGGTTTCCCCTGAAGTGTCACACAGCCTCCACCACAGACCTGTGCTTCTGCATTTCAAACAAACATCCTCCTTTCCCTTGCTGAGCAGGTTAAATGTTGCTGCATTAGGGAGGGAATTTTGTTGCCTCATGTTGCTGCCAGGCAGACAGTATCTTGTTAGGTCAGTAAAAAGTCATCATATCAATATGTTATAGAAAAGCTGGCATTGAAAGCAAGAACAGATGAGAAAGTAAAGGTGTGGTATCAAACAAAAGACTCTTTGTTATATGGCTGTTTGAGGATTTGTGCAAGTAAATACTGCCAAAAGCAAAACCAATGCATTGGGTAAAAAAGAGTGCAATGTGTTTTCCCCAGCTCAGATCAATGGCAGAGGACACAACATTTCAGTCATGAATCCAGGAATATTATAATAGCTTATTTTTCTACTGCTTTCACCACTTAAATGAAAATGCTGCTTCAAAACAGGTCTAGTGAATACAGAGTGCCAAAATAAAGAGTGCCTGGCTGGCCCATAACAACATGCACATGTGCAACAGCACATGTTCCGGTGTGGTTTGAGTGCAGCTTCTGAATGAGCATCCCCCAGGAAAGCAGATAGGCCCAATTTATGGGCTTAGGTGGAGTGTAAAATGCATGGAAAATATCCCACTTCTCATTGAGGTTGGTCTTGGGCAGCTCAGAGACACAAACTCTGGTTGCTCATAACTTTCAGGTTAAAATGTACAAGAAACTTGTAGCCTGGATTCTAGAGGCAGGACATAGTATGTAAATGACCTCTAGTACCCACTTTAGCTACCAAAATAATTCCTCTCAACCTATCACCCACTCCCAACCTCAATGTCTTCCTTCTTTTCCTGGGGGAATTGCTTACTGGAAATAAGGAGAGTGTAAGGCCAAATCAATAGCAAAATTTGAGGCCAAAGAGATTCAAGAATATGGAAGGTTTAATGTTTACTGAACTTTAAAGTCAGGCTTTCTTGTTAACACTGCAAAACTAAGTGCTTCAGGGCACAACAGAAAGGAAAAAACATTAGAATTTTTAGATTAACACGAGAGAAAACAGTCAGTGGTTATTAATCTAGCACACTGCAGGTAGCTTTCCCATATTTCACAATCTCATTTGTTGTACTACCCTCCTAAAATGTCTTTAATGCACTATTTCTTTTATGTGATTTTCCCTTGAGTGTCTGTGTGTCTGAAGTTATCTTGAGGGAAATCATCTGCATTTTACAAGTCTCTAGGTATTGTGGTCACTAACACCTAAATTAGTGACAAGATTTTAAACCTACCAAAATGTACTCTGTCATCTGTTGCACCAATTAACACAGCATTAATAGAAATACTGTGGCACTGTGAGTCTTAGAATTTCATATATACATTATGGGAACATATGCCCAATATTTTTGAATCAAGTGACTGATCTCACCAGAATCCTTTTCATACACTTCAAATCCTTCTTGTAGACACCTTTCATGCTTCTTATTTACAAGAACTGTCTTCCACAAAAATCCACTGCCAAGTAACCCACAATAAGGCACTTCCACAGTTACCAGGCTGTAAAATAAGTTCTCTGTGATCCACTTGCTCTCTCACAAAGCCTTTCAAATACTGCTTTACGGGGAATTTTCTCCATTATTTCAAGGCATGTACATCCATATGTGCAGAAATAGCTTGCCTTGGTGCTGTTGTTGGCCTTCCTCAAACTGGAGGAACTCAGGGCTCGGGGTGTTGTTATCTTACGCTACACACTGGGAATTTACAAACCAACCGCAAAAGACTCTGATTCATCTTTCTATTGCTGAATTTCACATTCCTCTCACAGACACCTGAAAAGAACATTCTTAATCATAAAGCAAACTGATTTCCACTCAGACACCCAAGGCGAAATTGGAAACTTAACTCTTTACTCACTTTCACATGAACTGTCTTGACTTGGTTTTGCTCCTCACACTTTGATTGCACTTTGCTGAGCATCCTTGCTTCCTTTCTCCACTTTTACAGAGTCCACTTGGGGCTGTCTCTGCTCATTCTCCTGGGCTTTGCATGCATGTCTTATGCCATTCTTAACTGCAAGCTCTACCCTTGCCCTGTCCAATGCACAAATGAACAAGTTGTGACGGCCTTTTACTGAGGAAAACTGGTCCTTTGGGAAAGCTGATGGGAAGCCTGGAGAAACAGTTCATTTGGAGGAAAGGAGGGATATGTTCTGCTATGGAAACTGGTCAGACACCTAGGAAGAAGTGTAGGGAAAGACAGGAAAAGGATTTCATGAACTCTTGAATTTGGCATGTCTAGTGAAAGGAAAGAAGATTTGAAGGTTGTGAGGAGGACAAGTGATCCAAATCCAAGTCAGAGATATTCATGGCACTGGCAGTAGAAAGACTTTCTCTATTTAAAAAAAATGGAAGGGCCTGGGGTGAGGAGCCTTGACAGACGATCTTATAGGACCCTGACCAAAGACATATTAAAGAACACTCTATGAATGAAGCTGAATGGCTGTTAGAAGGATTTCAGCAAAGGCTGAAAAAATTTTTCATTGAAGTTTTACTTTGGTTATTGACAGGAGCATCATCTGCAAGGCATGTTGAGAAAACCACCTTTATTGGTAGGAATATAATCTCATATGAAGGAAATCCTCCAAAAGAAATGGGACATAGTACACTATAACTACCATGAAACATAGCGTATTGTCCTTTTAAACTCCTTCTAAACACAAGGTATCTCCAGGAGTTCTGCATCAGCTGGCAATTTGTACAGGCTTTCACCTGCTACCAATAAAGACCCCAAATGGTGGGTTGCGCCACTTTGTTAACAACAGAAGGCCCAGGTAATCATGCCATTCATACAAATACTTTTTATGTTTGTTATGTTGCTTGTAAGGAAGGAGAGAGCTTGGTGTCAAATCTCATTTGCCTCCTTTCAGCAATACACATGATGTCTGTAACTTGTGTTCTAAAGTTTCTGCTTTGAGAAAACCTAGAGAAGGGAAGTATATCCTCCATGAATATTATTTCTCAGTAGAATAAGGATTCTAGTGGAGGTGTGGAAAAAAGGACCTCACCAATACATGTCAGATGTTTGGAGCGGTCCAGAGGTTGAGTAGTTCTCATTAATTTTTGAGACTGTCAATACCATGTGTTTGATAAAACACCGTGACTTACTTACTGCAATATTTATTGAACTTGAATCAAACATATCTGCACGCTCATATCAGCACAAAAACAGGTTTTCTAAATCTTCTGACACATTCTGCTAATTAATTTCCTACAATGAAACAAATCCCATGTAGTGGTGAAGGCTTCTCTCCTGACTTCACTCAATACTGGAAAGAGAATGTAGGAAAATACTTTATGCAAAATAGGAAGGAACTCTGTGATTTGTGATTTAGAATTAATTGTATAGCAATAAAATATGACAAGATCAGACACTGTTGTTTATACACATATCCTTTATTTTCCAGAGTTGCCATTTGACTTATAATTTGAAATTTCTCTAAAACCTACAATAACTTGCAAACCAGTTCATGCCAAATTCCTTCCCGGTATATGTGATGCAGATGATTAATGGTGGCACAAGATTTCCAAATGGTCGATAAGATTGCAAAAGCGAGTCTTACATGTGTTTGGAAGGACAACAAACAACTAAGCCACTGCAAATGTTGATGTACGTTTTGAGTGCATCAGCCTCTGTGTGGAAAATCAGGAGTTACATTTTCTAATGTTTCTGAGGAAGACTAATAGAGCAACTAATGGTTTTCTGTGTATGTCTTGGGAGTTTTGTGGAGAGTCCCTATCAAATTTAGGAATGAATCAATATCCTGTAAATAACTGTTCTGTCCTCTGTAATGGAATCCCTTACACAGGGTCCTGGGTTAAACAGAGTTCATTTGCATTCTCCTGAGTAATGCTTCATGCAAATTTTTGCCTTTTTCCAGATCACCCATCTTTTAAGTTTCACTTCCCTAAATTGCTGGGTTTGGAATTAAACACTGGCTAAATGAAAATTAAAGGGTAGTCTGTTGTTTTTACCTCATCTAAGAAGAATTCCACTGACTGTACCTAACTTTGTAATTACCAGTATTTTACTGGCTGCAACTCTCCTCTTCATGTAATTCTATTTAACCAAAGACTTTGGATGTCACCCAGATGTTTACATAAATCATATTTTACTTTACTTGAGACTGATCTCATTGATGTCCTGTAGACATAAAAAGATTTGGCAGTCATTTATAACCCTGAATCTTTAATCATATTTTCTAGAAGTGATGTGCATATTTATTGCTATCGATAAAGTGGCTGTCAAGATAAAGGTTGTGTGGAGAATAAGCTTCTTTTGAGGCACAGAACACAAAGAAAAGCAGTTACTACTTCAAGCTACAACACACTTTACTACACTGGGTAGGCTATTGATCTTATTCACCCAGGAAGAGGCTCCTACTTAATTAACATGACACAGTGGCCATTTAAATGCAGTGGGCTTGGTTGCTTTTGTCTAAATGCCTGTACAGCTGCAGCCCGTACCACTGCAACACAGCTGTGGTCATCAGATCCTACACAGAGATTTTGTTGAGGCTAGTGAGCCTGTGTGCTGGGGTGGGGGATGAGAGGTGGCATGCACACATTCTCCAGTAAAACAGCAACTCAACTGCTATTCATAAATGATCCTTTTAAATACAGAAAAAGAATACTAAGGGCATCAGTTCAAGTTCAGCCTACAGACTCTGTAAATCATTCTTCAAATATTATACGTGCCTTCCATGTGTTCCAGATGCTTCCTAGAATTTGGATTTTCTCTAAATTATTATTATTAGAAGGCCTCCTATGGGATTAAAGATCTTTGGAAAGGTTATGAGACCTTTATTTTTCTAAGTAAACTCACAAACCACAGTTCTCCTACATGTTGTTCATCTTCACAAGCTTGCTATACTAGTCACCAATGATTTGTTTTGTGGGATTATTTTTTATTCTTCCAGGAAGAGAAGAGTTTTCTCAAGGGTACTCCTGTTGCTTCAATGAGCCCATCAGGCAAATACATCCCAAATGTGTCAGTGAGAGCATTCTCTTAAAGCTCTTTTGTGAAGTAGTTTTGTAAAAGGTTGGAGATCCCACATGGTGACAACTTCACTCTGGGCATAACGGGAGATTGGAAAAGACACAAATTTTTAATTCTTCATCCCATTTGAACATTTTGTCAATGTTTTCTGTTACAGCAATACAGCACAATGACAGGGGACTGATTTTAGGAGGATATAAAGACAAACAAAATTGCTGAGAACCATCTTGAGAAAGCATAACAAGAAATCCACGTCACTTTGGGGAAACATATTTGGTTTAGTCTGTTGTGTGTCACTGAGGCACTAACAGAGATCATAACAATGGACACCTTTCCCATCAGACATTGTAAGATAAGATACACCTTGACAGCTGCTGAAGAGTGTCACACAGTGGCACACACCTGCACATCAGTTCAGGAATTAGACCATCATTCAGGAGTGTAGTTTTCTAAATCCTAATTTTTTCAGCCCATAAGCAGAGCCCCCTTCTGTCAGTCAGTAGCACTTCTGGCAAGCGACACTTTTCTCTGAAGCCAGACTAGGGAGGACTGTGTACACTCAGAAGACGTCCCCACATAACAGTAAGCCAGTAGGAGAAATTAGGGGGAAAAAGTCATTAGTAGATATTTCCTATGAAATAACGAACTTCCTTATCACTTTATTTTCAAACTGCTGTTTTTTGTTTTTTTTTCAGAGAACTCTTCTCCTCTCAGGATACACAAACCACAGAATTCCGATGACTCACACCGAAAGGGCTTTCAAACACACGGAGGACGGAAGGGCACGCTGTTTCTGCATTAAAGCTTCCTGCCACAGCCCCAGACTAAGCATACATTAATATATTTGGGCAAAGCTTTAGCAACAATTTTAAGTTCACTTCACTGTAACTGTTCCGGTGAGACAATCATGCCCATTTTATGAACTGTCTGATTGCATCCTGTTTGACACTTCCTTTCTGACAATCACAGCTAAAGCAAAAACACTTGTGATTTTTGCTGTTGTTTGCACAGAAAGGTGCAATATTGATTTTTTTGATACAAGGATATAATACCTCTCTTCACTGATGATCATCCAAAAAGGTGTTTGGGCTGAAATCTTGATGGTTCTTTGGAGAGGACCTGTAATGCATTATATCTTTATTTTAGTTTTATCTCAATAAGCTCCTTACTGATCAAGCTCTTGGTCTAACATCAGCAGGATACTGAAAAATAAAGTGAAGTTTTCTCTTCTTGGAAATGTAAAGATAAATCCCTCAGCTGAGGCAGCCCCTCTCCTCCAAAGGAGAAATACTGAGCTTAATCTGCTGTAGAATACAGGAGTCCATATGGGAAAACTTCAGAAGAAAGGGGTCTGAAAGGAAGGACCAAATATACACAGGTTGAAAATTCTGATGCTGCTAGCGTCATTAAAGCTATTTGGCCTTTCCACAGAGCTTCTCTGAAGACATGCCAAGGCATTCACCTGCTATTTAACACCCAGCTAACACTGCAGGGGAATAATGAAGCCTGTTCAGCCATATGTTTCTCAGAGCAAAGGCTGAATACCTCTAAATATCCTGCTTAGCTGAACATAGGTAATTTCTCAGACCATGGCTTGGACTTTGATGGAAAAGAAAATAGAGCAAGTCAGTGTGAATGCTTTGCAAATCAATAAATTTCAGATTGTGACGAGCACCAGGGGCCAGTGAAAAGACCTGCATTCTCAAATTCATAAACTGCTTGGTGACAGTGAATGCCTGCCTTGAAGGAAAAGTGTGACTGAGCCGTGCAAAACTTTGAGATGCTGAGCTGATCTCAGAAGTGCAAAGCAAGACCAATGGACTTACAGAGCACCTCAAATTTTCTTATGTGAATTTCATCCTCAGCAGCTGAAAGTGCAGAGCTTTCAGTAATTTGAAGTTAACATATGTATGCTATAGTTCCCAGATCCCAGGTACCAGCTCCTTACTGACTGCAGCTCCATTACTGAGGACAGAGGTAAATGCTAGAACAACCAGACTGCACTCCTCATATGGATAAAACTACATAACAGGAGTAGAGCATTTGGGATCCCAAGCAAGGGGATTGGTGAGTTGTGCAGTAGGATGATACGTATTTTTTGGGAACCTCCATGGGAATAGAATACAAGCATTGTGAAGGTACAATGAGGACAAGAAGCAGGAGATCTTACACTTTAGGAGGATGGTAACCATCTTTTCCCACCCAATTCACAGCCCCATTATTCTTGATGTGTGGAAGGCAGATAACAACAGTTTTCCTAGGGCGATGAGTGCATCCCACAGTTTATGCCTTTGCTGCTCCCACAGGGAACTACTGTGCTCATTCTGCTCCTCCTATCAGTTGCATTTGCAGCTAATGACACTGCAACTGATACAGATTGTTATTATTAGTCTCCCAAGATATCAATGTACAATTCAGGACACATGGAATACCATTCATGAAAGATTTAAAGGAGTTTTCCTGTTACAATTTTCACCTTTGCAGCTTTCCATCCCGTTCAAGTTATGATGGATCACTCTTGCTCCTTTATCTGTTTAGGCATATTTAAACAGAATTACTATAGAAAACCTATAGAAGGACTTAAAGAAAATAATTTTATAAATGCATGGTATTGTTACTAGCACACTGTGGGTTTTTATCCTGTTTGTGTTAATCTCCCATCCAAACTATTTCCTTTATGAAAGTTTTCCTAAGAAACCAAAATCATAACCTGGTTTTCATGAAGATAATGAAAAGCAGTGGTTGCAGAGCCAGCTGTTACTTTTCTCTTTTCTATGTACTATGTACTATTCAGTAGTTAAAAATCTGCATTATTCTAGATGTTTGAAGGTAGCATAAACCTAATGTCAAAGCAAAAGTGGGAATTTGCATGAAATGGGGACATTAGATCCTGGAAATAAAGGAGAAGCATGCTAGATCTACACTGGTAAGCATTTCAATTTTTTTAGAGGTCTGGATTTAAATAAGACTTTTGAAGCACAGTCCCATATGACATTTTTAAGGTCAATATGGTTTGGATTATAGTGTTCTAGGCTGGTTGCTAAGCATTTTTAGAAAGCACACTTCAAGTAACGGTGGCAAAAATGTCTAACAGGACGTATGTATCAAGTAAGTTTTCCTTGGGTCTGCCTCAGGCAGGTATTCAATGCTCTTGTTAACCACTTGGCTATGGAAGAGTGAATGTGTTTATTGCACCATCAGTGTTGTATGAGCTGCAAGGTTAGATGTGCTAGAAAGCAAGGTTAAAGCAGTTTTTGAACATCAAAGAAGAGGTCTGGAAACACTGGATTCGGTTTTCAGTGGTGAAAAATGCAAAATTCTAGACAAAAAATGGGCATCAAATAAAGCTAATGCAGGGTAAGAAGTGCTGGGCAATTGTAGCTCTGCAGAAGGGCATCTGCAGGGAGGGGTTTTGAAACCAAAGAGGTGCCCCTGGCACACGGGATCAGGTGGCCAACTTGAGGCCTAGGGAGAAATCGCTTGTACTCTGCTGATATATCTTCAAATATTTTTTGTGCTCAATTTTTGGCAGACTGTCTTAAGAAGGATGAAATATACTTACATTTCATAGATAAAATACATACATTACAACTGGAGATCCGTAAAAGAAGAAAGAGAATGAGGGTGATCGTAAGACTACAAAATAAAGCTGTTAAAGAAAACTTGAGACATATAGAGTCATCTGCTCGAGACAGGATGAAGGGGAGACTTGGAAAACAGTGGGAGTGACAAGTTTAAGGAACCTGCACTAAGGGACGTGAAGATCAGGCAGGTGTGGATGTCTCAGGCCACCCGGGGAGTCTGAAAAGTCTCTGTAACAAAACATCATCGTAAACATGGCCAACAAACAATCCTCACTAATAACTGTCTCAGAGAAGAAAATGACCACAATTCGAGTCTGAACATTCTAGGCCTTTCAAATTGTCACATGGGCACCACACAGTAGAGAAGCAATGTCAAAGTTTTTAGTACTTCTGGCAGTATTGAGGGGATTAAATAAAAATAGAAAAGATACAAGGGTATCTTCATTTGGTCACTCTTTAAGGCTTTTTGACTAGACCCTCATCCAAAATTAGGGCCTTGAAAAAACACCAAAAATCAGTTTTAGTGAGAAGAGCTTAGTTTTAATGGAAATAAAATTAGAACAGTTCACTTTCTTAATTGGGAAAACTCTCAACAACCAATTCAGACAGTCTGGAAACAGGAAGGTTGGTTGAATTTCTTCCCTAGCCCACTGCCTCTCTGCAGGCAGATCCTCATGTCCATGGCTGTTGTAGCCAACCCATTGACTTTTCAAGCAGCAGTAGATTTTTCCCAGGATTCTTTAGGAAATTTGCCCTTCTCCTCCAATCCTCTGGTGCTTGGATGTCTGATCTCTGCCTAGGCAAGAGCAGCCTATACTCCCTTTCTTTTCGGAGGGTTGAATACAACTTCTTCACTTTTTAATGAAATGCAATATATCATTGTAAACACTCAAGCAACACCAGCATCATCCATAGCACCTTCTTGATGGAAAGAATGCCAAATTAAGATGATGGTAAACAAGGACCAATAATTTCTAGAGTGGAAGGCCAAAAGGGATAACTCCTGATATCTGGATAACCTCTTAAATAACATAAACCAGTAAATTTCTCTGAAGTATTTTTTATCTGACAAAAGCATTTTTCTTGCTCTTTTAAATACCTAAACTCCAAATTAAACCTTGCAACTGAAAAACCTGCCCCATTTTTTAATATATTATTTCAATGGTTAGTGACTTGCTGCCAAAATCTGTGATTTATTTCTAATTTTCACTTGTCATTCTCTAGTTCCTGTGATATTTTAATCTGCCAGGCTTAAGAGACATAGTCAAAGGCTTGCTCACTCTATTCATGCTGACCCTCTGGGACCAGATCATCTCCTAACTTCCTCTTTGGTAAGCCAACAATTTTGAGTTTCCTAGTGTGGGACATGTTTTTGAAGTCATTACTCATCCCTGTGGCTCTGCCATGAATCCTGTGTATTTTACCAACATCTTTAATAACACTGCAGAAATAGTTGCATTGGTGGCACATATTAAATAAGGAGAGGGGAAAAGCTTAATTTCAACTTAATACTTCCCAATACATTTCTTAGGCTATTTAAGTGCTGGCATTACAGGGGGGACTTGCTTACACACCACCCAGAAATATCTTCTCAGTGGTTCCTATTTAATCTCCCTGAGCTACATAACCCTATTGCCCTTACCTAAATATTTAGATTTGATTGCAAAATCCACAACGCAATCTCTTCACAGACTGGCAACTCTCCAATATTTGTCTCATGAAGAATTTAGATTCTAGCCGTCTTATTTTTTTTCCTTAAGTAACTGGCCAAATGTCAAATGTGTTAGATTTAAGCTTAACGGAATGAAAATGGGAAAAGCATTCCAATACTTGCTTCAAAATGTATAAAATTATAATAACTTTCAATTTAGATGCTTGTGTTTCTGATATTTCATGTTTTGTTTCTGGGCAAGTTTTTGTGTTTGCCAATCTCTGGTTGTATGCAGCTGTGTACAGAGAGATAGCCCAGAAATATTTTGATTGATCCTTTTGACAGAAATAATAATAGGTTTTTTGTTTGGGTTTGGTTTGTTTTTGTTTTTTTTTTGTTATAATCACACTTCAAAACAGGGCCCATATTGGTAGAATTTTGTAAGTGTTGTGTTTTGGTAGTGTCAAAAATTGCTAGAGACATTTTAATAAAGGCAACTGATTTTTCAGTTCAAACAATATTCAGTGTTTATTTAGGATAATTTTAGAAACTTTAAAACAACTTAAAGGAGAAGAAAAATATTTTAAAATCAAAAAGGCTTAAAGATTTATTAAAAGGCCAGTCAACCAAAGGACCTTTCAAAATGTTTATTCCTGTGGAGTATTCAAGAGGTTTTTTTTAATTTAATTCTTCTTTGAAACATTCTGTAATTGTCACATTTCCTCAGACACAAAACATACTATGCCCAGCCAACTCTCACATTTGAACCTCTGGCAGTTTTCAAAGTGCTGTGGGCAGGTCAGAAGGACAACAAACCCCCAGATACTGCAAAACAGGAAGGAACTGTAAAACATGGCAGCAAAACAGTGAGTCACGCGGATGGCAAGCCTTTGGGACGGCGTGATTCACACCCTTATCGTGCCTGCCTGCAGAGCAGCACTGTGCTCCAGGACAGGGGCTCGGCCAGCTGAGCATTCCAGCTGCAACCAGGGCACGTCCACTGGCAGCAACTGCAGGAACTCTCGGGGGAGAAAAGCTCCATAGGATGTGCAAGTGCGTAGCCCTGTGAATCCTGCACCTCCACTGCCACCCTGCCTCCCTGGGGAGCCTTTCGGGCACCTTGCGGAGACACCAGCCGCAGATCAGTTCTGCTCTCTCAGCACCAGGGCTGTGGAGACCCCACTGGATCCTTTTCCTCTTTCTTGCCCAAAGGCTGTCTGTATAGGCCTTAACTAGCTCACATCAACCAAAGTAAACTTGACAGATATTGGTTTAATCCCCCAGGACCATCGACCTTTCCCTTTCACATCTGCAGACAGCATTTCGCATAGGTGAGTGAGAAAGCCAAGGGGCACGATCTGGATGGGAAAATCCAAACTGCTCCCATCATTGTGTGTACTTTCTGTTATCTCCAGAATAACTGAAGGGACTTTTTTCTGATTTTCACCTTTCTTATTTCAAACTCTCTTTTCCACCCCACAGAGACACCACAATCATCTCTAAGTCTTCCCACATAGTGTCCCTTTCAGCAAAACAGGAGATCTGGTCTCCTTCCTGTTTCTCCTTGAGTTTTTCAGGACAGACACCAGGACTCCACAGCAAAGGCAATCACTGCCAGGCAGCAGTGAGGCAGCAGGGGGGTGGTAAGACAATTCCTGGAGCAGAGCATGTCTCCATATGCTTTGCAGAGCTCGGTGCCAGGTGTGGAGTACATGCTGTTACCAGCAAGGGGCAGGGAAATCAGTGGTCTTTTACAGAATGTGTTATCAAGTTCAGTGCTGATGAGGAAGTGTGTGGGTGTTGAGGGATAGCAAAATTTCCTCTTTTCACAGATGGCCAATCCCACCAGCCTCATGAGACACAGCTGCCCCATTGATTTCATATTTACCTCAGAGGACTTACTTGGTACAATACTGCTCAGTGCCAACATTTCTTCTTAAAAGTTCTTCTCCTCAGACCCCAAATGCTTTATCTGAAAGTTTTAAGTCCACAATACATCTAGGCACCAAATCTGCGTTGTTGCTGTTGTTGTGAATGACAATATGATTTCTTGTGTTTTCCACTGCCTTCAGACTCTGTTTCCTTCTTCTTCTTTCAGTGTTCCTGTGTCCACAGAAATCTGTGAGAATGTGTCACATTAGTATTGTCACCTGCTGGAAGTAATTTCAAAAAATAACCCAACTGAAAAATAACCTCCATGAACTATTACACTAGATACAAACACACTCCCCTGTGTATCATTGCAAACTATTTGTCTTCTGATGCATGATTTTTCAGCTCAAAGGAAGAAGTAATCCTGAAGTAAATAAATGAAGCTCACTGTCAGAGAATACACATCTCTACACATGCAAAGAATTACTAAAAATTTACAATATTTGCTAAGTCACAATGAGCTCTCTTTCATGTAATTATCCTACAAGCGTCTTCAGAGACTGTCTTCTTTTTTCCTCTAAATGCTTTGCATTAATTCAAATATTTGGATGTTGGCAATGAATGAAACTTCTCCAAACTTAAAGGTTTGGGTTTTTTTTAGAAAGAGAAAATTACCGATTCAGATGAATTTTGGAACAATAGATTAGCTCAAAATTCAGACAACACTTGCACAACTGACTTTCCAAATCTTCTTCTGGTAGAACAAGAAAATAATGCAATAAAAGGTATTAAAATTAGATTAAGCAAATATCCACAATATGTTTCCATCACTTTAAATTTGGATGATCACCTGACTGCATGCCTTTGTCCGAAGAACTTCCTAATTAATTACAAGTGTTCTCAAAATAAGTGTTGTCATGCAGCTTCCTTTCCCATGAATATATGGGCTCATGGGCAATATTAAGTGATCACTTCCAAGGAAATAGTCTGTGCATTTCGGAACACAGGTAGTTTCAGAAGCATTACAGATTAATTTGAGGTCTACTTTTGTATCTCACTGTAAGACTCAGAAAATGATCTTAATAATTCAGGCACAGAGAAAACCAAGGACAATGCCAAAACATATTCTCTTAATTCACATAGTTTATACTTAGAGATGGGTCTAGATTCTTGTGTTGTTTTTTTTTTAATTTTACAAATATGCCTCAGAGCAATAGACATAGAAATATGCTGGATGTTTTGACAGCAAAACAAAACCAAAAGTTGGCAAAATTTATTAAAAAAGCATTACCCCTGAGATGAAAAACATCTGTCTTTCTTGGCAATTTGTGCTGAGACTTATTCTCATTACAGAAATCTATTCAATTGTTAACTATTTATAATTACTGTGTGCCATTTACAAAATGCAGGTATAAGAACTTCTTATAAATAGGTTAATTGGATTAATAGGTGCTTTGATTGGCACAAAACCAGGACAACTGCATTGGGATTTCTGCTAATCTGAATCAGATCAATTCTGGACTGCAAGGTGTTTTATGCTATCTCACTTGCTCTTGTGATCAGACAAGGTGAGTATCTTCAAGGAATATTTTTAAACCTGACCATTACCAGGAGGCAGCATGGCAGACTCTGACTCAAACTGTGCTTTTTCCTTACAAAATCAAGATTTACTAGTAGTTGAGGATGAATGGGCTCACTAAGAAAGGACTTTATTTTTTGTAAAAAGCAAACATAAAGAATCCCACAGTCTGTGTGCCAGGCTTTCCACATCCCGTAGCCTTCTGATTAGACATAATTTCCCCCTCAGTATTTGCACCCTTATTTAAAGCTGCCTCACCTTCTTCTAACCAAGTTCATCAATCTCTATCACTGCTTTGAAAATATAGTGTCTCATCCCAGCATGGAGAAGGGCAGGAGATGGAGATGTGGTGGGATTTGTTCATCCAGGTATAGTTTCCAATGTCTGTGTGCCTGTTGCTGGTACAGGGATGGGTGTCCTGCCTTGTGGCCCAGACTCACTGACACTCCCCCTTAGCATCCAATTCACAGTGCATCCAAGATTTTTTTAATTGAGCTTTGTTGAATTTGTAAGGGTATCCTACTTGAAATCAACTCCCAGAAATCAGTCTTCTGTCTGAGAGCCTGGTGTAAGTGAGAGTCATGATAATTAGCAGCCCCAATAACCACTTCCCTCACTAACCATCCACTGAAAAGCATATTTATCAAACACCTGCCTGTTTCTAGCTGCTGAAATATATGCAGTGTTCTTCCCCACACTGTGGATTCTCAGAAGGGCTGTTCATTGGTACTACTACACAAAGGGTGTGTCATCTCAAGCATTTGTGTTTGTGGGAAAAAAAAGCATATGTTGAGCTGAGTTCAGCTTTCTGCTGCCAACTGGCTTTTTTGGGTGAAACTCAGAGTTAAATATAGACCTGGGCAGATGCAAAGTCAAGAACAAGTCAAGACATGACAGCAGTACACAAAATTTCTGTGACTAGGACGCTTGTGTGAACAGACAAGTAGAGCAGGAAGGAAAGTCAAGAAAGCACTAGCTAGCTGGCTCTCACACTCAAGAGAAAGCATAACATGCCCTATTCAAATTTAATTCATTCAGACAAATGTGTTGTTGCACTCAATGTATCTCATGTGTGTAGTTTTTATTGCTTTAGGAAACAATATTGTTCATGCTTTCCTCCTCTTCCTATGTTTTGGATTTACAACCTATTTTGGATTTAAAGAGGGTCATGGGATTTTTCTTCCTGTTACTCACTATAATTAAATAGTGTTTATGTACTTCTGAGTTGAAAGCTCTCCAAATTATTTTTCTTTTCATTATCAATCATTAGTTCTTTTGCTTTTTTTCTTTCATGACTCAGTCCTTTCTTTTCAGATATCTTGTTGCTCCTTCCTAACTTGCATGATAGGCTAAACTTTCACACCAAAACCTTTGGCACTTGGTCTTTATATCTTGTTTTGTTTTATCCTCCCTGTGACAATGTCTTCTCCTTGGCCCATAAGGTCAGTTCTGTCAGCCTATAGATTCTACCCATAAGCACCTCTGACCTCTGACCTTGTCTCTGTTCCAGACAGAAATTTTGTTTTGTTTTTCACTTTCTGAAATGTCTGACATACTTCTCAACTGTTATTAGCATCATTACCCCCTTCCATATTATGTATCATAGCTCTGGTTTATTCTGCTTTGAATGCATAAGCAATTGCTTACTTTTTTCTCTTTTCATTTAGTCCCTTGACATCCATCCCCTCTCTGTTTTTGGGGCCTGGAGTCTTAATTTGAGTACTGTTAATAAAGAATAAATACTTTTAGAATAGCTCAGATTACTTAACTCTTGAACTCAAGCCTGCAGGCATTTTGCTTGGGTGTTATTACACCCTATTAATTTTGACAAAGGTTCATGTGATAAAACTTGTAGATGACCTCAGCAATAAAACATTTTTGGTTAGATCATTCAGTCATTAAATATTTAGGTTTCCAGATTTGTAGTATCTTTTTCATTCTCGTGTGTTAAAAACACAATGTAAGACTGGGGATCATGATCCATGGATTCTTCTTACTTATGTTGAATGACCAACAGGAAAACATTGTTTAGTTACTAGGAAAGGGGAAACATTTTAACTGAAGAACATAAATTATTTGTCAGTTTGTGCCCATTCACACAAATAATGTGTGAATGGGCACAAACTGAATGTTCTAAGTTCAACACATGGGAGAGGGGCTTCCTTGAGATTTCAGACAACAGGGCCCTAGTGAAAACTATGATGTCAGAACAGAATCTTCAGTCTTTCCTAAAAGACCATGCACCCATAGACAGAATCAAGAAAATCCTGATCTGACAATAAAAAGCCTTCTGAAGTCAGAGGTAGACAAAAACTCTTTGCATATAATAAAGAAAAATGTATAGCAAAATTGTCTAAAAGCAAATGTTTTATAAGCGAAATAACAGGATACGCTAAAAATCCCCAATTATTCTCATTTCCCTTTTTATTGCCTGCTTGTAGGATCATTCCTTTACAATTTTTGAGGGCTTAGCAAATCTTTTGAATGTATTGAATTTCCTCTTTCTTCCTGACCCTTTTTTTCCACTGAAACCTCTGGATACTTGTCTCTCAATAATGATACAAACGGATGTAGCCACCCACAGCTTTGCGGTGAGTCCTTCAGAGTCATTCCTTTCTTTCATAAAAGCCTACATGTTATGACCTCTTTCCAATCCCATTTTCTAGTTGACTGCAATGCCTGATTAGAGGTACAGTGCTAATATCAGACAAGGAGAAATCATGAACACACAAGCAGGAGAAAAACTGCAGTTGATACTAAAAAAGAGAAGTTGCGATGTTAAAAGCTGAAGTGCTAACAGGAGAAAAAAAAAAGTTTTGCCTACAGATTTTATGAAAGCAAATATTTGTCTTGTTTAGCATTACACATCTCAGCTTCACATTGCTCAGAAGTCTGTTTATGCTGTGTCACCTACAGTGGAAGATTTTGTTAGTTCAATTAGTGAATGAAAATACTATTAATTAATGATTAAAAATGTACTTAATCCTACCAACACAAATGGGAGTAGCAAGCTAAGCTTTTAGTACCTTTGAAAGAGAGGCCTCTCCACTTGAAACTAAGTAATGAGGCTTGATAAATGAAGCATGGTCACTAATTACATGCTGATGAATTTTGTACTTACTTCATTAATTGAAGACCATAAGGAGCTAGAAGTGGCTGGGGGAAATGCACAGAGGCTGTGTTCCCAAACCCAATAGTCTTTGATCAAGGCTGAGTATGGGCAGGCTGTGGTAACACGTGCTGATGTGATACCAGTGTGCTGCACAAATGTTGCTGCCAGCGCTGGGGTGAGACCTCAAAAAGTAGAGGTGAGAGTGCCAGGTACTGCTTGCTGCCCCAGCGAGCCACCAGTCACTCACCTCAACATGGTCTTGATCTAGGCTTGTGCCACCACAGCAGCAGAGTGCACATTCTCCCTACCACAGGTTTCTCTTGGAAATTCCCAAATCTCTGCAAAAGAGATCTCATCTGCAGAGATTAAAGCTGAAAGCCTTGGGCATATAGACAAAATAAGAATATTGAGTCAGGAAGTTCCTTACTGTACAATGTTCACCTCAAATACTTAAAGATGCAAATTCCCCAGAGCAGATGGTGGATCCTCCTTTTGAACAAACAGGCTCTGCTTCAGCCCCTTGAGCCTCTGCCAGGTGAAACACAGCAGAAGGAGGACGCAAATGTCCTGCACTTCCCAGTTCACCAAGGTCTGAACAAACTGGGTGCTTTGCGAGACATTCATACCTTTCGTGATTCGGAATGTGTACAAAGACAGCTATTGCGGAAATTCCCCTATTTCTTGCCAGGAACAACTGTGATCACACCACAGGCATTGCAGATCTGGAGGATGAAATGTGTGCTCAGGTAATGTGGAAAATCATTGTCCTCTTACCCAAAGGCAGTATGACACTTAGCTGGTGCAGGAAGGGTTGCGGCTGTGGGTGAGGGCTTGGTGTCTTGGCAGAAGCAGCAGCAGTAGGTATCCCTGCAGCATCCTCAAAAGACTGTCTGTTCTAGAGAAACAGACTTTGCTGGAGGGAGGATAGTGCTCTCAGTGTTGAGAAAGCTGAGGAACAGCTAATGTGTGGTTGATGCGAAGTCATTAATCAAGTGGGAGTGTATTTGAACAGGTACTTCTTACAAAGGTACAGGTGAAAGAGAGCTGGCAGGAATTCAGGTTGTGCATGGTTGAGGCATAACCCCTGAGCGCAGAGTGATTATATTATTTGTGTTACAAAACCATGTAGCAGTCATGGTTGGCATTAACTTACCATTGCTCTGGGTGTTACTACATATTGTCTGTATACTACGTAAGGAGATGATAGTACTGTTAATATATTCTTGTTGGATGAGAAGTAGCTGATCAAAAACTCTCAAAAACCAAAGTGAACACAAGAAGTGTTTATTCAAATAGACTGCATAGTTTTACATGTGTGCCATTGGTAACACTGGTAAGTTTCTATTTGAAACACTCAGAGGAGGAATTTCCTTTTTCTGTGTGAGGGTACCAAAGCCAAAATAAAGGTCTGCAGATGCATTATGAATTCAGATATAGATGGCTTGCATCAATATTTTATGCATAATCTATTCCAGCAGAATGTCTGTAGATGCCTAGTACATTTCAATGTATTGTAAATAGTGTAATTTTAATGTTAATTATTCTTTGCATGTAAATAATTAATAAAGTCTTAATTTGACACAGTTTTCTGTGTTTCTTATTACATGCTATGTAGTGTACTAGTTCTGAAATTAGAGAAGGCTGAGGTGGAATAGATACATAGCATTCTATTTATAAATTCTTTTTGACATGCCATGTGGCATATTTAATGCCATGATTTGGTTAAGTTTTCTGAAATATTCTACTTCTTCACTTCTTCATGTCCTTTCTCAGTGTTAATGTGTCATTAGAATTCTGAGTGAATGGCTGTGTCCTTAACTTCTGTTATTTTACTTTGATTTTATAGAAAGAATGGGAATAGTCACCTTACAGACTGTGGTTGTGCAGGTCTACAAAACATCCATGTTTACAGGTCATCAATTTTGTACTGTTTCTCAGACCTGAAACAGCTATGATATGGTAAAGACACAACATGCTTCAAAAAGCTAAGATGGGGTGTCCTGTTATGCAAGAATGAGTACCACTTTTGTTTTGAACCTTTCTGATTTGTTCCTCATATCTTTAAAAATTATCTTTTCACTTTGGCACGCTGAAATCCAATAATCTGTTTCTAGTAAAAAAACTTGAAATTCCAGCTTATTCACACATGTTGCAATTTAGCTTCTTGATAATTTCAAATCACTTGAACAATTAATTCCTCCAAGTATTATAGATTAACTCCAACTTTCAGAAAAGGAACTCTTACTTCTAAGGGGTTTCTTGATTTATTTTTTTTTCAAGTTAAAAGATACATCTATAAATAATGGGGTGCTCATTTTGCAATGTGTTATCTTCTGCCTCCCCGTTGGCAGGCAGGGGTTTAACCACAGTTACTCATCCTGTGACTCTCCCCACTCTGGCTGGGAAACAATTGCTGCAAACCTGCTCCAGCGTGCCTTCCAACAGACCAATAATCCACCTGAGCCAGTGTGGGAATATCACGCCTCCTCCAGGAGCAGCCTCCCTTTCCCATGCGCTCCGCACACGATCCAAGCCTTACCCTAGCACAGAGAAAGTCTCAGCTCTGGAGAGGCCACTGCATTCCACAGCCCCACTGTGCCTCAGGAGGCGACAGCAGGGATTTCTGCAGTCAGAGAGGGCTGCCACTGCTCTTGGAGAAACCATAATGACACCAAAGGTGCACCTTGCTCCCATGGGCAGTGTAGAGTGGCTTGAAATTCCCTGGTCATTTGGAACGAGTTGGCCTTTCCAAGAAAGAATTGTCATGGTTCTCCTGACCAGCTTTTAATTTATGTAAAACAGGACAAATATCCAGAAGAAAATGATTGAGGTCATGGAATAACTCAGGATCTACAAGATGTTTTCAGTCCCTTTTCCAGTTGCTTACTCCTGCTCTGTGTTTGTATCTTTTTGTGCACTTAACAGGTAAAGACCTTTTTAAGCTGGAAATCTCAAGAGAGAAATAGTTCCTGCCTCCAAGTCAAGTTTTCAACATGGAATACAAATTCCCAAACCTAGTTAGGACAAAAGGTCCTAAAAGTAAGAAAAGCATTTAAAAGCAAAAAGTTTTGAAAATCTATATGTCATAATGAATTTTGGTTTAATGTTGACCATAGACTTACTCTCAATAATAATCAATTTATTATTGTTATATATATCGTCAAATGATTGACCATAGACTCAATTCTCAATTATCTTTGAATTAAAATACTTTTGTAAATCAAAGGTGCAATTTTTTAAATTGTCAACTAAAAAGAAAATTGAATAGTATTGACAGGAAAAATTTTCATATAAGTAATTTTTCATATGGAAAGCTTTGATCACAATATAACTTTTTTCAAAGGACTATTCTCCTCAAAAAACATCAATTTACCAATCAAATTAGACTTGAGGATAGGCACAGTGTAGATTTTCACATTTCACATTTCGCACTTCTCATAGTTTGAGACATCTTCTGACACAAATCTTTACTCTTGATGAAGAACAGGAACTTTTTCTTTATAGTGACTCAAAATAACATCCTCTGCTGTGGTCAAATAGGAGAACAGTATCAACAATTTTTCTCTCAATATTGGTGTCTCTTACTTGAGAGTATTATAAAATTCCCTTAGTGAAGGAGGGGTGAGGAGAGTGATAGAAATGCCAGCTGTGGAAGTTCTCAGGATGAAAGTTTGAAGAATTTCTGTGGGGTTTTGTTGTGGGAAAATACATCAGAGCAGCACACTGTCAGTGGAATATATATATATATATATAGACCTGTATTTCAGGACGTGTCTGTCCTTAGCATTGTTTTATATAAAACCAGGGATATACCCTTTAAAACTCTTATCTGCTTGTTTCTTAGTTTAGTTATACATTCCTCTGTCACTGAGGACATATCACACATTTCACAGTGTATCAGACGGAGAAAGATTAGGTAAACATTTCTATTTTTTACAATAGCCTTGAATTGTACTGAACTTTATGACAGATTAAATAATAAAAGATACTCACCTTTGTCCTTTAACTCGTTAAATTAGAGACTACTTGTAAACCTACAGCCAGTGTTTCCTGGAGAAACTTATTTTACCTCTACACACCAGCATGGATGCCAAGAACCTTGACTTGGCACTGTGCTTCCAGCAGCACTGGTGCCTGGCACAAATGCACACTCTGGACAGGCAGTGGGGAGCTGTCTGGGGCTGGCTTTTTCAGCCCCACTGATGAGGACGAGCCAGAGCATTTGGGGATAAATCTGCTGGAGCAGGGTACACAAGGGAGTTTCAGTGAGAGAAGGGAAATTCCCCGTGTCAGGTCATCTGGCCCTGTCCCAGGGCATTGCTGCCCTCTGGGCTGTTTGCTCACACCACGAGCAGGCTGCTGGGAGAGGCAGCTCACAGTGTGCAGGCAGGCTGCGTCAGCTGCTGCTGCAGAGCACACAGGGCTCACAGGGTTTGTGGAGTCAGCTGGCCGCCTAACATAGGATGATGACATGTTAGGGTTTTTTACAGAAGCCAGAGAACTTTTCTACTTTTGTCATGTGCCATGAAGTGGGACACTGGGGCAAGGACACTGGGAACTTTTCTGTTTATTTTGAAGGTGGGTATTAAGTTTACAGCTGAGAGACAAACAGCTTAGCTTCTGCATCCCCTTAGTTCTTGGGCTTCTGAATTTGAATTAGTAGGAGAAAAGAGAAGAAATCTAGGAATCATTCTTCCCTTCAGCGCTTTGATTTATAAAACTTCAATTCCTGGTCTTCAAAGAGAGAATTGGTCAGGTCAAGCAGAGGCACACTGCCATCCACCCACACAGACTTTTGGTATTTTCGTTTGGGGTTTTTTGGGGTTTTTTGCATGCAGAGCAGTAACTGTTCTTATAACCAGAGGAAAGAAAAGAGCAAAACAAACAGGCTGAGCAAAAGTTTACAAGAAAGTGTCAAATGACTTTTAAAGATTCAAATCCCAAAATTCACTCCCTTATCATTCAACAATTTATGTGAGTTACAACAGCTCTTCTTTCACTATGAATATGAAGCAGTACAATCAACACTCTGTAATACACATTAAGAGTCCTCTGCTTGATAACTATAGAAGCACTGAAACTCCTGATAAACAAGTATCTGTTTTCAATGAGTCTTGAGTTCAGACTTACTAGGAAGTAAAATTTCCTATAACACAGGATGAAATAAGGAAATCATCAGTTACCTTAGCAACCCTTTAAAAAAAAGCACAGGCACCTATCCAAAGGGCAAGTAATCTAATTATAAATTATTGTAAAGGTCACATGAACAACAGTAGCAAGAGGAAGCCAGGATTCACTATTTTAGTCTATGGGAAACAGTATTGCCATTGTGCTCCTGGACAGCCTGTTCTACTGCTGTGCTCTACAGATCATCTGCCAAGGGCTCCTGCTTAACTCACAGGACTGACCAAAATACACCTAGTGAAAAATCTGGCCTAGGCTCACTGGCAATCCAACTCTTTACTTCTCCTGGCTGGCAAATTTCTCACACCAGGGAGACTGGAGCTCAAAGCAGGCACTTTCTTGTTCAATCCTGTGTATTGTTTGTGGCATGAAATTTTCAAGAGCATTCAACACTGTTCAGCACTGCTTGCCTGCAAAATCACCACCTGCCTTTCAAACATCCACACAGGAGATGGGCAGTGATATGTGTTAATGCCATAGCTATTTAAGAGCACTTAACTTACAGGGTGGTCCTAGCTAGCACAAGGAAGGTGTCAAACCAAGGAAGGTTCCTGCCCACCAGCACTTTTCTGAAAACACCACACTCCCCCCCTGAGCAATTTTCCCCTCAATACACCCCAAAGGCATTGTGTGCACTTTGTAAGTTGTGTCTCCTGGAGCAGAAGAGGTCTCACCACAAACTTCAGCTTTCATCTTCACTACACATTTTACCAGGAACATGAAGGCTTCACAAATGCCAGTGTCTGAGTGGCAGAGAGCAGACATGGTGAAACGCTGGGGTTAACGGCAAAGGGTGAGAATGCCAGGTTTCATGGATAAATTCTCTGGCACAAAAAGTGATCTGTACTCTTTGACAGAAACACAGTTTAAAAAAGGTGAATCAGAACTTCAGTCTCATTGTTTTTAAGCATGATCCTTGCTTAAGAGGAAGAAACACAGGAACTTACAGGTTGCATCTTTCTTAAACTGCTTCCTGTACTCATAAATTAATGCAAAAAAAAATCCTTCCCTTGCCAAGTTATTTAAACCAGCAAAAAGCCACTGTGAAATGAGCTGCACATCTTCACTCAGTTTTTCAGCCTGACATTCCTAAAAACTCATGAACACAAACCATGACCCTAATAGAGGGTTTGTGGACTTGAATGATGGCTTAGGTTTTATTTATAATGCCATGACCTTCTATTTTTCTAGGAGGGCGTGGATTCTGTCAACCTCAATTCTTAACTTCCAAGGTGCTGAGAGAGCCTGACATTTCCTAAATCAAAGAGCTGTGCCCATCCCTCAGCCTTGGGACCTCCATGGGGGCCTCCATGCTCTGAGCAGCAGAAACATCCCAGCCACATCCCGGTGGGATTGAGAATGTACTCACCAGCCTCCACATACCCTGCTGTTCTCTAGAAGGAAGTCCCAGAGACTGTGTGAGACACTGCCTTTCCCATGTTTAAATGCCTCCAGCTGTGTGCTGGCTATGGGTTTCCTTTTTTGAGTGTCATTTGAAACCTGCCCTTGAATTGTTTTTGGCACATATATCACAGGTTGCCAGACTTGCTTCAGGAGATTCTGTTTGGACTCAGGCTGGGAAAAAATTTTATGGGAAATCCGTGGAATCCCACCAGGTCTTCTGTATTGCATAAGTACAGCCATGAGTGGTATTTGGTAAGAAGCCGTGGGAACGTAGGTTGAGATGGACAAGCTGAAAGGATGCCTTTCCATTTCCTTCCCCTGGAAGTGAAATATTTTCATCTGAGCAAAATAAAGACTCGTGTGATAAGGTAAAGTTTTGTGCTTTACAAAGCACAATGTAGTAGAATTTTGCATTAGTTTCTACAAGTGCTCATGTGCAAGGCAAGTGCAAGACATCATCCCTTAAAACCCACATCAGAGGAATGAAACTAAATAAGGCATAAAGGTAATATGTTCCTCTGTCTCCAGAAAAAGGCAGAAGGGTATGTTGGTATGAGCCTAAAAATGAAACCTGGTTTGTGAAGGATCTAGTAAGTTTCAGTGGCTTGGGGACTACTTCATTCACCTCCTGTTGCTGCAAGGCAATTTTGATACCTCCTCCCAACTTTGGATTTCTGTAGCACCCCAAAGAGCTGGGAAGACACTTCTCCAAAAGCAGCCTCCCAAATGTCACTGAAAAAGAGAGTGACAAACTCCCTGTGCAGCACAGGCAAGGATCTCCTTCCATTATTCCTGATTTCATTAAGTCATTAAAGGAAACTCTAGGCTTCTCTGGCACCATGTGAATAAAAAGTTGCAAATAGTTTCTGTGAGCAGAGTATCAGCCTTGCATCACCAAGATATTTATTATGCAACATAAAAAATGGGAAACGGAGGTACGGGGGAGTTGCAAGGTCACACAGGAAACGTGCAACCCGGCTGGAAATAAAAACACAGGTCTCCTGACTTCTGTGACCAACAAACCCTTTCCTTTCTGCAACAACAAAGGCAAATGTTGCTTGTTTCTCTGACAGCACAAGAGCATTTTATATGCAGAAACTTAAATGCTTTATCATTGTTATCATTATCATTATTCTGTTCTTTTAAGAAAGTTGTTCAGAAAGTGCTCAAAAATGGGAAATTTCAGTTCTAGATAATTTTCTCTCTGCCTTAATCAGATAAATTGTTGCAGGTATTTTTCAGTATTTCCCAGTTGTACTTCAAACAGTCAGATCTCTACTCCTTTCAATTTATTTTAGTCCTGTGCTGTGATCTCTCAGTGTTAGCAGTAATTTAACTGATGTCCAGCAGGAGGAGAAACAGACCAATGTGTGATCCTCCACACACGAAATACAGATAGAATGGTTTTATCTGTAATACAGATAAAATGTTTTATGTGGAAAGATGGTGTTAATGGGAGCTTGAGGCAGAATCACTCCTGCTGGCAGTTTTGTGTCAGGGTGCTGTCTGAGCTTCAGCGGCCTGCTGGTGTTGCCCGCGCTCCTTCAAGGCACGGCATGACCTGGTCTGCTCTCTGTGGCCGTCAGACCTGTTAGGCTGCACACACATCCTACACCTGGCCCCTCTGGGCTTGCAAAGTGCGCGTCAGGGGGCAAAATTGTGTAGAAGAGCCATCACACCTCGTTGCACAAGTTTCATCTTGCTCTTCTTTAAACCCACTTGTAGGTGCTGCCATGCCTCAGGTAGCATGCCATAGCTCCTGATCCCCCTCTGCCCAAGTAGGTTGAGACAAAAGGACCTGGGGGAGGAAGGCTGCAAGAAACTGCATGTTTTCAAGCGCACAGGAGTCCCTTAGGAGCTGAAAGACATGAGACTTTGGCTGCAATTGGCACCCTTGGTTTTGCGTAGGTCGCTGTGGTGCAACCGCCGACGCCAGTCGTTGTACAAAGTAGCAGAAACAGCAAATTCCTTTAAAAGGGTGCGGTCCCGTTGGGATGGAGGTTGCTTGTCTGTCTTGTCAGGCCTGCAGCATCTAGGGCCAGGGAAAACCCTGCAGAGGCACAGAGAGCCCTCACCTCTTCCAGAGTCTGCCAAGCATGGTTGGGATGGGAAAACGTGACAGATTGTGAGGTGGGGGTGAGAGCCCCCATACAGAGGGAGCTGGAAGTGGGTCAACAGGACAACAGCTCTCATTCAACATCCTTCCAAAATCTCAAATGTGCACGATGCAGTTCATTCTTAAGCAGAACAGGACCTTTTTCATCTGTGGCAGCAATGTCCTGTCAGGATTGTCTTAAAAATAGGTGTTTCTTATAGGGTTAACAGTTTCCTTCAAAGTAGAGTTGGAGGGGTTTTTTTCAGTTGTTTCGCATTAGTTAGCTTTCTGTGACAAAAAAAAAGAATTAATAGGACAAGGAGATGTATCGCAGTAAAATCAGTCTGGAGAGTCCAGCACAGGCCATAGAAATACACCTTGAAACTGATATATAAAATCAAAGTAAGAACATGCACTGGGATGAAAAGTCACGTATTCACATGTGAACCTAGCATATGAAACATTTGTTTTGATATAATAAAGAAGATGGGATGCTAAGATGGGTAATAAAGAAGATGGGATGCTAAGATGTGGAAGTAAATTTGTACATTGATGTTCCCAATGCCTTGTCTGACTGACTGACATTCTCTCCAAACAAGAGTATTTGCTGCAGAAGTGTATTTCTACTAAAATAATACTGAGAGTGATGTGTCTTTCAGACTATGCAGTAATACACAGCATTATGCCAACAGATGACTTTTAAATACAAGAATAATGGAGGAGTGTCATGTGAAAGGAAATGAGAAAAAGCATACGCCCTGATCCACATCCTAAGGCTTTTCAGAAAGACAGACTTAGACCTGCATATTTACCAGCATGCTTCTCACATATCAGTCTCTGGTTCAGGGCACAGCACTGCTGCTGAGCCTCTGCTGAGCATCTCAGTGACTACATGACAAAGTGCCAGTCCTTAAACTACAGTCCCTTTGATATAAGCACCCTGGAAGTCTCAACTCTTTCTGTATCACATGTAATCATAGCAGAAAATATGGCCTGCAGCCATTATGACTCAAAAACAAGGACAAAATTATAAACTAGTGTAACTTTTAATATACACCACTGGTCACAGCTGTTACACGGGCAGATGTAATTTCAGGTTTATCTTCAGGAGACAGTCAACCATCCTTTCCTTTTGCCATGAGAAGGGGTAAAGCACAGCTGATCACTGCTTCATTGCCAGTGACACCTGGGCTGACAGAGCCACAGAAGACTTCTCCTCTCTGTGGACTGTTGGAATGACAACTTTTGACTTTTCCTTTGAGCTGCTCTCAGCATCATAGCCACTTAAATTTTTTCTTTCCCCTTGCAAGGAAAGCTGGGATAATGCCAGTCCTTCTTAGCTGTGGGCATTTTCTCAAAGCCGATTCCCTTATCCAGTCCTCTTTGCTCCCCCTCAACTCTAAGCAAAGCAGAATGAAGCTTCCTCAGCCTCAGTTATATTACTTTGCTACCTTAGATGTCTAAAAGACAGTGGTGCAGTTTTCTTATGAAGATGAAATTCAGACAATCTCTAAACATTGATAAGGAAATTGTTCACACTGTTCCTTCTTCTGTAGCTGGAGTATATTCAGTGTGTGGTTTGAAACTGTTATCAAAGAAATGTTGATGGAACTTAGCACAAATTATTGTTTTCTTCTTACAAAGTCGGTTTGGCATTTTCTATTTGTCTAGGCAGGTGAATCTGCTTTTCTTAACATGTATAATTTATGTTAAAATCAAAAGTCCAACATCACTATAAGCAGATAAAATATGTGCCTTTGTCTGTCTATCTGGCTGCATTCTAAAAGGGCACTGTGATTCTCTGATGTCTGTGAGGCACAGACCCTAGGGCAACACTGCTGTTAGCTGAAGAGAAAACCACCCTTCTGGCAAAAGACATTATTCCAACAGCAAAGCTAATTTCTGTACCTGTAAGTTTAATCAAATTCATTTGGCTTGATATATTTAAAACAGTTCTGCCAAAACATTTGTATTCTTATCAACAAATGTGTTCTTATCAGTTAGAACTTACATAAAATAATTTATTTTCCTCTAAATTTGTTTTGCAAAGAAGTTGAGTTGTTTTAATTGAAGACATTCACCATTGAAAACTAATCTTAGGATAATTTAGATTGGAAGATTTTATAGCCAATCTGCTCCAACTCCCACTTTGAAACAGCTCCTGTTAGATCAGGTTGTGCCAGGACTTT
This sequence comes from Melospiza georgiana, assembly GCF_028018845.1. Taxonomy (NCBI): domain Eukaryota; kingdom Metazoa; phylum Chordata; class Aves; order Passeriformes; family Passerellidae; genus Melospiza; species Melospiza georgiana. Next base: position 19,289,180 of record NC_080465.1, read on the forward strand.
GTTAATTTAAGGTCTGAATATCTCCAAGGACTACCCTGAACTTTGTTCTGAAGTTGTTAATATCACCATGTTGCAGAAGTTTTTCCTCATACCTAATGGGGTTTTCCCACATTCCAGTGCATGCCTGTTGCCTCTAAACCTGTGCATCCCTGAGCAGAATTTGTACCTTCCCACCAGGCAGTAACCGCAGCCCGGTCTCCCCTCTCCCTCCTCTCCACAACGCTGACTGAGCTCACTGAACTCCACTTCCTGCATGTGCCCTGTGTTCCACCCACCACAGGGGACCTTCCACTGGACTCCCTCCCCCATGTCAGCATTTGTTCTCTGCTCTGAGCCCAGGACAGCACACCAGGAGTGGTCTTACCACGGCTGAGAACCTGTGGAGGATCCCTTCCCCTTGCTGCTGCAATGTTTTCCTGCATGGGTGCACTTCTGCCTCCTGGACAACTTGCATCCTGCCAGGATCCCTGGGAATTTTCTGCAGAGCTGTTGCCAGCTGGCTGGCATCAGCCTGTCCTAATGCAGGGCTTTGTCCATTCCAGAGGACCACGTTTCCACTGGTGTTTGTTCAACAAACCTGTTCTGCTTGAACAGCAGCCCAATCTTTCAACACATTTTGGCACAAACCCACATTTGAGGTCATCTGCAAATACACCAAGAGTGTATTTGCATCAGGTCCAGGTCACTGATAAAGGCAGTGAACTTTACTGATCCCACTGCTAGTCTTTGAAAAATAGTACTTCTAACTGGGCTTCATGCTGCCGTCACCACCTTTTGAACCTGGCAGTCCAACCAGTTTTCCATGCATTTTGTGGCGTACATACCCTGTATCTCACTGTTTTGGCTACAAGGAGTCTATGGAAGACCATGCCAAAGGCCTTACTTAAATGTAGAACTTCCTTCCCTTACAGCACTGTAGAAAGCAGGCAAGTTGGTTGAGCACCATTTGTCCCTGGTACATCTGTCTGACTGGACTACTCCCAATCACTTTCTTGTCCTTTCCATGGCTGGAAGTGGCTTCCAGGAGGAATTTTTCTATCACCTTTCAAGGAACTGAGTGTGGCTGACCAGCATGTGGATCCCTGCATCTTGTCTCGCCTGTCTTGAAAATCCTCATAAACAGTTGTCTTTCTTGTCTTCATCAGAAATCTAAGTAATCTAAGAGGGCATTGATGAAGTTAGTAGAGATGGAGGTGGTGGAGAACACACTTATAATGACACTGGCCAGCTCCTTCCATACTTGGGAGCATCCCAGCTGGTCACATGGACCTGTGTGATTTCAATTGCTTCATGCTTCTCTCACATGCATTGGGCTAATGCACTCAGGGGCTTCCTGGCCTGACAACAAAATTTTCAGGTGAAAAGTGAGCCTAATCCTCATGGGGTGATTACCCAGGAGCAATGATTCATTCTGAGATAGTTATTGTTTGGCCGAGTAACTGATTAACAAACCTCTCTAATGGGAGCTTAATTACTGAGTAGGTTAAGCACCCATGTACAAGTGAGACCTTCTTTTTAATTTTGGAGATTGTTCAAACTTGAGATTTAATTAATGTAAAGGAATTTAATTAATGTAAAGCCTATTGAAGTCAATATGTTTGTAGCAATATGATCTGTGTATGCACTATTGGGTTTATCACTTCTTTTAGCAAATTCCTGTGAAAGAAATTAGCTTTGTGAGCTTGGCTTGTGAAATCCTTTTTTCTTTTCTTTAATAAGTCTGCAAGAAGGCATCTTACTTAGCCTAGAAATGATAATTGCACTCGCCATAATGGGATGCAGTCCTCTTCTGTTGGGATGTCTTCGATTTTAGAGCCCTGAAATTTGAAAGAGTAGCAGAGGCAAAATCTTAATGTATTGGCAAATGTTCCCAAATACTTGTGCTGGGAGCAAATGAGTCCTACAAGCACACATGCCTATATGCAAAGATCAACAACAGATCAATTAAAAAGCATATGAGTCACAGCTAAATAATTGTCTGTCCTTTACATCAGCTAAAGGCCATCTCAGGTTGAACATTAAAAAATCATGTGGTTTTCTACCTTCTGTAATGTTATCAAGATGAGATTTTAAATGCTTTGTTTTATTTTTAGCTTATTATGTGCTGTGGAAAGGATTGGTGTCTTGCTATCCCAGGCAAAAAAAACAGAAAAAATATTTTTTTTGATTGCAAATGCTTCATAGATTACTGAAATTTCTCCCCTTCTTATCAATTGTGAAGTGTGAAAAGAATACTTATAAAGCCATTATTTGCCAATCAGGCAGCCAATGAAGCTTATTGAACTTCTTTAAAACATACCTTAAATTCTAAACATAGAATACTAAGAAATAAACATTGCTGCTGACTTACAATCAGTTTTGTTTACTGATAAAGTACTGCCAGTAATTTTAAGCTAAAGGGGAATAATTTCAGTGGATCAGCATTAAAAAAAATTATAATACAGTTCTCATTTGGAAAAGAGGGCAGCTTTCGATCACAAAGCTATCTTGCTGTAAGATGCAGCTGAGTTCTGTTGAGATATGGGTACATTTCTGTTGTTATGTCACTGAAGACCAAAGTAGTTTGGTTTGTTTATCTTCAGACTAGCCATCAAAACAAGGATATAATATGATGTCCACCCTGGTCTCCCATCTCTTAGATGCAGGAAATAAGAGGTGCTGAAGCTTACAAGACTATCTGAAGCAAAGTGCAAAACTGAATCCTATTGTTGTAATTCCTGGAACACTGCTTTAAACGATCTTTCTCAGTATAAGGCAGAGGAGATACACTGCAAGAAGGAGGCTAATTTTAAAATTATTGTGAACACTGAATGTCTATGACAAAGCAAGACTCAATTTATGTTTTCAAACACCTTCCTGTGCATAAACCTATCTGAATTTAACCATTTTCTCACAGATTGGAGACAAATCATTGGTAAACTCAGTGCAGAGCCAATATCCAAAAACTTATGAACTATTGACTCACTCTGCCCTATCTCCCTCCTTGACCTTTATCAAACAGATTTATTATCCTACCCAAAGCTCATTTAAGTCAAAATTAAATCTGAATTATTGTCCTGTACCCTTAAGTATAAAGCCTGTGGTAGGACTTGGATGATCCTGTGGGCCCCTTCCATGTCAAATTATTCTGTGATCTCTAGACAGCACAATTGTTTTCACTCAGGCATCCTGCAGGTCAAACCTACATACAGCTTCTCTATCTCCTCTGAGAGCAGGCAAAATCCAGTTTTGCAGAACAAGGGTGGGTGTTTAACAGCCACCTTCATTATGTCACTCTTGAAATCAGTCATGAGCTCCCTTTGATAAGGGTGGGCTAGAATGGCACCATAGGAAAAATTTCCTAAATTTTCAGGACATAAATTTCCATTGCCTTCTTGTACTCAGCTGTTGACTGTCTTCAGAGGTGTACACTTTTTGCAAAACAAACTTTTAGACATCTTGATTCATAGCTGCATGGACATGTTTCTGCGTATAGGTGAAAGAATCTACCTTGACTCACCCATCTCCTCATTCAGTTTTACTGGAATTAACCTTAAAAATATTTTCCATCCCATGAGCCAAGTTTAGTCTGTAAAGTAATTGCCAAACAGTAAGTATTGGGGTCCATAGTAGATAATTTCCTAAACAGTAAGTTTAGACATGAAGAAGAACTTCAGTCTCCGAGTAAAATGTTAAGGAATTAAATCTGCCTATCTCATTTTTGCACATGCTGCACTTAATGTGGAATTATTTAGAGGTATGATGTCTTCTATGCTAACAAAGTGTAAAGAAATATTTACATGGTTTTAATAATGGAATTTAGCAAGAATGTGTAAGAATTCGGAAGACCTGAGACATTAATGATTTTTTAAAGGAGGCATACAGAAAATTGTGGGTTACATCATAAAATAGAATGAAAATAAAATTTTGTTTCAAATTTTCAAAGCTGGTTTTAAACCATTCACTTTCATGAACCAGAACTGGGGGAATAGGGAGAGGATGGAAGGAAGGAAGAGACGAGCCGAAATCCTTCAAAACAAAGCTGCTAAATACTGTATTACATATAGAAAGATATATATGTTATTTTGTGCTACATTCTTTCTTTTGGGATGTCAGTCCTACAGAAAACTTAAATCTGAATTAGATTCTAAGGCAGTGGGATGCACACACCATTGCTGCCATGACACTGATTAAGAATATAAATGCTACTTGCAACACTTCTTTTGCTAGACTTGAATTTATTGATATGGTGGGAAAAAATATTTTTTTCTTTTAAAACTTTAACTGGTGACTCTACAGCCTTATATATACCTTATAATACTGCATATTATATACCTTATACTATAATATACTGCATTATATATACCTTATAATAATACAGGAAATAAAAGAGAAGAAATTTATTTAAAATTAAGTATGTAAAGTGTACTGCCAAAATGGCTAATTAATCTTGACAAAATTCTCTCATAGCTTTGCTACAGTGCTCAGGTTTTCGTGAGATTCTAATTCTCTACTCTGAGTCACCTCACAGTTTTCTTGGGCTATGGGAAAATTATGTTATTATATATTAATCTGAATGCTTAAAAAATATGTCACCTTCTCAAGAGTTTTCATAACAGGCTTGGCTATTGAAATTTCTGATACTCACATGTTCCTATTCTGCTTCTACACATAAGGCATATTTTAACTAGAATATCAGGTGTTATGAGAATAACTTTTACACATTTAAGGCCAGTATATGCTGTCTTCCTGAAGATAGTCATCACCAGTCTAAAAGGGAGGAAAAACAAGCTTTTGCCTCTGCACCAGCCCCTGAATTGTCAATATGGAACATGCAGCAAAGCATTGCCTTCCCTTTCATACGTCACTAGGCTAATGTCTTGCAGGCAGAGAATAGCAGTGCCCTCCCTCCTCATGTCCACACACACACACATTTTGACCTCATCTAGTTCAGTTTTCAGCTGTCTACCCCTTTTGTTATTTGTTATTTAAGACGCTAATCCTTAGCATCTTAATGCATTTCCACAGATCCTCCTTGACTGTGGGAAAGGCTTGTTCTTCTATCTGTCCACATGAAGAAAATCTGGTTTAATATTTTATGCCATCTGATACCCGAAGAAAGGTGAAAAAACCATAGCCACTTAAGTGACATTATCTCCATCAAACACTCTGACTTCACTATTGAGTGTTAAAGCACAAGGTATTTTATACAGCAGAAGTGCTGGTCCTCAATCTTCAGAGGACCAGCAAGAGAAATTCGGGTTTCATTACTGACAAATATGTAAGTAGTGTCCTGTCTGAGATTTGGGAGAGAGTGTAACTGAGGAACAAGGGCAGTCCCAAGCTGCACATTGCTGCCCCATGCTCTTACCAGCTGCAGCCAGCTTCAGGTGTTGAGGTTGAGCAGGTGTCATGCTGGTAAGAGCTACACTTTCACTGCTCCTTGTTGAGTCAGCTGCCAAATGACTCAGCTTTGGAGACGGTAATCATCAAACACGGAGTCTCATTAGGGAGGAAAACAGCCTCACACAGTGAAGTAACATATGGACATAGTTCTGTCCTGAGGGGCTTCCAGAGAGTCACAGCCTTGGCTCTTCCTGCTGCCAGCCGTGTATGAGACACCAATGGAACCTGTGGCTCTGATCAAGGGAGGCTGTGGGACAGACATTTATTTGCTGCAAGTGGATGAGGAAGTGGCTCATCTGACATAGGTGATATGCTCTCTGCTATTTCATACATTACATACAGCAGAAAATTAAATATATACTGCCATTTATTACTGTAATCTACCAGACTGTTCATGACAGTAATATGCCAGTAGGCTGAGTAAAACTTACCTGTTTATAAAGGGCTCTCATTTGATCAACCAGGCTGGTATCTGGTTTCTGGCCTAATGGCCAACTTTTTGATAGTCTATTAAAAATCATTTACTAAGCTATTGTCTTCCTCCCACCTCGTAAGCAAATGTCACACTCTTATACTAATTTCAGCTGTTAATAAGTCACAAATCAAAACAACTCTAAGGTGGTTGACTTTAGAAGCTTAACTGCAGCCTTCAGGCACTGCCTTTCTTTAGCTGATGATCACTGCTCCTTGAAATCAGCTGCTTCATGCCATTTCCCATTGAAACTCTGCCTTTAGACATTGATGAATCAACTTCTGTTCTAAAGTCCTTCTATCCTCCAAGACACTGGTGAGACTCTTGAGAATTCTCTGTTAACAGCCACCATGACCTACATGAGGAAAACCTCATCTTTGCTAATTCAACGAAGCACAACCATAACTCCCTGCCTCCAAAATGAATCAGCCAATGATATTTGCTCAGATTATAGAATTACAGCTTTTCCCCCATCTCTGTGGAAATTAGGTGTGAGGAGGACCTTTCAAACTGCATACTGTTGAAGTCTAGTACCTATAAACTATTTTTCCTCAATAAGTTTAGAACTCAAGTCTTTATATTTTAAAATGTACTGTCCTAGTGTTGTACAAATTAGTCTGTCTTACAGCTTTGCTGCAGACAGTGAAGAAACCATCTGCCTGGTTAAGACATAACAAGGCAGGTTCCCCAACATTTTTTCTGGTAGAACATGCCCAAATATATTTCAGGAAATTCTGAAAGGAGGTCTGCAGTCCTTGTTGAATGAGAGACTGAAATTTCTCATTAGGTCATGGGATATACCCAAGACCATGTGGTGCCTGAATAAATTTAGAGCAAGTAAAAGACTTGCAAAAAAGAAAAATGTGACAGGTTGCAATGTCATCTCCTATTAATCTCTTTTTTTTCTCTTCATTTTTGAAATATACAGACTTGTAATGCCATTACATATGCTGTAAATAAAATTATGAGCCATAATGTGCTAAAGGTGTGATTTAGAGACAAACCACTTCACTTTCCTGATATTCTTCTCTTTTTAAATGTTGCGAGGTTGGAAGAACACAGCATCTTTTTCTTTTCCACTTCCTGAGAAGTTACCCTCCAGACTGTAGGCATGTGTGAAATACTGGTATGTAATTTTTTTCTGATTTCACTGTCTCATTAAATCCATCAACATAAGTTTAAGAAAAATTCAAAAAGCCAGAATCAGTTAACAATTACTTCAGCTTTCTTTTTGCATTATGTAAATAAAGGAAAAGACATGTAGGCATTTTCTCCCTTTCAAATAAACTCTGTGTCTTTGGAGAAACTTAATTGGAGACTGTAACACTGTGCAGGGAGAAGGCATCTGTTAAGGTGCATGCAACCTGTTCAAGCGGTCTGCTTTCCATAAAGTATATCTGAACAAGTTGCCCACATAGGCTTCTCCATTTCAAGTTATTTTGTGCGGTCATTCACCACTGTGAATCAAATGCAAAATAACCCCAGGAATGCCATTAACAGTGTGTGTTCAGGCAGGGCAGTGCTGAAGAAGGGTTGATGCTGAAACTATGTCAATTTTGCCAGCAGTCAATCACTCAAAAAAAAAAAATCTGTGATGGGCTCACTATAATAATCTTTTTTGACCTTATACTAATGACCAGAATATTAGTATGGTCCCAAGGCTAAATATAACAGATTTTATCACAAGGCTGTTTCATTGTATGATAAAAATTTTTCCTTTCAAAGATGAAAAAACCTCTGGTTAGTTCTGCAATATGTGTGCTACTTCAAAGGTTGTAACTGTTATTGACTACAGAGGCTGAAGGGGGTAAATCAGATCAATGTGTGCCAAGAGTTTACAAGCCAAGATAACATTCATGCTGCCTCACATTTTTGCTTGGAAATAGGTTTATTTTCAACTTTTTACCTACATATATGTATGCAGTTACTTCACTTCCATAGACACGTGGCTTGGTGTCTTTTTTGTGGCCAACTGCAGACTTCTACTTTTAATCAAATTGCTAAACATATGGCTGATAACATCCTGGGAGAGGGGGGCCAATTACTAAATGTAATTGACGCTAGATGTCATTGATACCATAGGGTAGGATTCGTGATTGGACAGTCAGAAATAATGCATAAAATTCTTTTAATTATACTTTAAATGAACTTTGGACTGGTTTAAGGCAAACAAAATGTTAGGTAGAATGTCTATATAGCAGTAATTTTTACTTGTTCTTATAGGAATAATGATAAATGCAGTTGTGTGCTGGTTTAGGCTGGGGTAGAGTTAACTTTCTTCACAGTGTCAGGCATGGGGTTGTGTTTTGTATCTGAGCTGAACACAGGGTTGATAATACATAGACATTTTTGTTATTACTCAGCAGGGCTCACACAGAGCCAAAGCCTTTTCTGCTTTTGTGCTGCCAGGCTGGTGAGGAAGTTGGGCATGCATGGGAAGCTGGGAGGACACAGAGCCAAGGCAGGTGACCCAGACTGGGCAAAGGGACATTCCAGACCATCTGACATCCTCCTCAGTATTTAAAGCTGGGCACAAGAAGAAGGAATGGGGAACATTTGGGCTGATGGCATTTGTCCTCCCAAGTCCCTGTGAGGCATGAGGCAGCCCTGCTGTCCTGGAGATGTGAAACACCTGCCCGCCCATGGGAAGCTGGGAATGACTTTGTTTTTCTTTGCTTGTGTTCAGCTTTTGCATTCCCTATGCAACTAATTTGATCTCAACCCATGAGTTTTCCAGCTTTTATCCCTACAGCTCTCTCCCTGATTCCGCTGGTAGGGCAAGTGGTGGGTGGCTGTGTCTGGTGCTTGGTTGCTGGTTGGGACGAAACCATGACAACTTGTAAATCCTTGTCTTTTTGTCCCACTTTCCACTTTTAAACCCTTTCACCACTTGTTACCTAATTAATGGTAGTTTGGGAGTTTTCAGGCAACTGGAGAAAGCCAGGTCGCAGGAACTGCCTGCTGAAAGTCATATGCCACTTTTTCCTTCAGGCAAGGGACAAGAACAATGCATCCCAATTAGCAGAAATCAGACAACGGAGGCAAGAAACCACCCTGGATGAATAAAGAACTGCTGTCATTCCTCAGCTGTAAACAGGGAATACAAAGGCAAAAGACACAGGGTCAGGCCCCTTGGAATGAGCACAGAGAGGTTGTCAGAGGAAGCAGTAATAAGATGAGGAAGGCCAAGGCCTTATATCTGGCCAAGGATGTCAAGCAGAACAAGAAGGGCTTCTTCAAATACATCAGTAACAAAAGGAAAGCTAGGGATAGTGTGAGCTTGCTACTGTATGGAAGAGAGACCCTGGTAACAGAGGATGCAGAGAAGGCAGAGTTACTGAACACCTTCTCTGCACAGGTCTTCACTCTGACCAGGCATCAGGAATCTCTGACCCAGGACACAGGGTAAAGGAATGTTGAGAGGAAGACTTTCCCTTGGTCAAAGAGGATTGCGTAAGAGAGCACATAGGCAAACTTGACAGCCACAGGCCCATGGGCCCTAATGGAATGCACCTCAAATCCTTAGAGAGCTGGTGTCCTATTCTATAGGTAATCTCTATCCACATGGATGACAAGATGATGAGGAGTAACCAGCAGGGATTCAATAAAGGTAAATCATGCTTTACCAATCTGATTTTCTTCTACAATGAGAAAACTACCTGGATGGATGATGGGACAGCAGTGGATATTGTCTGCCTTGACTTCAGCAAGGCTTTTGACACTGTCTCTCAGAGCATCCCCATAGGCAAAATGAATGAGTGGACCATGAGAACTGGCTGAATGGGAGTCAGTGAAACAGGATAAAGTTGGAGATCTGTCACTGATATTCCATACTGGGCTCAGCCTTGTTTGCCCTATCCACTCCATTTGGGGGGAGGGCAGATGCCTTCTCAGCAAGTTCATGATGACCCAAAGCTGGGAGGAGTGGCTGGTAGCCCAGAGGGCTCTGCCGCTCTTCAGAAGGAGCTTGACAGGCTGGATAGCTGCGCAGAGAAAAGCTGTCTGAAATTTAGCAAAGGCACATACAGGATCCTGCACCTGGGGAGGAACAACCGCAGGCACCAGCACAGGCTGGGGTGACCTGCTGGGAAGCAGCTCTGCAGAGAAGGACCTGGGGGTCCTGGTGGACAGCAAGCTGTCCATGAGACAGCAGTGTGTCCTGGGATGCATTGCGAAGGGCATCACCAGCAGGTCAAAGGAAGTGATCCTGCCCCTCTGCTCAGCCCTGGCAAGGCTGCATTTGGAGTTCTGTGTCCTGTTTTGGGCTCCCCAGTTCAAGACAGACAAGGACACACTGGAGCAGGTCCATTGGAAGGCCACAAAGATGATTAAGGGACTGGAGCATCTTTCTTATGAGGAAAGGCTGGGCAAGTTGGGGCTGTTCAGACTCGAGAAGAGGCAACTGCAGGAGGACCTTATCAATGTCTGTAAGTATCTGAAGGAACAGTGTCAAGAGAACAGAGCCAGGCAGCAAGCAAGGACAAGACACAATGGGCAGAAATTGATGCACAGAGGTTCAGCGTGGATGTGAAGAATTTCTTTACTGTGCAGATAACTGGGGACTGGAACAGATTGTACAGAGAAGATGTGGAGTTTCCCTTGTTGGAGATTTCAAGAACCATCTGGATGCAATCCAGTGCCAATTGCTCTGGAATGACCTTGCTTGAGCAGAGGTTGCACTAGATGACCCACTGTGGACCCTTCCAATTTTACTCTTTCTGTGATTCTGTGATTCTGCAAAGATAAGCCACTCCTTCAGGCCTAAATTGGGTTCCTGCTTCTCCACAAAAAGCCCTGGAGTATTTGGGGGAGGGGAAATGAATTTGTAAAATTCTGACACAAGCTAAAAAAGTCTTTCCTCAAGAGGCCTCAAGAGTTTGCCTGCCTTGGAACTTAACTTTTGCCAGTATTAAAGTTATCTAGGCTTCCCTTACCTGACAGACTTGGAAGAAGTTACATGTCTAAACAGACAACATATAGGATTATGACTGAAGGAAACAAAGAAAAATCTCATTTGTTGCACCTTGTATTAAACACACTTTCATCAGAATAACTTTATTTGATGAATTTGTACCACTTGGTATTTTCAGTTCAGAGAAGTCCTAACATGTAGCTTTTCATGCAGCTTTACCCTCAGACACTACTAATGACAGGAGTCTGACATCCCTCTGAGTCACTCTGGTGTTCTTTTGCACCATGAAGACACATCTTTAATATGTGTTCTCTGTTGATTCATGCCCAGAGGATGGGCATGGGAGACACCTGCACAGCTCTGGAAGAAACCAGACTTCCAGCTTCATGCACAAAGCCCAACTGAGCATTCACTGAAGGTATTTCCTTGAGAGATCTCCACTGGTGAAGAAGTGCTACTTCTCCTTCCTGTTCCCAGTAGCCAGTTTGTATATCTCTTGGATCAGAATGAATTATCTTTTTAGAAGAACCCAGTCAGTGCCACCACTTATATAGAGCTGACAAAGTCTGTTTTCACCGGGAGAAAGGTTCTAAGAGCAGGCCCATCAAGAACACAGTGTCACAGTGAGCAGGAGAAGACCCCACCCCACCGTGAAATGATTAATGGTCAGAAATCATGTCCTCCTGCCTGTCATCCACGTTTAATTAATTCCTCTTTGTGGGATGGGAATCCTCTCAAAGTAATACCTCTTGAAAACTGTCTTGTTTAATGGACCAGAATTCTAGACACCTATATTCTAGACACTTCCCACAAATTTCAAGTTCATAGAATTTAGTAGATGATTTGGGTTTTGTTAAAGACCACTACCAACTTGGAAGACTGTAACTGATTGTTGAATTTGGTGGAACAGGTATGTAAAACAACTGAAAGTCTCTTTCTGATTGCATGCAATAGGAATTTTCCATCAGGTACCGAGCTGCCGTATAAGGAAAGGAAGTATTATAGACAGCTAGAACAGGCGCTCTGGTTAATCCCTTTGTTTTCCATGCCCCTTTCAGGAATGAGCAGGAAGTAAATACGCACTGTGTTCAGATTCATCATTTATTAGAGATTAAAGATAAATAATATTGTCTTCCATTAATAGCAAACACGCCTAAAAATGATGCTTTTGAGCACCCCAGGGCCAAAAGAGCAGTGGACACATTTACCATATAAGGGTCATTCATTTACGAATAAGCTTCATAATTTAAGGAAAAGGATAAAATGGTGCCTTACTCAGTGCATCCTATTCTTTTCAGCGGAATGTTTTCCCTCCCAGCAATTCCGCCCTGAAAGGTGCGGAGCTGACTCATACTGTCTGGCCAGAGAGGGACACAATGCTATCAAGCAGTGGGTGGAGAGCACAGAATTAAAAAACATGTTTTAATGGATGCTTCTGAATATTGGTATTGTACCTGATTCAAGGAAAAATATCTTAACAAACTTAACTAATAGCTTATCTGAACCAAATGCAATTCTCAAACATTGACTTCCAGTGCCAAGGGATAGAATTGTAAATCTGGACTCAATTCAAATAAATAAAACATCTTCTTCCTAGTGGCGAAGCAAACAACCCTTCATATTTATACACCCACTAACACAGACAGCTGGAAGGGGCTGCTGTGGGCAAGTGAAAGACCTGACCTGAGGTACACAAAATCCACAGCTGAATTTTGTAACCAAGACCCTTCCTATTCCGTAATGGAAAAACTCCAGATTTGAGCTCCATTAGAGGTCTTGCTCTTTGTGCTGAAAGCAGCTCTTTAGTTCAGCTAGCTTATCACTCAAAAGCTAGTCATAAAACTGTACCCAGTACAATTAGAATGGAATTTAACAGAAGTCACATGTACATACTCAAGGCTATAAGCAAACACAAAATAAATGTTTGTCGTTTACATAATATTTGTCCCAGTTATCTTACTCCCTCAGCATCTTGCAGAATCCCTATCTATTTTGTCTTGAGCAGCTTCATTGCTAAGAACATCTTCCAAGGTGAATAGTAATAAATATCTTTGTTTCTAAAAATAATGACAAATTAGTTAATGACTAACCATTAGTTCATCTCTATTCTAAGTGGAGTTAAGACATCTAAGATATGATATGGCAGCTAATGCAAAAGAAATATCTGCAAGGTGTAACTCCATCAAAAAATATGAGGGTTCCATCTGCATGGTAACTTCTCATGGACAAATACAGAAGTTAATGTGATAGCAGCTTTTTGTTTCATTTCTATCTACTACTCTATCATTTGTAAACATCAGCACTAAGGACGAGGAAGGTGGGAGTACTTTTTATTTATGTATGTCCCCCATCTGGTAAATACAGTTGCTTTAAGGTGCCTAGGATGCTATATGGAATGTGCAACTTTTTAAAAATAATGGGCATTATCTGCCATGGCCACACATGTAACCACAACACCAAATACACTCTAGCCTTTTAGTGTTATTTCTCTTTTCTGTAATTGTGACTCTTACAGGTGATCAGGTTAACAGGATTAAAGTTGTTTAGTCACCAGTGGAAAATTTTCTCTAGCCCACATCCAGCATTCACCAAGTCTTTGGGATATTTAAACCCTTTTAGATATTCAGTACTTCAACAGGAGTTAAAGTATTGAATCCCAAGATTTGTGAAGTCCCAAGATTTGTAAAAGAAACAAACAACCGTCTTTCAGAATGCAAGCCTCGAGTTTTAAGACAATGGTAGGGGGAGAATATGGGGCCGGGGGGGGGGGGAGGGGGGGAAGAGGAAGAAAGAAAACTTGAAATATTCTTACTTAGCTTCAAAATGACCCAATTAGCAGTACAAGAGCCATATGTTGTTTTCTGCTCATGCGTTTCCTCCCCCAAGCCTTTGAGATCTATTACTTAACTAATGGGAACAGCCCTTATGAAGCAGTAACGTGCAAAAGTGCCTTGTGAATGACACTGCAATTTACAATCAAGCAAGCTCTTGCTGGGGAATGAAGGAAAGATTTCAAGGGAAGATCAGTTTGGTTTGTTAAGTGTTTGGGCAAGTTCTCTGCATCTGTTTTTCTTCAGAGCCTTGCCACTGAGCTGTAAGAAAAAATATAAATCATGCATCAACTCCCGTTTTTGCTCTGTGACATGGGGAGCCTAGTTACAGAAAGAAGGAGAACCAGTTTTTTGGAAAGCTGAATGGCTTCACCTGTGTGAGTGAGCTAAGGCTAAAGTACAAGGCAATCTGAGGCTGCACACAAAATATGTGCACAAATAAACCTGGTAAATCACTATGTGTGTCTTCTAGGTGAATGAAAATTAAAAGACAGTGGGGAAAGCTGCTTTGACATGAGTGAGTGATGGGTAGCAGTGCTCAGGCTTAGGAAGGGGCATTTACTGTAAAGCCCCCATGACTTCTCTCATTTTAGAGAAAATGTGGAAGAAAATACATTGAGAAAAAACTGTTGAAGACAGTGAAAAAGTCAAAGGCTAGACAGTGCCTGGGTGTGGTTATTTCTGAATTTCTGTAGTAGCGCTTCTTCCTCTACTTTGCACTCTGCTATTGTTTTTTACGACATAATAAGCCTATATAATCTGAACATTTTCATAATTGCTTTCTGATCTCCCTTACTCAAGAAGTCTTTCCAACAGTTCGCATCACTTCTCCCTCTTTCTTATTTGTCCCAAACTTCAGTCAAACAAACAAACCAAACCAAACCAAACCAAACCAAACCAAACCAAACCAAACCAAACCAAACCAAACCAAACCACTTGAAAACCTTCAAGAAGGCAAGTACATTCATTCTATTGAGCTCAGAATCTCCCTGTGGTATAAGCTGTCTTTTTAGACCTGAATTGTGTAGCACTTTGCATTGTCACATGCTAACATGTGGCTAATGGTCCCAAATATGATAATTAAAATGTAACTAGTGCATGATAACTTAAATGGAAAATGTTCACTGCATTTAATAACACATAATGATAACAGTGTACAAAGTACAATAATAATAATGTCCCACCAATTTCTTTTATATATGTGCATAATTAAGAAAATTTGCAAAAATGAAATGTTAGTAACATTTTGAATTTCAAAAGCACGTTAAAAAACCCATTCAATTTTGTGTCCTGAACAAATGGGCAGTGAATGATTTATTTTTAAAATGTAGGCATTTTAATTCCAAATTATTTTCATAAAATCATAGAATAGTCAGGGTTGGAAGGGACCTCTGGAATTAATTTATGTCACTGCTTGAAGCAGGTCCAGTTAGATCAGGCTGCTTAGAGATTTGTCAAGTCAAATTTTAGTTTTTCCAGGGTCAGTGACTTCACACACTCTCTTGGCTCTGTTTCAATTCCTGATCTCTCACATGGTTTTTCCTAATATATAATGGTATTTCCCATGTTCCAGGTCATGTTCAGTGTATGTCATCCTGTTGGTGTTCACCACTGGGGAGTGTTTGGGCCCATTTTCTCTGTTCCCTCACACCAGGCATTTGTAGACAAGAGCAGGTTCTCTCCGTCCCCTCCTCTTCCCAGGCTGAACTAGCCCAGCGACCCTCACCTGCCCTTGAATGCCCTATGCTCCATACATGACCCTCACTGTGATCCTTCTCTGGACTTATCCAGGAAGAAATTTGTCACTGTGGGGGTGACAAAGCACTGGACCAGATTGCCCAGATAAGCTGTGGGTTTTCCGTGTCTGGAAGTGTGCACGACCTGGCTGGCTGGAGCTCTGAGGTACCTGTTCCAGAGGGAAGTGTCCTTGCTCAAGCTGGGGGCTTGGAACCAAACGACCTTTCAGTCCCTTCCAACCCAAACCAATCTATGATTCAGGTGTGTCTGCACAGCAGTCCTTGCACATTGACTGCCCCACCCAGTCTGGTATTATTGCCACATTTCCGAGACTGCCGTTCATCTCATCATCTGCACTGTCAAGAGACACATTGGCCAATGCTGTGACACGTCCTCCTTGCCTGTACCCCAGATATTTGTTTAGTTTCTGCAGGCCTGGAATGAATAGAGTCTGTCTGCTGCTGACACAGAGCACAAGGTTTCAGCCACACCTATCCCAAGGTTCTCCAAAGTACTCTATGCTCCTCCATGTCCTCACCTCTCCCTTTAGTCTGTGACTTGGCCTTTTGGCCTCTGCAGGATATCTAAAAAAGCCTCATGGAGATCCTGTTTCTCCTTCCTAGTGCTACACCTGCTCATCTACTCTGACACTCTTGAAATGACTTCTTCAAACATGGAATCCATGAGTGAGATTCAGAAGAGACACATCTTCCTCATCGTCTTTATCGCATGAACCTGAGTCAGTGGACTCAAGAAAATATTAGTACCATTTGGCAGTTTGACCTTTTCCAAGTATGAGCATTTTAATACCTCCACATAGCCTCAGAAGCCCATGTGTGACACACAAACCTGTGAGTGCCTCTCTAGAGATAACTCTTTCCAAATCCAGAGCAAGTGCCATGTGTCACAGTAGGCATTTCAAATAAAGATTAATGTTGACATCACAAATATTTCTAAAGTATTTCTGCCTTGATGTTCATATGGAGAAAACAGTATTTTTCTTTCTCAAGATGCTTGAGATGCTTTTATTTTTGCTCTCAAGAGATGCTTCAATACTATTAGGCTTCTTACCTTAGTCAAAAAAGCAATAAACGATGTGTGAAATAACCCATCATAGGTGTAAACCAAATTGCTTTTTTAATGCCCTTCTGAAATGCAAACATCTCCTTGCTGCAACTTACTGTTTGGCTATTCATAATCAGAATGTGTTTGCCTGACTCTGAGGAACTCAAATAAAAGGGCTGTTCCTACACGCCCTGGCAGACTTACTGGCAGAATTACCTGCCGTGGCTTTGCGGATGAGCCCCAGCCATTCAGACAGTTGAGTGTAAGAGCTACTCCTAAAAATCATGCCTGCGTGCAGATATGATCCCTGCCCAGTCTGTAGCTTAGGGGCAGGAGAAAAGGTTCAAATAACCAACAAGAGATTATTCAATGCAATAAAACCAAAGCTCACAGTTCAATCTCCTTGCGGTGGTCCTTGTCTCCTCTGCCTGCTGCCTGCTGACACAGAGAAAGGAACCGTAACTCAGTTTATGGAACCAAGAAATGTTTTGTCAGCTAATAACCCAGAAAGTAGTTTTAATTACAGTGCTTATCTTTATGACAACTATACTGACTGACTGCAATAAATTTTAAATATTTAGATGAAGGAAGGTCCTAAGAGTGACTGCTATATGGAAGCCCATGCTCTTCAGAACCTGAAAACCTGAAGGTCCAGCTATATCTCCTCAAAATTCAAAGAAGATATTTTTAAAGAATAATCCTTGTCCCTTCCGTTTCATTTAGAATGAAGGAGAAAAGGAAAATTTGTTCATCTGCTGTCACTGAGTACCAGTTTTCAGAACAATTGTACACTGAGAGTTTGCAGGTCCGGGCACAGTCTCTGCCCATCCATCTCTGATCTGGAGACAAAGCAAACTTGTCTTGAGAGGAGGCTGTAAACAGTGGCTGATCATCTGTATTATCTCCTGCCAAAGTACACAGAAAAACAGAGACCAACAGTCCTGAAATCAGATATGCCAAAAGACTTAACATTTATTCTTCTGCCCCATAAAAAGTAAGCAAGGCAAATATCTAATCTGAACATTTCCCTCTCATCTCCAGCCATCAGATGATCTTCTTTTCACAGCCATTTTCACTCTGGATCTCTGTGCCAGTAAAGAGCTAAAGTTCTCTTCCTTAAATAAAGAACAGTTGACTGAGATGGCAGCTACAATCAGGTCTGTGATGAATGAGACAAGGATGCTGCAGACCTGGGCTGGAAGGAGAGCCTGGGGAAGGGTGACCTGAAACAATCATGGATTTATGCAGAGAGCAATGTACTAGGCTTTGTAGAACCTGTTCACATGCTGACTGTTGATCGGACACTGAGTGAAGGTGTTCAAAGGCCAGTTCAGGATACAGTTACTTTCACAGTTGTTGGGTCAGGGATTAGCACCTTCTCTAATCAGAAGAGTTGTACGGCATTCTTTTTTTTTTTCCCTTTTGCAATAATATTAAGAGCCAGGGTGATAAATTGTGGGGTTTCTGTGGGCTGTGTTATAAAGGTCAAGAATTAAAGTTAATGGGCTTGAGGAGGTGATTTGAAAATGCCATGTGAACAACCTGTTAGATTTCTTTTTCACTCCCCACCCATAGTCACCTGCTTATACAAACAGACTGCCAGTGGTAGCAGGCAACTTCATGTTTCAAAAGAGTATGTCATCAAAAACAACAAGAAAATCCTTCCTTGATTATTTAAGTGCAAGTTCTATTATTTCGTTTATTCACTGCCAGAACGATATAATGACTCATCTCCTATGTCAAGAGCCAACAACCTACTACAGCACTGAATTTCTCCAAGCACTGACACAGGGAGAATTTGGGTCAAATTCAGTTAATCTCCTCCAGAAACATGGTTAAGAACATGTTTTTAAGATTTTACCCTTATCCTTGACACAAAAGTGATATTTCCCCAAACTTGCAGGGCCAATGAAAAATAGAACTTCTCTGAAGGGGAGGATAGGAGAAGAGGTAAAAATATTTTCTAATAACTTCAAGTGTAGTAAGTCAGCTTCAGGTTGCCCTGGGTAAACTTCTTAGTGAGATAATCTTCTGCTCAAAAAAATGGCCTGTACCGACATTTGTGAGCAACCATTTTTATGTTCATTTTCCCAATACTACTCCCATGTAAGAAGTTTTTCCAATGACAATGAAACTGACATTTCAATATAAAGCCAAAACCATCCCCAATTTTCATTAAATTTAGCAATTTCCAACCCCTGATTTCAGGGTGTGAGAGGATGGAAGAGATAGAGTTAGAAGGTTACCTTACCTACCCTAACAAATATCTTCAGAGCTAAATAAATAGCTATATTTTATGTGCTCAATCAATCACTTTATGAATATGAAGTGAATGACTATCAGGTGCTATATGAATATGAAACATAAGGCATAATTTTGTTTTTATGAAATTTTGAAAAATTCTAAGAAAACAAGTTGAAAACAACAGGAAAATGGCATTAAAAATAAATCAGTACTTATAAGAGAACCCCCTAAATAACTGAAGCAAATTTCTGCCTTACTGTAAAGTATTCCTTTGTTCTCACAAGAAGCTGAACTGCTACTGTGCCTCTAATTTTCATGAGTCTGAACTATACTGCAGATTTGCCTGATATTGTCTTCTGCCACCTTCCTCTAGATATCTTCCCTCGTGGGAAAAGGCAAGGGGCAGGCAGGAGCTGTCAAATTTTTTTCAGGCACTTGCTGATGAGTTAGATGTAGGTCTCTTTTCATTTTCATTTCAATATTGGTGAAAAACTAAGTGAAAATTCTGTGGAGGAAAAGGAGTTTGCTCTTATTCTATGCTTGCAAAAAACCAGGCTCCTGAACATAGGCGATTTTGGCTCTGTACCTTCAGACATGCGACTCAAGGCTGGATAATTAAAACCTTACCTCAAGTCAGATGCTGAGTTACCTCACGCTCCAGCATCTGGTCCTTAGAGTGAAATCCAAAAGGTCAGCAACAGTAAAATATCCCTGCATGTTGAAGCAGAGGGATGAATACTCAAGGAAGGAGTACAATAAAACCAGCTGCTGTGCAAACACAGTAGAGAAAGGTGTGACTCAATCTCACTCCTTTCTCATAAGCAGCCTTTGGGTTCCCAGCAGCAGCTAGGAGTCCTTGAAGGCACAGAGCCCGGGGTTTTCCTCTGCAGTTGAGCACTGCTCTTCAAAAAGAACTGACCCAAGCAGAAGTGGTCCCTGCAGAGAGCCTTCAGGCAAGGTGCTCTAGGGCTGATTCAGCTTTCCCTATGCCACACAAACCAGTTTTGGCAAAGATTTGTGGCAAAGTTAAGGCTTTACCTGAAGTATTCAGCCCTCCTCTCCCTTTCAACAGGACACTGACACAGCTGCCTGCAGAAATTTACTGAAAGAAATATCCCAAATCTCTGCATTAAACAGCACCAATTGATAGGAGACTTTTGTCTCCAATCTCCTGTCTTGACCGCTGAAACCCATTGGTTTTGTGGTAGAAATGAGGTTAAACTGGTGTTCCAGCAGTTCAGATTAATGTTGCAGCAGTCTTGCCCTGAGCTTCCTGCACTTGGAGGAAGTTCTTCCCATCCTCAATAGAGACTCTGTATTTAACAAGGGGGATAATGTATTTCCAGAAACAGAGGTGAGCATTTATATTTAGGAATGGCAGGACTTTCCCATACACCATTTTCAGGCCACAGAAGTAAGCATGTGATTTATGTGCAGGCAGAATGGTTAGACTGAATGGCAACTTATGATACTACACTCAGAAAATTACAGAATATGAACCTTTTTCTATGGTGTTGGTTTTGGGGTTTTTTTTGGGGGGGGGTGGGGGGGGTGGTTCTTTTTTTCTTTAAGTAAGTTTCTAGTTTTTGTTTCCACCAACTCCTGGAAATTAGCAGCTTACCCTTCTTTGCCATGCCCAAATTTTTTAAAGCCGTAAAATTCTCAAATAGGTCTTTGTTTAGTCTTTGTTTTTCCAAACACTTGCCTACTTCATAAACCCACATATTGTATTTATTACTATCTACTTTTTGCGCTACCCACACTTAATAGGATGGAGTAGAATTTGCCAGTAATAGCAAACTTTACATGTTTTTCCCAGCATTTCTGTTGAATGTGCATAGGACTCAGTCTGATAGATGTCCAACAAACGTTGGTGGTCTATAACCACAATTTCTCTAACAATATGAAAATAAATCCACTCTGGAATATCTTTGATGTGGCATCAAATAAAGTATTTATTCACTGGGATGAAATAATAGGCATTCTTCATGCCATTAACACAATCTCTCTGAAGAGTAAACAAAGATATCTGCCACTCTGTGAAGTGGGACCACATGGGTATCCCAAAATCTAATAATACCTTCTAAGTCTAGTCTGCAATGGTACCTCTGGTTTTGTGCCTGTGACTAAATTAATATGTTGTATGCAGGAGAAGGATTCCTATGGTCATGCAGATGGCACTGTGAGCATCCCAACTTTCTGATGCTGCAGGCAACACTGGCTGGAAGTGCTCCTGCCTTTGCAGGTGAGTTTTCAGGTGCTTCATGCTGCAGTGGTAGGAAGGAGTGGCTGTGTCTGTGTTCCATACATTCTGCCCACTCAAGAAGTGACCCTCCCAGCTATTGCCTGACAGCACAGGAAGCTGCCAACAGCAGTAAGGGTAGAGTTTGCTTTCACTAAATTCATATCTCTTTTTGAAAATACCCTGTTTTGGGTTTGTTTGGAGGGTTTTTTTGCCTATGCCACCTTCCTTGTAAAAGAAGCTTTTAATACCATTGCTAAATCTGAAAAGCAAACACGCATTTTTCACGCGTTGTATGCTCATAACTGCTTCTCTCATGTTGAGGTTCAACAGCCTTGTAGAGAAAAGTCCCAAAAAATAAAATCTTTACTGTGGTCTTCAAACACCTCTTTCCCTATCTTTCAAATTCTGGTGGGGTTTTTTTAGTGCAGAACAGTTTTATAACATTCAGTGGGTATGAACACCACACAGCTTTCATTATAACTCATCTCAAGCTCCTTTAGGGACAAAAACGTCTCAAGCAGCCTGTATGTGGTGCTGTGAAGAAAGCAAGGTACAGAGGCCAATTTCCAGAGATTTCCACATCCCTAATCCTTTTCTGATACCCACTTAGCTGCCTGGCACACACCTGTGCATGGCTTTGCCCTGGAGCAGTAACCGTCCTGGAGAGCTATAGGGATGCACCTCTGCCAAGAGCCTGTTCAGACTTACCTGGGAAATGACTGGGCAGAATCACTCAGACCTTGTGAAAGTTCAAGGCTGTGTGAAAGTCTGAGAGAGCTGAGTGAGCCAGGAAGTTGTATGCAGAATGGAAAAGGAGATTTTTTTTAAGCAGCGATCAAGGAGATAACAGCACGGGCCAGCAAGGTTTTTTTGGGATAATGCCACGCTTTAACCTCTTTTCCTTCTTGTTCAGCTAAAGTGGTCCTCCCAGCACGCTATTAGGATGCAAGTGAAATAAAAGTAGCCTGTTCCCTGGAATTCTGTGGATGGTCTTCAGGTGGGCAGGGTTGCCTTTTTAGGTTTTTTTGTTTGTTTGCTTTGTGGGTTTTGTTTCATTTTGGTTTTTTCAGGAAAAGGGGAGGGGAATAATGGAATAGTAGGAGAAGGATTTTTCTGAGAAATCCCCTTGCCACCTCAGGAAAAAGCAGTTGCCTCACCATCTAAAGTGCAGGCACTCCATGCTTACAGCCTGCAAGCTTTGCCAGGCCCTGAAAGAGTCTCAGTTTCCCATGCTTGAACACCAGTCCCTGACAGCAATCCACCAGAGAAACAGCACCATTACCCCATTACCTGTAAAGATATAATCCTAATCAAATCCAGAACACAGACCAGTAAAATTATTTGGGAAGTTTTTCACCTTTAGGTGTCTGAAAATCAGGAAATAAGGCTACAATAGCTGTTTTGGGTTCCTTGGCATTGAGAGACAGTCACTTTCAGGAAGTAACTCTTCCTATTTGTCTTGAACACTCATTTGAAGGTGATTCTAATTTTTTATTAAGACTAGAATAATGTACTTCTCAGTAACTGTCAATTCCCATGTGTAAGTCCTACTCAATTTAAAACAGCTTTGTAAGGACTTGCTAAGAACTAGACACATAATCAGACAAAAATGATAGTGTCAATTCTTGCTACTAATAAAAATAAGTATGAAATATATTTTTATTTCAGAATATGAACCTTTAGGCTGTAGGCCCTAGATCTCACAAGAGGTTTGTCAGACCTGTTAGCAAAGACTGGAGCTCTATGTTGCTTCTGCAACTATTACAACAGTTGTAGACTGACTGTGGAAGTCTCTGTGCAGTCCTGACATCTGTGCTTCAGAGAACATTCTGGCAAAAAAGAAGCCACAATGACAATCCCTAATCACAAAGATTTTCCTTTCAGTAAGAGATAAACAAGAAACCTAACCAACTACCACAACAAAAGCTTAAAGAGTGATTTGGTCACAGTCTGTCGGTACCTACATTTAGGGCACATTTCCAATACTATCTGCTTCTTTCAATCAAACAAGTAAAGAGACATGCCATTTAATGGCTGGAAGTTAAAACTGAACAGAATCAAGCCTACAAAAATTATGTATCGTTTTTTAAAATAAGGGCAACTAGGTACTAAGATGAGGATTGGTTGTCTGCCAGTGAAAGTTTTCTGATAAATAAAACTGATTTTTCCACAGACATACTGAAGCACAACTGTGGGGTTCATACAGAAATTACTAAGCAAGTTTGATAGTCCATGCTGTTTGGAGATGGTGGTAAGTACCCACTTTTCTCCCCAGATGAACAATAGTCTTTTTGTCTTCATCTTAATCTCTCTCTGCAGGGGTTCTTGTATTTCAGAAGATGGAAAGTAAGAGAAAGAAACATGGAGGAGAATTACAGAATTATTACAGAATTAATACAGAAGTATTACAGAATATGTGAGACACTGATAAGTAACAAAGAATGAGTAATTCTCGAATTGGTTTGCAGCAGAAAACAACAGGGTTCTTGAAGAAAACCAAAACAAAGAGATGCCTCACCTGTTTGATGTGACCCTGTCTGATATTTGCAATCATTATGATATGACAGTATCTAATTTTTTCCCTACTAGTAAAATGTGCATTGAATAAGAGAACAGATGCTTAGAAGCAACAACAAAAATTTAGTTGGCATCTCAAGAGCCATGGCAGACAGCACTAAAAGATAAGCAAGAAACCTTTCTAGACTTCAAACCACAGGGAAGATACAAAAATTTACTTTTTACCCATTTTCTCTGAACTTATGATTTTCCTATCGGCAAAGGAGTTGTGAACTAGATCCAGACTGCCCGATACTGTTTGTATCGGGGCAGATACAAACACATGCATCATCAGTCAAAAACAAATATTCCTGTCCCAATCCAGTGGGAGCACAGCTGGTAAAGGCTCATCAAGCAACACACATTTATTTGGATTAGAAAATCTGCCAGCGGCAGTAATGGAGGTTACAGTCAGTGGCAGTAACCAAGGTTACAGCCAAGAAAAGCAGGTGGAAGTTTATTACTGGTCACTTTGCAGGGTTTTCAAAATTCCCTGATAAAGGGAGAGGCTTAGTTATAATGAGTCTGCTGGCAGGAACAGCACATATTTCGTCCGCCCAAGTGATTGGAGGATCAGGCTCGCATGATCTCTTGTGTGCTGACTCACCAGAGGGCAGAAGCTTTCCAGATGTGACATTAGGTCATAAAAATGCAAAACGTTCCTCTTGCTGTCCTAGTCAGACCACCCCTCTTTGTACTGTACTCTGATGTCAACAAACCCATTTTTGCATGCTTCACTGGAAAGCTAAACATCACATCGTTTTGGGGTAATGGCAGGTCGGGTCATATACCTGATGCCTGGGTAATCTGCAGTTTTGCAAATAGTGGTTTGAAAACAATCTCATGCAGTTAATTCACACTACAACGATCTGCTGCCTCATACAGACAGACTTTAAGGTTACTCCATGGCAAATGGAAAATTTTTTAAGAGAATTTCTACTTTAGCAGTTAGATATATTGCCAGCAGGACACTAGTTCATCTCCAGAGTTTGCTACTCCAAACTAAAGAATGGAGAAAATTTCATTTATCCCCTATTAAAACAGGCAAAAACTTTTATCTTCCAGGAGCATCTTCTGGCAAGGAGAAAGTCTGAGCTCTGAGTATCTCCAGTGACAATTGTGTCTGCAGCTACTCCTCATTACCAGCTTCACTCTGCTTGCAATACCTTAATTTCTCCAGTCAAAATCCTGTTTCTGTCCCAGTGGGGAGGTTGGAAGAGTTTCTGGGAGGCACTGTGTTACATGTGCCATAAGGCAGCACAAAGCACAAGAAGCAGGGAAACCTTGCAGCATTTGTATTTCTGTTGTTGCTGTCTGACTTCTGGGTGGCCTGCTGTAATTCCAATGGCTCGGAACTTCCAGCACAGGCTTAGTACTGTAATTATTAATAAGCTGGAGATAAGTTAACTGCCAGCATTGAAGAGTACATTTCCATCTCAGCTCAGTGGGAATGGCACCACACCAGGGTCTACAACTTTCCACTAGCAATGCAGAGAAAATGTTTTTAACATCTGTCTCAAGGGGACTTCACTGAGGGAGTGCACAGGATGTACATCCCCAGGGTGTCCATCAAAATGTTTGAGAAATGTGAGATGCAATATAGTTAGAGAAAAATAAAACACAGTGGTAGTTATTTTAAAAACCTCTATCTAGTCCAGTACTGCTGGAAAAGTGAGAGGAATTGAACAAACATTATGGGAATGCAAACTGTAATCAAAAAATCCCTGACAAGAGACTTTGAGAATTTGTTGAGTACCAGGGAAGCATGCCATACATACACAGGAGCAAAATAGTTTCATATTGACATGTTCAAAGCATAAAATGCTCTCCATGTACCCTTTGCACTTGAGACTTAACTTCTCAAAGATCCCTAATTGTTTGGTGTGGAGGCACTGACTCAGAACAGAAATTGTGATTGCTGTATAACAGAGGGGACTTCCACCATTCACTAACTGATTCGAGTTCAATTACTTGGCTCTTAAACATGTATTTTGGGTGCCACTGGAGCTGGAGCAGGAATCCCAGATAAGATCATAAGTAGGCACTGTACACATGCACACTGTAAAGACAGGCCATGCCCTAAGTAATACATTTTCTAAATAGGCTGGAGGAAGGATAGGAAAGGAGGAGCAGGTAGAGGTGAAAATGCTTAGCAAGTTTCTACTGCAGCAGATACAAAGCAGGTTACAGCATCCCCAGGTCCATCTTGTATCTCTGCCATTATTTTCGTTGTTGGTGCTTACCAGCTTTTCCCTCCCGACAGATTCAATGCCCAGAACTGTGGAGGTTTATTCTGGAACAACATGAAAGGTGATGGTACAGAGAGAAACACTGGTGGGCAAGGGACAGAGCTCCTCCAGCATGTCTGGTACCACACCAGAGGGAAAAGGGTTCCTCCTTACCCATGAGCCCTCTCCATCTGGTTCACAGGTGGAAATTAAGCATTCAAGAGCAAGGGCTAGAGTCCTACTTATGTTATAGAAATACGGGTATGCAGTGAACCATGCATGGGCCTTGCACAGTTCATCGGGGCAGATACATGTTTCTTTAGTTGCTATATCAAATCACCTCTCAGGCTTTTGTCGTTCTCTTCAACTGAGATCTCACTTGTTTCAAGTTTTTCTAAAATATCTCAGTAGAATAATTTCCTCGCTCTGTTTTTCTAAGTTTATGTGAAAGCAGAGGTTTTTTAAGTTTTGGGACGTGGGGATAATAAGGATAGCAAAGATTATTTCTTTGGATTTATGAGAAGAGTACAAATCTAACATATATCAGATTGCATGGAAACACATTTTTGCCTAAAGTGTTGATTTTTTTCCCCAAGATCACTGACAAGACATTAATAGTCATGAAGTAAAACAACAATTTAACAACCCTAAACTGTTTAGATTTTCTGGCAGCTGTAACAAAGTTCATTCTCCCAACAGTCTCTGTCAAGCATTACCATTCTGCTCACTCTCAGAAAGGCTGGCATGGATGATTTAACAAAATTTAGATATAACAAGGCTGAGAGGGAGCAAACAGGAAGGAGGCATCTGAGTTACTCATACAAGCTGCAGCCCTGCAAATTAATTCTTAGCGCAGGAGAAAGTTGCTCCTGCTGGGCTTACAGCAACCAGGGGGCACCCTGCAGCACGAGCAGGACCACAGCCAGAGGAGGGGGCAGGTTAAAGGTAGAACATGGAATCAAAGAACAGTTGCTGCAAGCTGCTACCACCCGTTTGGAGCTCCTTACTTTACCCAGCTCTTATTCTGGAATGTGATTCCTCTCTGTGGCGGGGTAACAGCACTGGAGCCTTTCACTTTGTAGAGCATCAAACAGCCCCACTCCACAAGCTCACCCCAATGATGATTTCTTTGCTTCCTGCTGTGGCTGCTGGGTGACTTTGAGGAAGGCGTGTCCTCGCTGAACATGTCTGGCCTTCTGAGAAATAGGATGAATTTTGAAACTCCCATGACCCTACAACCGCAGCTCCTTTAAGAGATTATAGTCTTATCAGCAATTACTAAAACTGAGCACTTGCAAGCCTGCAGATGTGCTTTTGTTACCAGGCTTAAAACTGCAGGTCCCTGGTCACCAGGCCCAGTGGTGACCCCCAGGTTTCCTCAGAGACCATCCTCCACCTCCCAGGACCCCTCCAGGTCCCCCCCTCTTGCTCACCCCCCACCTCCCACTGCAGCAGCATCTCACATCTCTGCAAGGTGAGAACAGCTATGGCTCCCCACTGGCTTTGTTGCCACTTGCACCCTTCTCATGTCAGGTATGTCACAGCACTGGCCCCTCCACTTTCCAGTTTCCTGACATAGGACTGATAAAGAATGTATGCAGCCATGAAAACCATCAGAAGGAACTTACTTTGCCAATTCTTTGCTATCATTTGCACGGCAGCACTTTATTAAAGCTTGGAAAGAAATATATTTTGCATCTTATAAAAAATCTTGTTATAAAAAATTATTATTAATAGGTAATAATAAATAAAAATTATACAACAAGAAAATCCAAGCTTCAAGCAGTCCTTTTGCAGAAGTAACTTTCATTATGTAGAGTTAGGTTTGTATGACTAATTCTGTATTTTAGAGACCTGATATCTTCCTAGGGAGAAAAAAAGCCATGTAGCATAAGAGTAGTTAGCAGCTGCTGGTAATGAACAAAATATAGCTGCAAGTGTTTACTTTTAAGCAAGAACCTTTTGTCTTCTTGGAGCCCAACTGAAACTCAGATACTGTTTGACTTTTTCTCTCCTACAACATTTGAGCTTGTAATGCTTTTGAAATCTAGAGCAAATAAAATACTGCAAGTTAAAAATTACATGAGTCAAATGTACCATGACTCCAAAAGAATGGCTCAAATTTAGAACAGTAATAAAATATTTTAATGAGGAAATAAGCGTAAATGGTGTTTACCACAGCTCATTTTCCTAATAATACATTGCCATCTCTATGAAGATTTCTGAAGATAACACCACCCCTATCCATTCCTGCACCTTCTTTTTATTGGTAGGTGATTGGGTTTTTCCCCACTGGTGAAGGCCAGAGCCTTTTTACATCTGTTCAATATTCACTCAGTGCAACACACAAGGTAAATAATGTGGCAAGCACGGCCAGTTCTGCTCATTTAATCAAGAAAGTAAACCAAGGCACATGGAGCCAGTGCCAGTGCTAATGGCTTACATGGCACCCTGACAATTCACACCAGGTAATGACTCATCCAAGGGTGTTAGACTGGTTACCAGGGCTATGAAATATACCAGGGCAGAGGGGGACATTGGAGCTCTGGTCACCTCTGCTGACAGCACAGCACCTGCAGATTGGACCACTGACTGTTCTGGAAAAAAATTGTGTAGGAAGGAAGTTTGTTGTCAGGAGTCACAAGGCTTTTTCTTATGTGAAAATGTAAAAAAAATAACCCACTGGTCCACATAAACACATGTGTTCGAGACATATTTAATAAAAATATATCAAAAATTCAAATACAAAATGCAGTATTTATTTTCAAAGTTATAATCACTCATACCCTCAAAATTGAGTTTTCTGCGAGCAACCAAGAAACTATGACACTTGAGTTCAAGGATTTCAACTTCCAAAATGTTTATATACCTAAATGTAAATGACTCATCACAAACCTAATTTTTTTAATGAGGTTTTTTTATTACAGTTACCTCATCGGAGTAAGCATTTCACCCAAAATAATGTAAGAATCCCTGCAAGTAACAGCTGAGGAAGAGCATCTTGAAAATGCACTTTTGTCTGCTTTTTTAGCTTGTGGATGAGAAGCAGCTACTTTTTAAGATGAACATATCCCACAAGGTGCTATTTTTGATCTCTATAGATTTGGCAGTGTCGCACTAAGACAATCCAACAAATTCCCTTGTTAAAAAAATAAGTCTTGCTTATATTAAAATTTGGTCTAAGCATGCATTTAGAAACAATAGTATTGATGACACAAATAGCCTGAAGTAATACCTATTAAAAAGAATCTTTGATTATTTTATTTCACATAGATTGATGTTACCATATCTTCTCTACTCTTCTATGTTTGGGAGTGTATTTTTTTTATTTCAACATTATTCTTCCCTCTCTATCCTCAGAAATATATTTTAAGATAGTGTGGCATGAATTCCATGATGACAAATTGTTTTCCTGGACCAAAATTTTATTTTCATTTCCATATCAAATCTAGTGCAAGTAAACTTGAGGAATTTTTGAAAGCTTTAACAAGGCACAGCAACTTTATTTATTTAAAATTTTCTTGAATGTTCGTAACTGTAGTGGGTAACTGCCAAAATGGAAAAGGATGTGACAAATAGTAGTTTTCAGGATCTTATCTTTTAGTTACAGAGCTCTGAATCAATCTAATAAGAACTGATGTAGTTCTACGAAAACTAGTGTGTTAAGAGAACAGTATTGTGTACCTGTGAAACCAGTGAAAAGATGCTGTAATTTTCTTTAGTATGGCTTACTCCAGAAATTGTGAGTTTTAACTGCCTTTTTCCTTGAACAAACAAGTATTTTTAATTACATTGATTCAGACCCCACAAGCTTTAAGACTCTGTGGTCCACCAAAATATGCTTTGTTTATTTTAACAGATAAACAAATGCAAGCTCCACCCTGGTCATGGAGCCAACTGAGAGTGGGTGTAAGTCGGTGGAGTTGTATTCCTTCTGGAAGAGATTTCTGAGTAGTTTAGACTTCATATTTATTCCAGAATACTCATACCATTTCTGCTGCAGTGGGACATAAATCATGTAATATGTAAGACTGTAGTGCTTCTGCGTGTTTTGTTTTCCTCCCCCTCACTTAAAAATTGTAGGGAGAAGACTAATGGAAAGGTACATTTTTTCTAATAAAAAGCTGGGTCTCTAATGCAGGCAGGTTCTGCAGTTTATGAAAGAACAAATGCTTTCCTGGGGAGGTTTACCTCAAATACACACAGGTAGGGGGAACTTAACTGGCTTTAACTCACGCACCTGAACTAATATTACAAAAAAATAGAACTAACCATTTAGAAACCTAGAGTAGAATAGCTATGAGTTTATAGTTATTTATTTTTAAAAATCAGGGACTCCAGTAAGTGTAAAAATGATTTCTTTCCTGGCATTAACAGATCCTAGATCTCTTCTGGGTTTTATAGACCCCTTCTTTGGGAGACTCAGTCCCTAATGACTTGTTCTTCATAAAGACTTTTCAACTCAAATCATTAAAACAGGACATTTTTAATGTTTGCACTCTAATGAAAGCAGATGTGGCAAGAATGGAAGAAGACCCTGAATCTCCAAGAGCAAACTTTGGCCCCAAATTCTTCAGCTAAAACTATTTTACTTCATCTGTGCCCTTCTGTCTGGATTCTTTCTTGGCTAGACAGAGGTCTCCACAGCCACCAAAATTTTCGTGGCATGTTATGCTGTTGGTACATGGTGTGAATGGCCTCTCTTTCCCAAAATCAGAAGTAGGTGGGATTGGGGCAAATGAAAGAAGGTGCTATGCCGAGGACTGCCAAGACAAGCTGTTTTGTCCCTGTGAAGACCGTGTTTTGGGGACCATGTACTTGAACCGTTGCTGGTATGGCTTGATTTTTGGTCAGGAGGGAAGAAGCCAGCCACAGAAGTGATTTTCTTGGAGGAGCTGCTAAAAGCTTTCTCTGTGCCTAGCAAAACCAATCACTGGCTGGTTCTGAGAACAGGCACACTGCTAAGTCAATTAGAAAAGCTTGTAATCCCTCTGTCATAACATATTTAAGAAGTGGAAAAATTGTGGCAAACTCTCTTTTTCCTTGCCTCTGAGGAGTGGGGAGGGGACTGTTGAGCCACTTCTCGGCAGGGCCAGGGCCCCTTTCCGGTAGGGCAGCAGGGCCCATTCCCAGTGGCACCAGGGCCCCTTTCCAGCAGGGCAGACAGGCTCCTTTCTGGCAGGGCCAGGGCCCTTTCTGCTGTGGCAGCCCAGATCATGCTGTGGGGAGGCCATCTTGGCAGAGCGAGCAACCACGTGGGCCTTGCTGGCTGGCCACAATGGCGCAGGCTCCATTTAGCACCTCTCCTCCTACAAGATGACAAAAAGGAGAAGATGTTGCCACCCTTCTGCCCTTTTGTTTGCAGTGTGGCAGGCCAGAAGCAGCCATGTGGCCGCTGCCATCCTCGTATGGATTTTGCCTGCCTGGCCACTTCTAGCCTGCCGCACTGCAAACAGAAAGGCCGAAGCAGCAGCAGCAGCTTCTCCGTTTGGGCACCTTGCACAAAGAGAGGCACTAAGTGAAGCCAGCACCATGGTGGCTGGCTAGATCACTTCTGGGTTTTACAGACCCCTTCTTTGGGAGACTTGGTGCCTACTGAGCTGTTCTTCATAAAGACGTTTCAACTTAAAATTAAATCATTAAAACATCCCCCCACTGCATGGTATCAGTGGGGACCACATCATCAGCAGTAAGAGTCATGGCAAGCAATTCCCTGATGCAGAGTCCAGACAAAATCAATCTTTCAGTGCTGCAGAACTCTTTAACTTTTCAATTGATAGAACTTGGAAAAACACCTATAAACAGCATTCTCTCTTGAGTCAGAGAAAAGGGAAAAAATGAAGACGTGAGGAGAACAATACAGAAACTCTATGGTCGGTAAAAAGGAGGGAAGGGGGGGAGGAGGTGCTCCAGATGTCAGAGCTGAGATTGTTCTGCAAGCCATGGTGAGGACTGTAATACAACAAACTCCTTCCCTGTAATTCATGAAGTTCATGGGGGGGATGCACCATTCACCCGCAGCCTGTGAGAAAAAGGTGCTTGTGCTGGAGCGTGTGGATGTTGAAAAGCTGTGATCTGGGGAGAGGCTTCAACAGAGACAGAGAGAACCCTTACTTCCAGAGGCAGAAGAAGAGGACCCTTGTTTCCAAACTATAACAGCTCATCCTTAAAAGATTATACCCCATGAACTAGGTGATGAGGGAGCTGGCAGATGAGCTTGCAAAGCTGCTCTCCATCATTTACCAACAGTCTTGGCTCACTGGCAAGGTTCCAGATGACTGGAACCTGGCCATGGTGATGTCCAAACACAAAAGGTGTGGGAAGGAGGACCCTGGTAATTACAGGCCAGTTAGCCTGACCTCAGTACCCAGAAAGGTAATGGAACAGTTTATACTGAGTGTCATCACACAGCACTTACAGGATGGTCATCAGACCCAGCTAGCAGGGGTTTAGGAGGGACAGGTCCCACCTGACCAACTTAATCTCCTTTTATAACCAGGTGACTCATCAGGTGGATGTGGGAAAGGCTGTGAATGTTGTCTATTTGGACTTCAGCAAGGCCTTTGACACTGTCTCCCTCAGCCCACTCCTGGAAAAGCTGGCAGCCCATGGCTTGGACAGGGGCACTCCTTGCTGGGTTCAGAACTGGCTGCATGGCTGGGCCCAGAGGGTGCTGGTGAATGGTGCTGCATCCAGCTGGTGGCTGCTCACCAGGGGTGTCCCTCAGGGGTCTGTGCTGGGGCCAGTCCTTTTCAACACTTTTATTGACAACATGGATGAGGGTATTAAGTCTTTCATTAGTAAATTTGCAGATGACACTAAGCTGGGAGTGTGTGTGGATCCACTGGAAGGTGGGAGGGCTCTGCAAAGGGACCTGGAACGGTTGGATAGATGGGCAGAGTCCAATAAGATGGAGTTTAACAAGTCCAGGTGCCGAGTTCTGCATTTTGGCCACAATAACCCCCTGCAGCACACAGGCTGGGGATGGTGTGGCTGGACAGGGCCCAGGCAGAAAGGGACCTGGGGGTGCTGGTCCACAGCCAGCTGGACATGAGCCAGCAGTGTGCCCTGGGGGCCAAGAAGGCCAAGGGCATCCTGGCCTGTGTCAGGAACAGTGTGGCCAGCAGGAGCAGGGAGGTCATTCTGCCCCTGTACTGGCACTGGTGAGGGCACACCCTGAGTGCTGTGTCCAGGTCTGGGCCCTCAGTTTGGGAAGGACCTTGAGACACTTGAGCGTGTCCAGAGGAGGCAACGAGGCTGGTGAGGGGCTGGGAACACAAGCCCTGTGAGGAATGGCTGAGGGAGCTGGGGGTGTTTAGTCTGGAGAAAAGGAGACTCAGAGGTGACCTTGTCACTCTGCAACTCCCTGAAGGGTGGCTGTAGCCAGGTGGGGGCTGGTCTCTTTCTCCAGGCAGCAACTGACAGAATGACAGGACACAGTCTCAAGCTGTGTCAAGGGAAGTTTAGGTTGGATATTAGAAAAAGTATTTTATGGAAAGAGTGATAAAGTACTGGAATGGTGATAAAGTACTGGAATGGTCTGCCCAGGCACATGGTGGATTCACCATACCTGGATGTGTTTAAAAGAAGATTGGATGTGGCACTCAGTGCCTCGCTTCATTGAGGTGTTTGAGCATAGGTTGGACTTGATGATCTTGAAGGTCTCTTCCAACCTAGTGATTCTGTGATTCTTTAAAAGAGCCTGAGAGCTGAAGTGCAGAAGGGTTGAAACTGCCTTCTCTATAGAAGGCTGGCCATGAGTCAACCCTCACCTGATCCACCTCATCAACATGTTTGAGCTCCATGCAGTAACAGCCCTAGACTTCTTTCAGGTAATCCACCACCATCTTCCCCTCAATCCTGTTTTTTCCCACACTCATACTCTTCATCACAGAATGTTCCAGCAGCAGCTTATACCCCTTACTCCTCTTTCCTCCCACCGCCCCCCTTCCTCCCAGGTGTATTTTTTCAATTGGTTTCCATCCCTGAGTACACTTTACTTTGTTCCTCTGCACAGAGGCAACAAAGCCAAAAGAAAATTTCTTGAAGAAGCTCTCTTTTTCAGAAGTCTTTTGACTGCTCACTTGCTATCAAAAAAAAACGGAAAGTCAGGGTTCCTGGGTGCAGTAATGCTCCTATTTTGTTTTTGCTTCTGTTGCAGCAAGTAAGCTTTGAAATTTTGCAACTTACACAGCCCTAGATTATAACTGACAAAATGGGCAAGTCTACTCTTGGCTGCTTGGCAGAATATATTATGTTAGAGACCACATACAAATGATACACAGATTACATGTTGTACATGTATACATTTCTCCAAAGCCAGCCTGGAGCACATCACAATAAAAATTATTTTATCAATGCTGCCAGGTTTGGAATACTTTCATATTTTAGCACCTCACTCTTAAGTCTTAAAGTGAAGGCACTACAGGTTGTCTTGGAATACAGCCTGCATTTTGCTCTCCTCATCTGAGAAAAGCAAAACCTGTGTTTGCTTTTAAAAATACTAAATAATTGGGAATTTCCTTGCCAAGATTTACACCTGAAGCCAAGAACGGACACCATCATAGAGTGAAGCAGGAAGAATTTATGTGGGAAAAAAAAAGAAGAAAATATTCCCAATCACAGGGAGAAACTACAGAAATATCAAAAATCAAAGCATTTTAAATGAAAGGAGTACTTGAAACATAGATATGAGAAAGGGAAAAAATTACATTGTTTCCCCATGGAAATATCTTTCTATTATTGCCTCGAATATTATCTCAAAACAATAATTTTTTTTGCCTGGAAAAGGAAATGAGAAAAAATTAAAATTCCATTATTCTTTTGCAAGTGTTGTGTTTAAGGCACCCGGCAGTGACAGGGCTAAACACATTCATTCAATGGTATGACATTATGAAAAAGCTTAAGAGTTTTTAAAAACTCAAATCCAAAATCTTCCAAACAGAACACTAGCTTTTTCACAGGAAGACCAGATTAAACCAAGAAACCAATACAAAACCAAGCAGATAGTTTAATAAGCCCTGTCCACAGAAGCTGGTAAGGCTGTAATCTGGCAGTACTACTCTGAGACTTTGCATCTAAGTACTATTCCCAGCAGTGTCCCAACATTCCTTTATGCTGCTGGAGACATATTTACTTCCATATGTCTTTAGACTGCAAGTGCAAAAGGTATAAAATAGCTTTTTGCTATTCCTCACATAATTCATACATGTATGCAGGTCCATTTTTGCTCCAGATGGAAGCATTTTTCCCATACTCACTTGCAAAAACTGTAGAGATTCTCTGAAATCCCCTCTGCTGGTTTTAGTATTGAACACATATTCTTCAGTATTAAATTTTAAATAAAGAAATTTACAATGTAATACACCTTGAAATCACCAGCTCAGTACAAATAATAAAAATTAAAAGAAAGCACCTCTCCATCAGTAAAGAGCAATTCCTTGAAGCTTGAAGCAATTAATTTAAAATACTGCAAGTTACAGCTCTTGCCTTACCAGGAGTCCCACGATTCACCTAGGCTGACACTGTGCTCCCCCACGGCAGACTGTCTCTTTCAGAAAATCTAGGTTTGACTCATAAAAATCGAGACTTCTCCAAAGCCTGAAACTGCTTTTTCCCTGTTGTGGCAGATGAGACCAACCTCTGTGTGAGTGTGTGTCTGTGTGTCTGTGCAATTCACCTTTCTTTGGACTTAGAAATTAGAATAGAAATTTCTGGTGGTTTGCATTTCCAACCACCTCATATATATATAACAAAAAAGGCCAGTCCTCATACCAGGAAGAGACAGGTAATCAGAAGAGACAGAGAAATCCACTTCAGAAGGAGAAGAAATTTCTCCAACAAATGAGACATGAGTGGATTCCTTATAACAGAAGAGGAAGATCTGCCTTTAATCCATACCCTTACTGGTTCATAGAAACCTCTCCAAGAATCAATTTTACATGGTTGATGTTTTAGTCTCTTAGATTAACACACTATCTTCCTTCCTGTTCCTTGACATTTAATCTCAGAGCAAGCTTCAGGAGATGCTGTCGCTGGTCACCAACTGGGAAAGAGCCAGGAGCTCTCATAAGCCTGGATATGTACATGCATCTGTCTGTGGCCACAGTCAGGCAAACATATTCCAGTTTTTCATGCTGCCAACTAGAAATAATATCTGCAACCTGTAAGTGATATAAGGCTCATCTGAGCCACTGAGCTCGATATCTTGTGTTGAAGTTTGCAGGCACTTCACATGGGAGTCTTCACAGTGCAATGTCACAGCTATCTTTCCATTTCAGACTTCTGTATTCCTGCTCTGAAAGAGCATTACTAGTCCGTCAGTATCCCATTCTATCATTATGTTGAAAGCTGTTTTGCTTAGATTGGATCATACCAAGGGTTTTCTGAGAAAACCCAACAGCTTTTGCATTTAAATGATCTCCTTTTTGATGTTCAAGCTTCTTCTATTCTGTTTCCTTTGTTTATGTTCAAAAATTCTTCTAGTACTTTGTTTTTCAAATGGACCCAGTACAAAGAATTTAAGAGAGGCAGATGGAAATACCTTCACAAAATTACCAAGAAATGGAGTAATACTGTGAATGAGTTCCAGGAATTACTGAAAGTAATACTTGGTATAATTGCTTAGTAATACAGTGCTTGAGGTTTCCTGTCACTAGTTCAGCTTGCCGAATCTTAAAAAAATTATTTTCAGTTTCATATGCTTGCAAAAGCCTGTTTCTACCTGATCGTTTTGCAAAAAAGAACTGACCTGGTATTCAGGAAGATTGGAGGGCTTTCCTTAATTCACTTGGCAACCAAAAATCTCGTAAGAACCAACCATGAGAGCAAAAACAAGGATAACACAGAGTTAAAATGCAATAGGCATCATTCTTCCATGATATCAGACAAATAATTCTATTGCTATTGCCCAATAACTCAAGCATAGCATTTCATGTTCATTTCAACTTGCAGCTGCTAGTTCATCTTGGAGAGACAGCTCCTCAACCCCACAAGATGCGTTTCTTCACGTCCCCCCTAACTCTGAGACCTTCGGCTGAAACCACAGTATGGCTTTCAGGTGAAGAGGGAATGTGCTGACTTCCTCAGCAGGAGCACACAAGCACTCTTGTTCCTGATGGAAGCACAGCAGAGTGTCTGAAGACACCCTGCCTACATGCCTGAGGACCACAGACTCATGCAGTCCACCAGGGGTTTGGGAAGACTCCAGCCTAACCCCTGCCCTGAGCAGACTCAGCCGTGGGGTCAGACCAGGTATCTCAGGGCTTTTTAATACTATTGTGCTGACAAAACTCCAAGGACAGCGATGGCACTGCCTCTCTTGGCCCCTCCTACATTGTTGGGCTGCCTTCATGGGGAAAAGCCTTTCCCTTCTCATCAGACTGAGCATCTCCTATTGCAGTCTCTGGCCATTGCCTTTCCCTCTCCTGCTCTTTGTTGCTCTGAGGAGCAGCTTCCTCACTGGTATTGTCAGAAAGGCACAGTAAGGATGGGGCTGCTCCATGACGCACATAAAGAGTGTGCCCCAACACTGGCAATGCCCACAGTGGTGTCAGGCTGTTGACAGGGACCAGTCAGAGACAGTAACAGCTCCAGTTCTGGGGTTCTTGAGGGGAATCTGCTTGCAAATCACAGGGGACAGAGCTGAGTGCATATGGTGTAGCTCAAGCCAGAATAGCACCTTGGACTTTTTAGTTGGACCAGAGACCTCCAAAGTTCTTTCTAACTGCCACAGTTTATTACAGATAATTTCAGACCACATGGTAGAGAAGTACTGAAAAGTAAATCATTCATACACTGGATGATTGTAGCCTGGTGGGCAGAGAATGAACTCTGAAGCTTATGTTATAAGACAAGGTGCACAGTGACCTGAATCAAAAGAGCAGACTGTGTGTGATTAGTTCCCTTGTGCGGTTTCTAATGCAGTCTACTGCAGACCCAAACTCTGTGACACAGGATCTCTTAGTGGGTTCCTCAAACATTTTCAGAAACAGCTTCCAGTATGTTTGGTGTAACAGGAAAATAGTTGTTACTGTTATTCACAGTGCCTATCTCTGCTTCTGTCTTCTCCAACAAGCCTAATATTCCTGACTATTCCAAGACTGGGAGAAATAGTAATTTTTGCAAAGGAAGGCAATCTTGTCAAGAAAGCAAATGCCATTGGTATCCTTATCCAGGGAACTATCTGCAAATCCTCAGTTTAGTCCAAACTGAGAGTCTGTGAAGTCCCAGATGAAAAGTTTTTTTAGAGAACAAAAGCCAAGCGTACTGACCAAAAGGAGAAAACAAGGCAGCAGCCTTTACACATTTACAACAAAACAGTGAGCAGAGTATGTATTGCCCTGTATCAATTTTTTTCTTTCCCAGAGGGAAACACCTAACACCAACAAACCTCCCTGCTTCATGTGCTGCCACTCAGGCTTGTCTGGTTACAGAAATAGCCCAATGTCTCAAACCCAGACAGATCTGGTACTTCTGGGAAATTACGTGCACTAGTCTTAGCATGTTTCCTTGGAGGGAGACAAGTTAGGTGATGTATTCTTCCTTGAAGACCTCTGTTTTAAAGGACTAATTTGTTTTTTATGCTGTTAAAACTCATATCTTTATACCAGACCAGCACTCTGATGTAATTTTCCACTCATCTACATGGGTAAAGTCAACATTGACACAAAGTGCTGTGGCCACCAGCCCTGAGTCAGCACCCTACAGCCTTTCAAGGAGGTTTTACAAGTCAAGTCTGCTGGGACAAAGGCAAGCATGCTAGTACCCTCTCAACAAAGGCAGAAGAAACAAGATAAAGCAGTGAGAAGTAGTGCAAAGGAGGAACCAGAACCAGAAATGCTCCAGTTCTACTACTCTGGGGTAAAATTTTGTGTACTGGGGAAATCCAAAAACACAGGTAGCAGCCCATAGCCCAGGCGATATGGTTTCTGGAGACAGGAGGTTGGGGCAGCTTTTTATTTTACAGTCCCAAGGAAGAGGCAGCAAGTGGGAGCTTTGACAGTTTTTTGAAATTGGCAGAGATGTGGATGTTATTGGCATGCTTGTATAAATGGAGTATGTGTTAAACAGAAGGAATAGCTTTCCTGCCCTCATTGTGTACGCTCCCACCACAGATTCCTGCTCGCAGTTCTCATGTCCTCCCTTCCCACCCATATCTCTCCTCTTCTGCCCGAAACGATGTCTGTGTTTGCACAGCTCCCCAAATAAGGTGATGTAAACCCACAACTTATCTGCCAGGGAGGCTGGGCACACCAACACTTGTATGACAAACACATCACCAGGAGTAACAGCCTGATGGATGATGAAGTGGTTCAGCTGAGAAGCAATGATTTTGTTTTTTGAGTTGTCTACCAAGAGCAGTGTGGATATTGTACTGTCCTGTGCTTAGAAAGAGCGTCTACATAAAGAACTTCTTGAGGAAGGGGTAATGCAGGTTTGTCCCACATTGATAGTGCTGCATGTGGAGCATGGGTCAGAAAAAGAGAGGAATAACTGCATTGTAAAAGAGAATGTCTGGTCATCTGGTTGTGGTCTTTGCAGTGAGTGATAGCTTCACTGAGACATGGATGACTATAACAGGCCATGAGCTCTCCCATTCAATGTTTTAAAGAGCAAATCCCTTTAAATCTATCCACCTCTGCAACTTCCTGTTTCCCACTTTGCTGTGCAAATATACACAGCGGGATATATGAAATATACATACCTCTTTTATGCGTTTTAAAGGTATCTTTTAGCAGGAAAAGGTTTTAATTTTGCAAAGATCACTAGAAGCTTCTTAACTCTTTAAATCGAAACAAATATGTAAACTGATTCAGTGGTAGACATACCCAGAAAGCAAACAAATGAGAAATGTTTCATCTGGTTTTCTCCCAGAACAAAGACAAATGGAAAAACTATCTCATGGTTTATTCTCAGAAGTGTCTTCTCACCAGGTAACACAAGCCAGCACTGAATGTTTACAGTACCCATGAGTCCTCACTTCTGTTGCCATTAAACTCTGCAGCTTTATTCAAGTCATTTAGGGAAGAATATTTTAGGGAAAAAATGAACAAGTGCATTTCCTCCTTTCTGATACTCTATAGTCAGCAAAACTTTTGGATCCAAATTTCTAAAAGAGTGCAAACAAAAATTAGTTTATCTAAAATAAACTCAGACTTCAGGAACTCCTCATAAAACTCAGAAGCAGCATATGCATGGAGAAAGAGAAAGTTAACTCTTTAGTGGTAGACATATTTAATCACACATATTCAGGAACATTACAAGAGTTCCCTCACACAGTCTTACTACAGATTTGCGTGGCACTGGAGAAGTGATGAAGTTGTATCTTTATAAGGAGGCATGCAGATGTGGGTGTTTGCATCAGGAAAAAAACCCCACAGCTTAAATAAAAATGTTGGTCAGTATTTAATACTGAAATGTTAATTTCACAGCAGCAAGGAGAGCAGGAAAACAGAGATGGAAAACGAAGTTTTCCAGTTTTTCAACCTTTTCCTAAAGAAGCAAAATATGGCACAGTATCAGGAGTGAGAATAAGAGCACAGGTTGGGACAGCATCAAGATTCTCCATATCTTGAACAAAGCAGAGAACATTCAAAAGGAGATATTTAAGGAAGACAAATATCTATTTCAAGATTCAGTTAAAATCAGGTGAAGTAAGAAGAGTTTAACAGTGTTCTTTTCACACTTCTGGTCAGTACTTGGACAGAGAATGAAGAGAGGCGGAACCTAAAAGGTATCACCTAACCCAGCTTCTTGGTCTAACTTCAGGAGAAATCTGTGGCTGTGAACTGTGAAGAGATGCACTTTTCCAGTTGTTTGGCAGCTTCTAGAGTCTTCTACCTCCTGAAACTTCCTGCTCTGCAGGTATTTCCTAGAGGTGCCTCACCAGGTCACTGGCTTTGGTGAATTGCCTATCTGGCACCTGACCATGTGAAGTCTTCATCAGGGGTTTAGGCAGCACTGGGATTCAGTAATGACAGAGCATTACTTGACACCACTGGCCCAGCAATGACTGATGATGACTAGGTTTTCTTCTGTAAAACAATTGATTTTTCTGTAAAACAATTGATTTTTCTTTTGTAAACACAGGAGGAAGATCTTAAAGGATTCAGTCTTCCCAGTCTCAGCTGCCCTTACTCTGATGGTATTTCAAGCTTTGAGGTAAACTTGCTGAGACATTTTTCTTCCAACTAACTCACCATTAGACTACCCTTTAGAACTTTATGGATATATCTTGCTCCCTTCAGGACCTCTGTTGCAAGGTTCCCTGCTCATTCCTCTGGGTCTAGACAGGTATCAGGGCACCCCTTACTGTCTAGGCCCATATTTCCTTGAGCACATTCAGTTGCTTTTGAAGCGAGGAATATTCTTCTTTCCTTTCCAGAGGTGTTCACCCAACACAGTTCTTATAAATGAGGTCAGCATAGCAGCTGAAAGTGAAAAATAATAAATTGACACTATTCAACAACCCATCAGGTTCACAACAGGAAAAATTTACAGAAATTTCCCCTACACAGTTGTAAAAGCAGTAATGCTGGGTTTGGCAAGTCAGATATCTTTTACATGTTTGACCTGCTTATATATCTGTTTCTTTAATTTTAGTATCAGTCTTGTATCAGCTTCGTTTTTTTTCATGTGCACATCTTAGTAGTTTCGCCCCTGAGGCAAATTATGACTGCATTAACATGCGTGCAACTAAAAACTCAAGTTAGATAACATTAAATAAATGCAAATAAAACTCTGATAGAGGAAAGACCTTCTGCCTCAAATACATGTAAAATGCAACTGTCACCATTTTGCTCCTAAAGTGTAAAAGAAAATGTTTGGACTTGGGTCTATTCCCAGGTAATTTGTAGCACTGTTTCAAGTTCTGCATCCTGTTACTCCAACTCAATACTTCATCAAAGTTTTAAATGGGTGTTAGTAAGGGAATTAGACATGAGACTAGACATGAGAACCAGACAGAGCTTACAGCTCTAGGACCCCCTAAGTCCCAAGTCCTAAGGAAGGTCATCACCCTAATGGAGCAAGTCCAGGGGACACCACCAAGTTGACCAGAGGAATGGAGCACCTCTCCTACTAGGAAAGGTTGAAAAAACTGGGGTTGCTCAGCCTGGAGAGGAGAAGGTTCCAGGGAGACCTTAAAACACCTTCCAGTAACTAAAGGGGGCTATAGGAAAATCTGAAGAGGGACTATTTTACAAGGGCATGTAGTGACAGGACAAGGAGGAATGGCTTTAAACTAAAAGAGAGTATGGTTACATTAGCTATTGGGAAGAAATTCTTTACTGTGAGAGTGGTGAGATACTGACACAGATATATACAGAAAAATTGTAGATCCCTCCTCCCTGAAGGTGTTCAAGGTCAGTTTGGATGCAGTTTTGAGCAACCTGATCTAGTGGAAGGTGTCTGTTCCTCTGACTGGAGAAGAAACAACAAAGTCTAAAAGTCTCTTCCAACCCAAACCATTCTACGGTTTTGTGATTCCATGAAACCCTGATTTGTCTCAGGTTTATACGGCTATGCCTCAACATATGCCTCAAAATTTTTGGATCTCAGCCCTGTCTTCTAGCCAGTATGAATGGGAGAAGCTCAGCAGGTGACATGCTAGTTGTTTCAGGTAGGATGACAGATGGCAATGAAGCTGGGATACCAGGTACGAAGGAGAAGGAATTCATGGTGCTGTAAAATTCTGTAGAGATAAAAAAGGGTAACATCTATATGGCAGCTGAAGAGGAAAAGCAAGATTTGCTCTTCACACTGGTACATAATAATCCATGGTAACTTCTGCTGAAATATATTTGGTTGCTGAACCTCTCCAGTAGCATCACCTGACAGGTACCTCCCTCCCTTTCTTTCATGTTTGCCTCATGACATACATGAAGCCCTGACAACACATTTTTTTCACATTTACCTGTTAATCAACACTGCAGCCTGGCTCATCTGCACAGCCTCTTCTCTGACAGAAGAGCAGAATAAAAACTCTCTCTATGATGAACCCATGGGTAGCAAGATCTTGTAATACCCAAACTTTCAAGTCCTTTTATGACTATCATTTTCAAAAATTTGCCGGGAAAGTGATTAAGAACACACACCCTTAATCCTGTGTTTGATGTGGCTGTAACAATTAAATTAATTCCTCTCAATTCCGTTTAGCGTGCCACCACTGCCAAGGCAAACCAGTGCACCTATGAGCGCTGCAGTAAAACTGCCCAGGTGCAGCAGTTTGCAGGAAGTGTGGTGATTGATAGTTGACAGCCCATCATATGAACATCTGGTCTCATGCCCAAATCTTCTGAGAGAAACATCTGGAGTTCTGTAACCTGAGAGACTATTTCCTATTTTGTAGTAAGAATTTTGTAATTCTTTCATAAAGAATTGCATGAAGAATTATAACCCAGTTATGGTACAAAACAAATCAGAGTACAAATAAATTAGTGAAGCTCAGGAATAAATCTGGTCAGAAATTGCAAAATTGTTTGTTACTTCTCCAATGGTGTTCAGAGACTTCCCAACAGATGAGAAAATTAGGGACGGTTGTGATTTCTTCATGGAAATGTATGGAAAAAAATTATTGAGATAAGACTCCATCTCTTCCCTGAATCATGTCTTTTAACATAGAGGAAGAAATAGAAAAGATACTTATAAATTCCTTGCTAATCCATTTAACAACTCCTCTGAAAAGAGAATAAGTATATGCAACTAACAAAATTAATTCAAATTTGTTTAATGCTACAGAAGCATTAAACAAGGAGTTTGTTTAATGCTACAGAATAAAGAATGGACTCAAGTTGAAACTCAATGCCAACTCCTATCTATCTTTTTTGTCTTCTTACCTGACATGTACAGTTAAACAGAGTGTTTAGTAATTTCATAGGAATTGTCTTTCACAATATCTCTATTGATTGAAGATAGTAAGCATGGAGTATATGTCTACAAACTTACTCAGGAAAAAACATAGCAAAATGAAAGGATGAATGATGAATGAATAGCATCAGGGTTTCTCTATCTTCTAATAAGCTAAAAAAACTCTCTGGGTTTTAGTCTCTCTGTTTCTGCTGTACTAGAAAATCTCATTATCAGTTCTTGTAATTATAAGCATTTAGACTTCAGAATTTCTATGAATCCTAATTTCAGTTTATACTTCGTTGATCTTATGTTCCTTTCTATTGTCCTAAATTGCATTAAATTTTCTTTTCTGGAAAAGAATTCTTTAGTCGGTAGGGATATCTGAGAAGCTATTTCAACTCAAGCTGGCTCCTGCTGATCCTCATCTTGTTCATACCCCTCCTACAGGGCATCAGTGTCTTCTTGTGGAACACGTTGTTTCAGCTTACAAATCATAGCCACATAAAGATCCTTAAACATGTTTAAAAATCCATTATTTTCCCCACAAATCAGAGACATAGTTAGAAGTTAAATAGCCTGAAACATTTCAATCCAGGGGTGCTGCTCTGCCTTATGAAAATAAGAACCTGTCTCATTTTCTGATGGAGGCTTTCCTTTCAGTACCAGAGGCACTGTCATTGAACCTAGGGACTGGGAGATAGGAACAGCTAAGGATCTCCAAGGTCTTTAACCTTAACCTCCAAGTCTAAAAAATTTGTAAGCAAGCATCACAAAAACATAAATTTGGCACTGAAGTAACCATGACACCTTACTGTGCTCGTTTTCAAATGACAGCCAGCCGGAAAACCTGGGAAATAAAAGCCAGCTGTCTTTCTGGGAAGGACAGAAACAGGTACACA
The DNA here is from genome assembly GCF_028018845.1 of Melospiza georgiana. NCBI lineage: Eukaryota > Metazoa > Chordata > Aves > Passeriformes > Passerellidae > Melospiza > Melospiza georgiana. The sequence goes on from NC_080465.1 coordinate 19,333,604, forward strand.
GTGGGCTGTGTCAAGATGATGTACATCTTCCTCCAGAATGTGTGTTACTGCTTAAGGAAGTCTGACAGCATTTCCAAGTTCACAGGAGCACAGTTTTCACCAGGTTGCAGAAAGCTAAAGAGTAGCCTGCAAGACTTGAATTTCATCCAGCAACCGGTGGGCTTTGTTTCATTATTATGTAATTGTTATCTCTTCATGACAAAATTAAGTAGCATGAGCCACAAGTAATAATGATCTAAGCCCCTACATTATATGTTGGTATTGAAAGTGTCTTTTTTTCTATTTAAGATGCCCTTCCTGACACACAGAAATATGTCTATGACACTTTAAAAACAGAAAAAGCAGAGAATTGGGATTGTAGGCTCTATCTTCCCAAACTTTATGCTTTAGAGGCAATATATAAAATCTGGAAGTGGGAAACATTGGGCTGGGTCCCTAGCTAGTCTGCATTAGCCTAGGCCTGTGTTAGCTTCCACCACAGTTTACACCACCTGATGGTCTGCATGGCACTCTGTGGTGACACTGCCACTTCCACTGTACCCTCGAGCACAGCCTTGACACATTTTACTCACCACAGTAACTGATTCTGCTTGGCACACACATACATCAAAACTAGCTATCCAGAGCAAGATTGTCACAGTATTTACTCAGCTATCATTGCAATCCCAGGTGCCAACAGAAACAAGGAAACGTACGAGTTCCCATCTCTCTGATTGGGGACCATCAGCCAGTAAGCAACACAAAGGAGCACAAAAAGTACCACTCATTTCCACTGAAGCCACCCAAATGAAAAAGAAGGTAGGTTTGGTTAAGTCATGTTTTAATCTGCCCACTGAATGATGCAGCTTTTAACAATCCTGGCTGGACTAGAGGTGTATCTAAAATGGGTGAAAAAATGGGGTTTAAGTTGGACTGGGAGATTTTTAAAGCAACTGGTAAGGTTGTTTCTCTGGAAAGAAGGGCCAAAACTTGCTATTCCAAATCATATTTAGGACTCTTTTGATCTATAATCTAGTTTCTAATTTTTGAAGTTTCTCTCCTTCCAGCTGAACCACTCTGTGTCCCACAAAAAGAAAACAGCAAAAAGAAGATAATAAATTATCAGAGAGATAAAAGCACGCCATTTCAGAACAAGATTGTGTGAGAAGAAAGTCTTAAAAAAGGAAAAGGGCTTTAATACATGGCTCTGAAACACAAATTTTTTAAAATTAACTGATGACTTTCAAAGAAAGCATGCAAAAAGCAACTTCTTTCTTGTTTGCTACTCACTGTGACAAATTCTGAGTTCTTTGTTTTCAGATGGTTTTCAGAGTATGAATGAGCAAAAGTGAGACAGACTCTTAAGCTGGGGAATCATGAGCAAAATTGGTGTGTGCAGCTTTTCCAAAAGCATCTGGTAAGGGTATTTGATCATTCTTCAGAGTGCTTGCAAGGCTGACTTTCCAGGAGCCCTGAGCATGTACAAATCAGCAAAGAATGAGGAAACACTGTAGGATATAATTGCTAACAGAAAGAGAGAAGACAACACCCTGCGCTGTGTGATCACTTAACCAAAGGGAACTCTCAAATCTCGAGGTGGAACCTGCCATGCAGTTTTGTGGTGTAGTATCTGTCCTCAGCATCTTGCACATTAAAGACATTTTTATGAGAATATTAGCTCATGCAGTGGTAACTCCAGGCACCCAGAAAAAAATAATCAAATTCAGCTCTCCCATTCCAAATCACATTGTGGTTATGGCCCTATGTTAAAAAGGTGTTTGTTACGGATTCCAGCTCCCCTGCTGTCAAATCCTTCACTCTTCCTGCACCTCAACCCCATCAAGGGCTAAATCCAAGAATTACTGCTGGATATAGCAGTTTTGTGCCCACACAATGAGTATTTTGTTCAAGCCATTTAAGACATATTTTGCAACAAATCTTTTCATTATCAGAGGTATTTTAAAAATGTTTCACCTTTAGTCACACTTTGCAGATACACTGTGTATAATATTAAGTTTGGTATTAGATGCACAACCTTTTATTTTTCCTTAAATGCTTAATCATTTTTAAACCACCCCATGTTGCTAAACATTACTAGTCAGGGATAAGTAAATATTTTTGTCCACAGCAGATTTTCATATTTAATCCTATTTACTTAGTATGCGATCAGTTCTTTTTCAGAGTAGAAAGTAAAGAAATTATGTCTGTATGTGTAAAGATGCTTTAAAGCATTGGTTTCTTTATGGCATTTCCCTGTGAATTTTGGGGGTTTTTTTTAAGATCAACCATTGTGTATTCTAAATGGGAGCTGTGGCATGCCCTTTTTACTTAATTAATATTCAACTAAGAATCTACCTTTGAGATGCACACAGACCTAGAGATAATTATGCCACTGATCTTGCAAAAAACATTTCCTGCAAATTTTTTTTTTCTTACAGTCCTACAAGCCCCCACACATCTTGCTTGCAGAAGCAAGTCTGGCTTGTTGAAACCAAACATGGTACAAACAGAAAGCATTACTTAGACTTCAAAATTAATGTAATTTTAATTTACTTCTCTGCTGAGCTTTGTCTCTTTTATTTCAGCAAATCAAAATAAAACCAAACTCCAACCTCAGTTCCTAGTGAGCACCTCCTCTAAATTCCATATTGGCCCAGGAGGTGTGCTTGGAAATAATGAAGTGAACTGACCAGTGTCAAAACTATCTTTTCTCCAGGAAGATATAGGATCAAAGTGATTGAGTTGAAAACTCTGCCTGCTGATGTAGGATCCAGGATGGATTAATAGAAGAACCCCATTTCCCTGTGTGGAAAGCCTTCTGTCTGTTAAAAAGAGAAAGGGATATCCCAATCCCCCATGTCCCTTCCCCCGCCTCCCAATCTAATTTCTAATATTGAACCTGACCCAGAGGTGACTCCATCTGCAATGCCATCTGACAAACAGATTCTGGGAAGAAATAAGGAGTTGTAGCCACCTCTTCTTCTTCTGACAACTCCTTTATTCGTGACTTGACCACTTAACTCTAAGAAGTAAATTTATCCTACATTCTCTTCTAAGAAGTGAGTCTGTCACCTTGTCATGCTGGGGAGGCTGCATTTTTCTTCTCTGCAGCAGGAAGCTGAACTTCACATCTGCCCTACACACAACAGAAAACAGACTCTATGCTGCATACAGGGAGGAACCGCTTGTGTGTCCATGCTCTCAGACTTGCTTTACATGGTTTTTGCCTCATATGGGTATGAGAAGCAATGAATACAGCAGAAGAATAATTAAATACTGCTCCAAGTTAGTGCAAGTAAGTCTGTGGTCTGTGTGTGCCACCTGATGCTGCGCAGAGATGTCCTAGAATGCCAGGATGCTCTCACAAGGTATCTGCTTTTGCAAGAGCAGCTGCCCAGTATTACTTCTTGCTGCTGTGCAGTGTCCCAGATGCAGGTACTTTTGCTGCTCCACAGGGTGATACTGAGCAGCTGCAGATCTGGCCTGCCCCAGTGGACAGTGACCTCATTAAATAGGGCAGAGTAAATTGGTGGGGTTGGGGGGAGGCTGTTTGTTCCTCTTATGCAGATGGAGAAGCTTCATCACATTTGCACCAGTTAGAAAGTATCATGCGCTGGAAGACAAGTCACGAGTCGTCACCTGAGCTTGTCCTTCTGTTTTTGCACCTTCCTCAGCTTCAGACAGTGAGCAAGGGAAGTACCTACAGGACAAAGTACTTCACATTCCCTGTTGTTAATTGGTTTACAATTTGCAGTAAAGGCTTGGAAAATTCATGGTATCAAACAGTCACTGAGACGTTATAAAGTGTCCTTTCGAACAGAACCCTTGTTGTGAGGTTGATGTCATTCAAATGAAATCACTGAGAAAACCAAGTCAAATGTACACTGATCCTTGTTAGTCATCCCCTAGTATTAGTTAATTATCAGAGAAGTCATGATAGGTTTCAAAATGTGAATAGACTGTACTGCATAGTAACTATTATTCAAGATTTTTTTTTTTTGTTTTTTGCAAGCAATGTGTCAATGGGCTTTGGGGAAAATTTTCAGTTCTTTAAAGTCATTGAGTCACAATAGTTTCAATTTAGAAATCTAATGTGACAACAAATTCAGGAAAAAGTTATCTAATACAACAAGCTGGTTGTCTGTTTTTTGTCTGTTGCCTGTTGGGTGTCTGTTCATTGCTGTTTTGCAGCAAAAATCACAAATCAATTTCACTGTGCCTTAGCTTTTACACGTCTCCAAGGAGCCAGCGCTTAGAAGACTTTGAATTAACAAGACCTAACTTCCTCTCTCCTCCTTCAACTTTAATATAAGGCCCTGCGATGGGAAGTTCCTTTAACAAGGAAATTTAACAAGGTAAATTCATTAAAATATGTGATTGGAAAATATCCAGCTGGCCTTGTCAGGCAATGACTGTCACACTGAAACCTCGCTCTGCAGTTGTGGCAGTGCCTGAATATTCACACCTGCAGTATCTGAGGGTTTCTTACCCACAGGAAATGTTGTGCACATCACACAGATTCATCTTGCTGGCATGGTTGAAATAGCTGGGGTTTTTTTTGTTGGGTTTTTTTTTTTTTTTTTTTTTTTTTTTTTTGCTACCTTACAAGATCTGGGGTACAGGGAATGAGGTTATGAGGTTCTGTCTCCTGCTCTCAAGGCGTTCACACCCTCACAAACAACCATTTCTGAACTTTCTGTCTACTGATGAAAGCGGATACATGCCAGAAGCCTCCGATTGTGCAACATTCAAAAAACAAAGACATGCCAAGAAGGCAGGATGAAATCTAGTTTTGCCAGGTCAGAACTGTTTCTTGCTGCATCTTAGGAACTGAACAGCATTAATAAATGCCAGGGGTACTAAAATATGCAAACAGGCATTCCCTCTTTTCCTGGAATAGAAAAGAATGCCTCATTCTTAGTGTTTTTTCATAGGGATATGCAAAAGCTTTGCCCACACAGAGGTATAGCACGCCATTTACTGAGGTTTCCCAAGGGGATTCAATCGCCGATGAGCGATGAGTGATGGGGGGGTGTTTTTGCAGGTTCCCGTGTTTATTTGGTTTGCTCCAAATCCGCAGCGCTGCGCGTCCCGTCTCCTCCGCCTCCCCTCCGGCGGCCGCGCTGCCTCTAGATGGCACACGCACCTCTCCTAAAACTCCGCTCGCCTCCCGCGGGGCATCTCGCCGCTTTTCCAGCTTGCGAATTTTCAAACAAATAGAAAGCAGCGGATCGGCTGCCCCGGCAGGGAGTGAGGCTGCAGACTCCGCAGGGAGAGGCAGGCCAGCAGGTGTGGTATGAGGCACCGTGCTGGATATCCACCGGGAAAAGCAATGACTGCAAAGAGTAAAGGCCTTCCTCAAAAAGCATATGCTTGAAAAATTGCAGTTGGCTTTGAAATCTGGAGGTAGGGCATGGAAATGGTTGGACGGTTAAACTAAAGTCAGTCTTTAATGGGTATTAAAATATAACCACGTGAAGATTATGGAAAAGCCTAGTTCTGCCCTAGAGCTGTCTCAGAGAAACCTTCCATCTCCCACAGACATGGAGAGATCTGCTTACCATCAGCCCCAAAAGCAGAGTCATGTCTGCTGGAACTGGAGTGTGCCAAGCCCCTTTACATGTGCTGCTCCTGCCTGGTCTATTTTTACAACCCCCATGGCCCATGGTTGCATCTGACACAGGTATATACACCACACATCCATTAAAAACAGTATCCCATTGCTTGCAGGCATTACCCATGGATGAACACCACATTGACCACATGCCCCATTCTCCACCACTGGGAGTTCCTCTCTTGCAGTAATCTTGTTAATCACTTCCTCACTGTATTCTTTCCTCTATGTTTGGAAGTCCTGGTGCTTACTACTGATGTTTGAATATATGCTGTTAAAAACATGGGGGTTTGGAGGGAGAAGGGAGAAATAAATAAGCAAACAGCCATATTATATTTATTTTACTCATGCAACTTTATTCATACAACACTCACAGTAATGGTGCTCTGCTTTGCTGTCACCTTGAAGGAACACCAGAGATTTAATCGCACATAAATCTAGGGTGGCCACAGGCCATCACCATCATGGGCCATATAGGTATGCATATAATCAGAAAATGCAAAGGATGAACTTAAGATTGTAAGGTACAATTCTCAAAGTCTTCTAAAATTCTCCATTTTCTCAGTGCTGACTGTTAAGCGACTCTTCTGTCTTTTAAAATTTGCTTTTTCAAAATCCGCATAAAGCTTTGCTTTAGTCAGAAGCCCTCACATTCAACTGGGTGGATGGAAAATCTATATTCAGCACACATGGAGGAAATCACATGCTTTATACACACTGTAGAGACCTGAAAATGACACCAACCAAAACGAACCCGTTCTTGGGAGGCCAGCACTGCACCTGCAGGTGGTACACTCCTGCACCCAAGGTTTCTGCCTCTCAGCTCGGCACAGTCACTGCTTTGGAGCAGAAGGGCTGATGCAAGCCTGATGTGGGCCGGGATTTAATGGCTTTCCTCTGCAAGGGAGGCTGTCCTGCCAGCTGCAGAAACCCTGTCATTACTCTGAGGAATCAGACAGGAAGCTGCACTTGAGAAAATGAAATTTTGCTGTGTGAGTAATAGAAGGGATCCTGAGCTGTAAAATGTTAGACTTGAAGGGAGCAGCTAGCACAATCAAGCAGATGTACTGCATTAGTACATTACAGGTCACTGCAAGATTACACAGCGCGTGGAAGATGCATTAAACACAAGAGAAATCAGTAACTGAAAGGGAAGGAAAACAAAAACAAACCCTCAGCTTTCCCTTATTGTAAATAAAACCTTCTTTCCTTTTCAGAAGAAACTTTCAATCAAATTTTGTACTTAAATTAAACTGGGAGTTAATAAATACATCTTTATAGAGGACCGCACAGTGGTTAAGAGTATCTGAGACTTTAGGAATGGTAACTTATGTGCAAGTATCCTATGACAGGAGGGCACAGTGCCATTCCAGAGGCAAGAGAAAGCAAAACACCTGTGTTTCCTAAGCAGAGGCCTTTTGTGAATATATAACTTGAAAACAAACACATGTCCAAATGTGTTTGACAGCAGCCACCATAGGCTGTCCCCAGTCCCCAGCAAAACAGCATGTGGTAATTCATTGTACCACACACAGCAGCTTGCACTGCAGCATCCACAGAGCAGCAAAAGCAGCAGATGAGGTACATCCTCCTGCTATGCTCAGCAGCTGCTCCATGGTTAACTACTCGGCCTCTGCAGGAAAGCAATGAAGCAATCAGAAGCTATTCTGTCCCTGAAATGGGATTCCAATGGTTGCTTGGCATCAAAATCACCCTGAACTTTTTTTTCCTTTCTTTTTTCGGGTTTTTTTTTTTCCCCCTCACAAAAAAACACCAACACAGATTGGTAAATCTACAGACTGGTAAATCTATTGTCTTTTCCTCACTCTGAGCACCCTCTGTGGCTCACAAACAGATGGTTGTGCTTTCACTGGATTAATTTCACCAAAGTCTGTGGTGCAACAGTGACTATGTGTAACCAAGCTAAACAGAAATATTAAGAGAAATAATGAAATACAGCATCATGAGAAACAGGGCTAGTCAGGTGACTCATCTTTTAAGAAAGCACCTTAAGGCTGCAAGTAGTGAGGAGTCTGCTATCACTCTGCACATAAAATCTCCAGAATCACAGTGCCTCCTTGACCATGAGAAAACTGTACTAAATGTACTTGTTCATAAACAAAAATGTCTCAACCTACATTTCCACGGGATTGTTCTTTGACAGGTAGTCTTACCAAAGTTTTTCTAGAAAATGTTGCTTACATAAAAAATGTAAAATGCAGTGTGACACAAGGCTTTCACAGGCTTTACCACTACAATTAAAAAAATAATTAAATAGCCAAAAAGGAGTTTTAATGACAGAAATCTTACAGCTTAACTAGTCTAATAAGAAAAAGATAAAAAACAGACAACAGAGATCGCCTCAGGTAGACACAGTTTAGTTTGAAATAATATCATACTCTTTTTTTGTTTAAAAACATGTAGTCCATGTATGTCTTACAAAATATGCCATTCTATTTGAAGAGATCATATGTGCACAAGAATTCCAGCACTGCCATAAATTTGAGGTTACTTTAGAACATTTATGTTAAAATACTCAGATTTTACTGAGGTTGCCTTAAAATACTTGATACTTAAAAAACATTTATTATCCCATTTACTCACTGACCCTTTGATCAATTCCAAGGCAAGGGGGGATCTCTTTCATTATTCTATTTAGAGAAAGCATCTGTGTCCTCATGTTAAAAATAAACCTACTTTATCTTCAGTCTAAGGTTGTGGCCTTTTAGAAACCAGCAGAATATCAAGGTAAGTCTTTCCTGATCACATGGTGTCTCCTTGTAGCTTATTATGGATAAGCAATAAACTACAAATAATAAAATCTTTTATAGATGAATTCTGTATTTTTAGATTCTTGTATAGAAAACACCATCAGTAAATACTAAAATAACTGTACACATGTAACACCAGATTTCATTGCCTCATTAGTCCTGTTTTTCTATGGAAGCTATTAACTTTCACCACCAGTTGTGCCACAGACACAAACATAGCACAAGCATCCCCTGGAATTGTTTAAAGAGAAGAGAACCTTACCAATAAAACAGTGTTTAACAGTTGAAACTGTAGAACCATCGAAAGGTTCTAGAAAGGAATCACAGAAAGGATATACTTCAGGTCATAACACATGAATCAGAAACACCAGTGAACTCATTAAAGTGGATTACAGACAAAGACTAAATCGTGTTTTAGAAATGTAGGGAAGATATCTTTCCACTACCTAATTCATCCATCATCAACATTTCTGCAGTAAATACGCACTCTACAAAGCACATGTTAAATGGATCAATACTGCACACATAAGATGCACTCAGCATTTTACTGAAGATTACTTTACTTGTGTAAACACTTTGCCAACAAGTTATCTGGATAATGAGTCCTCCTGGGTGGTGCTGTACATAAAAACTGCAGAATAATAAAGAAATCCAAACCTCAAATACCATTCCATCATCAGTCCTACTAAATACTGAACGTCTTCAATCAGATCTACCATATCCCTAGGTTTGGCCTTGGTCCAGGTTCAGACCCAAAATTCATGCCTTGACACTTTGGAGCTGTCTGATGTTACTTTTGGCAGCATATCCTGAAGCTATAATACATATTAAAAAAAACTTATAAGAAAGTAAGGAAAAACTGTCCATATTCAAAAGTGGAATGCAAGCTAGATAGAATCTAAAATTCCAGCCTATGCTTCCTTTTCCAAGGCAAAAGAGACTTGCCTTGTAATTTATCAAAGAGTCAGTTAGTGGAAAAGGTGGAAAAGTAAGTGTGTTTTAAGTATCAAATAGTTTAAGGTAAGTTCAGTGAGATCAGAGTGTCTTGACACAAATGTTTTAAAGTAACTTCAACAGTACCATCCCTTTTGCAGCACAGAAACTCATATTTTGCCTGCCTAAGAGTGAGGTTTGATTAAAGCCTCAGGCATCATCTGCATATCCATGTTTCCATTTTCTAGCTACTGCAAAAGGGCTTTGAATGGCAAATAACAAAAGACCAAGCTAGTGGGAAGACTTGGTTTTGATATCTGAGAGGCATCAGGTAAAGTTGACTTATCAGAGTAAACACCTCCTTTATTTTGGAAGACTGTATGACGCCTGATGAATAGCGGAAATTATGACATGACAAGAAGCAAAAAAATTCAATATTTGAAATAAAACTGCTTCTGGATTTGAAAATACTCTAGTTTTCAGGTAAACACTTACTTCCAGCACTTAATGTTCTGAAGAATGAATGCCATGGTTAGAGTAAAGCCCATGCTTCACCATTCTGGTGAATTTTTACACACACGCTTTGGTGTGACCAGTCTGTGTGGGAAGAGGTAGGAGCTGTGCTGTGGGCTGTGGGACGCCTCTGCAGAAGCACCTGGCAGCACAAAGGAGCACACAGTGGCACAGAGAGGCGCCTGGCAGCACAGAGAGGTTCTGTCTGCACCTGGCCTTGGGGGAGTGCCACTGGGCAGATCCCATGGGAGAGGAGCCTGTCCAAAGGTGACAGATGGGTGAAGAGGGCATGATCACCCGATAGAAGGACATTTAGAAAGCTGATGTGGCAACATGGGATAGATCACATAGTGAGAATTACCATGAAAGGAAATAATGTGCCTTGAAATAATGTATAAAACCAGCTCCTGTCTATCAATGAGTGATTCAGATGCCCTGCCAGTCTGAGATCATGCCTCAGATGCTGACAAGTCTGGGCAGTGACATTATCCTGTTTTCTGCTTTTTTGATAGTCAGTTTATAGGTCTATGTGATTAGGTAAAAGAAAGATCTGAGATTTATGAAACAGGTTTGAAAATATGACCACAGGAGATGATAAAATGAAGAGACAAGCTAAAGGTCATCTAAATTGCTGGGAGTTATAATGTGATAATCTAAAGCATGTTATATAGTGACTCATACCTTGGGTTTTCAATAGCTGTGCTAAATAGAGACTCCTCCTCTCCTCAGCAGTCTGCCAAACAAGTTGAGAAGATCAAGTTTGGAATTCCTAACAATTAATGTTCAGACTTACCTACAAAGAAAATTGGGCTAGAGGGAAAGAAAACTCCTAATGCTTCTCTTTTTCTTCAAACTTTATGAGCTTTACAAAAGTGGGATGAAACTAATTTAATACAAATTCTTTGCAGGTCAGCTTCTAAAAGATATCCTAATCTTCTCCCTGTGTTCCTTACTTAAGCGTAGAACAAGCACAGCTGCCAAAAAGTTCAGAAACATTCACTAAACACTCAGCCAGCAAAGCTCACTTTGCAACCAGCTGACATATGGTCTGGATAAAGATTGAAAAAAGTAAGTAATCCTTGATGTCTCTTGGCTCAGGTAAATAAAATTTCTGTATAGTGTAATAATAATGTACTAAATTGCTCTGCCTCTGACCTCCCAGCCCCATTTGGAATAATTCAACATGAGCTGAATACGAGTTGACTGTAACTGGGAACCCTTTCTCCTTTGTTCTCTGTGGGGATATAAGAACATAGCAATAAAGATGCAACAATCATTAAGGGTAGTTTACTACCAGATTAAATTGAACCTACAGAATCTCAGTGTGCTTGTATGCAGCCCAACTGTAGTGAGAAATCAATAGCTTTTTGCTGATTTTGGCCACCATACTCTTGATCAAAATGGAAAAAGTTTGTGCAACGGGGCTGATTCTCCAATGCAAGCTGATTGGTGTGTTGCAGCTTTGGCAGAAGTCTTAACAATGGTTATACGAGTACATACACTTGGGGAACTGATTAAATGCTTAATTCATGCTAAATGTGAATTTTATGTAACTTTGAAACATAGTTGTTGATTATGGAAGCTGCCTGATACCTGCCTGAAGCTTGGCTTACCCCTCAGCACGCTGCCTGACTCACACTCTTCTTCAGACAGTGGATGACTGTTCCTTGGAACTGCAGAATCACAAAGCCCATAGATAGTGTGTATGGAAGGTTTTAGTTTTACTTTTCATAACGAAAACATATAAAATTCAGTAGTTTTTCTCCCACTGTCCTTCAGGTCTATGACCACAATCCTTACGTGTATATGTGAGCCAAAGAGACAGAGGGATTGTATACTGAACTGTACAGCATTGTACAGTTAAAATGACGGGGACATGAGAATTATCACTTAGATTCTAGGAACTTTTGCTGTAATTGCCACAAATGCGAAGCTGGGGTTGTGCAAGACTTGGGGAACTTAATAATGTGCCCTAGATTCTGCATTCATGTCTTTCTCTGCAGCCAGCTGAATCTCTGAATGTGAAGGCATATAAAATGAAAGTTAAAAAAGGAAAAAATAAATTAAAAACCTAAATCTAGATAGCACAGTTTTTGGTGTCGTGGTCTATCAGGATATCCATAGTACAAATCATGGGAAAAACCAGTGTGACATGCGTGCATCAGGGAATTCTCCCTGGTAGAGAAAAAACCTTAGTCTCAAAAACAAGTGATAGTTTACAGACAAGGTAACTGGCTAGTTTTGGTAGCTTACAGTTCTTCAACATAAGAAAGTGATTCAGGTTTTTGGTTTGGTTTGGTTTGGTTTGGTTTAGTTGGAGTTTTTGGCTGCATTTGTTTGTTTGTGTTGATGTTTTTGTTGGGTGTTTTTAGGGGTTTTCTGTTTGTTTTTTTTGGGGGGTGGGAAGGTGCCATTGGTTTTGTTGCTGTTGGTTTTCTAACAGATTCCTTTTTCTATCACTGATTAGGCTATCCTGGGAGAATATTTTATCAAAGAGTCCCAAGAAAGCAAATGACATATCCAACATGATAAGCAAATGTGGGAGCAAGCTTCCAGGTAAATTTGAAAAAAAACTTTCATCCGTGAAACTTAAAATTTCAGTAATAGTGCACACAGAAGTCTCATTGCAAATACAGTTGGTCAAATAGCCATAAAATTTCCAAAAGGGTCTCTATGCAGTGTTTTGTAGTGCTGATGTCCACTTCCTTTGAAATAATATAGAACAACATAAAGAACATAAGGAACAACTGTGTAAGAAAGAGAAAATAAACTTCCAAAATACTGTCAATACCATAACAAAGAGACAAACTAAATTAGAGTTAGTGATTTTATACTTCTACTTGAAAGAAGTGTAAAACAGGATGTTTTTCTTTTCTGGCTTATTTGCATATTTCTTTTGATCCAGAAAAGGAAAGTTAGTGTTGTCTATTTTCCCACTTCCTAGAGAAAGAGACCCAGCTAAGGGAAAAACAGAGCCTTCTATTCCAAATGTAACTACTTAAAAGGTGTCAGTTAGAAGAAAACATATGTGGGACAAACTGCCAATAATTTTTTTCCTCAGCAGGAAAAATTAGTCTGGTGTTTTTGAGCAATACTAAGTTGATAACACATTATTCATACTATTGAGCATCTTCTTGAATCTCTTAAGGTGTCTCTTTCCTCTTTTTGATTGTACAAATTTGTATTGTTGCAGTGCTTGCAAGATCTTTCTAGTTGCCAAGAGATTTGTATTTATTTGGCATTTTGTCACTCTCCATATACATAATTAATAACCCTGCAGCACAGAAAGGTGTGATACCTCCCTAAAGGATTTTTTTGAGGTCATGATTGTACAATTTACCTTTCCAATATTAACTTTGAAACAGAAAGATATCACTTCCAACTGTGTAGCAGCTTCTTTAAAGCTACCATCTACAGGACAGTGAAATTGTCCTTCAGACAGTAAATGCATATTCAGAACAAAAGGAAAACTCTGTCTGAGATTCCAGCTCCAAGGCAAGCAGTTTCCAGCTAAAATATCTAATTTTTTGCTAATGGACAGGGTTTCCTTTCTTGGTCAGGAAAATGAACATTTACGAATTTGCTGGAGGGAAGTCTTCCTTAATGACACAGTGTGGGTTTTTCTGATCTGCAGGAAAAATTATGGAGGAGTCCTTAATTTGTCATTATATATATTTGACAGTGGTACTTAATGAGGTTGGTAGGAAATGCTGCCCTTTTCAGAAAGCAGTGCAAAGGAATATTTTGGTTATCTTATTTACCACATAGTTAAACAGACCAGTGGAAAAACAAGTTAAACAAATAAGTAGAATGCTTATCTTTCTTTAGATATAATTTTCATACTTTTTTTTGTTAAAATAAAGTGCCCCACCTAAATCTTTCACACAATTCCAGTACACATGAACCGATTTTTTTTACCTTAGGGATATATCACTGGCATCAAAGCCTTGCCAGAATCCTTTTCCTTTATTGTTTGTCCTGTAGCTGAGAATCAGGATCAATACACTATCTCTGTGAAACTGATTCTATAATATTGCTCTTTACTGCTGCTGCTGCAAAGATCATCTTGCAGTGTTTCCAAGGCTTAATTATACTGCTCACAGCTTGGGTGTTTCCATCATGCAGTGATCTACATACTAGGGTGTATAGATTAAACTATTCCATTTGTTTCCTTTTATATAATATGGAGTTCTGAAATACCATTATTTTCACATTTGTATGGCATCCAGTACTTGAATGGAAAACTCATTAGTAAAGAGCAAAAAAAAAAAAAAAAAAAAAAACGAAGCCAAACCAACCAACCAACCAAAAAGCCAAACTTAAACACAAGGAAATCGCCAGACTATGTTTAAATGCTCAGTTATTTAACCAGAAGCAACAATTTATATCAAGAAACTCTTTATTGCGACTGAAACTTCCCTCACTTCTGACAAAAGTGTAACGATGAAGAAGAATTTGGCACTAGGCCACTACAGTTTTAGGAAGGTGCCGGACGCGGCCCGGCATCGCACCGGACTGGCGCGCACCTGCGGGGCGCTCAGGAAGGCCGCGCTGAGGGGCAGGCCCGGGGGCGGGTGCCGCGGAGCGAGGAGGGGCAGCGCGGCGGGCCGGCGGCGGCGGGAGCTGTCCCTGGTGCTGCCGGCACCGCCCGCCCGAGCGCTCCGCCCCGGCCCGGCCCGCCCGAGCCGCCGGGGGGCGGGAGCTGAACCCTGCCCCGGCGGCGCGCAGCGCGCTGGTTCCCAGAGGCCTTTGTTTGGCTTGTTAGTTCTTTAAGGGGGAAAAAAAAAAAAAAAAGTAGAAGAAAGGAAAAAAAAAATAAAAAAGAGAGAGAATAAGAAAAGGGCGATTTAGGCGGTGGGGTGAAGACGTCACAGCCGCGATTCGTGTCTCAGTGAAGTCTGTGGGCACCGCTGAACTCCCTGCCAACTAAAAAAGCAGAGACAGGAGCTCGCAGCTCACCCAGGGGAAGGGAAAGAGGGGAGGTCACCTCCGCCTTCTGCGCCCCGGGTGCCGATGGGTGTCCCGAGATGGCGAGGGGGCAGCGCCGGGGGGCCGGGGCCCTGCGGACAGTAGGCCGCGGTCCCGGGGCCACTCTCCTTATGTCCCGCTCTCGTTAAAGTTTTTTGCCACTTTTGCTCCTCCCCTTCCCCTATCCCTGCTTCCCTCGTGGCGGTCAGGCACTGGTGTAGACTCTGCTGCCCTCAGGAGAATAAAATAATAGACGAACATAAAAGAGGAGCGAGAGCCCGGCCCTCCCTGTCGCCGAAGAGCTGCGCAGTCGCTCCGCCCCGTCAGGGTGAGGCCAGCGAAGACACCGAGATAGGCCGGGCGGCACCAGCTGGGGGAACAAAACGGGAGCCGGGAGCTGCCGCCGCATCCTGGCAGGTGGAGGCGGCCTCGGTGACAGCACCGCGCGGGAACCTCCGGAGCGGGACGGCCACCAGGGGCGGGGCCGGGCGTTCCCATGGGCGTTCCCATGTGCTCGATTCCCATGGGATCGCAGCCAGCCCCGGGCAGCGCGGGGCGGCCGAGTGGCGGCTGCGGCGCCGTGCGGGGTGCGGCGGGCCGGGACGCGGCGGCGGATGAGCGGGCCAGCGCCGCCGCTCGCGGGGACCCGCAGCGCCTCCGGGAGCGGCTGGACGGAGCGGTCGACCCCAGCGCCGCCAACTCCTGCGGCAGGACCCCCATGCAGGTAGGGAGGCGGAATGTTTGCAGCTGGGCGAGGGCAGCGGCCCTCCGTGCCCTGCCTGAGGGGCGGCGGCAGCCCCGGGCCCTCCGGTGCCCCGGAAGCGGCCGCCCCCCGTCACTGTGCTCGGCCGCTGTCGAGGTGGTGCGGCAGAGGGGTTTTTCTCGCCTCTCTGGGAACGAGAAAGTCGTCTTTGCGGTGACGGCCGCGACAGGGAGGTTTTACTCTTAGCAACCCTTTACTTTATTTGAACCAACTGAGATAGGATGACTCAAATCCGAGAACTTTAATGCTTATATCGCAATAAACGTGCAATAAAATGTAACAAGTCACGTTTGTAGAAATAATCTTTCTTTCGTTATATCTCGTCTTCTGCTTTATATGACTGTATGTTTTGTCTCCCCTCCTGTGGAAAAAAGAAAAAAATATATTCGGCGGCTCTCACGAACAGAAATACCCGGTCGCGATAACCTTGCCCAGGTGACGCTGCAGGTAGACAACGAGCAATCCCTGTGGGGCTCAGTCTGCCCACGTTTTACACTCCCCTGAACGTGTGGGTAGACGTAGTGCCCGGAGGTGTGGTAGAGGTTACTTTTATAAAGGCTGAGTTCGTTTCCGAGGTAGTTCTAGACAGCTTTTTTCTTAAAATTTCAAAGTAAAACGAAACTGGAATAATCTGAGAGGCTATATTTAAGTTTTGCTGCCAGTGCTTGCAAAACACTCTCCGACTCAAAATGTCGGTGGAGCATTTCACTCGAAACAGGTATTTGTTGCCGTCCTGCAGTGCTTTTTCTTTTCTTTGTTCTGGGGATTTTTTCCCCCAGTCTTCGCGGCAGGGACTTATCCCTTGTGCTGAACGCACTGCTGGGTGCGCTAGGGAAGCCCAACTAAGAAAACGGCGAGGCCGATGGGGAGGGCTGCCGGGCACGTTCGTACTGCCCTGGACACGCGGGTGAGGCTAAAGGTTCGTTCCGTCCTGGCGGTGAGGGAAGACGTGGTGGGTTCCCTGCATTGCGCGCTCCCCTTGCCAAGGACACTCTAGGGAAGTGTCACGATGCCAGCGGAACGACGGCGGCCCCCGCGCGCCGCTGCACCGGCACGGTTCCACGGGGACCGGTGCAAGGCGACTCAGGACTTGACCTGGGTTTCTCTGGCAGCACTCTCTGGGCGAGCCCTTCCCCCGGTTCGTCTGCTCCGAGCCTACCGACTTCCCGCTCCTATCGCGGAGCAACCCCAGTGTGCATCCACACGAGTCCCGCGTCCGACAGGAGTCCCGCACCTCTCTGCCCCACCTGTTCTCTCCTGTCCCCTAGCGTGGGTAAAGGAGTGTTTTCCAATGCGGCACAACTTCCCCGACCGTTCGTGGCACGTCCAGAGCCGATCTTTACGCCTCGCCGGCGGATTTTCTTCTCCTTTCCATTGCGGATCTCCATTCCTTCCGAGCCGAGCGAGAAAGCCTGAGCTCTGTGGCGGGCGCTGACGCTGTCTCTCCCCGCAGGTGATGATGCTGGGCAGCCCGCGGGTGGCCGAGCTGCTGCTGCGGCACGGAGCCGACCCCAACCGCCCCGACCCGCGCTCCGGCTGCCTCCCGGTGCACGACGCGGCCCGCGCCGGCTTTCTGGGCACGCTGGCGGCGCTGCACCGGGCCGGGGCGCGCCTCGACCTCCCCGACGGCCGCGGCCACCTGCCCCTCGACGTGGCGGCGGGGGGCCCGCACGGAGCCGTGGGGCGGTACCTGCGCGACCCTCCGGCCTGTGCCTAACCTCTCCCCGGGCCATCCCCTCCCCAAACTCGGGGGACACCAAGTGAAACAGCACTCATGCGATGTTGTGACTAACCCCGGGTCGCGTTTCCCTGCTGGATGCAGGAAGGACAATATTCTTTGCTCATGACCATATATTATCCTGCACTGGAAATGCTATGGCCGTCCCCAGGCCCCTTTTTTCACACAAGAGTCCAAACACTGAAGAGAAATGTGAAATATTAAGTAGGAAGTATGAAATATGAAGTGAGAAAATACTAAATGTGAAAATATTAAACAGCAGATATTGAATATTAAATATGAAGGAAAATCCCTGCACAGAGATACGGTACTATAAACCCTTCCTCTGTTTTGATGGGGCTGCATCTGAACTTTCTGCTCCCCGGTGGCTCCCCGCTCACGCTTGCTAGCCCTCCATCTGAAGATGATGGGGGAGGTTTCAGGGTCTCCCTGACCTGACAGCTTCCTGTTTGATTTTGGTTAAAGCAATCTGAAGGGGTGCTGAAGCCAATATGCCTTTCTCTGGCAAACACTTCCTGGTGTGATTGCAGCTTTGGTAAATACCTTATTAAAAGCACGTAGGATGCTATGCATGTCTGTACACGTACTCACAGCTACACATTTCTAGCTTTCCTTGTGTAGGCTGCAACTATAGGAGCTGGAAAGAGAAAATAAAAAGAAATTTGTGTCTCTGCAAGGCTGATACGATGTGTATCCTCAGCTGAAGTATCCTCGTTGTTTTAACAATTTGCAAGTGACCTCTTCTGAGTTAAAGTACTTCTAAAAAATCACGTGATTGTGAAACCAAGGCAGCCATAAACGAAAATACAAAAATCATACATCTGAGCTCAACTCCAGGGCTTCCCAAGATGCCCGGAGGTGACACATTCAGTGAGGAAACAGGGAAACCTTTGAAACAGCTCTGCTGCTGGCAGGGGAACGAGGAGGGGCTATCTGTTATTTCTACGACAGCCAATACATGTTTCACGGGCTGCTTCGGCGCGGGGGAGTTGGATACGAGCACCCCAGGAAAAAGATAGAGCGGCGGCCCAGGCTCGGCCGAGGTGCAGGGAGGAGGCGGGCAGAGCCGATGTCACGGCAGCGAGTCCCCAAGCCCCCAGAGAGCTGTGCTTGCGGGGAGGCAGGCACGCCGCTCCCAGCCGGGGCGAGACAAGCGATAGACCCTGCCTCCCCCCAAGGAACACAGGTGGGGCTGTGCTCACACGTCCTGCGCCTTAGCGGCTGAGAAAGGGAAGCCAGGCAAGGTAGTGACAGAGTTCAGCTGTTGTACCCCAGCGCTATTACTGGGCACTTTGCAGAGCTGCC
Organism: Melospiza georgiana; assembly: GCF_028018845.1. Lineage (NCBI taxonomy): Eukaryota > Metazoa > Chordata > Aves > Passeriformes > Passerellidae > Melospiza > Melospiza georgiana. The sequence goes on from NC_080465.1 coordinate 19,352,188, forward strand.
TGTAGAAAAGGTGAAAAAGATTTATCTTGGTTTTGCATTCCTACTGAGTATCCAACCCCTAGGTATCTCATGTAGAAACATGAAAAATAATGTATATACCTTTTTTGTAACATGTTGTTTATTATAATGTAATTTCATACAATGCCTGGTTTATAATTACTTCGTATGTGTTGTCATGCTATAAAATATTTAGTTATGTCATTCACGTATATAATGCATCTATGTAATATCTATATAAAATATACACCATACACATATAGAACACACATATATAAAAACATTATGATTATGCATCAACGTGAGATATTTGATTATTAATTATTTTTATATGTAATATGCTTAGTTGTTTAATTATGCTTCTTGGTTTAATTATAACGAAATTTTACATCTATAAAACATGTACAAAACATTTATGTTATCTTTAGTCTATATTCACACTTTTTCATTATAAGAATGCCTAAAACATGTATTTTATAAATATCTATAAATAGAAAACCTGTAACCTTATAATAACAACATATGTTATTATAACACCTTATTAATTTGCGCTGCACTCTGCCCTACATCATGGCATAGCTGAACCAAGGACAACACTGGGGATGTAGTAGTTATGTGCCTGCATACCATGCCTGTGGGAACCAGAATGGAGCTGCGACCAGATGTGGAGATGGGGGAAAGCTAGAGCCTGACCACATTCCTTACAGAACAGTAAGGTTCTGTTAAACTGTACTTCCATCCTCAATTGGACCGTATTCCTGTTTTAAACCATCATTTTCTCCAAGAACCAGATTTTATTTCAATTTTTTAGCATTTCCATTAAGGCTTACAAAACTACAACAACTAAAATAGTAATATTATATAACTGCTGTTACTGTCTATAAAGCTGGCAGGGGAACAGCACAATTTGCTAGATTGACCACACCAAATAAGCAGAGTATGCCCTCAAAACTCAGCAAGGTTAAATAGCTAATTGTTATAAATCTGCCTCACGGAGTAGGTCCAGAGCCCCTTCCCAAGACAGACACGTGATGGGGAATACTCACTCCATGGAAGGATGGGGATCACCGGCGAGGTCCCACTTGGCTGCAGGAGCTTCCACGGACACCTTCTCTTCTGGCAGCAGCAGCGGCTCCAGGGCTTGGAGTCCTCCTTGAAAAGAAGAGTAGTAACAATTAACAACAAACAGCATCAGCAGTACACTTTATCAAGAAAGCCCTAAAAGCATTATTTTTAGGATGGCAGTGTATTGGCAATTTTTATTTTTAATATTGTCGCTGTGACCGAGTACATGTGCGAGCACACCTACACCCTTCTGCAGCAGGGTTTGCACCCCGTGCACGACGAGCCCCGGATCGGCCATGCATTCAGCGTTGGTGGGTATTCGGTTTCTATTGCCAAAGCTGTCGGTCCGTCCTCTCACCACTGCTCCGGCACCTGCATCCCACAGCCAGGTAGGCATTCATTTCTCTGAATTTTGCCTTGCCGGCCAGGAAGCAGAAATCATCGCAGGGGAGAAGAGGAGGGAAAAAAAACGGGGGGAGGGGAAAACAAAAAGCTTCTCTCGAAAGGTGCTTTCATTTCGAAATGGCCGATTCCGATTTTGCTCATCCAGTTTCCCAGGCTTGAAATCGGATTTGAAAAGAAACGATTACAAGCTTTTCCTTATCAGCATTGTTGTTAGGGGTTACTCCGAGCCGAGGTAGGAGAAACCTTCGGTTGACATTTCGACTTTTTGCCCACCCGAGAGAAGGAGATGTTTGTTGTGAGAGGGTGTTGCACACGCTTATGTTCACCATCCCTCCCCTCCCAGGCGCTGCCGCTCTGCGTCCCCACCTGGCGCCTTTCCCGCGGCTCCGCGCAGTCCCGGAGCTGCCCCGATCCCTCTCCCCGCCGCCTCTAGCCGTGACCATCCGAGCCGGGCCCCGCCAGCAGAAGTGACGCTTTCCCTGCCCATCGCTCTTCTCACGGAGGTACCCCGCACCAGGGAGGGGGACAGCGCAGCAGAAGGATTCTTGGGACGGGGAGTGGGACGGGGAGGTAGCAGTAAGCCCTGCACCGCCCAGGGCGGCAGAGCTGGCTCAGCGCCCGCTGTCGCGGGTGTCGGCAGCTCACCGGTGCCTCCTGGAGCCGGAGGGGCAGCGGAGCGCCAGCAGGTGCTTGGGGCTTCTCAGCGACCCTCCGCTGCTCCCCCCACCCCGCTCCAAAACCTCACCCTTCAAAAGGAAAGCGAAGAGGCCCGACACCGCGGAGCACGGCAGCGGAGAAGGCCCGGGGCTGCGCGGGAGCCGTTCATTACCCGTTTCGGTGACCGGCGCGGGGAAATAGAGATCCTCTTTCCTTTCCTCTCCCCCCTCCCGGCGCCCCCCCCGCCCCGCTGTGCTGCGCAGCGCTCCCGCGTCGCGTTCAAATGGCCATGTGACAAGGAAATAGCTGCTGGCCCGGGCCAGCGGTGGCCCGCGCCCTCAGAGCGGCAGCGATCCGCTAGCCGGCTCTCGCGAGTGCCAGCGCGGCGCTCCGGGCCGCCGCAGGCCCCTCTTCCCGTCGGGGTTTTCCCGGGGGGAGCGCGGTCCGGGAGCAACGGAACAGCAAGAAAAAAACCCAACCGGAGCGGGAGGCGGTGTGTTTGGAGGGACAGAGCGGGGGGAGGGCGAGGAGATGTCGTCAAGGCTTTATTTGAAAGCCTCGGAGCGCCCTGCGATTGGCCGGTCCCCACGCCCGTCTGGTGGCGGTGCTCTTCCCCGGCGATATACTCCCTCCCTCCCCCCCCCCTCCCCCCCAATCTTCCTTTGCCCGCTTTTCGAGGCGGGAGCCATCATCGTGGGAGGAGTTTAGAGCGGGGTGTAGGGGAGGGGGGGAACGGAGGGGGTGTGAAGCGAAATGGGGAGTCGAAATTAGTTAAACGGAAAAGAAAAAAAAAATGAACGAATAAAAAAGAGATAAATAAAATCTTCTCCAATGAATGGAGGCTGAGAGGGCCGATTCACCGGTGCGGCCCCGCTGGGGAGGTATTTGTAGCGTGACGGGCCCGCGGCTTCCCCGCACCCATGACTCCGCGGATAAGGTGCACCGTCCACTTTCGGCGCGCCCGCAGCCGGCCCCGGGCCAGGGCGCTGGGCTGGCGCATCCTCCGCCGCCTTCTCGGGGCGCTGGGGCGGCGCTGGCCGCGGCGCCTTGCCCTGCAGCTGGTCCTGCGGCGGAGGCGCCGCGGGAGCGCCCGGCCCAGGTAGGAGAGCGGGAGCGGGGCCGCGGGGGCCGCCCGACGGGGCAGCGGGAGCGGGAGGCGGCGGCCCAGGGCCGGGGCACTGCTCACCCCTCCGCGCCACATGCTCAGATGGCACCGGCAAACACGCTAGGTTTCTACAGGCGGGGAGTTTCTGTGCTGTTTGGTTTTTTGGCTTTTTTTTTTTTTTTTTTTTTTTTTTTTTTTTTTCGCAGTAGGAAATGTCCAGTTCTTCAAAAGTCACTGTAACTTATTTCTGCCTTGCCTCCCACTTTTTGAGACGTTTTCTGTATAGCTTATTGCGAAAATATAAATCCACCACCCCTTCCCATCCTTTACAGACAGTTTCTTGCAAACAAGGAACATAGCTATTGCTCTGAAGAGAGAAAATGGCCACTGTTTTCCGACCGTGTGTTACTTTTCACTCTTGTAAACGACAGTGAAATACAGTGGCCTACTTTTCCTTCCCTTGCTGTTACAAAAATATGGGAAATAAGTGTCAGAGCAGCCGAGCAGCGTCAGAAAGAGTAATTAAAATACACTCGTATGAAGGACCTTGAAAGACATCCGAGGATCGGGCAGTTTTAGACTTTTTCCTTATTGCAGAGTGCAAAATCAGATTGTTGTGGCATTGATTATCACACATAAAAAACAACAATAATAATTAGGCATACACTGAAGCTAAAATGAATATTCATTTTGCTGAGAATGTGAGGATTGTTCTGCAAAATCCTCAAAGAAAGTTATTAGAGCATTCCACAACCTCCTTTAATACACAGCACAGCCTGGAAAGAGCAGAGGTGGAAGAGAAGTAGAAATGCCTCAAAATTACTTCGAAAATAAACACCATTTATTTTATACATGTAAAAATATATGTATTAAATTTTTAACCTTTCAAGCTATAAGACTCAGGGTGCGGAGATAAAGTAATTCAGAGTTTTCTACCTCCACTCTCTGTTTAGATTGCTTCCAATGCTATTTGAATAAAAAGTGTGGGGCCATACACACAGATACACGCACAATGACTTATGCATATATCTATATATATCTATATATATATATTATATAATATATATGTAAATCAGAAAATATAGACAGTTTTCATTGTTGCCTTCAAATTGCCACTTTTTTTTTTTTTTGCATTTTTAGTAGGCCTCATTTCTTCATTCTACACTAAATGGGGGAAAAAGAAACTATAAACTCTGTCCGACCTGAAAGGCATGAATCTCAAATGCAAACATGAGTATGAGGGTGCTAATCACCACGAAGTAAACTCTCTATAGCAAGGTCAAAAGCCCTCATGGATCCGAAAGCATGGCTATTATTTTCTCCCTCTATTTCCACACTTGCCATATATAATTCTTTTTTTAAATTCCGCTCCCCTGAGCTTTTAATCAGAGAGAATAAGCTTTTCTAAAATGCCAGTTAGCTCTAGACTGCAAATTGCATTTTGAAGGTCTTGGGATGGAGTGAGACATATGTGTGTGTTAAATTTAATTTAAAAAACTAAAACCACAAAACGAAACCAAAAACCCCTACAGAAAATGCAGTATCTAGGGATAGTTTTGTAACTGTAAGGGTAACACATGATGGAGTTGTGGCTGCTCCATCTCTAGAAGTGTCTGAGACCAGGCTGGATGAGGCAGGGTGGGAGGGCGGGATTGGAGGTATTATCTCTGAAGTCTTTTCCAACCCTAAACAATCTTTGATTGTAAGATATACTCTGTGAAGTTTTTATTCATTATTACCACAGTTTCTCTGAGATATGTTTGAGCTTTTGTGTGCAGTTTGGTTTTGGCTTTGTTTGCTCAGTATAATTTTTCAATAATTTTTAAGTTCAATGGCAACCCCCATGGCACAACTTCTGAACGACTAAAATTAAGGTGATAGATTTTCCTGGTTTTAACCAATATGTGTAATCAGAATATATATCTTTGCAAATATTCTGACACTTTAAACGGAAGAAAATAATGATACTGTTAAATTATTTCTGTAAAGAGGTATTACTTCTTTTTTAGTGTAACTCGGAACTACTCAGAACTGTTTCCCCCACTCCCTTTACATAAAAAACAGGTTTCTTCCATGCAACCTCTCCGTTGCACCTCCTACCCCTGCTTCTCTTGTGGGCTTTTTACCTATTTACAAGCTAGGAAATCCCAATATTATGTTCTTTTTAATTTGTCTCCTTATAGTATTTATTTAACTCCTGAACCTATTATCCAAATACTTGTTAGACAAAATGTAAATATTTTGATTTTTAGTTGTTGTTGTTATTGAAAGTGTAATACTTGCTAAGCCTTAAATGGGGCATAAGATGGCTGCTTTTTAAACTGAAAGTTACCTCTTCCGTCCTTTATGCTTTTATCAAAACATCTCAGAACAATTTGCAGTATTAAAATGGATCTATTTTCAGTGTCAAAAATCTGTATGGTTGAATAATAATTCTAAAATTAAATAAGAGCAGAAATGTAGGACAGAATCACTGCTTAACATGATTCTTTATATTTTTTTTAACTCCTTCTCTTAAATCTTTGCTTTTTTATTCTTAACATGATTTTTTTTTTATTTTTATACCGCGAAAAAGATATTTTTAATGAAAATATCTTTGCAGTAAGGTTTGCTGGGGGGTAAAGGTGGAATCTTTTCCCTCCCCCCGAGATACAAGTGCAATACAAGGTTCTTTCTCAAAACACACTAGCATAGGCTGTATTATTATCACCCTAACTTCAGATATGACTCTGTAGTGTTATGTTTTGATTAATTTGAGGTCTTTTGTTGGTACTAGAATTGTATAATATAAGATCTGCTTTTAGAGGGGGAAGAAATCCCATTATTTCAATCATGTAATTTAAAATGTTGTGAGTTAAAAACGTTCTAGTAGTTTGATAAGTGATTTGGGGGGGTCAATAATGTTGGGACGTACTAATGGGACAGTATTCGTTGTTTTATACTATTAGCTTTTGACATAATATAGTGGAGATGGAGATGGAGATACAGACAGGCCCTCTGACTTGAAGTGACATCTTTATTTGCAAACACATTGACATGTCAGTGTGCTTTTTTTTTTCTTCACAGAATTAACTGGGTTGGAAAAGACCTTTAATTAAGGTCATTGACTCCCACATATTTTTATGCTTATATACTCAGAAAAAAATATGTATTCCTGTACTTATACATACAGATGCATAAAATCCATGATCAATACTATTTCACAGAAAACAAGGCTAGGCAGTGATACCTGCAACCTTGCCATGCATCACTACTGATTTGAAATTTTAAGACACCTGACGAACATAACCAAGGAGGTTTTCTCCTTGGATTTATCTCTGTGTGGCTATCATTAATGTCAGACAGCGCAAGAAGAACTGGAAGATACTTTGCCTTTTGGGTGGGAGATCATCTTACTTTCTTAGACTTTACAGACTTCTAAAAATCCCCTCTTTAAACCCTATTTATTATTTTTAAATTTTTTAAAATTTGTTTATTTGTTTGTTTTAAACTGCCTATCTGTCCCAAGGGCTGCTTTGCACCACGCATTGTAGAAAAAACACGATGTGGTGGGAGTTCACCACCGGTCCCTGACAAGCGAGGGTGTCCCCTCAAATTTTGGACCCTGATCCTGCAATGCCACTTGCCCCAGAAACTTCGCAAGGGAGGCTCCAAAAGCCACTAAACTAAGACATTTTAGTGAACTTGTCTACTCAGGGATAAATCTGTGTTTATTCCTCCTCATCCGAGGATGTCTCTGCTTTTGGCTAATAGTAAATATAGACATAATCATTGTTTCTCTTTTAGCTATGCAGAGCTTTTCGGGGGTTGTATCTTCACAGCAGATACTTCTGCGGCCTCGCCCCGGTCTCCTGCAAATGAAATAAGAAAGGCAATTAGGGAACTGACATTGGGGGGGGGGGGGGGGGGGCGGGGAAGGAAAGGACAAACAAAAAAAAAGGGAAAACAAAACCCTGTAAAACACCCTTATTCCCCCTGCCTCCTTTGTAAGAGGCAGGAACTTCGAGGTAGCAGAGCAAGAACTTGGCGGCGCGGGTCGTGGGCGCCGGCCACCCGCTCCCCCTCGGCGGCCGCGGGGGTCTCCGGGGGCGGGGGTCGTGCAGGCCTGGGCCTGCCGTGGGGAGACGCCTGGCGGAAAGCCAAGGGCAGGAGCAGATGCTTGGATTTTGAGGATCTTTCACGGCTGCAAGGCGAGATTCTTCTGCCTAGCCTCCGGCTGCGCGGCTGGAGGTGCACCTTACCCTGCTGGGCTCTGGCCGCGGGTTTCCTGCTCCCGGGAGGCTCTGGCAGGGCCCGGCTGAAGCGATCCTCTTCTTCTATGCGCTGCCATTAGGCTGGTGGCAGACTTGCTGCGGGCACGGCTCCCTTCCTCATCCGGTCTGCCAGCTCTCGGCAGGCACAGCACGGAGGGATGGACCCCCGACCCACCGCTCGGATGGGTTCGGGCAGGGCAGGACCCCATTCAGAGATAGAAACTAGAGCAATCACTCGCGCAAAGAGTCCCTTCTCTGTGCCGGGAAAGTTCGGGTCCGCCGTCCCTTCGTCATGTCGCCGACATGTCGTCATGTCACCTGCCCCGCCCGAGGCAGCTGCCGTGGAAGCTGTTTGCCCGTGGGTCTGCGCCCCGCTGCCCTGCATTAGCGGCCCGCCCCGATGTGGGGAGAGGCTGGGGGCGCAAGGCCGCCGTCCCACCCCCTCTCCCCGGTGGGAGAAAAACGCCGCGAGAGCCGCCCGTGCTTGAGGCGGGGATGAGGCCGGGCTGCCCTCCGAGGGGCCGTGCCCGGGGACCAGGCTGCCGCCGTCCCGCCCTCCTTGGCCTCCCTGCCGGTGCCCCTCGCCCCGGGCGGGTGCGCGCATTTCCCTGGGCCGCTGGGAGCCGGGGCAGAGCGGGAGCGGGCACCGCAGCCCCGCTCGGCTGGAGGAGCGCCCGGAGGTGGGAGGGGACGGGACGGGCAGGAGGGGGAGCGGGTGCGAGGGGGGCCCGCTGCCCCCCGGAAAGGAGGAGCTGGGCGGCAGTCAGGAGCTGGGTGGCAGAGACGGGCGAGATCGCGGCCCGGGGAGAGGGAAAGCCAGCGGCGGCTCGGGTCTGCGGGGGGCGATGGAGGGGTCCCGCTCTCCCCGGAGCGACGGCGACCGCCTGTGCAGCGCCGCCGCCCGCGGGGACCACGAGGAGGTGAGGAGGCTGCTGCAAGCAGGCGTGGATCCCAACGGGACCAACCGCTTTGGGAGAACCCCGCTCCAGGTACGGCGTACCCTGGCTGGGGGGCAGGGGGGAAGCCGTGCTCTGCCACGTCGGCGGGGAAGGGTGGGCATTTCGTGTTTAGAATGAACTCTTGTTGCTATGATCGGAACCGTACTCCAGCCGCAGCTGTCTGAATTCAAACGTGACCTTTATTTTTTACTAAGTCCAGCCGTCCTATAAGCGCAAGATGGAGATAAGTGGGGAACCGCTGGCAGCAAACGAATTTTTCCAGGGGGTAGTCTAAAGGAGAAGTTGGACTGAAAAATCCGCTTCCAGATAACCTATCCAGATAGGCTGGGGGAATGATCTGCACTTCGAGCAAATTTCTTGATTTTTTAAATGTAACCCGAACCGAGTTCTTTAAAAAAAAGACCGAACAGGTCTTTTTTTTCCCCAAGGAAATCGAAGTGGGGTCCTTTTCTAGCATATTCATGAGCAAAGAACCTAGAAACTATGCTGATAAAAATTGTTACTTGAAACTGGGTATATATTAGCAGTCACCTCTTTTCTTTCTTTTAGTCGTAGCGATTTTAACATTCTCTATCAATCGATAGTGGCAGTAGGTGCTAGAAGTACCAGTATGTAGAGCTGCTTTCCAGGCAGTTTGAGAGTTTAAAATGTGTTACATTTATCGACCTACTTAAGTAGACACTTTTAAAATGTTCATTGAACGATTAATATTCTGTGATTTAAATAAGAGCTGTGTATCTCAGGAAGATTTTTCGAGTTGTTATTTAAAGAGATATCTTTGATGATTAATCTAATGCTCAGCTAAGCTGAACAGCTATTTTGGTCCTTGCACTTTACATTAAATATTCTGAAATATTTTTCTGAACTGTATTACCGAGAAAAGCTCTCAGAAAGTTATCCATGTTACTTCCATTTTACGTTCAAATTGCAGATTAAAAGAATCTCCAAACTCTTATAAATGATCCCTTTCCTTTCTCCATTTCAGACTAAGTTCTCTTTCTCTTGTCAGCAACTTGCAAAATGGCTGACACTCGACTATGTGGACTCTCTTCTTCTTTCTGGGAAAGATTAATATCGGGAATTTATATATTATGACATTCATAAGTATTTCACACTTGTACTATAAATAAACCAAATTATTTGAAGTGGACAAACCAAAGTCTGGAGATAGAAATTGAGAGAAAACCCTATTGTCTTAAGATATTTTTCATAGCATTAAGTCACAATTTATGGTGGGTAAAATTCCACTGAAAATCACCAGGACAGTAAGGGAAGTAAAACCCCATGTACAAATTTATTTTGGTTTTTGGTTGATTGGGGTTTTTTTGTGGGTTTTGTTCAGTTGTGTATGATCAAATATTGCCAGAAGTTATTTTCTGCTACTGGCAGAAAAGCAGACTGTCATTAGGAATTTGCCATTTAGACATTATCATTCGGAATTTTCCATCAGTTAAGTTTTGTGCACTGCTTGTGAGTGCTCAGCAGCTGCTCTCACAACTCTGAGAAGAAGACAGACATGAGAGAGAAAAAAATAAGAAAGAAAAAACTTCTTCGTCCGAAACTCAGGAAGGGAAAGTTTTACATCCACACCGAATGCCGAAAGGAGCCACACCCAGCTGAATTTTCCATTGCTGTGTTAACTGTTGATTAATTAATAATGCATTCTAAGTGACGGCAGCCTTAATGCAAGACCCCTCAGGTCCTTTACTGCCCTAAAATACACGGTGTGTGTATATAGCATACAAATATTTACAAACTCTTCATGTGTATAAATAAATTTAATATATTTTTATATATGTGTATGTCTAAATATATTTATAATACAGATACATGCACTATTTATTATACAATTACATAAACGGGGTCTGTATTGTGTGCATATATCTATACGCACACAGAGCTGGTCTGTATCTGCGTATAACATGTGCGTACATATATGTGCTTATACACACACCACAAGGACCATTTGTACCATTATGTATATAAATTATATAAATTATATAAATTATATAAATTATATAAATTATATAAATGTGAAGCAGGACACGCACATGTGTTATACCTAGTATTGAAACCACTAGCTAATATTTTTAATTTATCATCCAATCATAGACTATCTCGAGTTGGAAGGGATCCGCACGGATAGTCACAAACGGCTGTCACTGTATGCGAATACAAGGAGCCGACCCAGCAGAATCACTGCCCAAGAGAGAAGCCGGTCGCGGCGGTGCTGGGGGCTCTGTGGCGGGCGCTGACGCTGTCTCTCCCCGCAGGTGATGATGCTGGGCAGCCCGCGGATGGCCGAGCTGCTGCTGCGGCACGGAGCCGACCCCAACCGCCCCGACCCGCGCTCCGGCTGCCTCCCGGTGCACGACGCGGCCCGCGCCGGCTTTCTGGGCACGCTGGCGGCGCTGCACCGGGCCGGGGCGCGCCTCGACCTCCCCGACGGCGGCGGCCGCCTGCCCCTCGACGTGGCGGCGGGGGGCCCGCACGGAGCCGTGGGGCGGTACCTGCGCGACCCTCCGGCCCTGCCCGGGGCCCCCGAGAAGGCCGCGCGCTGAGCCCGCCCGGCCGTCCCGCAGCGCGCCCCGCAGCCCCGCTCCCCCGCCAGCAGCCCCGCCGCCCGTCAGCAGCCCCGCCGCGGATGGCGGCGCTCCCGATGCCCGTCTGCTGCTGGCAAGAGTGTTCCCTTGTCCCCTTACCTCCACGGCTCCTCCTGTGCCATTCCGGCTCCCGCTTCTGCGAGAAGACACGCGCCGAGATTTTCTCTGTTTCCTGAGAAAAAGAGGAAAAATATCCAAAACACAATCAAGACTAGCTCTCCTGCTTCTCCCTCTCATACTCTTCAGCGGTCAGAGCACAAGCACCAGACGGTCCTTTTGTGCTCAAGTGGGGGGGGGGGGGGGGGGGAAAGTAAATGTTCACCGTTTCCTATTTTTTTTTTTTTACAATAAAACTGCTTAGAGAAGTGAGAACGCTATGTTTCCCTTACTGGTTTGCTCACTGCCCTGCAAATCTTTGTATTTTAGTTATTCCTTGAGGTCCTTTTATGCTGGAGTGTCCTATGCACTCCAAAATAGTGAAGGCTGTTTCCCTTACTAGCTTGCTCAATGCCTTGCAAATCTTTGTATTTTAGTTATTCCTTGTGATCCTTTTATGTTGTTGCATTCCAAAAAACTGAACACTTTAGCCATATCGTTTATAAAGTTAATTAATCCCCAGAGCTTCTCCCCTCACCGACCCACTCAACATACAGTTTTAACACCAAGGTGTAACAGTAATTGAATGGTAAAAATTTTAACGCTGATGAGCATTACAGTTTGGGAACTACAAACATTTTGTGTGGCTGTATTTATGGAAAATCGTGTGAGAAAACAATTGGCAATCAATTAGTTACTGTGTAGCTTTTTGCATGTAGAGATCCCATTTGCTCAGAAGATATAGTCAATGAGCTTCTTATTTTTAAGACAGCTTTCTGGCTCTCTAAGCCAGATATTTGGAATTAACAACAAATGCCCGATTTTGCTAATAAATCTGGATTTTTGCACTCCTTTTGGTTTCTGTTTTCTGTTTTTCCTGTGTAATTTCTATCATCTACCCTATGTTCATACCACTTATGTGTGATTAAATACCTGCTATTATTCAGTAATAAAACATGAATAAGCCAATCTTAAAAATAATTACTTCTCATCTTAGAGTATTTAATGGCTCTGCATGCTGCTCTACTTAGTTGAATGGTGCTATTTATTTCAACTTTATTCGTTGCTTTCAATTTTTGTGCGTGTGTCTGCATAAATAAATGTAGATATACACAGCACAATCATGCAGGTCAGATACCAGGACTTTTTGTAGATATGCGTTATTTAAGCACATATACACAGAGTTAAAAATAGCCAAATTGTTTATTTCATTCTTGATAACAACACTCAAAGTACAAAAAAAAAAAAAAAAAAAAAAGCTCCTCTGTAGTTTGTACCTTCTTGCATAATTTATTATCTGATTTTAGAAGTGGGAGCTTAGCAGGGATGGGGAATAATTTTCCTCTCAAAAAAAAAAAAAAAAAAGAAAAAGAAAAAAAAGGAAAAAAAGAAAAAAAAAAAGTAGTTCTTAGCCCTTTGGGGGACAAATGGAAAACGGAGAGCAACACCCCCTCACAGAGCATGTTTGGCGTCTGGGAGCAAACTCTTCTGAGGCAGGGCGGGTGGGACAAGTCGGACCCAATGGTGCTGGTGCCTCCCTTTCCGACTCAGAGCAGCCTGTAATTCTGAGCAGGAGTTTTTCGTTTTCTCTCCCGACCCTCCAGGCGGGCGGGAGCCCAGTTCAGCTCTCGAGCTGGAGCCTGAGGACAGCGTTTGGCAGAGCTCGGCTGGCGCGGCGGCAGCGCACCCACTCACACAGCATCCATCCATCCATCCATCCATCCATCCATCCATCCATCCATCCATCCATCCATCCATCCATCCATCCCAGCCGCTGGGCTCGCTGTCCCGCTCCCTGCCGCCGGCCCTCTCGCCTGCAGGCTGCCAATCCCGCGGGAGCGAGGGCCAGAGCTCCGGGCAGTGCCCTCCGAAACACGGCAGGGGCAGTGGCATTCATACCGCGATGCCCACGGGGTTTTCACCAGCCTCTCCCCACTCGGGAAGGCTGTGTCAAAAGAGTGTAACCTGCCCAGAGGCTTTGGCCTCAGAGCTGCTAAAGCCCAAAACTTCCTGAAGATGGAAAGTTCAAGGCATGGAGTTATGTATGGTGATTTCACAGGTGGTGAAAATGTTGTTCATTCTTTGGACAAGGAGCCAGCAGTGCTGTGAGCTTTCAAAAAACCACACCTCAATTGCATGCAAATGCCAGCATCTGAATAATTTGACAAGATATTTTTAAATTGTACTGTCATCTGTCAAACTTTAATAAAATACCTTCAGGTGTAATGGCACTTAGAAATACAGAGTTTGCTATTACACACTACAAAAATTTACCCTTTTGGAACATGACTCCCAAGCTTTAAAGCAGGAAACTTCCCCTCCAGATTCACCCATGTTTTTGTGTCTTAGGGTTCACAGGCTTTAAATCCCATGTTCAAAGTCTTTGAAAGCTTTAGGGAAAACAGGAAAAATAAAAACTATTTTAGAAAGGGAAGTCATCATTCCACCTCGCCTGGAACAAAGGTGTGGAAATAACATTAATTTCATTGCCTACTTACACAGAAATTAAGCCTCATGTACTTTAAATCTCAGGAAGAAAATAGAAATGCTCAGAGCCCCGACAGAAGAAAGTGAGTATTTGAAGATGGAAAAGGCAAGCCAAAGTACCAAGTGCTGGAGAGGGAACCTCTAAAGACATTTGTGTCTTTTAAGTGCCCTGATGGGGCAATCACTCCCAGGGAAGAGATGATACACCTAGTTTTTATTATTTTTAAATCAGATTTCAACTAATCCTTAACCAACACTCACCGAAGCAATTAAACATTTCTTCTTGTTTTTTTTTTTTTTTTTCCCCTCAAACTCACAGGCTCAAACTCACAAACTCACTCAAACTCACAAGAGGCAGAAGTGGTTTAAAAGTTTAAAAAAGAGGACAGAAAAGTCTTTTTCTTTGCGGAAATGTCCCCAGAGGACCAATATCTCCACATTCCTATCTCTTACTAGGTATTTGTAAGCATCTTTATGCTTTTGGTAGAAACACTTGCAAACAAAATGTGAAACTGGACTTTCTGGAAAAAGTCCAAGAAGGTGTAGCGAAAGGAGAGGCAGTCCTTAGGAGCTGAAAACTAAAAATCTTGTAACTAAAGGCGTCAGGCTGCCTCCCAGATGACTGCCACTGCATCTGGCATTACTCTTGTTATTGAGTGTTAGTTCAGGATTGAGAGTGGGCTCTGAGAAGCCCTATTTACACCTATAGCTTCAGGCAAATAAGGACCAAGGGGACAAAACACCTAGGGTTTAGCGAGACCATCAGCAGAGGTCATGATATTAGATATACCCTCCTTCCTACAACCGAACGAGGTAGCTTTTGCTGCCATTGATGTAACAAAAAAACCAAATCAACCAACCAAACAAACAAAAACCTCAAAACAACAACAAAAAGAACAAAAATAAACGAACCAATCACCACAAACAACAAACGACAAACCTCTCCAGCAGGAGGAAACCTGCAACCCCGCCTGCTTACCCTGCCTGCGCGAACTGCCGTGCGAGCTACCGCGCCGTGCCCGTTCGCCCGCTCCGGGCCGCCGCTCCCCTGCTGCCCTCCTTTTATCACCCCGCCGCTCGCCGGAGGAAAAAAAAACCCGCCCCGAGCCTGGGTGGCTGACAAGAAGCAGTCACTCCTTTCAGGAAGCAGCCTCCCTCACGATTTCTAAACAGAAACATTATTACTCGAGGCGTTGCGTGGCAATCTAGACTATGAGACTTTGACCTCCGAGGTGGGGAAAGTGTCAGCATCAGCAACTTTTTCTCTCCATGGGGCTGGTTGTTGACAGGTAAGAAAAAAGGCATGCTGAGACCCGGGAGAAGGGGATCCAGAACAGGGGAGAGGAGACACAGGTCCAGCTCAAGAAAGAGGTGCCTGGGGAAAGCAGAGGGAAAACATGGCTGCCTGTGCCTGAAAGGATGCACCAGGGACATATATCCCTATCCCACTCCCTGTCAGCCTAGGCCAATGGTTTTGACTGGCTTATTAACACTCATCCTTGCAGAAATCCAGTGCACGTGGCTGATGAGCAGCGGCACTAAAAATCAGACGGCAGACCCTGCTTGGTGGTGTGGGTGAGAGGGCATTCCTTGCCTATACACAACAAGCGCTTGAACAACATTGCTGGCTTTATGGGTTTTTTTTGCGATTTTTTTGGTGTTTTTTGTTGTTTGTTTGTTGGGTTTTTTTGTTTGTTTGTGGGGTTTTTGTGTGTTTTTTGTTTGTTTGTTTGTTTTGTTTTGTTTTGTTTTTTTTTACATCGGTTTTCACTTTAGATGGTGAGCAGCCTAAGGGCCAGAGAAGAAAATGAGAGTGAACCCAAGGTACCAGTAACAACATGGAGTGGAGAACTTGTACTAAACTGATCCAAGGACAGAGATTATTTCACTGTCCTCACATGCAATTAAGGGGAAAGAAACTCCTACCACCACCATTCTCCTATCAGCTTATCTTACTGGTTTACCCTTGAGGCAGATGCAGAAGAATGATTTTAATGTTTGACTATGTTATGAAAACACAAAAAATGTATTTCAGAACCTTCTTATACAGTTGATAAAAGCCCATACAAAAGTTGCTTCCTATAAAGCACTAAGTATTAAGATTCTAAGGTCAAATTAAAAGATTTCAGATTAATTGTCTTCTTTCTTGTGCTGGAGGAATCACATTGTAGGAAACCAAACAACAGGACAGCATGTGTCCTCTAAAATATGTTTCACTTACAAGAAGCACTATTCTTAGTTCCAGCTGGGTCTAATCTATGACATCCTGATGTTCAGATTGAAAACATACTTTCAAGTATGCTTAAACACAGGCCTTAGCACCCACAAATTGTCTGAGCCAAGTCAAAGCAAAGGTGGTGGAGAAATTGACAATCATCTAAATAAACAATGGCAAACTTCTGCAAAAGTGCGATCAAGTGTTAATTTCAATTCTTTTGCACTGTCCTGCTTCAGACAACACTGCAATGACAGTGGGGAGAAGAAGCTGTTGTTAAAACAGTTAAGCCAGAATTTCCGTCTTAGAAGGCTGATCCCACCCAGTACTGAGCACCTCCTGAATTAATTTCTCCTCTTACTGATACTCAGCTGGTTTCAATAGACAAAACACTCTTGCTGGTTCATTCTGGGAACACCAACTGCTCTCAGATCTGTTTTGAATACTAATACAAAAACTTAATTCTGATGTCATATGCCACCTATGCAAATTCTCCAAATGCTTTGGATATTAGCATGAAAGAGTTTTAAGTTTTAGGTAAGTGAAAATGAGATATGAGTGGGCAATCTCATGTTAGCAAGATAGATCAGTGTTAGGCCACAAAGAATGCTTTAGAGAAAACAAAAAATGAGAAAATGAGTAAATCTAATGGCCCGTCTCCTTGTCTAGTTTGTGCCATATTTGAATCCAAAGTATTGCATTGCCATCAGTACATTATACTGCTAATATGCACACTGGAGGATGCTCTGAACAAAACAAAGGGAGATCTTATCCAAGATAAAAGGACTTCAAAAGCCATGGATAGCTTTGCTAAGCAAAATACAACACCCAAACAATCAGTGAAGAGTAGAGTAGGAGATAATAGCAAGTCCACACTCAGAGAGGAAGTGCTCATGATACAAGTAAGTGTGGGCTTGGAATATAGATAGGGAGCTGAATCCTACTGAGTCCAAATAGAGAAGTATCTTCACTCAAAGCAGAAGGAGTTCTGCTGCCTGGGACACCTGTGCCAAGATGAAGCAGAACTCCCAAAGAACATCACTTGTCCACTCAAGAGACAGTTGGACAAAAGCTCCTGTGAGTGGGTGTATGTCTTCTCGTGCATGTCATTTGTGTGTTGAACTTACCCTGACATTTCTGCCTGTGGTCAGGATGCTTAATAAAGTTCCAGTCTCTGTCTTTGGATGCCAGCTGAAAATCCAGTAAGAAATCAGTTGGCGATTTATGGTGTTACCTGGTCCTTGCTTAATATTGGCATTCCTCTTGCTTTGTGTATCTGTGCTATTTGCAAGCACTCAGGTCCACTCAGTCTCCCCTCTATGTATGTGGGAAAGAAAATTAGGCTTTGAGCATTTATTTCTAACATACCCACTGCTTGCCAGCTGCATTTCTCTATTCCCCCAAAGCATATCCTGCATAGAAGCATGTGAGACTGATCTGCTCTTCGGCAGTTCCTGCAAGGTCTAGGGGTGTTCTCTTCCACTCAAAGTCGAGACGCATTCAGGCCATACAAATCAGTAAGTTTAGGACAATTCTGCTGGAGAAGGAGAAGCAGACCTGGAAAATTTACAGTAAAATTCCACTAGCTAATACTTTATTAGGCTTTCCATGGTTCTAATCCATGTAATTTATGCACAGAGAAGCTGCTTCATTTGCTTCAGTGCTCACTATTTATGTACCTGTCTTGAAGTGAATGATATTTAGAGGAGGTTTTAAAGTGGTCTGTGAAACATACACATAGAAAGTAGAAAGGTTTCCTGCCAAAAGCTTTGTTAATTTTTCTAGGAGACAGCATTTGTTGTAAGACATGTTAGTGTAAAACCAGAAATGTCTTACTTAACAACCCAAAACCATGAAGTCTCTGTAAGATGAGCAATATCAGTCAAGCTTGGAGGCCACCCTTTGGAACCTAGAATGTTTGAAAACTAGGCAATAGCCACAGTTTACCCAGTTTACCACCCTATATCCTGATAAGCTATTTACCAGCCAAGATGCAATTTCCTAAAAGCCTCAAAATGATACTTGCTAACACTGATTCTGATATTATGATATAGGATCAACATTAATACTCTGCACCAGAAGTTAGTACTCAAAATCCTTCACATTAAATGGACTGAAAAATGGTGGCAAAAAAAAAAAAAAAAAAGGGAAAAAAAGAAAAAAAAAAAGAAAAAAGTAATGGAGAGACACAAACTGAAGTGCGGCAACTTTTATCAGTGAAGCCCTCTGCCCATCCCTATCTCATTCTTGTGAAACCAGACACACTCTGAGTCCAAGAAAGGGCCATGATTCTTTGTTAGAATGTTTACTTGGTTTTAGTAATGCAATACATACAATTTGTATCTTTGTTCTATTACACCTGCAGTTCTGCCTACAATAAATACATTTCTTAAGACTCTTTAGAAAGACCATTAAAATCACTTATATTTGGTCCTTTCTTTACATAATTAAGCATTTTCCTATGCTTTTCTTGCCAATTACCATCTCTGTCTGTAGTCCTATGGATAAATTACTTGCAGCACATTTCAGACTGTAAAAGGTACACTGAACTTTGCAAAAAACATACTATACACTACAAGAGTTTTATAGACTTTATATACAAATTCTGCATGAGAGACTGTTAGGTACCAAGCCTATGTTGACAGAGCAAGTAAATATGATGGAGTTAGGTACCAAGCCTATGTTGACAGAGGAAGTAAATATGATGGAAAGGTCTCTTCCAGCCCAAACCACATATTGCCCAAATGTGGTTGCCTCCCACCATGGGCAGGGACACCTTCCACCAGTCTTGCCCGAACTCTGTCTATCTGATTCTGAATACTTCTAAAGACATCCACAACTTCTTTGAGCAAGTTGTTTCATTGTCTCAGCAGCCTCATCATAAAAACTATTTTTACATCCAATCTAAAAATACCCACTTAAAATTGCTGCCCTTTGTCCTGTCACCACAGGCTGCAGTGAAATATCTCTCTCCCTCTTCCTCATAAGCCCCCACTATGTTCTGAAAGGCCACTCTAAGATGTCCCTAGAGCGTTTTCCTCTCCAGTCTGAAAAACCCCAACTCTCCCAGCCTGTCCTCTTTGGAGAGGTGCTTCATCCCTCTGGTCATCTTTGTGGCGCTCTGCTGGACTTGCTCCAACACATCTTTCTTACAAAGTACCCCAAAACTGGATGCAATACTCCAGGTAGGGTCTCATGAGAGCAAAGGGCAAAATCACATCCCTCAACCTGCTTTTGATGCAGCCCAGGATGCAGCTGGACTTCTGAACTGTGAGTGCACATTGCTGGCCCATGTTCAATTTTTCATCCATTCATACACCAAAGTCCATCTCCACTAGGCTGATCTCAACCACCTTCACCTCAATTCAAATGCAGCACCTTCTGCTTGGTCTTGTTGAACTTGGGCCCCACTCCTTGAGCTGTCAATGTTCCACTGGATGACATTCCTACCTTCACTCACTACCCAGCTTGGTGCTTTTTTCTTCCACAAACTCAGTCTCACTCTCTTACTTAATTGATGAAAATACTACACAGGTCCCAGACCTCCAAGGGAAACCATCTGTTCCTGGTTTCCACCTGGACACTGAGCTACTTGACTGTAACTCTTTGGACGCAGCTATTCTTATCTATGTTCTCACCTAGCCTCACATATGAAGAATATGTAACAGAAATGTGTAACAGAAGCCACTACCTATGGATCTACTCTCGCCACTCTCCTGTGACACTAAGTATCCAGTATATATAAAAAAAAAAAGTAGCATAACAATTACCATTATATGTCACTACCAAGTGCAAAAAGAGAAACCCAAGGGGATTGAAAATTAACACCCAGCAAAAAGCTTTCTCTTTAGAACACATAGATCTGATCCATTTCACCAGCAGTGCCAATGGAAGGAAGATAAAAATGGAAACCATTCTTAGACCACATATATGATTTGGCTTAATGGAAGGTAATGAAATGTATGTTCCAGCTCCGGCTCCTGCAATCCAAATTTTTAAAAGAACACCATGAATATAGAAAATTGGTTAAACTATTTTCCCCAGTACCTGAAAAGCACCTCTACTGGTTTTGCTAGAAACAATACATCCAGATATAAAGGATTTCACAGCAGGAGACTGGGTGTCTAATAGAAAAAGACAAGGAAGCTAAAATGCTTGTGTACCAGCTTTCCTCTATTTTCCTCTGGATTAGTATTTTTTTTTACAGTACTATGAGGATCCTTACCATTCATGTTTCTGACCTTTTCCTTGCACTCTGATTCACTTCTGCCTCAGCAATCCCCGTTCAGGGACTTAGAACCTAAAGTTCTGAGCAGCAGAGTACTTTCTAAAAAGTGTCTTTCTGAAAGTGTTGTTTACAAGATATCATCACCAACCTGTTTAATGAATGGCAAAAATAATTGTGATACATAATGACTAGAAGTAAATACCCCCCTCCCGATTTCCACACATCTTAGAGAAGTATATGTTTCATTTGTTTTATTTACTAGACAAGAAGTAGCAGGTTGTTTTATTAAAATAAAACTGTATTAAAAAATTGAAATGTATACATTCAAACCACTCGAGCACATTCATCACTTAATACAGGAACTAAAATTGGAGCTGTTCAATAAAGCAGAAAATGGGTGTGTTTGGGATATTGTCAGCAAAATACTTTTTCTGTACAGTTCTGTAAGTCATGTAAGTACATCTTCAGGCACAAATTTGGTTTAGGCATTACTCCGGTCTCCAATACTAACACACCTGCTGCTGTGACAGAACCACCATAATTATTAAACCAGGTCTTCTAGCACACAAAACAAATACGCTGCTTAAAAAAAATCACTGGAATAAAAAATAAGGATAATGTATAAAAATAGTATAATTTTAATTTGAAATTGTTCAGTTTTTCTGTTATGTTTCTGAAGTGAATTGTAATCATGTGCCTTGTTGAAGGAAAAGATGGAGGTAGAAACAGCAACACAAATAGCCTGTGAATCTGCTTTCATAGACCTTATTTTATGAAACTGCAACAACAATATAACTTGGACTTTGCTTTCTATCACCAGTTAAAAGGTACCACTGAATAGAGGATACTAACTTTTTTTCTCTGTCAGATACAGTTTGTCAATAGGGCTACTTATAGTTGAAAATGTACTCAAAATCTAATTTTAACCATCTTATATGTGATCAAACCGACAAAGATTTTAACAGCAGCCTTACACATGATCATTGGTCAATGTTTAGTCCATTATTTTAAGCTTGTAGCAATTTTTGAAGATATTATGACCTCTGAAAGCTCGAAAGTGATCCACTCTTCCTTGAGAGCACTGAAACTTCAAGGTTCATCCAGGTTGTTACTGCTTTGGCAGGATAACCGAACACTGCACCATTGTCTGAAATACAAAGTCACAGGAGATAAGTACTTCTTTTTACAATGTAGAGAGAATTACTTTTCATTGTAAAGGTAGATTATGTAGCTTCCATTTGGGTACAAATATGTATAAATCCTTTCATGCGCATAGTATCTCCAACTTTTTCCAACACCACAGAAGTCAGTATTATTACAAGGAGGGCATACACACAAAATGGGTTTTCATTACAACTTTTGCAAAGCTATGTAATAGGATTATTGGTATGGAGAAGAACAACCATTTTGCAAAACCACTAATTTATGAACTTTGGGCTTACAGACTGCAAATGAAAAATTGTGCAGCATGCTTTCTGTGACTTTTACAGGACTTTTATAAATTCTGAAGTACAGCTATCAAGAACAGAAACCAGCCAGATGGCATTGAATGTGGGTGAATGAAATACTCAAGTGATGTAGGGACAGGCAACTTTGACATTAGCCACATTCAAGGGCAGGGTCTAAGAAACATTTTAATCTCAGCTTTTGTGAGAAGTTCTTGGCCTGCAAGTACCCCTGCATGTAGACCAATGCAACTACAGTTGAAGTGAAGCCTTGATGAATTTTCCTCCTCCACTTTACTCACCTGTGCCAATATACTGTGATCACACATGTACATTCACTGACCAGTATCACAGATGAGATATTTTTTGAGGAAGAGAATTACTCAAAGATATTTACAAGATTAGAGTTCTAAATACAGAATTTAGGAATATAAGTTTCAGTTTGAGATAGATTAGAAAAAATTACTGAAAAAAATATTAAGCTTTATGCCCTTCAACTTGTTACCTGTCAAATCACATAAATGCCCAAGTGACTCCCTAATGAAGTGTACTGAAATACATCTGCAGTTAGCTTACCCAGACTAAACTATCCTGGAGTATTCACTCACCACAACTCTCAAAATAGAGCATTATTCCTTGTATCAGAGATCTGACAAATACATTTCTCACAGGCTAGTACAGAAGTTCACGAAAAAGGCAGGTAGTACAAGCAGGTTTCCCCAGAGAGTAATGAAATTTACCTAAGGAGCACTCACAAAAGCTCTGACACCTTACCACAAGCTGATCTTCCTACAGACACACTGTAAAAAAAAAATCAGTTCTAACAGGAAATTCCTTTTACCATTATAGTACAGATTCTCTCCTGATACTCATGGGGTTAACCATTATTGTAATGTAATAAAGGTATAGAGCTCAATTCCCAGTTATGATGAGTTAAAATTCTTCTCAACGGGACAGTTTTTTTAACTCATACTTTTCTTAGCAAAGATTAAAAAAAAGTCTTGAAACATATGAAATTGTTTGCTGCCACCAATTCACTTACTTTATGGACAATGAGCCCATGTTTTACATGATAAGTTTTTGTTATCAATGCTTTGGCTGCAGTCCTTGCTGCCTTTGACATCTCTTCCAATTGTCAACTACAGACAAGCTTCCATTGTCCTGAAAGCCTCCCTAACATACCTGCACTTCCATCTGGGTTCTCTCTTTGCAGCTTGTTTCTGCTGCCAATCCTTGATTGCTGCATTTTTGCACTAGAGCTGTTTCCTGTTCAGTCAAAATCTTTCTGTGGATCAGAATGCTGCCCTTGGAGACCTGCCAACATTCTGGAGCTCCCTGACTCTTCAGAAAACAAGTATGCTCACCTGAACTCCAGCCCTGCTCACCTGAACCTGTACTGTTAATTGCGTTACTTGCTCCTCATAAGATGTCAAATGCCACAATTTCATGAAGATTACAGCAACAACTGTCAGTAATTATCACCTCACTAAACAACTCTTCTCAGTTAACAGCATATCCAGCTGTATATCACCCATGACTGACCAGCCTATACAGAAATTTTCTTGACACCAACCAGAAATCACTTGGACCACTGTCATCAAAAGCATCATCTGTGTTTCCTGACACTTGACATAAACAGCAGGTGATCATAACCTGTTCTGAAAGAGTGAGGGCTTTAAATTGACACTGGAAATATATCTCTTTACAGCAAGAAAGCCACGAAACACTGGCCTAAATTCATCTTAGACTTTCAAAATACACTTACACTCACTGACATATCAAAGATTAAATGATACAGTAAAGAGAAGTGATGGCAAGCAGCCTATCCTTTATTCAAAAAACAGCCCTTGGACATTTTGTTTCAACACCAAAGTCTCTCCTGAAATTACAGTGAGATTCAGAGGTGACACCACTGGCGTGTGTGTTGATCTGGGATTAATGCTTCCACACAAGGAGACAGAGAAATAAAGGTAGGCAGAGACTGACAGCACATTTTCTCCTCCCAGGTGAAGTTCCTCCTGTCAAAGCAGAGATTACAGATCTTGAAGAAAAGCTGTGTCTATATAGAGCTTTACTGTTTCACAAGCTGCCCCAACACTAAACCAGACATTTGCCCATTTCATACGCACAGCTATGGCTTGGCTATATTCTGTCACTGAAAGGAGTGTACCAGCTGCAGTCTTACTCAGCTGGCTCCTTGTCTGTGTTCTTTAACACATTTCCACAGTGCTGCAAGAGTAGCTGCCTTCAAGGTCTAGGAAAACAGCTCCAAAACAGTTTAAATAGTCTGGCCTTCAAAACTCACACTAAAAAATATACTGAAGTACAATACAAGACAATAGATTTTAAAAACTCTTTATGGTTCAATTACATACTTGTACAGAGGCACATACATGTATCTTTCTCTTTGCTTCCCTGCAAAATTGCCTCTCTCATTTGTTAACACCAATCCTTCCTCTGCTTTATCACCGCTGAATTCCCCAAACAGGAACGTTTGTAGCCTTTCCTGATGTTCCCATGTAAAATTAAAGGAAGCCTCCAAAGCCTTTGGAGCTTCAGAACTTCTCACTATTCCACAGTTCTTGTTCTTTCAAGTCATTAATCCTTGTGGCTCCTACTTTCTTGATATAAAATTTCAATCCCCACTGCCTTTTTCCAGCTCTTCCAGAGCCTTCAGATCAGCTCTCTTTCTCAGTACACTATCACTCAAACCTGTCTGCAAAGAACATAAACACCTAAGAATTGTAAGTGAAACTATTTCATTATTCATCATTGATATGAGGCAGTTGATATTTAAGAGAAAAAAATTAAGAAGCAACACTAGGACCCAAGTGACCCTTCCTCTGGTGCATCACATTTTCCTCTTCCAGTACTTAGGGGACTGAGCTGGAAGAAGTACTTGACAATGAACTGAAAGAACAGCTGGCATTCAATAAAGGTATTGCAAAGGTAGTGCCAGCTCTCTTTCACTCCCAATGAAGATTCAAGACAATTATGAAAAGGAACACAGGAGGACACTGCTCACTGAAGTATGCCTGCCAGAAATCAAGGCAGATTCATCAGCACTTAAGCAGCATAATATACTTGGAAACCATTTCCTTTCATGCCAGTATGAAAAAAAATGTGCCTGAGGAATATCTAGCGCATTTTATATTATTTGTTCAAGCTCTTGAGTTTGTTGTATAGCTAGGCATCTGTATTAAAAAATGCAGTCCTATTCTCTGAAAATGTTTTCAGTGGATTAGAGGGAAGAAGCAATAGCGATTTTGGTGCCTCCCTTATCCATCCAATGATACAACTTCCTAATGAACGCAAAAGGGAAAGGAAAATGTCAGTTACCTCTCTCATATGTACAGAGGGAACATTAAAATAACTGTTTCAGATAACCAGGTGAGGAAGATTCATAAAGATAATTCAGAGGACTCCTAAAGAAAACTATGTTTTTCAGTAAAGAATTGGCAAAAGAGTAATTTCAAGAATTTGGGTTAGAATTCTACAAACCTGACCTGGTTATTATATGTTTAAGAAGTGGCTGAGGTGCATTTTACTGAATATGCCTTCCCTTCATGACATTGACTAAACTAGAGATGAGAATCACTGATATGTCATACTGGGTTTCACATATTGGCCTGGTTTTGGTAGCAAGGGTCTACAGGGTGGCATGGCAAAAGAGACCCCTCCCTAAGCAAACTGAAGATTTTTAGAGGTGACAAACTTTAAAACTAAGACCCCATGTTTGGTCTCTCTTTGCTGTTGGTGGGAATGAAAGAAGGGCTGGGGGAGGGGAGGAAAAGGATTCTAAAGGTTTTAGTTATCATTAACCTCTTTTAATTCTGTTAATAATTTTTTCTTTATACCTTTTGAAGTTTTGACTCTGTTTCGCCCTTAGTGTTTATTCCTAATCCTTATCTCACTCCACAAGCCTTTTAACTTCTTTTTCTTTCCCTCTCCTCTGTTCAACTATAGCAGAGAAGCATGAGTGAATGATTTTTCATGGGTGCACTGGCATTTGGCCAGTGTCAAAATTGCAGTATTTTTGGTGGAGAATGCAGGCAAACATAAGGACTTTGAGATAAGGATACTAATTGGGAGAAATAACAGACAAAACAAGTATTAAATCACAAAATTAAGTAGAATTATAGTAGGAAATTTGTATTGTAATTGTAGTGAAAATCTAGGGGTAGATTTTTTGTGCAATTTGTCTTTTTGGTTCTGTGTATGACTGTACCTTAGATTAAGTGTACCAATTTTTTTCTTCTGTTTAGTTTAGTAGTTTTTTGTTGTTCTAGCTAAGTGTTACATGTTGAGTGTAATTTTGATAATAATTCTTAAATATTCATAGAAGCCAGGGGTGGAATTATCCTGCTCTGATTTTGTTAGTAATAAATTCAATTAATATGTCTAAGCTGAGCCTGTTTTGTTCATGACAGTATTTGATGAATGATCCCTCCTGGTCCTTATATCAACCCAGCCAAATAAAGCTCACCAAGAAGCTGAATAGACACCCCAACTGTCTTCACATTGTTTCCCCCCCTCTTTGTTATATCCACAAATGAATCTCGAGTATGCCTGTGAAATACCGATGATAAAAAACACAAGTAAACCTTGTCTAAGAAAAATTCTCCTTAAGAACCCCCTTGTCAATATATTTTGAAATGTTTTTCTTTTCCATATTTTTTTCATGTAGCTTGGACTTAAAACCTACAGAGAACGCAATTCTAGTAATTCCAAATTCATTATTACCCATATGTTTTAAGACTCTTCCTGTTCGACATATTAAAGTGTGCATAATATTTTTGGTTTGGTTCAGTCTCTTCCAGTTGATTCTTCCTTGTGCTAAGATCCAAGATCAGGGTTTCATTTGGATACTCACATATATTTGTATCTTCCTGTGTATCTCATTTATTTGTATCTTATGGTTGATGCCTCACTTAATCAACCATATATAGCTATCTGTTTTTTTTAACCTTTTCCAAAACTTCTTGTAAAACTGAAGCTAGATCTTGACAACAAAACTTGCAAGAATTGTGTAGAATCTGTCCACCCTTCTTGAATGAATTTGGTTTCTTGAAGCTTTTATTCTGAAACATTTTGATTTAAGCAAAACCATCCTGTAACATACATCTGTGCACACACATACACTGTCCCTGGTACTTATCAGCCTTGATCGTGTACTTACTTTCAGAGTGTGCAGGGTGCTGGTCCATTCCATGGAGCCTATCTGAGGTATGGCAGAAAGGAGTATGCTTGTAGCCTTATTTGCATTCCCTTTCAGTGTCTTTAAAACTTTATCCACTGAAACCTAGAAATACAATACAACTGAGTGGTGTCTCTCCATTTTCATGGCACACATTATAAATACACAAATAAATTTAACTCAGAAATGTAAAAGTGAAGCCTTAGAATATCAGTATTTTTAGATAGTACAAATGTTTTTTCCTCTGTATGTTTATGGTTTATACTTGTGTATTGTAAACAAGTAGGAAAACTAAAGCATATACATTGTTTTGTACCGAGCTGCAAAGGTAAAATCACCAGACCAATCACAGCCACAAAGAAGACAAGTCACACAGAATTCATGAGCTTCATACTTACAGACCCCCTGATTCAGACAATAGGAAACAAAAGGTTTGCTAGTAGTGAGGCAGGTTCATGAAAATGAATGTAATAGCAACAACTGACTCTATTTTTACTTTCACAATAATTCATCAAGAATAACTCAGGGATTCTAACATAATTAAGAACAGATTTAGTATAGTATATAATCTCTGATCAAAACCTACACATTCTCATTCAAATTCCTCAGATCAACACCAGAGGAAAAAAGTTCACTCACAGCTTCTTCATGCTCCTTCCAGCAGTCATAATCTGTTGCCATGGCAATACTAGCATAACTCATTCCAGCTTCCTTTGCAAGAATCACTTCAGGCACTGTAGTCATGTTGATAACATCAGCTCCCCAACTGCGAAAAACACAGCTTTCTGCTCGAGAGCTGAAACGTGGGCCTTCAATTGTGATCATTGTCCCCTTGGAGTGACACTGGAGGCCCAGCTTCTTGGCAGTCTCAATAAGAACCTGCAAAACATGCCAATGTTGAAGAAAGGAAATAACTCCATTCATGCACTGCCTTTGCATTCCGTCACAAACTTGCACAGAAAATAAGTTAACTTTATACAGAGTCACAGCTGTCCAAAACCAAAGATGAGGTTTTTTTTCCTCACCCAACAAGAAAAATTAATAGTCCTACCAACAGGGATTAACTTGAACTCATCTGATTTTATTAGTATCAATTGGATTACTGCTTTCAATGCAGACCAAGAAGACTGGGAAACAGAATTTTTTGCACATTTAGATTGTGCCTACATTGCAGACAGAACCGCAGGTAAAAGCATTCCACTGAGATCTATGTTATCACATGGTGGAGACAGTGAAAACAGTAGTAAGAAATTTATATGTTGAAAGTAAGACTTTACAAGCACATAATTCAAAGAGTACCCGGGGAATTTGTACAGAAATTATTACCACGTTTTCCCCCTCCAGTGGCAGAGCTGCATACTGGACATATAGCATGTAGTCTGTTGGGGGTTAGGTTTCCTTCCTTTTCCTCCTTTTTACTTACACAATTTTCCCCACAAGTTGCTAAGAAACTGTAACGACTGAGTACTTAAGGAAAAAACAGGGTGCTGAAGAAAAACAAAAGAACAGGCTCAGGGGAGTGGGGCAGGTAAAGCAGGGCTGGGGTAGCTGCTAGCTCTCCTGCTCTGCGACTTTACTCTGTAGTTTCAGAGCAGGATGGTCCGAACTGCTGCTTCGGGAAGGCAATTCGCTGCCAGAGCCCAGCTCGGTCCTGCTTCTTCTGCTGTGGGCTCGATGCTCCAGAGAGTCCCGCCGGGCCCCGGGATCGGTGCCACGGGGTTTGTGGACCAAGGCCTCTCCCCCACCCCTGCCCGTGTGGGCCGAGCCGCCATCGCCACAGCGCCCCCTGCAGGCGGGGGGAGGCACCGCCCCCGCCCCGCCCCCGGGAGCAGCAGCGCCCCTGCCGGCCGAGCCCGCAACTGCAGCAGAGGGAAAGCGCCGCGGCCGAGCAGGCCGGGACTGGGCCCTGTTTGTGTTAATGCTGTAGTCATTGTTGTTTGTTCGCTTTATTACACACCAGTAATGAACTGTTATTCCTATTCCCATTTCTTTTTGTCTGAGAGCCCCTTATTCTCAAAACTACAATAATTCAGAGGGAAAGGGTTTACATTCTCCATTCCAAGGGAGGCTCCTGCCTTCCCTAGTAGACATCTGCCTTTCAAAACAAGACAACCTCCCGTCAGCTATTTTAGTTCTAACAAGGCCCTCATATATGGCAGAATAATCATGACTTTCTCTCTTGGTAATCAGCCTGGATAATGCCAGTTGATACAGTTAGAATAAGAGGATACTGGCCTAGATACATGGGACTAGGACGCCAATCACTGTCTGAGCAGGAAAGTGAGAGGAACTATGATGCCATCTATTTAAAATTGCCATCAACAAAAAAAGTAAAAGATAGAAAAGAAAGCAAAAGCACTTCCAAAAATTGTGGTAGGCCAGGAGAGACCTTCATAACACAGCAGCAGTGAAAAAGCTAGTCTGACACCACTAGATGCAACTTAGCATCATGACTGTGGAGCAGCTTCCCCACAAAACATTGTGAGAACCTTCATTCAAAACAAACAGATGCAACAAGCAACAAGAGCTCAAGTGTGTTACATGACCCTGTGGGGTGCCTCGTCCCTGGCAAGTGGATCAGTAGACTGCGTAGAGCAGTGATTTTATGGAGCAGCACAACAAAATAAAGCTGGACCACCTGCATCTGCCACTGCAGATGTGTGTAACAGGCAAGTCTGCACTGTACCTGGGTGGCAACACCTGACACACGTGCAAGTTGGATGAAGTGATTGAGAGCAGTTCTGCTGAGAAGGACTTGAGGGTGATGGCTGATGAAAAACTCAACACGACCCAGCCATGAGCACTCTAGAGACCAGAAAGGCAATAAATCCTGGGTTGCATCCAGAGCAGTGTGGGCAGCAGGGTGATGGAGAGGATTCTGCTCCTCTGCTCTGCTCCAGTAGGTGATCCTGCTGGAACACTGCATCCAGCTCTGGGGTCCTTACTGTAAGAAAGACTTGGAACTGTTTGAACAAATTCAGAGGAGGGTCTCGAAATTGCTAAGAGCAGTGGAACACCTCCCCTATGAAGACAGGCTGAGAAATTTGGGCCTGGAGAAGAGAAGGCTGCGGGGAAACCTCATAGCAACCTTCCAGTATCTGAAGGGTTCTACAGGGAGGTGGAGAGGGACTCCTTGTCAGGAACTGTAGTGATAAGACAAGGATAACACCTACAAGTTGAAAGAGGGGAAATTCAGATTAGATTTCAGGAAGACATTTTTTAATGTGAGAGTGGTGAGACACTGGGACAGGCTGCCCAAGGAGGCTGTGGATGCCGCAACACTGGGAATGTTCAAGGCATGGTTGGATAAGGCCTTGAGAAACTTGTTCTAGTTGAAGGTACCCCTGCACAAGACAGTGGCAGCTGGGGCTACATAATCTTCAAGGTCCTTTACAACCCCTTAATAGTCTGTGAATCATTATGTGCTGTAAGTTGATCTAGTAATAATCATACCTAATATTTAGGTTTATTGATGCTATTAATTCTGAATATATGAATTCTGAATATATTACAAGAATGCTAGTTAATTACATTGTTAATAAACCAACCGACCAACTGACATGACATAACCACAGGTGAGCCACAGTATCTTTCTGAAACTCTTTACGAAGTTCCAACTTTACTGCCTATAGGATGTTGTGCTGAGCCTCAGTTTCTAAAAGCAGCAATACCCAAAATACCCTATATTATTCAAAACTTCTGAGAGAAAAAGGTAAAACTCCATTTAGATTCTCATTTAACTTACAGTGCATAAACCAACTAAACCAGATAATTTTAATGTACTTGCATAAATGCAACATATGAAGGTTTCAGATATTTTGCTGCAAAATTCCTTAAACACATTACATTCACTATTTTGGCTTTTTTATTATTACTGCACTTACCTATGAAATTCCTTTGAACTGGGATAAACTGGGCTGAAATTATCTCAATAATTTGCAGACATAGTTTCAGGAAAAAATTTACATCACTTTTATCTGATATTTTCTAATGAAGTGAAAATACTCCTTCTCAGTCTCACAAAGAGCTCAAACCCACATGTTCTTTAAAGCACCTCTCAGGCTGATTAGAATGTACAAACTAACGAGATAATGATCACATGTGAGACTGGGAAGTACCTAAATGTTTTTTCTCAGTTTGAAAAGGCACATTTCTTTGCTGGCTTTTCAAAAAATGAAAAACCCAAATAACATCTCTAGCTAGTTAACAACTGAAAGAAAACTGCTTCCTGCAGTCTCAGGAAATGTCTTAAGTATGAGTGCTTGCTTTTTTAAAAAAAGGACAATGTGAAGTACTACCAATCACCAAAGTAATAACACTTTTTAATCCATTTCTTAATAAACTCCTTGCATCTGCTGTGACATGACATCATGCTTGCAGTAGAAAGCAACTAAATACCAACTAATCTTTGCTAAGAGCATGTAGCTAGGCTCTTTTTGCAAGAAAAATGCAAAGTATTTTGCATAATTTGCTGCTCATTGAAAGAAGGGCAAAAACATGCACATGTATAATATGCAGTGCTTTGTTTCTTCATGAGACTTAGAATATCTTTAGGTCATTGTAAAACACCTTGATTCCCAAAGTGGATATGTCTAAACCAGCATGGTCAATTAACAAAAAAAGCACATGACACTGAAGAGAATTGGTGACAAAAGCAGAATAGCTCAGTAGTCCAAATGTTTGTACATGCTCTGGTTATTTGTGCCACCTGCTTCACAATTAACTTTGTCTTGATTGCAGACAGCAGGTCTCTTAGATGACCATGACTGACTCTGTAAGTACTCCCGTTCCCCTGAAGAATGTACCTCCTTGCAGCTACTGATCAGAGCATTCCACAACACCACAAAATACGCAGTTCAATCTTCACCTTCCTTTTTCCTCAACTCTAGGAATACACTAAGGTGACATATTTAATCAGACACACTCCTCCCAGAAGTTTATAAAGGTGCTGAAAAACAGAGAAGTGTTTCACACTCTGTAGTCTGAGAAGCCTGAAAAGTGACGCAACTGAGAGCAACAACTAAGAATAAATGGCAAATACAATTTGGCTTGTTTCAATGCTTAACATCCTAAGCCTTGACTCTCCACCACCACCCACCTCTACAATACACAAAAGCTCAAATGCTAATACTGCTATTTTTGTGAATGTGAAAGCACTACTTGTTTAAATATCTGAGTATGTAGAGTGTCATTACCATAGGTTCATCTTTATTCAGAAAAAAATGGAACTAATTTCTAATTCTAACTGCTTTGTTCACTTCATTGCTTTCTTGGCTGGTTACTTGATTAAAATAAAGATCTTTTGTCCTGTTATTAAGATTGTAGGAATATATGTTGCCAACTGACTTAGGAAGACAGACACAAGATCTTTTACTTCCCATACTTTCTAAATGTTACATTCATCCTTAATACCATGATGTATCTGAGAAACAGGATAAAGAGGTGCATATTGCCTCTGTCTTCTAAAAATGCACAATTAGACTAATATATCACAAATAAGTGCCATAAAATAACATTTCTTAACACTATTACAGAATTCACTAACCTCTCTGGTTTTGGTGCAGAAAGGCTCAGCCATTGGAATATGACATACTCCTGGGAGAGTGGAATGCTGCCCATCATATAGAGTACAATGTCTTTTAGTTGTCCTAGAAAAGCAGAAAACTTGCTTAGAGAAAACAAAAAAAGAAAGCAACAAATTGATACAAACCAAAAAACAGCATCCCTGGGAGTGGAAGGAAAAAACAGGATGATATTATGACCACCTGTAATCCTGCTCTGCCTCTGTACAGACCTTTGAGAATCGAGCTGGAGACTAAAAAACTGTTACTCCACTAGTCCATTGTCAATTCATTATGAAAATCTTTTGT
Source organism: Melospiza georgiana (assembly GCF_028018845.1). Lineage (NCBI taxonomy): Eukaryota > Metazoa > Chordata > Aves > Passeriformes > Passerellidae > Melospiza > Melospiza georgiana. Next base: position 19,384,770 of record NC_080465.1, read on the forward strand.
TAACCAAGACAGTGAAACTCTGATTTGTTCCTAAATGACACAAACACCCCTATTGTGATGCGATTCTACTGCAAAACAACCAGCTAATTTATTAGTCAGGCATGCAACCTCTGGAAAAACATATTAGTAATCTTTAAGAAAGGGAAGGAATAAAATCTCAACTACCACAAGGCCAGTCAAAATAGAACTTTTTTGTATCATTGCATTCCTACGTCCCAAAGGACAGGAATTTACAGAAACAGCTTCTAGTATGAAGGAAGTATGAATTCAACTACAAAAAACCTTGGAACAGGATGTTCTGAAAACCTCATATTCTCAGATCACACACACCTGCAGTGCCAGCTTCCAAGTACAAGAATCCTTTTTTTCTCTTCTTTCAATGGATTGAAATGGTCAGAAATTAAAATTACCATTCAGCATGCCATTTTGGAACACATGGAACTGCTACCCATTACCACTTTAACCTCAAAAGCACTGCCTCAAGCTAATCCACCCAACTGGATGGTGCAAACCATCTGGAATAATTTTCTCAGACACTCCCTTCTTCCCTACTGTGCTTTACAGCAGAAAATAAAGACAATAGCCAAATTCAATCTGCAGTTGAAATACAAAGTATCTGCTGGTAATACTTTTTATAACAGGTCCCCAGTAAATTCACTAGGAAATATTTAAAAGAAGGTTTTAAATACAATTTATATGTTAAGAGTAGGTTTGGACAAAAAAAATCCATCAAAAATGCATCAATAGGATGCATTAAGAATGCAAAGTACTGCCAATCACCAGTTCTTAAGAATGAGATTATAAAACAAGAAACAGACAAATTAAAAACATCTGGAAAACGTACAGCTGTTAAAATCAGTTGAAACACTAAAATTAATTCTTCCTTTATGGGATTCTGAAACACTGCAAATAGAATATATGCAATTTTCCCCATTTTTCTATTTTGTCTGCTAATTAATTATTCAGAGTTGGAGGAAATGGTAAAAGCCACAATCCATTTCCTGCATTATGGTATTGCAGATGCTGTTAGCCAGGCACTTTCAATCAGAAAAGCCCAAGGAAAGATTTCATATGCAGAAATAGTAATATCTGACTTTCAGATACTCTGTGTTCTTTGAAGAGAACAGCAACATCATTACATGGTTTCATAAAGAAATCCAACTATGTTTAGCATCGTTCATACAAGCTGCACGGGACTAAGCAACAACAATAAGACCTATAAATGCTTTGAGCAATAGACCACATGTGTTCCACTTAGATAATTTCTCTTCTCCATCTGTTGTAGTTTAAACCCACCTGGAAATTAAACCCCATTTAGCCCCTGTACCTGCAGCAACAGTTACACTTTTAATCTGACAATAAGGTGGCTTCTGCTCCTTCATTTTGGTTTTATCACAGTAACACAGGATTTTCTGGCAATTCTGACTGTGACTGATTCTAGGAAGCAAAATACAACCCAAACAAATGAACAAACCAGTCATTTCCATCTGTGACAAAGAGCCCTCTATCATTTCCATCATCAACTTCATTCTTCTTCCAGTAGGGTTGAATTATCAAACTACTGGTAATTAAAAAACAAAATGTAAATTCGGACTGGCATAAGCGCATAAAAAGCAATCTCAGTATGCTCTGCATCTTCAAGGACGCTGAAAGAAAATTTTACAAAAAAATTTAAAGGTGTGACAATGTTGCAGTAATTGTAGTTGTGTTTGTGTCACAGAGAACTGAAACAATAAAACTGGCAGCTGTTACAGGAAGCTATTTTCTGCATCTCCCCAACTGAGTTCAGTCATTCAAGTAAGCAGTTCCTGTCTTGCTCTTCTCTTCCTAGCAAATATCAGAACCAAACAGAAAGTATTCTAAAGCCCTAAATTAGCCTGATGTCATCAGCTGACTAACAGCACTGCAATTAACTAACAGGAGTCAAAGGTGGAAAAAAAATTATCCTATATTTTTAAAGTACCTTTTTAGAGAAGAGAACAACTTTTGCAGCCTATAGTAGCAAGTGGTTATTTTTGGATTTGGAAGCAAGATGTATTTTTGTATTTATTTAATAAAATGTATATTTTATTGTTTAAATACACAAAATATAATAAGTATCAAGGAAGCAGAGACTATATATAGAATCAAACACTAGGTGAGGTAATGGCCTGCAGAATTAGGCTCTCAAAAGTTTGGAAATCTTACACAGTTCTAATTACACCTATCCAGTGTTTCACACTGAAAATCAAATCTGTGCTAGGCAGAAGTTCTACACAACCTCTTATATTGCAATCCTGTCATTAATTTCACGGTGCACATGCCCAAGGAGAGCAAATTACAGTAGCTGCCAACAGTTTTTTGCTGAGTTCTAGCTCTTCTTCAATTTCTATTCACTATTCCTTCTTTTTGCTTCACACCTATAAGGAGAATTGAGAATAGGAATTCTCCCTATTGAGAATATATATATAGAGACAGACACTAAAAGGTACCTGGACACCAGAAGGCACTGTTTTAATGGTGGCCTGAGTAAAGCCTTGCCACCTAGACCATGACTTCCTATGTACTGCCTGGCATGGGTTAAACACTATATAGAAGCCAGAGAAACTTTTAAGAGAAATAACTGTTTCTGCAAATTTAACCAGTACCATCTTTCCAAGACTTTTAACATTGTTTGCATGACCCTGATCTTCCATTAGAAAGTATTTCAGAAAAATTCAGTATTTTCAGACTTTGGTGGACAACTAAAATATTCTGTTCCATGAAAATATCTTCCAATCAGTAGGACTGTTGGCATAGTGACTTATATAATGCAATCACTCTTGGACTTCTGTGAAGGGCTAAATGCAGACCCGATCTGCAAAGACCTGGCAGTCTAACACTCCCTGGCAGAGAACATTATGAGAAAAAGACTTGACACAGAAATTCAGCTGTCAAAAAAGACACATTAATACAATGTATCAGTTTTCTGAATTAAACTGCATTTGGGGATGATTGAAATATTTGTATTACATATAATTTTCCACATAGAAACATTTTCACATGCTTTTCTGAGAAGCTTTCTGGTTTCCTGATACCATTAAACAAGTTGGAACAAGTTTCCACTTGCCCACATCAAAACAGGAACTTACTTGCCCAGACAAAACACTGCTCGTAAATAGGCTACACCATTACGACTGGTGACTATCTGAATAAACTCTAAAAGAAAACAGAACAGCTGAGGGCATAAGTAGCCTCTGGAGGTCCACATAGAATGGGTTGTCCTGGTCCATATCCAGATGGCTTTGAGTATCTCCAAGGACAGAGACTGCCACCTCTCTGGGCAACCTATGCCAGTACTCAGTCACCTTCAGTAAAAAGTGTTCACTGAGGCTCAGAGGGAATCTCCTGTGTTTCAGTCTGTTCCTACTGCCTCTGATCCTGGGTGCTGCTGGACAGAGCTTGGCTTCTTCTATGCACCCTCCCTTCAGGTATTTCTACACATCAATGATATTCACCTTGAGTCTAGTCTTCTCCAGGCTGAACAGTCCCACTTCCTCAGTGGGAAGTTCCACTTCCTCACTTCACTCTCCTCTTAGGAGAGATGCTCCAGTCCTTTAGCATCTTCATAGTCCGCTGTTGGGCTCTCTCTACAATGTCCATGTCCAAATTGCAATGTAGAGCTCATAACTGGATACAGTACTCTAGGTGTGGTTCACCAATGGCAAATAGAGGCTCCTGTCACTTACGCAGGAGTCTGCCAGGTGATAATGCAAAATAACTGGTGCTTGACTCACAATCATTCAAACCATGTCCCCAAGTCTGTTTAACATCTTTCCTACATAAATCAGTACCAATACTAAAAAAAAAAAAAAAATAGTATTGTCAGCTATATATCTCATATTCACCCCAAAATTCACTCTAGTATAACAGGAAGCATTTTATGTGGGGCTTGCCCCTGCAGGCTACTTAGTAATTTAGATACGCTGTACCTAAAACCTACTCTTACAAGAAAAAAAGCATTTCAGTTACGCATGCAAAAAAAAAGTAGGTAAGTGAAAATTTGAATAGCACTGCAGTGCTATCCCCACTGCAGTGGGGAACAATCTAGGTTTACATGTTCAGTTGGCAATTAAATACAGCACCACAAATGCCCAATGAAGCTGCATAAGCCATTTTAAATACTTCAAACCATGTGGAATTACAAAATAAGACTTCAAGATATAATACTCCTCCAAGTATTAAAAGTAAATTTACCTTTAAAATGTGCAACCAGATCTTTGAATTATTGGTGTTGCTAGTGATCTTTAAATGTAATTTTATTTTGCCCCTAGCTTTGCTTGAATTTTTCTAGTCAGTGATCAAGAAGGATAGACCAGCTGGTGTACGGAGACTTTTGGAAACAAATTTACTTCCTTATGTTTCTTAACAAATAAGATATGTAAGCATCTATTCTTGTTTTAAAACAACCTCCTCGTTCTCGCTGTTGTGCTGCATTTATCTCTCTTCTGCAGGACCTCACTATTATGACATATATTTACCTAGCTGACTCCTACTATGCTTTCTTGTACTACTCCATCTCTTTTCAGATTCTTCATAAAGCTTGGAATGGCCTGTGCTTTTATTCATGTTTCTCTCCCACATCTGACAACGGAAGACATCTTTTACTTTTGAACAGTCTTCCCACAGAGCTACACTTTAGCTCATTTATGGCCATTCTTCAAAGCCTAGTACTTCTGCGTCTGTTAGAACAGAACTTCTTATAATCACATTCCCATTTCCTATCATATTTTCTTGAATGAATCTTGCTTTTTGACAGAACAACTGGAGCTATCATCTTATTTTTCAAAAAACCTAATTTAAGATGAACATGTTATTATATGGAGTAACCCCATTTCTCCTCTTTTTCCTCCTTCTTACTCACCTGTCAATGAACTGGTCAATTATGACAAGATCACCAGGTAGTATTTCCTCTCGTAATGAGCCACAGGCAGTAGTCACTAATACATGGGAACAATTTTCTTCTTTCAATGCCCAGATATTGGCACGGTAATTGACGTTTGATGGCATAATTGTATGATGCCTTCCATGTCTGCAAAGATACATGAAGTAAGACAGTAAAATAAATCAGACTCAAATTGCCTTCCTTCTTCCAAGTAAGGAGAATTTCAGGAAACATATTTCCCCTAACAATATTGGAAGCGGAACTGACCATTTCTGCTACTTCTGCTATATTTTGCTTTCCTAAATGTATTGAGCTTCTCCTGGAATTCAATTTAAGAAGCAGTGATATAATTTTCTTTTTATATGCAAAACTTTAAGTTCAAGATTGTAATGAAAATAACCTTAAAAATATAATTCAAATATATTTCAGCAGCCTCAAGAATAAAATGAGCATTATTCTCTGAATCTTCTTTTCTCTGAATTTTCTCTTCAGTTCCATAGATTCTGAAACCCCTTTTCCAAACACTACAGGGAAGATTTATACGCACCTTCACGAATATTCTGCCTGTAAGCATTGCTTGTATTCTCCTACACAAAGAGCAGCACATCACAGAACATTGTGTTCTAATCTGTCATCTTTCCAAAGAAAACAGTAGAATCATCACATTTTTCTCTTTGATCTTTAAGTGATCTGACAGCTTTCATAAATAAAAGTATGACTTCATACCGCTGCAGTATTCTTTTTCACCAAGACAGGAAATACTTGGTCTTATGAGCACAAGCTTTTGTGCTATCACTGTCTTTGCTACAGAAGCACATCATTTACATGATTAAACACATTAGAAAATTATTTTCAACCATGTAAGAGAAAAGAAGGAACTTAATTTCTCAACTGATTTTTTTCAAAGGCTAAAAAGCCCTAAGAATTTGATCATTCAGGAACTACACACAACATGATCAAGCACTGTCAGTCAGGATTCCCGTGTTGTCATTAGCCTTCCTGAGGCCAATGGCACACAGATCTATTGCTTTATTGCAGTTGATGTCATAATCTTCTTATGGAATATACATGCCTTTTCTTTTCCAATCTGGTTCAGAAGCCAAAACACAAAAAAAAAAAAAAAAGTTGCAGGTACCTTAGCCCTAAAGTAAACTCAGGAGTTTTCTATATGAATGGTCAGAAATCCCAGGGAGAAGGTAACCACAGCCAAGTTGTTCAGACATCTGTCATCCAAGGTCTAGCTTGCAACAGTACAGCAACAAGAACTTGACTTTGCAGTTTATTTGAGAAAATGAGAAAAATGTTGTCCAGGTGTAATCAAATACATGAGCAAAGTCCGTGAAAGATAAGAAAAGTAAAACCACAGACAGAAGTGTCACAGAGATGGTTAGCAGTCAGCAGCTTTAATGGAAAAACACTGGAATGAAAAGAATCAGGCCCTGAGTGCACCACTGGGTCCTAAGTGCCCCGGCCAGTCTCAGCCTGGGCCTCCACAGAAACTGCTGATGCCTGTGAGCCTGGCTGCTCCTGCCTCCAAGCTCAGGCCCCAGACCTCACCCCTGCCCTCAGCTATGTCACAGTGTGCCAGTCCCCAGCTCAGTCTGCCCCACAGCCTTCAGACCTATCTGTACTTTGTCTCCAGAGCAGGATGGGCTTTAGACACACACTACAGCCTTGTCTCTTACCTCCTAAGGTTCCTGCCTGGATTCCCTGGATGGATCCTGTGCTTGACTAATAAACTTGACTTGGCCTGCTGAGAGACACTGTCATCAGCACCTGCTCTGACCATTCTGACCAGGTGTGTTAGTATTCTTACATTTAATCCAATAGCATGTTGGTCCCAGACATCCAAAGTTAAACCAGTGGGAAATTTCTACTCACTCATCTGCAGATTCTGCTTCCAGAGTCTCTTCAAGTATAGTAAAAATGTCTGAATAAAAATTATATAGGGAGGGAGAACTGCAGGGGATGCTGTCTCCTAAGCAATAATAGTAACAGCAGGAGGACTCAATAACCTGTGGTACCAGAGACATAGTTAATCTGGAAGCTAACATTTTCTCTATTTCACAAAGGAAATCTGCAAACATAGTGAGCAGATGAACTAATTAGTAAGGTTATCAGCATCACCTATCCCCCATCAGAGCAGGTGGCCCTGAGGCTGCCATTCTTACGGGGATAATACCTCCCACTAGATTTTTTTACCTAACCTAGACAGCATTTTTAATACTCTCAGTCCTTGTAGCATCAAACTTGCTTATGAAAAAACCCAAACTTGTGCTGGACTTTGCCAGCAACAATACAGAGTTAAGATCATGTCAGCATAGAAATTCAGTTCACCTAATGAAAAGAAAAAATTCTGAGAAGACTTTAAGATGTTTAATACAAACACACTTAAAATGCTCATTTACCTTGCCAAGAGCACACAGTCCACATTTTTGATCTTTCCCAAAATCAGAGCATCTGATGGCTGCAAGACAAACACATAAGAATGAGTTACTGTCTGACAATCACATTACAAACCTTTACTACCACCTAAAAATAACCACAATAGTTACAGAAGAAAATACTGGTTACCATTGTACTCTCACATTTTCTTGAGCTCAGCCCTGTATTTTGATATGACTGGTTAGTAAAACAGCCTGGAACAAGAAGATCAAACTTGAAACAGGAAGGATTACTGTCACACAATTACACAAAAATTACACAAATTTTCTGTATTCAGACAAAAATTAACATTGTAACTCTTTAGGGCTTGAAACTGTAATACTTTCTAACATATCAAAAGAGTATTTCAAACACAAAAATAGTAGCATGCACAGGTTACCATCAAATTGGTTAGCATGACTCTCTCTTTCCTGTAAACTTCAGTTTCTTTTTGCTAAATAGGTGCCATTCTCTACTAAAGCCCTCTTCCAACATAAAAACCATTTAATCTGTGCTTTTCCATAACACTCACCATTCTCTTCTCTGTCTCCTTTCTAACTTGGGCTTGCAGTAGGGTGTGAAGAGTTCTGGATTCCTCCAACCCATCCCTCACTCAACTCCACCTTCCTGAAAAACTTGCTCCTCCCTGCTGCTGGGAGTCTTGCTTTTGGGAAATGAAAGGTGATACAACAGAGAAATTCTGGTACATAAGTGGCAGAAGCAGTGTTGTATTTTCTCATCCTAGGGATTTCTCTTACTGCTACCCAACAAGAAAATACAATCTTCCTGACTACCAACCAGCCAGAACAATTGAACATTTTGATTTTAGCTGTCCAGCTGGAACGTGTACCTTGCAACAGAGACGGGTCATCGTGCCCACGAGAGGCATCCTCCAAGTCATCAATCACCATTACAATAAATAATTACAATTAACTGCTCTATGGGCTGCATTCTGCTCCTGGCCTTCAGGGATCTGAAATATGCTATGCCACAGCTTTCCTTTTTGTTAAAACAGCTACTAACAATACCATGGTTTACTTACTGATCACAAGTTTGCAAGTGTCTTGACTCACACATTTGCATTTACAAATGTTCTGCTGCCAGGTATTTGATAGAAAAGAAATAAAATTATAATGCTAGATGCAAGATTTCAATTAGCATTTATTTTACAGCTGTTGATTTTATTATACACTTGAAAATTTGCAGAGGTTGACAGTGAAGTGATATAGGAGTCCCACGTTAAAGATACCCATTTCTAAAAAACCCATAATCTTCTACTTCCTATTGCACTGCTCTTTTTGGTAATTATTAATTTGAAAGCTCTCTAAAGCACCATAACTTACTCAATCACCAAGGTTGAAATTCTGGCAGACACTTATTACTTCTTTTTTAAAAAACTGAATATTCCAGAAAATTTATGCTTAGAACAGTAGTTATTCTGACTTCTTCTTCTTTTTTTTTTTTCCACGTATCCATTTAATATTAAACTATTGATATTTAAGTGCTTAATCTTTACCTCACATACAGTCTTCTCAAACAAACATGGCTTTAAGAGCGAAATTTCACACAGGGCAAAAGCCTTGCTGTCTACTGGCCACAGCAACTTGCATTGCAACATTCCATAACAAGGAAGATCCACAAAAATTAGCACTTGAGATTTTGTTTCATTTACACACATTTGCTGTGTTAAGTAATAAGCATTTATTAAAATTGGGAACTTAAGTCCCCAAAAGACTACAAAAATACTCTTAAAAACTAAAGAGGATTTCCAGCAACAGTTCTTGCCTCCCATTAAAAAGGTCAGCAAACTAAACACTGGGCTCTTTGTTATAAGTAACAGATTAAAATTTATTCCAAGAGGTAGATTTAAATTTATACCCACTTTCAAAACACTTAGGGTAGTTTGATATTCATTCCCATTACAGAACTCCCTTGAATTCTGGCATACATTGATGATGCAAAAAGAACATAACAGCTTTGAAATTCACAGGCTTCAAAATCTAGTTGCTGTAGCCAGCGTTTCCTTCCTTATCTGCTCATATCCTAGCACTTCAAAAGGCTTCAGGATGGTTGTGTAACAGTCTGACTGACATGTTTGCATGGATTTCCACAAAATGCATTCTGCACATTTTCCACATGATTTACTGAGTATCTTTCTGGCACAGCATTTCTAAAAAAATGGAAGAGAAAAAGAAACACTTGGAACAAAGAGAGCACTGCTAAATGATGGATGAACACTTTAAGAAAAGAACTGCAGATACTGCATCATGCTTCATTAAAAGACATTAAAAAAAGATCACAGAATCACAGAATTGTTAGGGTTGGAAAAGACCCATGGAGGTCTGCTAGTCCAGCCTTCCTGCCAAGGCAGCCTCGCCTAGAGCAGGTTACACAGGGATATATCCAGATGCTTTGAGTGTCTCCAGCAAGGAAGGCTCCATGACCTCATTGGCCAGCCTGTTCCAGTGCTCTGCCACCCTCAATGTAAAGAAATTCTTACTCATATTGTGTTTTAGTTTATGGCCATTACTGCTTATCCTGTCACTGAGCACCACTGAAAAGAGTCTGGTATCATCTGCTGGGCACTGACCTTTAAAATATTTATATGTGCTGACAAGATCCCCTCAGCCTTCTCTTCCCTGGACTAAGAGGGCCCAGCTTCTGCAGTCTCTCCCTGTAAGAGACACATTCCAGACCCTGAATCACTTCTATGGCTCTGCCAGACCCTTTCCAATAGCTCCTGGTATTTCTTGCACCGAGGAGCCCAGAACTCAACCCAGCACTCCAGATGTAGCCTCACCAGGGCCAGGTAGAAGGGGAATCACAGCCCTTGACCTGCTGGCCATACTCTAGCTGCTGAACCCCAAGACAGCATTGGCCCTCCTGACTGCAAGGGTGAACTTGTCATCCACCACCCCAGGTTCTTCCCCAAGAGCTGCTTTCCAGCAGGTCAGCCCTCAACTGTGCTGGTACTTGGGGTTATTCCCACCCCAGGTGGGAATTCAACCCCAGATTCAGGATTCTAAACTTGTTCTTGTTAAATTCCATTAGGTATCTCTATGCCCACTTCTCCAGACTAAGGTCACTCTGAGTGGCAGAAAAGTCTTCGGGTGTGTCAGCCATTCCCCCCATTTTGTAACATCTGCAAACTGGCTTAGGGTTCATTCTATCCCTTCATCCATGTTGTTTGTAAAGAGATTGAATAGCTGGACCAACTATCCATACGCGCATAAAGTTACAGAAACAGACATTTCAAACCACGTGTTAACCATGTAACATAGCTAATGTATACTTCCATTCTGCTTTCTTTCTCCCACTACTTCTTTCCAAGTGCTGTACCTCTCTTCTACTATCATGGTCACAGCCAGGAGTGATGATAAAATAGTAAAAAGTTTCAATGGTACAATTTGAAATCAAAGCTCTAATACTGTATTTTTAAAGGATGATTTAATAAAAGGTCCAATAAAAAGTTCTCAAACATTAAAAATTCATAAATGTCTTTAACTACTTCCCTCTTTTCACAAAATATAAGTATGATATACCCTTTGTTCCAAAACAGAAAAGGAAGAATAAAACCCTGGGCAATTAACCTCAAATTACTACAATAACAAATAATCGTAATAAATCCCCTTTGTCTATAGTGTAAATATGCATAAAGTACTGTTCATGTGTTGTCTACAGAATTAATTTTTCCCTTGGTCTCCCTTCTCAGAGGCTAGTTGGAACAGAAAACTGAATACGGAACACTCATGATGAAAAATTATTTCAGAGGTTCTGCAAGCCTCCATTCAACCTGTGAGCTAGTTTAGGTACCACACAATGTACATTGTTTTGGGGAGGTAGAACAAGAGATTAAGTATTATGTTACATGGTCAGGTTTTCCTGATGCATCAGGTTTTCCTGATACAAGCAAAAATCACCCAATTGAAAGGTGGAATGACCCCCTGCTTTGTTTGCCAGATATATTTCTGACCAGAAAAAAACCACAGAGCCCCTAGAATAATTTTCTAGAGTGGGAAGATCTCTTGCCCGCCAGGGAAGGTGATTCAGAATAAAGATCCATCAGCCAGAAAGGAAGAGAATCTAACTGAAAATATATTCTGAACAAAGCTTTTAGGAGCTTCAAAATTCAATGACGAAGATAAAATTGCTTGGAACAGCATCTATTATCCTGTAGGAGAATAATATTTTCCATATCTGGAGATAGAATCTCAAAAAGTTTTGGGATATTTTCCATAGAATACTAAATTTTTGATGCACTGAAAATGGTGGAAGCCAAGGAGAAAAGACAGTTGGAATATTAAGAGCTGTAAGTATACTTAGTTTTTTTAAAAATCTCTTGTTCTGCATTTTCATTATTACTAATGTAACTTGATAGATCACAGACGACCAATGTCAACATACAGAACAGCAAAAAATTGCCATAATAGCTTATTTTAAACCTTTCCATATTTCCCACATTCCCTAATGCTAAATTTTGTAGTTAAATGATTCTTAGGATTCAAGAAGGCCAAAGCAGAAGACAATTCAAGGACTCTCTATAAAGAAAAAGTAAGCTGTTATTCATGTTTTAAAAGAAAAGAAAATAGCATTTTTTCATTACACAAAAATGTATTTTGCTGCTGTCAAATGTCAAAGGTGCCAAGGAACATCTACCCAGAAAGCTTTTCAGTCAAAAATCTTTTGCCACAAGTTTCCTTGCCTAGAAACTTAAGAATTAAAGATTTAAGTGAGGTGGAATTATACACTTTGCATTTTTACATGACAGAAGGAAACAGACATACATTCTAGTAACTATGCCTTGCAATTTCCTCTTGACATTCATTCATTCTCATTCTTCCTAGCTTTGCTCGAACTAAATAGGTTGATGTTTCGTGTCGATTTCTCAGGAAATCAAAGGCCACAAAGTTCTGAAGTTTATTTAAATTAAGCCCTTTACATCTTAAAATTTCAGGTAGATTATGTCTCCACTGATTTCACAGCTCTATGAAAAAGTATCTTGATGGCAGAAAAGCCCCAATTTGGTTTTACTCCAGTAACAATCAAGAACAAAACAAACCTTTAGGAAAAAAATAGTAACAAACTACAAACTTCTAAACTTTTCCAGGCACACTTGGAAAAAAATAAAACTGCCTTCTAGCATTCAGCAATAGCTATTCCCCTCAACTATGTAGCTCTAAAATGAGTGGTAGGTTGTGTAACACCTCCTTCCTGAATACTAAATAGTCTCAGCAGCAAAGTAAGTGAATATTGATCCACCTACTTATAATTAATAATACTAATTGGATTTCAATCAAAATCCATTGCACTTTGTGCAACTGTAACTTGTGGACTAAGCTTTGCACATCTTACATGAAGGCTGATCCATCAGCTGCTGAACTGCAAACTGCATTTAGTCGCTGAAGTTAATGTGATTCTATAGAGGAGGAAATCTACATTAAACAACTATCAGGTCAATGGCCTGATTATCAGAAGTTCAGATCTATAGAAAGAAGGAAGACAGGCCATTACAGGTAAAAAGATAAAAGCTCCCTGTTTGGCTGTGCTGTCCTTCTTCGACTGTGTCCTGACTCCATTTAGGTCAGTTTAACAGTCCCAGTTCAACTCAGGACATTACCTCAAATTCAGGCTTGGATTCATACTATGGTATCTCAGTTCTATTCTCATCCCCCTCACAAAAACAAAAAATATTCACGAGCTCTTATTTTTTAAGTTACATATTTATGCTAAATATGTAACATGCAGGCTCAGACACAGGCAGTCAATTGATCAAGGTCTCTCACAATCCACAATAGGCATCAACATTGTTTTTTTGCTATTTATCTTACATTCTGTGAAGAACACAGAAAAAAAACCCCAAATCACTAGATAAGCTACTTATTAGTTAGAAAAAAAATAGTAAAAAAGCCCTCTGTACTGACCAAAGCTGCACGGCCAATGAAGATTATTTCACTCCTTTGTGCAGGAGCCATCCTGCAAGTATTCCTACTCTTCTCAGGAACACTGAACCCTACTGTAGGCCACTTACTGCACTGCAGAATTTGCATTCCCCAAATCCTGTGACACCCCAATGCTGTGACAGAACAGATCTTCAAATTCCGTGCTGCCACTGTACTCTTAACTCTGATCTGAACAGAACCCTGTGAGGGAGAAGCGTTCCATCTGTCCTAGATAGGAGAGGTTCAGTTTATATCTGCCACAAGCATAGTATTACTTCTGCTTTGTCAGCAGTCTCCAAACACATCCATGCTGTCATGAACATCCATGATTCTCAAGAAACAGGAAATGCAATGGCAACTGGTTTGGTTTAGCCAGTGGATTCTCCTTCAGACCAAAGCTGGCTATTTTTGGAAGCCAGAGTAAAGAAAACAGAGGAGGTAAGTTCCCTTCATTCTACTACAATTTGTTAACTAATTCTGAAAGAGGATAGAAAAGTCAAATGCATTCTTGTGATTATGTTTTCACTTCCTTTAATATACTCCCCTTCCTAATGGTGTGGATACAAACTCCTCTTGCTCTTTATACTCCATTTTAAACCATTTTTGAGTGGAGGCATGGATTTGGTTTTCAATCACACACCATACCACTGAGTTTTCTGGTAAGCTTCCAGTCACAAAATAGCACTTGCTATCAGATACCAGATTTTTTTTGTATGTATACCAGCATACAATGATAGACTGCATAAGATATAATTCCAATGACAATTATAAAGTACCCAGACTCTCCATGTCCTATGACATGATTACCTAAGATTGAATTCTTCCATGAGCTTCATGTGACAACTAGAACATCCCTACCCCTTGACTTCCTGCCTATAAAACTCCCTCATCCTTTGTCTTGCCTGCTTGTACTATAAATGCCTTGTGCCAGGAATTGTCCTTCAAAATGTACCCAGCACTGTGTACAGAGCAACAGCCCCAGCCACCACTCCCTTCTGCTGAGGAAAAGGGCAGAAGCAATGTAAAGGAGAATTGTTTAAGTGTACCAGCCTCACAAACACCGTTTCAGAGCTTAATTTTCAAATGATGTGGGTATAAGCATGATCTTACATTGGCATGTAAGACGTAATTCATTAGTTACAGGGAAAATGGTATCTCATATACCTCAAAGGAGAGTCTTCTGCAATTCAGAAAGGCTCCTGGACCAATCTGATAGATAATACAGGTCATGCACCAGTACAAAATTGAAAGAGAGGGTTTATCCCTTGATTGCAAATTCAGCAGTGAGTTTCTAAATTAATCCAATCTACCAATGAGAAGAGGTACAGTCTCCTTTGCACATAATCTTTGCAATAATACATTGTTTTTGCAAACTAAGAATCCCACAATACATAGCAACTAAAAATAGTTGTGCCACCTCCTTTATACATTCATTTACCACTCTGAAAATTCTTAAAGCATGCAAACATTTGAGAATTGGCAAAAACCTTCAGTAATAAATAAAAAGATTATACAGACCTTGCCATAAGGAGTGTCAACATATTTTTCTGTTCTTCCTTCTAAGATATCCGGATCATCCAGGCCAGTTCCACCAATAATTCCAATCTTACACAGAAAGTACATATTAGTCTTCTTGCAATTCACATTTAAGTACATGCTTGAAAAACTAACCAGGAAGCTACAAAATGTATCTTCTTCGCAGGAGGAGGATAGACAACAGATCAACAAATCATAATATGCTCATCACACTTTTCCAGAATGCAAATCTCAAATACCTGATTTTAAACAACTGTATTTAGCTTGCCAATTTCTTACCCCATGATTCTCCTCTTTAAGTACCAAATTAGAAAAAGCTATGAAAAAAATGCACAAAGATATGCCATTAAACATTTATTTCCAATATATAAAATTAAGACTATTTGGGAATGCCTGTAATGAGTGAGAAATGCACGTAGAAAGCCCATTAAAACAAAGGGTTTTTGTTTATATAGACAAAAAGTCTTACATATAACCACCATACTGAATATCAAGCTCTCATAGTTTTAAGCCCAGCTGGAAGTTAAGCACCACACAGCCACTTGCTCAAACCCCCCTTCTTTCCTCCTGCACTCTGGTGGAACAGGGAGTGGAATCAAAGTAAAACTTGTATGTTGATATAAGAAAAGCTTAATAACTGAAAATAAAGTAAAACATTATAACAAGGGTAAATTATGTAACAATAGTAAAAAAGGGAAAAACTAGCGATGCACAATACAATTGCTCTGCACCCACTGACTAATGCCAGATCCTATTCCCAAATCCGGAATGCTCACCCTCTGGATAACTCCCTCAGTTAATACAGTGGGCATGACATTCCATGGTGTAGAATATCCCTTCAATCAGTTTAGGTCACCTGCCCCAGCTATGCTCCTTCCCAGTTTTGTTTGCGTACCCCCTCCATTCCCTCCCTGGCACAGCATAGGACAGGGAAAAAAGAAGTCCTTGATTTAGGATTAACATGACTCAGCAAAACCCAAAATATCAGTGTGTTATCAACACCAATCTCATTCAGAATCCAAAACAGAGCACTGGAACAGTGACTGAGGGGAAATTTTTACTATAGCCATAACCAGGACACAGGCATTTCTCTATGGTATTACACCTCCAAAAGAAAGAAAACTTTGTGGGGAAAAAAAAATTAGTTTTTTGAGCTGACTCAACAAAATCTAAGTTTTCCCATTTAAAATCCCATTTGTGTTTTTATTTGCCTGTGATTTCAAATTCCAGCTAAGAAAAATGCACCTGATTTTTCTTGTTTCTAGTTCATCATTGAAAAGTAACTTGTTTTTTGTCTCTCAAGGGATAATTAGATTTTCAATCAAGTGAAGATTTTTCTGGAATTCAGAACACTTGTAACTCTTCAGACGGAATTGTTATTGTCAAGCTTTTCGCAACAGAAAGCTTAGCAATGGTACTTAAAAGTTATGTCACCGTGTATCACACATAGAGAAAAAGAGTGCCTCCTTTTTTTTCTTCAGTGTGATCAGTTGTTGCAAAGTTTGTATCACTTTCAAGTTGAATACATATCATGACTGATTTGCTTCAAAATCTGAAACCATGACTGATTTGCTTCAAAATCTGAACCTTTGTGATGTAACTTATTATCCTGACTGAAAACTTCCCAAGTAAAACTTCCAGACTCCAACATACAACCCCTCCTTCCACAACACGCAGAGAGCTGTTTCTTACTCCAGTTTTTTCTTACTTTCACATTCGTAGAGATCCCATCTGTTCAACCAACGTATTAGCTGGCTCATTAAGCACTTCTTTTCAACAATGAGAGGCTCTGTGGTCTTGGTTACGAACACCTCTTTAACAAAGCTTTCCACAGCCGGTGGGGCAAACGCGGATCCGTGAAATGGTTTCAAGCGGCCTCCCCCTTCCTTCTGCTACCCCCCTGTGGAGCACGGGGAGAAGCGCAAAGGGAAACAGCAGCGCCGACCCACACACTCCGACCCGGAATACACACACGAGCTCAAGGGAAGACACAGGAATATTGATGGGTCTGTTCCCGTGTTACTCGTGCTGCTTAGCTAACACAAAGGTTCTGACGTGGATTGCTCATGAAAATCCTGAAAACTACGCACAGTTTAGGATGAATAACAAATTGCCTTAAGAATTGCGAAAGGTCTGCAACAGGAACAACCACAAAACTCAAAATCCAGAAAAGACTGTCCTTAACAATGTTCATGCATATATTCAGTAAACACTGATGATTGCTACATTGCCAGAGGACAGGACCAAAATAGCGCCTTTCTCATTTTTTTTCAATCTAGGGGGGAGGGGAAAAGGTTCCTTCAGTCACTTTACTGGTTTTAGCCGGGTATAACACTAGCGGCCTATGACTTAGGATACAAAAGGGAACTGAACTTTTACCTCTAGCAAAGTGAAAGTTGTTGGGATTGAGGAAAAATGTGCAATGCGGGAGAGAGTAGCTACAGATGCACAACATGAAAGTTACTTTGGAAATGCAGTGCTTTAAGGTTATTATAAACACACAGATCCATGAGTGTACAGAAAGCAGCATGCCTGGCCTGTGGCAGCACAGGCCTGGTGTGGTTGCTCTCACATTTGCTCTCAGGCTCCATAACTCAGGGGCTGCAGCAGCATCAATATGTACTTTGGCTGCACTGTTCGGTTCCTGCCCAGGATTCTACACCAATAGCCCTGCTGTCAGAAATTGCAGGCTGTAACGAGCTTGCAAAACATTCACAGCTCCCACGGTGCAGAGCCCAAAGCACAGATGACCCAGACTATGTTGAGCTTGTTGCGCTTTCTTACCCACTGCAAACTTGTCGCAATGGCAGTCAGGCTACCTGAGGCAACCCTGGCTAGAGAAATGCTGGGCTCACTTATAATTCACTGGAGAGCTACTTCAGTGGAAGGAAAGTTAGGCAGCAGAGATTTCTGAAGTAGCTGCTTCTCCAGCCATGTAAGGTCAACTTGGAGCTAGCAGCTCTAATCCTAAAATTAATTTTACCTGACAATTATTTTTCCTCTAGTTTACATGATCTCCAGAAATACTATTTGTATCTGGGAACTAGACAGAAAAATCTGATTCCATACTAAAGTCTGCTTTCCAAATCTCCTAGTGAATTATCAAAACAAATGCAAATGCTCTAGGGTCAGTGGGAGAAATACCCTACATCCTGGCTCCGGCCAGGATAGGATTAATTTTTGCAGTAGTCTGGGAGGGCCGTGACTAGGACCTGGATGTTATTCTACATGACCTAGTAACATTTTCCAAAAACAGGGGAAGGGGCCTGGGGTCAGGGTAGCATGACAATTGAGTATTTTTGGGCTGTGCATAGTGGTGAGCAGTTGCATATTAGCTGCTCACCTCTCTCAATTATATAGCTGTTATTACTGTTTTTCTTATCTTATTGTTGTTTCTAGTAAATTGTTCTTATCTCAACCCATGATCTGCACCTTTTGTGCCTCCAACCCTCCTCTCGTTCTGCTGCAGGGGATGGGATGATGTGTAGTTTGGAGTGGCTTCAGTGGGAACACTGGATTGGGGAGCATCATGTCTAAACCACAACACCCTGGTGAGGGGTGCTGACTTCTATTCCCAGCTGGCAGCCCAGGAGCTGAACACATGGGAAGGCAGAGAGGATGTGACCAAGGAAGAAGAGTTTCACCTTTCTTCAAAAGCCAGAGAACTGACCGCACACCTAGAAATGACTTCAAGAATGGAAAGATGTAGGACTGTATTCTCCATTCCAGACTTTGCATCCTACAAGGGGACACAAAGGATATAACTTGTAAAATTTTACGGAGCCTGTATCAAAGGCAATCTGGAATTAAATCTCAAGCAAAATGGCATTACAATAGAGCGAATCTCAAACAGTGGGGTGAAGAGCAACAGAAGTGAAACCTAACAAAAAGTTATCACAACAGTAACTACAAAAATCAAACCCATTTCTCATCAAAGTCCAAGAAACAATCACACTAAAGTGTGTATGCCTTTCTTCATGGGGTGTTTGATGAACTTCTCAAAGGTTTAAGTGAAAGGCATGGTGGTATCTCTGTAGTGACTGCCTACACTTGTTCACCTGCGGGTCTTAAACTAGTACATATCATGATCATCTATGGGTCTTTTTGACAACTAACCACACACAAATCCTTCTGTATTCTTCTCTTCCGTTTTGGGGATACTGAGAAAGGGACGAGGATAGCATTACAAATAATTTTGCTTAAAGAAGACAAACATCAAGCTAAGTATAAGTTGTACTTTAGAGAAAAAATCTGTACACTGAAGACGGGTTCTAACTGTTTTCTACATCCAAAAGGACTGGGATTTTTTACTTCATGGCAGAAAAATAACGCACAGTATGTGAAAACTCAAATTTCAGCCTGAGTACCGGCCTGCTCACCCCTGGTGCCATCATCGCTCTAAGCAGCTCTTCAAGCCCACAAGAAATTAGTCTTAAGAGAGGAAGTTTTGCATTGCTTACTTCTACCAAAGCTTAGAGTTCCGTGCACGTATAAAAACAGAGCCCAGAGCTACAGACCCGCCACGATTCCTCTCACTGACAAACCCAACACACCGCACGTGGGTCAGATAACCGGAAAAGGCGATTTCTCCGAATTAAAAAAAAAAAAAGAAAAGAAAAAAAAGAAAAAGAAAAAAAAAAAGTCCCTTCCGGGACGGCTGCGGGCGCCCCTGCACGGGCCTTGGCGAGGGAGCGGCGCCCCCCAGAGCAGCGGCGCCACCGCGCTCCCGGGCCCGCTCCCGACAGGCGGCGCAGCAGGAGGGCGGGAAGCCGGCAGGAAGGGGGGAAAAATGCAGCGGGCAGGAGGGAGAGAAGGAGGAAGGAAGGAAGCAAGCAGAGAAGGCAGCGCCTCTCGGCACGCGGTCGGCAGCGCCGGAAGGGCAGCGGCACGGCTCCCGCCATCTGGCTCCCGCACCCGCCCCGAGACGGCGGCGGGGAGGGTTTGCGGGCGACGATGGACGCCACCCCCTCCCTCCTGAGGCGCCGCTGGGCGGAAGCACGCTTACCTTCACAGGCACGGAGGCGGCAGCGGCGGCGGCGGCCATGCTGGCGGGAGGGCGGGGCGGTGCCGCGGGGGCCGCGCTCAGCCCGCCGGGGAAGGGCGCTGCCCGCCGCTAGGGGGCAGCACCCGCCCGCGCCGCGGGCCCGGCAGCGCCGGGCCGTGAGGGGAGCGGGCGCCCTGCCGTGCCCAACGCCGCAAGCCCGTCGCGCTTGCTCCTTAATCCTTCCCACCTGCAGGCTCCGCGGCGACTCTGGGAGCCCCTGCTGCGTGGAGCCGGAGTGGTGCTACGGGAGGTGTGATGGAAATAGTTTGTCTACCGGAAGGTGCAACTGTGTGCTCAGATTGCCGAGCCCTGGCTCGGTCTCTCTGAAATCGTAATTGTCAGAGGGTTATATTTCAGTCGGATTTCAGTCGGATCACCTTTCCATATTCCCGGAAACAGCGGTTTATTTGACTTCGCCCCCCTCCCCATTCAAATCCTTGGATTTGCCAACAGAGGTGGAGCTAAACTGAGCCACACATGCCTGAAGCAAAAAAACCCCAGCAACATGAAGCGAAAAAGTGCTAATTAGCCTTGGAGTACCAGAACGGCAAAATGAGATCTAAATTCTAAATCTAACCTATATGAAAATTCCTAATTTAGAATGTTTTTAACTAAGTAAAAGAGGTTTGTTTTAAATAAAAAAAATCTAATTAATTTAGAGTTCTAATGTACTCTGAATTAAGAGTTGTCTTTTCAGTATCCAAAAAGATGTCTGAGAACAAACTGGAGCACATTTTGCAAAAAAGAAAAATAGTTCTTTTTGAAGTACAGACACATAGAAAGTTTACACATGTTTAGCTCTCCAAGCTAAACACAAGCTAAACGATGGACATTCTAAACACGGATATTTAGCTCTCCAAGCTAAACAGAGCTTCAAGTGATAGAAAAAGATAGACATTTTATTGTGTATTAATAATTAAGATTTTCCTATCTGTGGTATTTTTCTTGTTGCTACCAGTCCATACATTTAGGAGGAACACTTGTTTTACTGTACCATAATCCTACATTTTCAGACACATCAATAGTTTTTATATATTTGTGCATTTTATTTCTATAGGCATTACAAATTTATATATATTTTTAATAAAATGTATAGCTTTCAAAAAGAGCCACTATCTTGTTAATTGGGAGTACTTGCTTGTAAAAGGGTTTGATATATTTTCTTTGAAGGAACTTTATCGACTGGAGACACCTTGGCCACCAGGCATGCTATTCTCACATGCCACTTAACCTGCCTGTTAAAAAACTGTCACATGTCTGCTAGTAAATGCAGGCTCAGATTCGTCACTGGACATATGTCCTACATTTTAACTGCTATGATCTTGAATAGATCGTATACTGAAAGTATACTGAAAGAAATGGATATTCCAAATAAGGTAGTAGGAGCTAGTGCTGAACTCACACTTCAGCTGGAATGTGCTCTCTGTGCAGCTTTCAACACTTTTGAACACTTTTTTTTTTTTTTTAACACTATTTTTTTAAACACTTTTTTTTTTAAACACTGTCTTCGGTGTGTGCTGGCAATCTCGGTATGCTGCTGGGATGTTTGTTACAAAGGCTGAAACTTTCTTACTGCAGGTCAAAATGTAGAGCATACTTTGGAAAATCAAAGAGAAAGAAGGACATGAGTGATGCCACATATTAACTTCTTCAGTTGAAGTTACAGCTAACTTCTTTTATGGCTTCAGTGTGTAGCCATAATACCACAATAAGACTGAAATTTGCCATGTATTTCTTGTTCTGTTGAAGGCATGTATTCTGCTTTTAATGTACAGAATCTTTTAATGAATAATTCTTGGCAAGTCTTTCTGTTTAATCCTACAATTCTCCTCTGCTGAATTGCTTATAAAAAGCTTGTTACAGGATTACTAGAGATGTTGCAATTTCAGTTCACAATTCCATTTATGGCATTGCAGAAAAGAGCGCCATAAAATAAAGTGATAGCTTTGTATTTTCGCAGAGATTGCATTTTGTACTTCATATTCTAAATGACAAACTGTAAATCCATTTATCTGAATAAAGAGGAACAGTTATATGATGTTTCATTTTTTCAAAAATAAAATAAATGCACAATTATTTGGAATTTCTCTGCTTTGATTTTGCAGTGTTTTTGTTGGCTGTCTCATGGGCAGTGTTTCCTTAGCTGAAGTTAAAATAATGCATAAAAATAATTTAACCATTACACCATTCAAAAAATACAAAAGAACCTTTAGATGAAAATAGATAGTTAATGTATCAGATGAATGCCTTTCAAACTTAAATGTAAAGTAATTTTTCTATGTCTCAAGGGAATTTTTGTGGAGCTCTACATGTAGCCAATTCCCGAAAACTCTGAAAGTCCTTAGAAGTCTGGGAAGACCTGACAATTTAAGTCCTCCACAACTATTCTAACAGTTTTGGTCACAGGGCTGACAGAGTTTGGAAACCTTGATCACATGGACAGAAACATGTTAGTGTAAGAAACACTTTAATTACAAAAATACTATATTATTTAGGTAAATACAGAAAACGGTTTGTGTATAGGAAGATAATTCTTCACAGTACAAACCAAAGCTGAGGAAAGGTCTGTTGCGGGCAATTAGGATGTAGTGACCCTTGAGTTTTAATCCCTCTTCAGACATCAAATACTTTCGTCCATATACGTAATCTAAACTCTGTCCCTTCTGAATCAGAATTGTGATAGTAATCCACATCAACTGTGTTAAACTGTGTTCAGATTAGCTAGAATGTATCTGTGAGAATGCTTTGAAGATGAAAAGCTCTGTATCAAGGTAAAAGGTCTTACTTTTTTTATTACAACAAAAGTTTCTGTAAAGAAATAACAGTGCTGTGTACACATAGCTGAGCTTTGAATTGCTTTTGCTAATGTTACTTCAAAGAAAGAGTATTTGCATGGAAAAAGGGAAAATAAAGCCTCAGTCAAGTCCAGTTTACCTTCTCCATTCATTCTTGCCGATTTCGCTGTCAAGAGTTCCCATTATGCTGTATTGCTTGTTGACTTTGTTGTTTCTGCCCTGAAAGTTCACAGAATGTTTTAAATAGCGATGGAATATTGCACACATTAAAAGACGAGTATTCTGTGTCAGACAAAATTTGACCCAAAAAGGAAGCCCATATTTGCCATTTGCTCATACTGGGAGACTGGCTTTCTCTTTCACATTCCATGTTGCTTTCATCTTTGCTCCTGTATACTGGAAACAATTTTCTGGCCCCTGTCCTCAAAATAATGATTTATGATTTCAACTGACTTCAAAGAAAAAATTAATTTCTGTGTTTGGTGTTAGGAAAAATAACTTTTAAAGAATAAATAAGTTTAAGGACTAGTGTACATAAGCATCTGAGTCAGGTTCAGGAATATTTGAAAATTAAAGTTTCAAAATCTTTATTGGGATCTAGTACCGAAACTGCTAGTTTATTGATTCTGCAGATGTCGTGTGGAGCAGAGGGGGTCTGTGAACCCTAAAAGCATGCCAGCAAAAGGCTAACTGAGGAAGAGAAAAAGACCTTTAGCAGGAGCTGAAAACATCTGTCTTTCTACACTGACTCTGCTGTGGGATTGTAACACTTTACATTGGTCCATACATTTGTAAAATGAGCAGCTGGGTTTTCCCTAATTTGAAACAAGTGGAAGTGTCTTGAAGGGACCATTTTAGCAAAACAAACACCAGAAATTTCCCTCTGTAGCATGGTCTTTTTCACAAGGAGGAACCATGAAGAAGATGACCTCATCATCTTCAAAGCTGAGATGTGCTTCTTGTGCACTAAATAACCTTAATTTAATGAAGATTGCAGAGTCCACAGACAGAGCAACTCTGGCATTTACAAAAGAGAATTTTTCGTCTTACAGATAATTTACTGATATAATAACTCTGAAAGTGTACATGCAAAGAAACACACACTGTGAGCTCAGGTATGTCAAATGTGCAAGATAAGATAGTGGAGTTCAGAAACTTGACTTTTGACATTACTGACATAAGCCAGTTCAGAAGATAAAATGCAAACTGCAATTATGTGGTTATACTTTTCTTCCTGATTGCAATGTGAGGACTCAAAGTCCCCATTATCTTCAGTGATGCTACAGAGAAAATGGAACCTCAGATCATGTAGGAAATGGTTACAGAATATAAGCATTATTTTAATCAACAGCTGCATTGATCTGCTAGTGTTAAGATGTGAGTGATTCTCTCTAATTTGGCCCACATACCAGTTAATTAGTTATTGTTCATGAAATACATGAGTGCATCCATATCACCTGTGCATAGAAGTGCTCATAAAACTAATGTAGGTAGCTGAAGTAAAAGCTGCCTTCCCATGTGTCTTGGCTGGAACTTGTTCCTCTAGTACATGCTTCTACTTCCAGCATTTTTTCTAATCTACATATCAGCTTAGCTCCCACCACACAGGTATTAAAAGGAGAAGAGTGAAAAAGAGTGGCCTAAGTATTTAATTGGTTTATGCTGAGGTATGATTATTCAAACCCCAGCTGGATTTTGTTTTCCCATATCCCTCTTTGACTGCATCTTGACTTCAGGTGCCTTCCTTGGCTCTGCTCAGGCATCACTTCTGAATGGTCTTGATTAAAAGTTAGGTCCTGGCCCAGGAGGCACAGTGACTCAGAAGCTGCTTCCCTACCTCCTCCTGGCCATGGGCGTGTGGGTACTCACTGCAGACCTAATAAATCCTTCAGTTATTACATGCCCATCCCACACAGCTGTGCTCTGGATGGGACCAGATCTTCACCTTTTTGATGGCTCTGCCTGCTTCCATTTAGTGGGCTTGCAGTACCATTTCCCTGTGGTTAGCTCCCCAGTCCAGCAGGTCCTTTGTGGAGGTGAATAGAGTCTGAGCATTTAATGCTTAGATCTGAGGTTTGCCAGTGCTTCTAACCAATGTAGTGGTTCTGTGCCAAATAAAACCCACAAAACTCTTACACGTGTATCCATTGTAGGTACAGATTATGTCCTTCAGCAACGTGATTTATGTCTAGCAGCAGAATAGCTCCTTTTTATTGTGTGGTTGGCTTCTTTGCTAATATAGCCTGTCTAGCAATGTTAGCTAAACTGTGGTATATGCCAACTTCTGGCTCATAATTCAGGTTTAAATAGCAATTAAATATTAGTTTTGTGCATGTAAAATGAAAAAAGAGGCTTTTAAAATGTCTTCTTTATATTGCCATCCTCCAAAATGATAAAGGAATTTTGGGATGAGAAGGTGTCAGCTTAAAATACAATTTAATTCATTAACTACTGTAAAATATTTGGAGGGAAGCTAAAAAGGTATTTAAAATTTTATACCTAATAATTTAGCTGATCTAAGTTGATCTAGTGTCATAAGAGGAGTAACATAAATCCTCTGATCAGAGAATATATACTTTCTAGCTGAGTAAAGGGGTAATGCTTTGAATAATGAGATGATGTCTGCTGATATCTATTGTCTATGGCATTCATCTTATTGAAGTTTAGAAATATGCAATATTATAAAAAATCATCTCCTAACAACACCCAAATGAGATGGTAAAACTACTTATGAATGATAGGCTAAAGGGTTGATAAAAAAATAGGTCACTGTGTCAAAATACTGAAGATCTCAGCCTCATATCTCTGAATAGGTGATCAGTTAATGGAGAAAGCTGCACACTTTGTAGTGAGATCAAAGTGCCCCAAATGTCAAGACAGACATCAGGAGTAACTTTCATGCTGTCCCTGTTACAGCATGAGTCATTTGGCAGACCTGAGCAGGAGAGCTGTGGTATCACACCCAGTAGTTCTGCCATGGTCTGCACATCTCCAAACAGAAGGGAAAGAATTTCCCAAGATCATTTTTCAGGAGAATTCTCTGTTTCTCAATCAATCACTAAGGCGCATCCTGAGACATCACTGCCCAGGCATGAGTCTCATTCAGTTTCAGGGCACAAGGGAAAAACTCTTTGACTGTAACAGGAAATCTCCATGCTAAGGAAGCTTCCCTGTCCAACAACCCAGGAGCCACTCTGGCAGTCACATTTCCACCACCTGAGCTGGAATCCCTTTGCAGCTACATCTCCCCGCTCACAGTCAGACCAGCATTCCTCACTGGCTCAACCCCAAGTTTCCTAAAACAAAGTCTCACATGTCAAGATCTTTAAAATAGTTTAATCTTGGTGTGATAACTAAATAACAAGATAATAGCTTGAGCTGGTGCCTCTGAGGAGGGACCCTGAACAAAGGAATCCCTGGGCTTTTATACCTTCACAGTCTAAGCACACCAAACTCTACATTTTTATCCAGAACCCTCGGCTCCTACTGTGTCTTGGTGTCCCATCACCTGGCCAGCCACATGTCCTCGTGCCCTCTGATATGCAAAGGGTCAGCAGTCCATGGCCTCTTGCTTCTTGTTTAGGCTCAGGCTCATGTCCTGGCAGAGCTCAGTCTGCAGCCTGCACTACAGCTTGCACACTGAGCTGTCTGCACTGAGTACATTTAACATCCATCAGATGCTCATGTGACATAAATAGTTTTCAGCAGATGAAATTTTGTCTATCTATCTAATTTTCACTATTTGTCTTTGAGCAAGATATAAGAGACAGCTATAAGGTAAAAATCAAGGTTCTTGGGATCAACATCCTTTTCTGTTTTTTTTTTTAGCTGCTAAATGAGTTGAACATGATTAACAAGAGTATTGATGTGCAGGATGTTTCTCTTCTGCTGTAGCCACCAGTGTATCTTTGAAAGGGAAAATCTTTAGTGTAGATGAGCAAAAGTGTTAAGATAATGATTTGCAACTGCACAGAATGTGTTGAGATGGTCTCTGCTTCAAAGAGCTTACTGTTTATGGTGATCCAAATGGGCAGGGAGGAGAGACAGAAGGAATTGAAGATACTTGAGCAATGAAAATGTGGAAACAGAACCCAATGTCTCAGTTCTCCTAATCGCACACTTCCACTGAGACAGACTAAGTTATGGACTCTGAGATTCTTCAAGCAATGACAAGTAGTAGTCATCCAAATCCTAGTTTTGAACTAATTTTAAATTTAGGATTCACCCCGATGCTGCTGTGCACTAATTACACCCCCCCCCCACCCCCAATCAGCTCAACCATCTGCACCCCTCCCTTCTTTAAAGAACTTTGCCAAAACTTCCCTAACTGTCCCTGGGACAATGTATAAGAGAGATTTACATTTCAATTACTTCAGAGAATTCTCAACTCTGGAAAGCAGAAAGGAAGCAGCAGGAGACTGATTGTCTCTAGAATCGATCTGCTTGAATGAAACAGGAGCCTAAAAAGCCCCATGATGAATTGTTTAACAGGTTTCTGTGCCCTGTGGAACCACCACCATGCTTCTAAAAATGTCTTTTTTCCTGTTTTCCCATTTAATAGGAGTAGATTTATTTAACTTTCTTTTCTAAGCACTTAATTGAAATCTTTAGGTATAGAAAGGGGCAGAGTTGTGCTGTGGTGATTGATGTGTCTTGTTACTGTAATGAATGACCATTTGAGTTTAACAAGCTTTAGCAAACTGAATAGCAGTTACCTGTGTACAACTCGGCAGCTGATAAGAAGATTTGTGTGTTTAGTCTGGTCATGAGGAGAAAGCAGAGTTCTAGAAGGAAACAAAGTAGAAACATGTTGCAGACCCCTTTAGGTATGCTCACAGAAGGCCTGTGATTAGAATTTGTGCAAAATTAAGAGTTTGTGGTGGGTTGACCCTGGCTGGATGCTAGGTGCCTACCAAGCCACTTAGTTACTTCCTTCCATAGGAGGACTGGAGGAGGGGAGAAAGATGGAAAAAACACATAGTAAAGAACGAGGCAGTTTAATAAAGTAAAAACAATGGCTGCATGTGGAAGCAGAGGAAAACAATAGATTTATTCTCTACTTCCCATCAGCGGGTAATGTCCAGCCACCTCTTGGGAGGTAAAGCTTCTGTATGTGCAATTGCTCTGGAAGATAAACATCATAAGAACAAACATTCTCCCCCCCTCCCCCACTTCCTCCTCCTTTCCCTTTGCTTGTATTGCTGTGTTGTAGCTTGTATTGCTGTATTGCTGATCAGACATAACATGATATGAAATACTCTTTCAGCTACTTTGGGTCAGCTGTCCTGGCTCTGTCCCCTCCCAAGATCTTGCTCCCAGCCTAATGGTGAAAGGAGAAGCTGGTGCTGTGCCAGCACTGCTCAGCAGCAGCCAAGGCACTGCTGTGCTATCAACACCTTTCCAGCTACTAATGCAAAGCACAGCAGTGTGAGGACTGCTGTGGGAAAAGTAGCTCCATCTCAGCCAGACCAAATACAGGGCTTTACAATCTAAGGGACCACAGTTGAAG
Organism: Melospiza georgiana; assembly: GCF_028018845.1. Taxonomy (NCBI): domain Eukaryota; kingdom Metazoa; phylum Chordata; class Aves; order Passeriformes; family Passerellidae; genus Melospiza; species Melospiza georgiana. The sequence continues at coordinate 19,412,920 of NC_080465.1, forward strand.
AGCATTTCTCCTAGTCCTGAAACAGGGATTTTATCAATTTTATTGATTAAGGTAGGAGCTAAAATTCCCCAAAAATATTGCTGGGGAATGCATTATGGAGCTAGGGTACTTCAGCTGCTAAATGAATACATACTTACAGAAATAATTCTCAAGACCTTATTTAGAAAGTACTTAAAAGTCACTGCTTGTAGTGAAGCTCTCAGGAAACAATTTTCAATGAGAATGTAGGAAAACTTCTTGTGCTACAACAGGTCGAAGCATTCCATGACTCATTTGAATTGCAGAAAGGAAGGATGACTGGTAGAATTAAGAAAGGTTGGCAGAATAACAAAGTAAATGTAAATTGATGTATGAGCAGGACATGGTGTGTGGGTGTACATACTGAGGGTCTGAATGTGCTGCTTACTATTGTGAAAAAGGCACAAGTTCAAATGGCAGAAGTGGAAGATTTCAAAAGCTCTTGGCAAAGAGCTCCTGACTCAGTGGGAACAGAATAACTTAAAACCCATCTGAAAGCCAACAGTAAGTGCTCCTTTATCTTTAGTATTATGAATAGCTGAGTCAGACTTTTGAGTGACGTTAGCCTAATAATAATAGCTTGTTATATAAGACAAAAGGTATTGGCTACAGAAGAGAAGAAAAACAAGCAACAGACTAGAATACACAGCAAATACGATGAGTTACTTTGAGCTAATTATCTAATTTATTTTTTCAGCTGATATTCTTGTTAGGGGAAACTTCTGTTTAGTTATCTCTCTAGGCCAGTAAGAAATTGAAAGGGAAGCAAAGTATTCTTGCTATGAATTCATGCTCTGCATTGCATGTGCTCTGATGTCCTGGACCATAAAGGAAGATGACAAGACATATGCAAACAGAGCATGTGCTCATTTCATGTGAAAGGATCTTTCCACTTTGTACAGAGAGAGAAAAGGGTCTTGTGATCCTTACAGACAAATGTAGCTATTTAATAGTTTTTGGTCTCTACATTTCTCTACAAAGTAGAGCAAGGAGGCATATGGGGATAGAAAAAATTTAAGTATTGCTTCACATAGTTATTTTAGGGGATTTTTCTGGAGACAACTGGACATATTGGACCATTATACCTCTTTGTTTATCTGCACCTGTCTTTCTCACCTCCGCCTATTTTACTGTCCAATGCCATTCCAATCCAAGTGGACAGAAGTCTCAAAGATACTGGTTCCCTTGAGATCTGTGAAAATATGTGGCTGGGTAGAATAGGGAGAGACAGTTAATAAACAATACTTTCCAACAACTTCTTCCAAAGGAGAAGAATAAAGCACTGTCATTTTATTGTTAAAGAAAAAAAAAATGTACTGAAAACCAGTCTTCAGGATTCTTTTAGTTAGTTATATTCTGACCAAGGCAGCAACTGGTACCTTTTCTGAACAGTGATAATAATTTTGATCTCTGCAGGATGTAATGACTGGACAAGACAAAATAAAATGCAAAGTCAGGAAAAAATTTCTTATTGATTTAACCTACAAGCTAAAAGGAGGAAAAATGTATCCTTGGGCAGTAGGAGTATAGACTTACCACACTACATTTTATTTTCCATTAGCACATTTCATTACTTTTTGTACTTTTCCCCTTCACTTTCATTGTAAATCTCAGATCATATATTTCTATTTTACAAAATCATATAATCATTAGGATTGAAAAAGACCTTTGAGATCATCAAGTGCAACCAACAACATCACCATGCACAATAGCATCACCATGCTATGATGACCATCAAACATTACCACCATTAAGCCATACTTCCCATTTTCCTTTATTTTAGTCTTCTGTTTTGCTCATCTCATTTTATCTTTCCAGTTTGCCTTATCAATTCTTCCACATTCATTCTGAGGTTTCTGGAAAAACAACAACAAAAATAACAACAACAATAAAGTAAACTCCAAAGAAAACTGGAAACCCCCCTGATTTCCTGATAACAATTTGATGCACAATGCCTTACTCTATTTCCAGTATTGTGGCAAATACATTTGTGCAACAAGCTTTTTCCAAGAAATTATGCACTGGAATAAATTTTAATTTGTATAGTTTCTGTGACTTCATTATTCTGTGTTAATATTGTGTAGGTATTTGATCATACTGACTCCAAATAAACTGCTTGCTGCCTGACAAGTTTTCAGCAAATTTACCTGGCAATCACTTCAGCATGGGAAATGCTTCTTATTGCAGAGCAACTTTTCTGACTAGGCTGAAGAAATGTATTTGATATTTAAATATTCTCTCTATCTCTCCAATTAGCTGTCAGCTGCATGACAACATCATAATAATGCAAAACAGAATGAGTAGTTGCTGTTGGTTGATTAATTAGTACTTCCTGACAAAAGATTTTAAAATGTAAGACATTATTATTATTCATAAATGTGTGTAATGTCACTTTGTGCATGAGGAGAAAAACAATTCTTAAGGAAAACTTTTTTAAGGAAAACTGTTCCAAAAAAGGAAATTTACTCAAATATTTTGATTTTCGTCAGTTCATCATTCTCCCACTGCTCAGGGAGAGGAGTTGTTCCCCTGCTGCACAATGGGCACTTTCCCATAGGAGACAGTTTTCCATCAACTTCTCCAACATGGCTCCATCTCAGGAGCAACAACTCTCTGTGGACTGCTGTAATGTGGGTCCATCCCATGGGCACCAGTCCCCCTCAAACTGCTGCAGTGTGGCTCTCTTCCCACGGGGTGCAGCCCTCCAGGGACAGGCTGCTCCAGCCTGGGGCCAGGACTCCTCTCTCCACGGGTCTCCCACAGGATCACAGCCCCCTCCAGGCATCACCTGCTCCAGCATGGGCACCTCCATGGGCTGTGTGTGGATCTCTGCATCCCTGTGAATCCCCATGGGCTGCAGGGGCACAGCTGCTTCACCATGGGCTGCACCACGGCCTGCAGGGGAATCTCAGCTCCAGTGCCTGGAGCAGCTCCTGCCCCTCCTTCTCCACTGACCCTGGTGTCTGCAGAGTTGTTCTTCTCACATGTTCTCTCTCTGCTCTTCTCTAGTCAAAATTACAACTCTGCAACCCCTTTTGGTTTTGAAGTCTTCTTAAATACATTATCAGAGAAGTGTTACCATCATTTCTAATTAGCCTAGCAGCATGTCCATCTTTGGAGACACCAGGTACATGAAAGAACTTCCCACAGTTTCTCATAGAAGACATCTCTGTAGCCCCACTGCTACCAAAACCAGACCATGCAACCCTATAAATTTACTTAAAACATTCACCTCATAATTACCAGTTGATACTCTAATTACTTTTGTATACAAATCTGGAATGACTTTTCCAGGCAGAAAATATTTCATTGCATTAATGGAGCTTGAGAACTGTGAAGGAAGAATATAATCATAATTGAATAGTAAGACTATTACAAGCAAAATGTTAAATTAAAATAAGTTACCTCCATATTAATGCATAAAGCTCAAGAAAATGTGGAGGATCTGGAAGTCTTCCTACATGATGCGGATATATGGTTGTTACTACCAAGATTTGTTAGCAAGACTTCAATGATTAAGGGTTGAAATTCTTTGTGGAGACCTATTTACAAACCGGTAAAAGAGGATCAGTAGTGGTATAATGCTGATTTTAACCAGTTTATTGACAGCTTAGTTATTGAGGTTACTGAGTCCTGTAAATGATAAATTATTGGATATAATTAAAAACAAAAGAAAACAAAACAAAACTGTAAATTCAGATTAAGAGCCAGTGAATTGAAGGGTCTAGAGCACAAGGGTTATAAGGAACAGCTGACTGAGCTGAAGTTGTTTAGCATGGAGAAAAAGAGGCTCAGGGGACAGCTTATCCCTCTCTACAATGACAAGAAAGGAGCTTTGTAGGGAGATGAGGGTTGGTCTATTCTTGCAAGTAACAAGTGAAGGATGAGAGGAAATGGCCTCAAGTTTTACCTGGGGATGTTTAGATTGGATATTAGGAAAAATCTCTCTGCTTAGGGGTGGTCAGGCACTTGAACAGGCTAGAACAGGGAAAGTGGTTGAGTCACCATCTCTTGAGGTATTTCAAAGAGGTGCAGGCCTGCCACCACCACTAATAGAGCTTTGGATAGTTCCCAGAAGTTCTACTTCCTCTGTCACCAATGTAAAGCAAAAAAGTGACTAATGCTGTGTGACAGCTCATTCTCGTAAGGTTGGCATAAATTCAATCACCAAACTAGCAGTCAATGTACGCAAATGATTAATGATCTGCTAGTGTCTTCTCTGAAAATTGGGCACATACATACCTTAATGAATGTACTCAACAGTATGGAAATGCCAGTGTTCCCAAGATGAAATTATCGTTGTAGGGAGATATTTCTACACAAGTGTAATTAAAACACAGTAAGGCCTCAATACTCTGTAACTGAAAAGTGGAAAAAAGTAAGTTCAAAATCTTCATACTGAAAAAATGGCTACTTCCATCAAACATACCTTATTAAGCCAAAAAGTGTTTGAAGCATATGTGTAGTTTAAAATCTAAAAAAGAATATATTTCAGGATAGGCCTAACTTTCCACTCTGTATGATAACATAACTTACCCTTTTCACCAATTTTAAGTTTAATTTGATGGTTTTTTGGCCAAAATTTTTGGAGCTTCCCAGGGAAAGAAGAATTTTTTGTAATATGGGATATGAGACATAACATTACTTAAAAGACAGCTAGGCAATAGTGGGAGTCAATCATGCAAGCTGTAGTACCCTCTGGGAATGTGACTCAAAGGTGATGGGAGCCATGGAACAGCTAAATTACAGGTTCTGCCTGGACTAAACATTCAATTTTTACAGAAATGTGAAGGAAAAAAAAGGTTTGGGGAAAATTTACCATTCTTTATTTTATAGTTTTGTTAAACATACTAGCAAGAAAAATTCCAAATGTCTTTATAAACACACACCTGGAAAAAGATACCATGTATTGTATTAAGTGCGATATATTGTACAATACAATATATTGTACAATATATTGTATTGTATTGTACAAAATATTGTAGTAAGTACAATATATTATATGGTACAATATAGTGCATTAGATTGTATTATATAATGAAATGTGTTAGCTGTAATATATGGCATATATTTTACAAGGCAGTAGATACGCAACTGTTCTTCTAGAAATTCTATTTAGCTTCACAGAGGGATCATTACTAATTACAGCTTGGAATGTTACTCATTCCCAGAGCCATTTGGAAGAAAAAGAAAATGAATATGTGAATGCTGAAAGGTCATACACAGGGAAACAGTTGCTCAAGTATTGTCTCCTAGTAAGATCATCTGGAAGATATTTTCCATTCAAATAAGGGTGAGGGTTTTGTTGGAAAATATCAGTAAGTGCATACAAAGCACAACCTAAAAGTAGGTGAAATCAGGCTTAAGGTGCTCTTGGCCTCATTGGGTTCTGGTTGGGTGAGAGGAAAAGCACTAGTACACTCAGTCAGCTGCATCCTGTAGGAGTGACAGGGATGCAGGTCCTGCATCCCTAGTCCTCCTTCTCAGAACCTTCCACAATAACCATCTCCTGTCCTAGCAAAACCAACCTGACGAGTTATACACTCTGTTGTAGGTGTTTTGCCGTGCTCAGCCCCAACTCTGCAACCACTTATATAGGATCAGATTTGCTATCAGTACTTAGTCAAAAAAAACCAAACATCTCCCACTTTAAATGGTCCATGCTATGTCACATAGCTCATAAGGTGACATACTTTGTAAATTGCAAATGATATCAGAAAGAAAAAATCTTTATATAAAGATATATACCACTGGCACACAATAAAACCTTAATATAACTTCACTTACGTTAACATAAGAAACAGATTTATAATTGCCTGTGGTGAAAGACTAGTGTACTAATGTATCATTGTCCCAGCCTAACCATAAAGCCTTAACATTGATACAGAAATTGGCCAGAAAAAATCTTTCTAACACAGGTTTGGGTATTAGAAAGCTGCATTCTTTACTGTAGTGTGCTGGTCACTCACAGAATCCTTCCTTTAACTGAGTGCCCTGAACGTTGGTAAAAGCTCAAAACTGGGAGTTTAATCATACACACTGATGGCATACTCATTGGCTATCTCTGATTACTGGGATGTACATGAATTACTTTATTTTACGTAGTCTCACCCTCTTTTTGGAAGTCCTTATATGGTTCTTTGGGGTTTGTCTTCAATGTCCAGTGTCCTTTTTAGGTGCCTGTTCCTCAGCTATCATTTTGAGCAACCAAAGCAACACGGTCACTTTGCATAACTTCTCCTTTGTCGGCCTTGCAAAGCTAAGCTGGCATCCTGTTATGTTTTGCACGACTTCTGTTTGCTTAAATTACATGCTTTGTTTCTCCAAAGCTGTGCTATTTTGTTTAATCCTTGTCAGAGTAAAATTTTTTACTGTTCTACTGTCCTTATCACTGTATGTGTAAGACAACAATTAAACTGCTGATATTGTCATGAAAAGATTTATTCTCTTGCTTATTTAATATGATTTGAAGAACTTAGGACAGAAAGTGCAAAAATGGCATGTTTAGGGTGTGTAGACCAATGAAAGCAGAGATCACATCTGACCTCTGAGTGGTTTCAGGGAATGATGTCCCCTGGAGAAGAGCTGCAAGATGAAAACAGGATAATAGGAAGATGTTATGATTTGTCACTTTTGGATCAGCTCAGCAAGTGACTCAGTAATGATGAATCTGTCCAGAAAATGGAGTGAATGAAGGCCAGAGAGCCATAGGTCATGTTGTCTAAGCAGTTAATGGAAAAATCAAGGATGACAAGGGTGGGGTCAGCAGAAGAGGGCCAGCATTGTTACCACCAGGTCGTAAGCATCAGCTGCTATGGTGGCTGTTCTTTTAGCAGATTACCCTGGCCACATGCAACATCCTGAGGCCTTAAGCCATCCACAGGGATGCTCAGGAACAAAAGCAGGTCTTTCAGCACAAAAAAAATCCAGGAATTTGGGTGCAGCAATCATAACCATAGCAGGGTACTGCTAACTCTTCCATGACTGCATGCCGTGAAGGCTGTTGTAGACACCCACTGCCATCATCAAAGTAATCTCTTAGTTATCTTAGGATTGAACAGGGCTACACCATAACTTTAAACACTGTTGTCATGCTTGCATTATATTCATATATTGCAGTTGCATAAACTGTCACATTGCATATGTTCTTAAACATCATTGTATAGATCTGGCATATTAAATAGCTCCTTTTTCCTTTTCTGGGCAATAATACTCTTCATGCTCATGCCTCCCCACCTCCAGAGCTTATCTTGCTACCTCTGCATGAGTTCTCTAAAACTTTCTGCCTGTGCTCCCTCCACACATCCCCAGAGGCACTCGTCAATTATTGCTCTAATACTGTGTCAGCACACACAGTGACATTCAACATGCTAGAATGGTCAAACAGTCCATAGCAAGGTCTGCCTCTCTAAAATGCTCCAGGTGGCCTAAAAATGGAGATGTAAATGAATAGAATTAATTTTTTTAATTATGAAGCAAAAAGGGTAATAGAACATGTGCTGTGATTACTAGTGATGGTTCTACCGCTCTGTTTTGTGGCATAATAAATTTAGCAACTATTTATAAGTAACTCAAGAAATCTGTTCTGATGGAGGAATTGCAAATACTGGCATGAACACAATATTCAAATGCTTCGTCTCTGGACTAGTGTGTTATTTTCTCTAGTCTATAAAGAAGGACTTGATGCACAAAGACAATAAAAATTTGCGATAACATGGAAAATTTTCTCCTTGTCAAGCAGAAGTTTCAACAGCCCCAGCAGATGGACTAAATGACTCTTAGCCCAGCTATTTTGTGGCATAGCAGTCTGGGGGAAAATACATTGGTCTTGTAGCACAGCTCACTGAGTGGCAAACTGAGACTTTTTAATACAAATATACAGTTCTTAGTCAAGGAACAAAGTGGTCTTCACTGAGTTTTCTGTTGACTGAGAGACAACAAAACCCAAGGACCTGTGGATGAAATTCCTATTCTAGTACTGACACAGATCAGATGGAAAGGATGAGGAAAGCTAACCACAGACTGTTTCATGGGGTAAGACAAATGTTTGAGTTGTTCCACAACCAAATCTCTGACCCTTGGCATGAAATTTTGGCAACATCATGATAATGAAGGAGTAAGGTGCTGAAAATATGAGAAACCCCACATTCTCTACCTTTCATAGACAAGAGGGGATGTTTGGGGATTCTCTCTCCTCTTCAATGATAAAAAAAAGGGGAACAAAATTTCCTGACAGTTTTGGATGCTTGTGAAAGTTCACCTCATGGCAAACATGTAAAAGCCTTGATGTAGACAATGTTCATTTGCAATTCTCCTGGATATATAAGGTGTACTATCAACAGTTAAGTAGTCTCTCCACTGTGTCAGAGAACACCACAAGTCATTGATATTGAGTTTATCTCTTCAGTGTTCAAACTATTAGACAGTCTACTCTTCACAAAACATACATCACATAAAATGCAATACACGACCTCACATTTGGCAAGTGTTCAATTTATATCTGAATTTTTGTGATCTTTATTTTTGTAGATCTTTTATTTTTGTATATAATTTTTATGATATACATTGTGTTGAACACAATTGTATATCATAAATAAAAAGCACCTCTAGTTGTAATTATCAACTGGATCAGATGTAGTTAGTGGAATAAACCAAAATTCTCTATCCTGCTAACCCTGGAGATACCGTGTTTCCATTTCAGAGGAAGCATTTGGGCTGTATTGGAGTGAGTTAATAGCATGATGACTACACATAAGTAGAGTTGGTAACTGCAGCAAACCCAAAAATATACACCTCAGTTTGGGAAGTTTTCCCCACGGCCCTTGTAAGAGTACCTGATGGCCACATGGAAGCACACAACAGCGTATGTGTTTGTGTCAATGCATACTGACCAAAAGGATCATCTGTAGCTCGGAGATTATCTTTGTACACATGGGTTCAAAAATATCATGTCATGGTCTGTTGGTTTGCATTATCATACTTGTCACATTGTCTTGACTTGGCACAGCCTGGTTTTCCATTGCCAGGGAGGGCCTGTGAGAAGGCTCTCTGTGAGAAGCTGCTGGAAAGCTTCCACCATGTCCGACAGAGCAAATAAATCCCTGATGGCTCTGAACATGGACATGTTTCTGAGCCAAATAAAGAGGTTGGTAGCACCTCTGTTTTGATGTATTTAAGGAGAAAATTATAACACGGCAAGCACAGTTTTTTCCAGGGATGGTGAGGCGCCACTGCCAGCACCATTGTGGCGCAGCCTGCAGTGATGTGCCACGGTGGCTGCCACTGTCTCAGCACAGCCTGGGGCAGGCCTGGCCTGCCTAGCCACTCCTGGCCAGCAGTGCCACAGCTGGAAGGGCAGGTGTGGCAGCAGTGGCTTCTCCTTCCCGACGCCCCGCATGAAGAGAGGCATTACATCGCGCCAGTGCCATGCTGGCTGCCACTCCACGCAGGCAGCAGGGACACATGGCTGATAGTGTAAAGGTGGCAGGCACATCCCCAGGGCGGAGCCTAGATGAGATGGACCTCTTGGCTCGGGATTCTGCAGAATACTTTGAATTGGTGAAACTTGTTGGCAATGGTACCTATGAGCAGCAGACTGGTCAGAGAAGAGGAGGAAGTTAAGACATGTGAGAGAAAACATGGTGACACCACGGTCAGAGGGAAAAAAAAAGAGAAGGAGAAGGTGCTCCAAGCATCAGAGTCAAGATACCTCTGCAAGCTGTAGTGAGGACTATGACGAAACAAATTGTCCCTCTGTAATAAATTCAGTTCATGCGAAGATCCACTCGCAGTCCATAGGAAGAGTGCTCACGCTGGAGCAGGTTGATGCTCAAGAAAGCTGTGATCCAGTAGGAGACCTGAATAGAGAGAGAAGGGCCCCTGCTTCAAGAAATATCGGCAGGGCCCTTGCTTCCAAACTAGAGCAGCCTATTCTTGAAAGACTGAACCCAGTGGACAAGTGACTCATGGCCCAACAGTTGTGCATGACTGTTTGGTCCTGTTCCTGTGGAAGGGACGCCATGGCATAGCAGAGGAAAGGATCCTCTCCTGAGCGAATACAAAAAGATCTTGAATAACGAACTGACCAAAACCCCCATGCCCTGTCTCCCTGCACTCTTGGTGGGAAGGAGGGAGGAGTTGGGGGGAAAAAAAGGTGTTTTAAAGGCCTCTTTTACTTCTCATTATTCTCATCTGACTCTGTTAGTAATATATTTACCTTATACCTTTAAATCTGAACCTTTATTTGCCCTTCGAGTGTTTTTCTCACAGTACTTAACTCATGAACCCTTCGTTGTTTTTTTGCCTCTCCTCTGTACAACTATAGCAGAAGAGGGTGAGGGAATGGTTTTCATGGATGCCTGGTGTTTGACCAATATTAAACCACAACACACATCTTCAGGTATTTTTCCCTGTAAATGACATATTCCCCAGTAACCCATGCCTCACCTATGGCATAGCCTAGGGCATGAGCCAGGAATTGAAGTATATTGCTTTCCTTTCCTTGTTCTCTAATACTAGACCTTCTTAACGCTATCTTATCAGAGAGAAAGGGCTAGACACCCTTCTCAAAGCTGCACATGCTACAGGTGTGCAGCTTGTGCTGTGTTTTACTGTCTACTAAAAACTCTACTGATATCATCTGACTTCTCCAGCTTGTGACTTACTCCTTCCCTGCCTTTTTGCTTGCCTGTGTTTATGGACTCTCTTGAGAGAAGGTCCTTCCTGAAGAAGAAAGAAAAGTATTAGATTTTCTGTTCTGAAGAACAACTACTACGAGCTCTTGCATGGGCTCATATTGCTTCTGCCTTTCTTTGTTTACCTTTCTCATCACCAGCTGTGTATTGGTATGTGTCCATTAAAAAACAGGTACAAGATGTAGTTTAGGGAGTGTGAAGGGGGCATGGCTTTGAGGAGGGACACTGGACACAGGGCTGACCTTTAAAAGCTATGAAATTTGATAGTTTGTCAAATAGTTATGTTTAAATAATAAAATAAAAAAAGTATCGGGTTCCCCATGGCTTTTTGCCTGAGGTAAAAACACCTGAATTATCCAGATGGAGGGTGGAGGGGAGAGAAGGAGCCAGAAGAAAACACCACTTTCTTAACCAAAGGTTTTGCTCAGCATGGAGTTTGGCTTAGACTTTTGAGCCAGTCTCTCCTGTGTTTCTGGTGCCAATAATCTAAAAATACTCCATCTTCCAAAGCCACAAGCAGCCATGACATGAGCACAGCCGCTACATAGAGCTAAAATGGGAGGCGCTAAAGAGCTGAAAATGTCCACTTTCCAAGCGTGTGTTTGTAAGCCAAGCTGATGCGTGTCTGCAAACATTTTTTGTACATTTCACTAGTGATTTCAACATCATGATGATTGCAGACAAAGCGAAGCTGATGACAGGAATTAAGTCTGGGACAAAGGTGTGTATCTGTTTAAGAGGGAACACTTGGCAGAACATAAAGGTGTGCAAAGCGAGAGGGTGAAAGATGAGAAGACTGTAAGAAAACGGTTCCCCCTCTTCCGGAAGCACTGGATACTGCGTGGCTATTTATTTTTTCTGACAGCTAACTGAAGACCCCACAGACGGACACTGAGCTGTTTATAGCCCTGAAGCAGAGCCCCTGGAAATCCTCAGCCTGAGCTGCAAAACTGCAGCTGTGGAGCAGTTGCTGTTGTGTGAGGAGCACAACTGATAAAAGCCAGTTTTACCTGGTGCAATGTGCTATGTCCCTTTGCCCCTTCCCATCACATCACATCCTCTTCTAGGAGGGGAAACCCCTGGCCCTGATGGAAGCACTGCTCTCAGCTTGGGCAGAGGACAGTGCATGGCCAGGAGGTCCCGTGAGCATTATGTTCACAACTGGGAGTGATGGCTGGTGCCCGTCTCTGCAGCATCACTGTCAGCCTCCTTCCTCTGCCTGCATGAAACACATCTCTGAACTTGGCCCTACTAACTCAGATTTCATAGTGGGTTATTAAGGAATGGGAAAAGAGAGGAACTAACACCATTGTTACAGTTGAAACAATATGGTTTCAGTTCAGTTTCCCAAGGGAAACGAGGCTACGTATACAGAAGCGGTGCCCGTGTAGCTAAAAGGCTGTGCAAGGAGAGGTCAGAGAGCCCTCATATCCCTGTGAGGCTCTCCACTGCTGTGCAGGCATGGCCTCCTGGGACCAGGACAGAATGCAATTCTCCGTTCCCACTACCATTTTGACCATGTCTTTTGTTAAGTGGTTTTACTTCCAGTAACATTCAGGTTAATTTTCCCCTGGTTAAAATATCACTGAGCACTTGACACTTGTGATCACTGGGTTCTTGAACTGGGTTACTTCACACATTCTTCAAATGAGTAAAAAAAATGACTCTGTCTGATTAGCTGATAGAGGAATATAAATTCACTTGACCTGATAGAGGTCTGTGATTTTTTTTTAATGTTATCTGAGATATTCCTATTTAATACTCAAAGTTACAAAAAGATAAGGCCACATGAGAGAAACAAGGCAACCACAGACTGTTCTAGGCCAATTTTATTCTCAAAAAAAAGTCTTGTCCCATCTCTCTTATATTTCTTCAGGAGGTTTTGAGCCTTTGTTTTGGCAGACTTTCCTTACTTTCCTTTCTTTATGCTTACATGCCTCACAGACACTTGATCTGTAATTTTGAATTGATCATCTCATTGTCAGTTTTCTCTTTCTCAGAGATGTGGCTATTCCAAACAACACATTTGATTTCTTCAACTCTTAAAATGCCACACATTCATCATGTCATTTTTATCTGTGACTGGTAAGCAGGAGTTTAGACCAGCCTTTTCCATTCTGGCTTTGATGCTGCAAAATATTATGTTCTCATATTGCAGCTTAGATGATTTCAGTCTTTGTAATACCACATTGCTTCTATTTTTTCCTGTCTGCCTTACCAAATATAGGTGACTTCTTGTCACTGTCAAAGTTTTTCCCATACCAACCTCTACTTCTCTTTTTTCAATCGGGTGATTGATACTGCAGAGTAGTTCACAGTGCCAGAATTTCCTCCACCTCATTTTCAGGTGAACAACTTCGGACTTTCTCTCTGGTTGCTCCTTACACTCAGAGGAGAACAAGAGCCTACATTAGTGAGATTTACTATCAGCTGGCTCACACGACAGATGCATCTGTATCACTGCCTTATTGTGCTCTATCAGGTCTCAAAAAAGCTGTTATTTCGTTCCATGTTTGCACAGAGTACAGCATAACTAAGCACTCTTCGACTTCCCAATGATACCAATCCCAAATGTAGCTCAAAACATAAGGAAATTACATGTTCTGAAGCCACTGGTGCTCACAAACACTGGTGCTCTCATGTTTACTGTGGGAAGAACATAACTGAGTATTTTCACTTCTGGGTACAAATTATTATCTCATGAATTCAGGTCTGCACTGAGACAACACATTACTCAAATCATTAACCTTCAAGTCCTAAGGCATTTTACACAGGCTTAAAGCTGAGTGTCTTTTTAAAAGGTTTCAGAAATGTACCTGTCATCCTTAAAATTGTCATTTTACTTCAGTCTTCTGAAACCTGTGCTACCAGAAAAAACTCCTCTCACTTTTTAGAGTTAATTCCAACAGTAGATGATGTCTTTTCAAATATTACTGAAAAGGTTAAAGACCTTAGGACCAGTGCAAATTGAAACAAGAGCAAATGTGAAAAGGAAGCAAGTTACTTTTGTCAACAAGAGAAAAGAAAAGCTTTTTTTTCATCTGACTGAGTTTTCACATAGTTTTGTTTTAATAAAAGCCTTTATATGCATGTCATCTCTTCATGGGGGAAAAAAAAGCCTGAGGACTCCTTGTGATCTAAGTTAGGAGGGGGCTATGAATATAAAGACTGAATCTGCTCTACATTAATCATTTTACTTCTCCAGGTGTCAACCTCTCCCATCAGAAAAAGTCAACACTTTTGAGGCACTACGGTCAAGAAAGAATGAGCTGCTGCAGGAGCTGTTAAGAAGTTTCTGACAAATCAGAACCTCTAAGAGGGCAGAAAATAAAAGGTGAATATACCACCAACAAAACTATGATTTCATTGCCAGCCCTGTGGGAGGAAAGAGAGACTACCAGATAACTGGCAAAGTAGGTAAAGAAAATAAGGAAAACCAATGCATATGTACTTTTTGCATGTGTTGCAATTGAAACACTTAGCAACAAACTCTGAACAATCTTTTGGACATTTCAAGAACATTATGTCAACTCTTCCATCTCCCACCACGTGGTGCCTCTCACTCCTATTTGGTGTCTTTCCTCTTCCATAATGCATCAAAAATACATAATCACCATTGGTATCATCTTTTGTCAACTATGGTATTAGATCAGTTCAATCAAATGCAGATAGTGACATCAGCATGAAGCATTCAAATGATGACAGAAACATTTTGCTATGCATAAAGGGGTTGGTTATTATATAATTTTAAATTTATAGGTTCATTTCATCTTAAACTAAATATCTAGTTACTTTACAGCTGTTATGAGTCAGCCAGAGAGAGGATTACTTTAAAAAATGTTGCAACAAATGCTTTAATCTTGAGCTACAATAGAAGAACAAGTCTGGTCAGGTCATGTCTAATAAAGGTTGTGCTCCAGTAGTACTTAGGAGTTTATCACTGTTCATACAAAACAGGAGATGGTTTGATATTGTAAATCTTTCCACCCTCATATTAACCCCAGAAACTTCAGACATAGCTGGGATAGATTTTTTTTCAGGGCATAGGACCATGCTTAAGCAGTTTCAGATAAGAAAATTTTACAAATGGATACTTAAGTGGTTTATCCTATGCAAAGGCCATGTATACTTATCATTCTGTCATGACTCAAAGTTATTGGGATTTTCCATGATGGTAATATGTTTTTGTGTCTTCAGGTCACTTCTCTTGTAAAAGTAATGGAGACATTGAGATGTGAAGTCAGGGAGTTTTTGTCTGTGTCTTTACATCTAGCTAAGAAACATACAGAGAATGCAAAGCTGTAAAACAGTCAGAATGTCAATTTGGAAGATATTCCAGTTTCATGGATTTCTAGTCTAATACACTTTCCCAGGATATGCTTAAATCAGCCTGACAAAGACCTGTGTAGGCTGCAGGAGAATAGGCATGGAGGAGAGGCATATCCAGGCATTGTTATCCATTACTCCCAACTTTCAGGGTTAATGTTGCCACTAAGACATGTTAGAGCAGTCAGAGAAGAGTAGCCACAGAATGCAAAAACATGGGTACAAAAATGGTGATTTTAGCTACTCTCCAGACAAGGATTAATACCACAGGCCGAGCAAAGTTGTGATGGGTAGGTGCTAAATGTCTCTGAGTTATGGGGCAGCATGTGAAAATGCCACCCAATCTGCTGCAAGGCTGAATATCAGTCATGAATATCTGAATATCTGCAGCCCATGGCAGTATTGTCCCTGGAAAACTTCTGAAAACTGGAAAATCCACAGAACCCTCCCCATATGGAATTGAAGTCTCACTACTAGGAAATGGTTAACTCGATGTTACCAACTGGAAGCTAAATAACTACAATTGAATTACTAGTCACATTTCTAAGGATGTGCTAATCTCAAGCTGTGGCTACCTGAGCAATTTCTGAAAATAATAGAGCGTACAAGTAGTCAATCACAAATCAGAAAAAGTAAGTATTAATACAGGGCACTAAAACAAAGAGAACATTTCTGGGAAAGTACAAAAACTGCAGTCTCTGTGCCACTTGTTCTTAGTTTTTCAATTTTCCAACTGCAAATGGTAGGAACCAGCAGCTAGAAAAATGGCTTGCAGTTGGGTAATTTGTAAAAAAATTCTGTAATAAAAATTCAACTTTAGTTAAATGAGACTCCAATTGATTTCCCCCCCCTCTTATTCTTAGTATCCCCAGTGGTGTCATAAAGACATTTCACATCAGACCTGTCACATTTCTGTAATGACAGTAGTGCTAGAAACATGAAAAAAACCCAAAGCTAACCAGACAAGGAAAGAGCAGTGAATGGACCACAGAAAATATATGCTCCTTAAGCAAGAAATCTAGGTCTATTATTGAGTAAACTAGAAAACCTTCTGGAATAAACCAGAAATTTTAGGTATACCCCTTAAAAAATTATAAAAATAGGATTGTGGGATTTTTTTACCAGAATGGATGATTTCGAGTTTGTAATTTCCCTTATCATAAAGAATTATGCACTGCACTCAGCCTTATTTGCAGTTTTGAAGGATAAATTCTATCCATCTATGAAAAGATGTTAAACATTCTGTATTTTTTAACAAATCAAGTTATCATCTAACCTTTTGATGATGGAAATTCTCAAAGATAGACAATAATCACTTCCATTCATAGCAGTATGCAATACAAAATAATATTTAATTCTTCATATGGTTGCAGAAATTATCTGCATCAGGAAGAAGCAGCGAAAACATCTAAACTGAGTCATCACTAATTTTTAAGACATTATTTTGCGCATAAAAGCAAGGAGGAAAGGGGAGGAAAACAGAATTTAAGTAGTTGTGCAAAATTGCAGAAATACAGTCCTCACGTAGAATATGTGTTTTTGTCCTTCCATAAACAGGGACAAAAATGAGAGTGCAATTAAGTGCATTGCTGCTCTTAAACTAAAGACCAGCTTACTCCTGAAAGAATCTCTCAAATACACAACTTTAAGCACACCCAATCTCTATATACTCCAGATTCGAAGTCTTTCCTGCTTTTAGTCCAGTCCTTTTTAAAACATTACAGAAAAAGATGTTATCAATACCTTAAATGAGAAGATAGTTAAAAAAATTTCCATGATTTCTTCAAAAAGAGCAAAACTCCATGCAATTACATGCCTGAAACATTGATTTAGATCACATGATTTAATTAGCAAATTACACCTTTGTAGAACTTTTCATAGAATGATAGAGGAAAAGAAAGTAGGTCTTCAATTCGTCATTCTTAATTATCTCTCTATCAGAATTGTTATTTAATGAATGCCTCTGATTAAGTTTGTTTCATTAAATTATGAGATCTGAATCATACTATAAGACCTGTATAGACTTATGAATTTTAAGAGGTAAGCAAGCCAGTCCAGTATGTGTCAGGTTGACATCTAAATTATTCAAATTTTTTCTAATGTGCTTATGAGTTGCTGGTTTGCTACCTTAATAAGAACTGTACAATTTTACAATTGCTGTTTTGTCTTCGTCTTTAGCCTGGCATGATGAAATAACAGTTATTCATACATGCCTAATTTTTAATCACTTAGGTTTACTAACAACCCTTAAGACCAAATGATTTTCATGAAGAAGGGCTTGAAATATTTACTTCGCTTTAATTCACATAGTGTTTGGGGTGACTTTTTTTTTGTTGTTGTTGTTTTTGTGCATTTTTGTTTTGTTTTGTTTTTGATCGTGTCTGTTTTGAATGAGGTTGGAAGTAATAGAAAAACAGAAGAATAAACTAAAATAGTTACATGGTATAAACTTTTACTGTTGTGATAAGCATAATAAGATAAAGATGGTGGTTTTGCCTTTCATTAGTAGGGTAGTTTTGGCAATTTAATCTTTATCTTAGTAGAACTCCAGTCACCGTCATATTTCTTTATCTTCTCCATTAAGCATTTAGACACTTTAAAAGTTCTTTAAAGATCAACTTTAGGCAGTTTATGTCCAAGAAATGAGATGAGAAATGTTGCTGTATAGAAAATTAAGGATTTATTACACATCACCATAAGGCTTAGGATAAAAGTCATAAAGCCAAGGCATTCACCATAAATGTGCATCTTGAAGAGCAATTTTTAACAAGGCCCTTGATTCATTACCATGCTGATAGTTGTTTCTTTGTTGATGCTGTTCACGTTCATGTTTCTTTATTTCATCAGTTCAGGTACTTCTAATGTAATCCAGTGCACCAACAAGTAGGGATAAAGGAAGGCATTCTTACTGATGAAGTTATTAGAAGAATTTTGCTTTTTCTTTCTTGAAAAGAGTTAAAATTTAGTTTTCATATTGTTCTTTTGCTGCAATAAATATTTTTTAGAAACACTAGAGTTTACATATCATATTACTCAAGTTACTAGAATAACTAGGATTTACTAGAATTCCTAGAATTTACAACATTATCTCTAGAATATGAACCAATGAGAGAACAATGAAACTCTTAATTACGAAATAAAATGTCTAAAATATTCCAAGTTAAGTTCAAAAAGTGCAAGCTTGGAAAGAAAAAAATGACAAATATTAGAAATAGCTTTCTGAATACCTCTTTTTTAACTCAAAAATAATTTTCTTACCCAAGCAAAAATATATCCCTAAATACAAGCAAACCAGATGATTCTTCATTTATAACAAGACACTGAATCGGGTTTGTTTATAAGGTGAATTAATTTCCAGTATGGTCACTGTCAGCTACTACCAGAATATATCCCAAATTTCCTGTATGAGCAAATAGATTTGTGTTGTTTTTCTAAATGCCTTTGAATCATTCATGCAACATTCAATAGGACTAGTCCTAAGAGTAGAAAAAGAAGTTACAGTGACAAGGAAATTTCTTCATTGCAAGTTACCAGAGAAAACTCCTTTCCAGTTGAAGTTACTAGCTTACTCCAGCTAGAATCTATAGGGACGTTTCAAAGGCTGGTAAAGTGTTTTCTATTCCACCTTGAAAATAGGCTAGTTCTGGCCGAAATTATATTCACAAAAGATTTTGTGATGTATTTTTATGTTATATAAATAGGATTTCTTATTTATGATTTATAGTGGTTGTGTGTTTTCCTTCCTCAGTTTAAAAGCAAAAGCCATAGGAAGTCATGTCTAGTTCTAGACAGAATCAGTAATAAAATAAAGAAACTATTAAAGTTTAATGTAAATTCTGCTAAAGATTAATCCATAAGAAGGATTGCAATTTTATACGAACGTGTTTCACAAAACAGGTGAAACTAAAACTTTCTTCAGATTTATATTGCCCTACTCAAATAGTTTGCTAGATTTCACTATATCCCCAGATACATAAACTCCATAGTTTCACAACACAGGTGGGGGGAAGTTTTCCTTCTGCTAAGCAGGAATTTAAACCTTCTGGGTAATGCCACCCAAACTACTCAGAACAGGCAGGGAATTTCCCCCAGTTTTCACCATGGATTTATTATTGTAGCTCCACAATATGGAGGTGAATGACCTAAAAGCATGTTACTGCTGCTGCAGGACACATTAAAGTCATACAACAGCATTTTCCCTGAGTGGGTGTATTCAGCTCGTTTAATAAAGATTATGAGTGACTGCACCCTTTTTTTGGCTATGACACAACTCAAGGATAGAGAAATTTAATAGCATACTTTACCTCTGGGCATATTAGTCATCTGCCCAGAGGTAAAGTATTTCATAATGAACTGAAAAGCCAGAAAATTGTGTCTATGCGTGTGTTTTAATATTACTGTGTTCATACTAATGAAATTTATGCAAAGCACCACAAAAACTGATGACTGTACATCCATAACGTGACTGAAAGACTCTGCAGGTTGCGTTAGGGTGAGGTGTTAAATTATTTATTACATGTCAAGTTTGGTTTTTTTCTTTTAATTGCTTTCCTGGTATTTTGAAATTATTTCTCTGTTTAATATGAAATTATTAGCATAAAGGTCAAGAAAAAAACCCTACATTTTTATTCCTGCTGCACTGTGTGCCTTGCCCAATGAAGATGGCAAAGGCAGGAGTGTCCCAAAACATCAGTAGGCAGAAAACTTGGCAGTTTTTTCACCTTTTAAAATACATAAGCAAGCAAGACGTGAGTACAAGTCAGGGGGAAGCAGGGAAAGGACACAGTGATTCCGAAGACTGGCAGTGGAATAAAGAATAAAAGAGTTTTGCTTGCAGGCGTAAGGATAAGTGCTGGCACAGCCGAACTGCTTGCTCACCTTTGGAGCCCCGAGCCCTGAGGTTTGCCCCATGTGGGTGTTGGGCTTGGCTGTGTGTGATGTGGGGACACCATGACCACTGCTGAGCCTGCCCTGATCCTTGCCCACAGGACACCACGGTGACATTGCTGGTGAGCACCAGAAACCTGGGTTTCCCAGCTTCTTGGACTTAGCATAGCTGTCTACACTTCTGTGCTGTCAGCCTAGTGCCAAGGAGGAGTGGGTACCTCCCTTTTACATCCAGCTGGGGCTGGAAATCAGCTGAGGGTCCAAAAAACCAAGAGTGGCCAAGAGATCTGCAATCCTGGCTCCTTCACATAAAAGGAAGTTCTCCCATTCTACCTAAGCATATGTGGTACCAGTGCTCCTCAAAATCTCTGAAGAGCAGATCTTGGCAGCCCCATGTGCCTGGTGAGCCCCTAAGTCGTCCTATGGAAACAGAGGCTCATTTGGGGTTTTTGCTGGGGGCTTGGTGAATGAGAGATGGCTCCCTTCAGCTGGAATGCCTCCCCCACTGGAGGATTACTCACAGCGTCTGGGTGCCAGCCAGGAGCCGGATGGCAGGGTGCTGCCTCACAGGTCTGGGTCTCCTCCTGCAAGTACAGATCTGTGAAAGCTGGCACATTCCCTTCTCTTGCAAACAGCAGCCTCCGAGGTGGGCTGCCAAGCCTGCTGGAGACTCTCCACCACTTCACCCCGTCTTCAGCTGAGGCCATAGGGACAAGCTCACAGCATATCTTGTGTTGGCTGTGACCAGGGAGAGAGAAAAAGGCAGAAAAGACAAATATCCATAATTTTATGTTTTTAACTAGCAGTTTTAAAAAACTTGTTGCAAGTTCTTGGGAAGTAGACAATACATTGGTGTCTTTAGATTTCATTTTTCTGGATTTCTATTGACTACTTTTCATAGGATTTTTACCAGTAGCTGTGTTGTTGCACGAGAACCAAGTGACTATTGAGTATTTTAAAACCTACGGTGATTATTAAGCTTTTCTCCAGTCATGTTCAGTAACAATTTTATTTTTGTTGGCAGCGCACACCCAAGAGGAGTTTAAGAAAGCCTGGAAGACCCTCTTGTTCATGTTAGAGCACAATGCTTTGTGATGAGCAGCTGCAAATTGTTTTAAGGAAAGAGCAGTAAAAGCTGCAGACCCAAACAAATGGGCAAGTGCTGCAGGCAGCTCTGCTTAGGGCAAAGGTATGCTTAAATGTTTTAGTGGACTGAAGTATGATGTACAAATTATATCCCTAGAACCAAAATCAAGAATTCCTAAATCAGCTCATGTGTTTGGTATCTTAACCCCAATGCTATTGTGATTTATTAAGTATAAAAATTAAATATAAAATATAGATAATGTAAATATATTTATGTCTTTGGTCAATGTAATAAAATGGGTAATATACAAATAAAAATACCCTTGTTCTCAATCACCACCACCCTACAGCAGAGCTATCTAATTTTTAATTGTCCAGAATGCACAGTTTGGTAGAACCATGTTTGATAATGCCAAAAAGCTCTTTTTAGCTGATTATGTTTGCTTTTTTTATTAAATCAGTCCTCCACATCTTTATTTTCTTTTGAGTCATGCTTAACATTAATAACTCTGCAAAGGATTTGTTTTCTTCAGGTTTTGAGGTTTGCAGAAAATCTGCAAACATGGTCATTGGTCCTGAAAAAGTCTTATGTAAGAAATTTCAGAGTATACGTGAAATTTTTTTTCTTTTCCTAGTGAGGGCAAAGAATATTCACTTGTGAGAGAGAGGACAGAATTCTTTGGCTTGTTGAAAATCACCTTTCTGGATGCATGCCTGGGCAAATGAACACTATAAATTGCTCTTTCCATAAATCAGTGCAAAAATCTGTAAGAATTTAACAAATATATTTATTTTCATAATAGCATGATAGTTATGGAATTCTAATGCACTTGTTGCTGTTTTAGAACAAGTATATACAGTACATTTTACCTAATTGTGAGGAAGTTTGCTTTTCTGAATTTTAATTATAGTTTGTAGAAATAGCCTCAAAGCCAGATCTGTGCAGCATCAAAGCATCTGGCTACAAAGGGCCTGAGCTTATTATGTATTGACTAACATCACAAATAAACCTCTCTGAATTCAAACAGAATTGATATTTGCCTGTGCTTCTCTTACTGCTTACTAATAAACATTGTTTAAAAGTTATGCACTCCTACTTACACAACCTGCTTTCATGTCACGGTATTCATTGTTTTGCAAAATCCCTTAGTTGATTTGGCTGTTATTTGGAAACTCAGAGATAAAATACAATCTCTAAGTGTTTTTCTTCAGAAATTAGAGTTATTTTCTTTACATTGCCTAAAACAAAAGTGCAATTTCTGGTGCTCAGACTTAGCATGTCAAAACTCAGCTTTCCTGTAATGTTCCTCCTGATTTATGGTTTAAAGAATGGCTAAATAAAAAACACCTTTTGTTTTTTTCTCCAAGCAGACATACAAATATGTAGTTCACAATTTTTCCCATCTCATTTTTAAAAATTTGCTTCATGTTGCTTTTGTTCTGTCCCAAAATAGATCATGAATACAATAGTCAATATACCCATGTTCCTTATATAAACATTATTTCAATGCCTAATAAAAAAAAAATGGGAAAGAGAAGCTTATCCATTTGTAAAGAAATTTTCAGAAGCTGTGTGAGGTAACAACCACACAAGATAAAAGTTACTTATATTAAAGAACACCTCTTTCAATCTTCCACAGAATTTCACTGAAAAAGTGAAAGCAGCTGGTGATGCCAGAGTGGGCAATGAAAACATGATTATGTGGATAGGTCACAGTATATTCACACACACAGAGCCCTGAGAAAATTTGAACAAGCTCCCCAAGAAAGGCCAGAGATTCTGTGGAGACTTTTGTATCTCACCCCACCAATAATTTATAAACAGGAGCGAAGAAAAAGACTTAAGCAATTTGTGTAACCCACTCTCATACAGTCCCAGACATTACATACCATGACTGCTTTTATAAAGGATCCGATAGCAACTTGAATTATTTCTGAAATGTCTGTTAATGTCTGTTATAAATTAGGTTAAATGTAATGTCAGGTTTTTTAAGCATCAGTATGCTCTCGTGAGTCATTCTTACTCATCCAAGCAACCTGTTTTTAGTGCAAAGGGATGGTAGACAGATGCAGTGCAATTGTACCTCTTTTGATTTTTTAAAAATAAAATCACTACCTTATTTACTGTGTTCCTTCTTGTTATCTGAAGGAATATGTCCTATTATGTTATAAAAAGCAGGAATATGAAGTTCAGCTGCAGAATTGCATAGCCTTACAAACAATTATGGAGATCTATCAAACTGAAAAATAACCAGGGGTTTTTCATCAGACCTACACAGAAACACTCTCTTTCACTAGAACAGAGCATGTAAAATAATTCCATTTGTGATATTTTGATATTGGAAAATTGAGAAATAAGGAAGACTTGAAGTGCAAATGAAAAAATATGCCAAGTCTGTCAGAAAAGAAGAACATACACTTATTTTTTGATAAGCCTTTGACCTCCCCCATAAGAGCATTCACAAGTCTGCATTGCTGTGTGTGATTCTGAATGGCCTATACAGAAAAAGGAATCAAACAATAATTAACTAAGTAACTAGAAACCCAACAAAATACTATTAAACTAACTTCTTCTGGAACCCAGTGTCCTGAACTTGGGATAAGAAAAATAATCTGCTTCTAATACATTACATTTGGAAGACCATTGGCATAAATGGAGGAAACAGAAGAGGAAAGCTGTGATGCTTCAGAGAAAACACCACAACCTGTTATTGGGTAAAAAACATAGACTCCATCCTACAGCTCTTTGGGACACAAAACGTGGGCCAGAATCAGGAAAGTGTCTGGGAGCTGAACTAGGCTTCCAAAGATCTGCAAGAGCAATTTTATCTCGAATACCACTTGTCCAAACCTAACAGCCCCTGGTGGCTCTGAGACATGCAGAGCAGTAACTTCACACAACCAGCTGTGCCTGACAGCTGTACCAGACGCTGCAGAGGAGGGTCCCACACAGCCACCGTCTGCCCCTGAAGATCACTCTGTTCAAGCCACGGTTCACTTTGCCACTCCAGATTCCAGCCATGCCTTTGAAAATTTACATGCTGCCTTTTTCTTTGCCAAGTGCCTCTCAGCACTGTGTAAGACTCGAGGACCAAGGGGAAAGACAACAAGTGAATCTAATCTTTCCAACATTATGACATGGGACAGCTCAAAAATGACAAAAAGTAGTTTTGCAGTCCACAAAGTCTCACTTCAAGAAAAAGACACATCTGCTTTCAGAGTTTTAGCTTTACAGTCAAGCCTTTACTTTTTCCTATTTTACATACGCTTATATGTAAATAGATATGCTTTCATGTGCATATTTTTGTATTTGGTACCTATAGTTCAGCACAGAAACCTATTGGCTTCCTCTCCTTTCCTCATTCACGAAAATGCTGATATAATAGCTTATAAAGAAGCTGCTTACCATAAGACTGGTTTTAGTTCTTTCATTTGAATTGGTATCTAGAATGAAATGCCCATACACATATATACATACATGTGCATGCACATGTACATGTGCTTAGATAAAGGAGAGGTAACATTCTCATCCATGTAACTCTCTCTTTAAGGGGAAATTTGACCTGGGTGCAAGGGTCAGCATACCCACTCCGCTTACCAAACATAATTATCTGTTTTGATTTTTGATTATTTAGATAAGTCTTAGATGATCACATATTTTTGCTGTTCTTCTATCCATCAAAATTAACAAATAAAGAGAAAGTCCCATAAATTATTGTGACACTGCACATGTAGAAGACCTAGTTTTCAGGAATGGATATCGTTGGCCATTCACATCCTCCCAGTTTTGTTCTCAAGGTAGACAGGTCACGCAATGATGCCTGGTTTCAAAATTATGTTTATAGACTAATGCCTGCTCTTTTAAAAACAGCAGGAGCTTCACCTTTAACAATGTAACATGCTTCAAATTTGTCTTTGACATTAAAAAGAACGTGAAAAGTGCAGCTATTTTTTGCACCACACTGAGCACCTAATATAATAAAGTGGACTTCTTCAAGTCATACAAATAAAAAATTACTCTTTTGCTCTTCAACTGATGTCTTGCCTGCCAATATTTAAGTAAATGTTTTCATTTTCTACAATAAAAATTACCAAAACTCAAATAAATGTTCTGTTATCATTCCAAAATTAAGTAATGTATAGAATGCCTGTGCACCTTTTGTCTACTCTGGCACATCACATAAGCACTGTAAATGCAAATATTGCCGCTGTACACAACTTTGGCACATGTTAATATTTGCAGCTGGAATTAGTAGATTTTTGTCATTTACTGTATTCTAGTTTGTCTGAATTATGAGTACAGCATCAGATTGGTAAGACTGGGAAATGAAGCAGAATATAAGTAACATGAACCAGCAGTTAATTTATGTTAAGGCTAATCAACTAAACAGCAATATTATTGCCAGTGTTGAATTTATAGTCTATTTTGCTGTTAACATTTAAATTATCCCATCACTTTTGGAAATATTGAGCTCTGCAATTCTCTATCCAAACCACCTGTCTTTTGCAGACAACAAAGTGAAACTCTTCACCAGCACCAAGTGCACAAAAAGGGGATCATTGTAAAGAAGTGAGAATATGGTCAGTGTCTCTCTCTGCCCAGCTGGTTCCACTCCTCAGGGCAAGAGAAGTTTCAGCAGACAGATCTAACATATTCATATTGCAGAACGGTTTTCACGCAATAATCATAACTTTTGGGCTAAGCAAGGAATGCTGGGCAATAAATATTTCAGTACAAACTTTATAAAATCATGGGCAAAGTAAACTCGGGCTGCTGAAACGATGTCCAGATTTCCTCTGGGAAAAATTGAGGGTATACGAAGAGGATTTTTGCAACATTTTTCTTCTCTGTCCTATTATGTACAGCAACTGAAACTTCCCATCAAGTTCATCTAAATGCTTATTTTACTTACCTATGTAATCCCCCTAATTTTATTTTTTTTGAGAGTATATACTTCAAAGTGCAAACTGCACCTGCAAAGAAGGCATAAAACACCCGGAATCCAGGAGCATAATTGAAGGAAATCGTATAAGGATTACAATGTATGGCAATCTGAAAATTAGCCAGAAGGAATAAGTTTTGGACAGTGAGCAAACAAATGACCAAACTCAAATTCAAAATAAAACAAACAAAAAAAAATCGCTCCAGATTGCTAGCAGTGGTGGAACTAATGAAATATTACCTTATATTTAGCCTCTTCCAGATCAACACCTGCAGCCATTTCTTCCTAAATGTCAGCCCTCAAAAATATTTGCAATGTACTCTCATGCTTGTCAAATTCCCCTCTCTCTCTAATCCCCTTTTTTGCCTCACATGCCAGAGGAAGAGGAAGTTGGACCTGGATTTCAGTGACAGAGTGGACAGGGGATACATGCCAATCCCCCAGCCTGTCAGGTGTCTGTATCTGGGAAGGTAGCTGAGCTCTCTGTTACCTGTTCAGACACAGATTTTCACAAAATTCATAAGAACTATGGATCCTCATGTATTCTTCAATCAAATTTGGTTGAAACAGACAAATTTATGTAAAAAGAATTTGCTCAGAAAAAAATGGCACATATAAAATTAAATGGAGCACAGCACAGAATCCTTAGAAAGAACAAGAAATAGGAACCTATCCTGGGATGTTGTTCAGAGGAGTGGTATATAGCAGATTTGGAAGCTAATTAATATTCACTACAGATTTAGTCCTGTATCCTTTCTTGGATTTGACTTTGAAAAAGAGATTAATTGCACTGCACTCCAAAAATACCAGTGGTAACAGACTCGGAAAACAAGCCCTGTAGAATAAAAAGTGAGATAAGTGGATATGTTTAACTTGCATATAAAGGTACAGAGATGGGAGATTATGTAAAGAAGTGCTTAATGAAGTGATCAATTGCTCTCCGTGCTGGGAAACAAAAGATTGACTTCATTAGCAGCAAAAAAATCTGTATGAAATCAGTCAAGATTTCCAAAGCAGTGTGTGATCTGCTTGGAAAGCAGAAGGCTTTTAACAGAAATTTACAGAAGCATAGTCTCTTGTGAAGACTTTCAGCTTTATGTTTCTGTCACTGCATCTTAAACCTCTTTGTCTGGGGAGATTCTGGGGACACAGTAAGGATCACTACAGCAGCACAGCTTGGGCTCCATTTGCATAATTTGTTAGACTTCTAAAAATGCTGATAAATCTGAGACAAATCCAGTCAAGAAAATGTGAATCTTGATGTAGGCTTCAGTTAATTCAGGCTCAAGATCTGAATGCATGAAAAGACTGTGCTTGTGTATTTCAACACCGAACAGGGAAAAATGCTTCTTGTTCATGGTCTCAGTTTTATCAAATTCAATTCAAAGAAAGTAAAAAATAAATATTTCTAATTTTTTTCCATTCTGAGTACTCCCATCTAAAGATTATAACAACAAAAATTAAGCTGTATGTATCTATGTATGTATATTAATACTGAATTTTGTTTAGCGGTTATTCCCTTCTTCAACCTCTCCCCAAACATTTTTTTAAAAAAGTAGTTAGTGACGAGGGAGACATCTCTTCATTTATGGAGAAGTGATTTTAACCAGTCATTCTCTACAGAGCAAATTGGTCTCAAACACTTTTTTTTAAACAGTTTTTTAATTTTGTTTTGTTTTGGTTTTTGCCTAGTAAAATTTCACTCCTGTAAATCTTATCACACGTTTCAAGCGAGACTTTTGCATTAGTAAAATTCATGAGCAAATAAATTCAAAGTTCAGGACCTAGAATCACATTCTGAATATAAGAGTAGAAAAGCAGATTATTTCTTGCTTGTTACTTTGCAAAGAGGGTAGTACAACCTGAAGAAAACAAATCCTTTGCAGAGTTATTAATGTTAAGCATGACTCAAAAGAAAATAAAGATGTGGAGGACTGATTTAATAAAAAAAGCAAACATAATCAGCTAAAAAGAGCTTTTTGGCATTATCAAACATGGTTCTACCAAACTGTGCATTCTGGACAATTAAAAATTAGATAGCTCTGCTGTAGGGTGGTGGTGATTGAGAACAAGGGTATTTTTATTTGTATATTACCCATTTTATTACATTGACCAAAGACATAAATATATTTACATTATCTATATTTTATATTTAATTTTTATACTTAATAAATCACAATAGCATTGGGGTTAAGATACCAAACAAGTACTACAAGATGCTATATATGATTTTTTAAATGGAGAAACTGGGATGCAGTTGACAGCATCTAAAAAAATTGGATTGCAATAAAATCGTGTTAATAAGCTTATAAATATGTATTTCATTCATGTTAATTCATCCATTCATTGTTTTACATAAATGTGTATGAAATTTGGGGGTTGGGTTTTGAAAAATAGAGAAGACCAGAATTGTGCCCCCTTTTACATGTAAACTTCATATTTAATGAACACATCAATTTCTTGTGCTTAATATATTAAGTCTGACAATAGTTATTTTATGCCTACAGTCCTGAAAACCAAGGTACTAATTGAACAGTCATTCCAAACTTTGAAATAACAAAGGAAGAAATAAGAGATCTCTCATATTAGTGTTCAGCATAAATTGTATTTAACATGGCAATTGGAAGGTGGATCAAAGGATCAACCAAAATGCATGATACCCCAGTTGTGTAGTGAAGTCTGCCCACATTATTCTCTTTAGTCTGTTTATTCTTTTTATCTTTTTTAATTTTCTAGGAAGAAACCCCTCTAAATTTCAATGCTTTGAAAATCTGAATAGGGGTACATCAGCCAACCTGTTTGGCAGCTCTCAAGTTGTTCTGATTGGTAAGGTTATGTAGCCATCCTTGTAAGAGGATTTTGGGGACTCAGAACCCTTATTACATGCATTTCCCTAAGTATACATGAGTAGTCCAATGGGAACAAACACAAACACTCCCATGTGAAATGTGAAATCCATCCGTGTGGGATGGATCTGAGGCCAAGAATCAAATCTATAAGATGGAGGAAAGGAAAGAGAGGAAGTTCCACAATAATGACTGGATCATTGTCAGGAAGAGGAAGAGTACAGGTGCCAAGGCAGCAGCAGCTTCCTGAAGGTCAGCCCTGAGCTGCACCATTTAAAGTTATATTGCTTGGTTTCAAATTCACTACACACAGGGTCAAAGGATGGAGAAGAACGTCTCTAAGAGGACAGTGCAAAATTTGACCCATCACACCAAGACAAGATTAAGCTTGTGACACAAAACCTGATGCATTACTTGCATGTTCAAAAGATCTCAAAATCAGCAAATTTGCTAAAAATTTCAGTGCCAAAAGCCATACAATTGACTCAAAGTAAAAAGCATTTCAAGCGAATTACTCATCTGGGCAAGCCCAGACAGGACACTGTTAAGTATCAGTTGGCCATCATAATGGTTATCTCTCTTTGGGAACTTCAGTGTCAACAGAACCAACACAGACCAATCTCACTTGTTGGGCCCAGACCTGTTCTCCTTCCTGGGGTAAAATTCCCACAGGTAGCAATGGAAATTCCACCTTTAAGATCTCTTCAGCTCTTCCATTTGTGTGAAGAGCTGGGTCTTCTGTAGACAACAAATAGCTACACATGTATCTTGATATTTCTCTGCATTTTGTCCTGGACAGACTAGAGAGACTCTAATGGACTTTCTGAGGAACAAAGGGTAAAAGAAAATGAAAAAATGTGGCCTCCCTCCCTTGATGGAGTTTATGCACCAACTTACCAATCCTTCCTCTACACCCATAGTCAAGTTACTCAACAGAAGTTTTGCCCAATGCTCAATATTTTACTTCTGCCATTCCTAAATTTCAAGCAAGTAATTCCTGAAAGGCAGCAGGAAAAAAAAGCAGTGATTGGCTATAAGAATTGGAGGTGACAGTTCTGTCACCAGCAGAGTGCAGATGACCTTTCTCACCTACAATAAGCCACAAGTGACAGCATGAGCTGGAGCACCTTCAGTTAAGCAACACCAATTCCAGCTTATGGGAATATATCAGTTGACCAGTTGTTAGCTAAAACTCTCTCCAGTACTCCAGTAAGTCAGAATCTTCCACTAAATTCAACCACTGGCTCCCTTAAAATGGAAATCAGCTGATGATCAGGTAGTTTCAGGAGCACTAGTAGAAAGACAACCAATAACTAAGGTGTTGAAAACACCTTAAGGGAGCTGAAGCTGAAGAGGAGGAATTTTATCTGTTTACATGTTTTTCTATAGTTCCCACTAATGAATTTATAATATCATATTCAATCTAGAAAGCCAGGTGTCCTCCAGCTTCAGTATTGTCATACTTCTTCAACCAGAACTCAGAGATTTACCTTCTAGCTCTGTTAAATGACTCACTTGGAGGCAGTTGTCCTCACTGAAGGCAAGTGTATCTGGCGGGACAATGCTTTGCAAATCTTATATAAACTATATAGCACAAGCTATAAAAGTTACCCATAAACATTTCAGAGACCATCTGACGTAATACATAAGCAAAGTGCTGCTTACAAATGATCATTGAAATTTTGCAGCTTGGAACGCCTCTGGTATTTCATTGACCCAACTATCCTGCATTTATTTTCAGCAGAAAACACTGCTTTGTACTCCTAAAAATTACCATGGGTTGGTTTAGGTGCCAAATCCCTCCAATTTTCAATCCCCCAGACAGCTGAAGCAGATGGATGTAGCAATGGCAAAATGCTTCCTTGCCTCTGTGAAATTATGTGGATAATGAGATTGTTTTCCATGAAGCTCTTCACAACATTCATTGCAGAAACTGCTGTCCAAAATCAACAGAAAAAACTCAGACTCTTATCCAATGTAATTAGTGAATAACCTATATTTCAATATTTGACAATATTTCATTCCACTAATAAAATAAAAGTAAAATGCATGTTGTCATTTTAAATTAACAAATAAGGAATAATTAATACAAAGTGTCTTCCATGTCATGAAAGTAGTTTTATAATGAAATAACAATTGCACCACAGGTGTGAACAAAGCCAAGCCAGTCTCAGCTGTCACCAAGATGACAGAAGGACTCCCTTGCTACAATCAAACTGTGAAAATGTTTCATCTTAGGCTTCAGTGATTAGCCAATATTAGCCAATATGCTGACTTCTGCAGAGTTATTTTGATTGGAAGATGAAAAAATATAGAAGCATACAAAGAGGGTTTTTTTCTCCTGGAATCTAACAGTGAGAACAACAGCATTAAGTCAGTCAACAGCGTGCTCAGAGAACCTAATGATTCCCTTCTCCCCGTGTTATTGCAATCAGTTAATTCCCTGACACCACACAGCTTAGCTTTGCTGTAACTTCCCAGCCACCACTGTTCAAGACTGCATTTAATGACCCCTTCCACGTAGACTTTTGGCAGAAAGGATGCCAAACATAGCTACAGGGCCAAATCAAGTCTCCAGCTGCCTCTAGTTCACCATCTGATAGATCCTCTAGTATAACAATTCCATCTCTAGAACTGGTTTTCCTTCCACTGAACCTGGCAAAACATCACTGGGACTAACACTAGAAGTGCAGACATTCACAACAGGTTCAGGCAACTACCTTTTATAGGCAGGGATGAAAAGAAAAACAATCAGAAGGTATGATATAATTACAGGGTAATAAAACTATAAACATTGTTAATACATTAATTTAATATTTGGATTTCACATCTAGGTGTACAAATTCACAGATGTCCAAGTGTTACCATTTTAGGTTGGAGAAAGTAATTTTTTTGACTGATGCCTGCCTATCAACAGACATGTTTTTTTTTCAGCAGTGACAGAGGAGAAGAGATATCAGAAATATTACCGAGGGAAGCTCATCTGACTTACACAGTAAGCAACAAAGATAAAATAAAACCTCCCATTGTGTCATAAAGATTTAATTTATCTGGTTATGAAAAACGCCTTACTGGAGGAAATTTTTTAAAATAAAAAGTAGGAAGGGCAAAATGTTACTGCTACCATAAGATGTGTCCCTGCCATCCTACTTTCTGATTTCTTTCTGAATATTTGTGCTGAAATTCTGAAAACCCCGAAAAATGTTGTTTCAGATGAGGCCCACAAAAAGCACGATTCTCACAATTCTCCTGGCTAAAACGTTGGTATTCTTATAACAAATCTCCATGGACAGCAGAGGGAAGATAATTCTGGCTTTAATTTTGAAAGAAGCAAGTGTGAAGGGATGAGGCTTGCAGGAAGGCACAGTGCAACACAGAAGGTCTGTGAAGGGTTGGTGGGAGGGAGCAAAGGTGAAGGGACAGAAAAAGGGGAGAGATGATGAGTTTGACTGTTGAGCACCAGAGGAAGACGGCAGGAGTCAGGGACATCTGTGTAACTTGGAGACGTGTCAGCTAATCATTCACCAAATCCAGAGCAGGACCAAACTTTACAGCCAGAGGTTTGCCAGTTGCTGGTTTGAATAAAGTGAAAAACATAAGTGTCTGAGAATACCAGGCATTTTTATATCCAGAATAAGACTGTGAAACTTTTTTAAAATTTGTCTAGTTTAAGCTACCTCTTCAAGGAAGAAGCTCTGATATTCCTTGGGAACTGGACACAGAATTGTTCTTCTTTTACTTTTACTTTGTACTTGAAAAATAGAAGGAAAAAATGCTTTAAATAAAGGAAGAAAAGCATTAGCGTTTACATGGCTTATCCTGTGTGTTGAAGAGAGAGCTTTGTTTCTTTTTCTTGTTACAACAAATGCAAAGCTGCCATAAAGCACTCCACCCCTTATTTAAAGTGAGAGTTTCTGGATATGAAACTCACCAGACCAAAAGCCATTTATGCCGCCTACAGAAGACTGAGACGTTCCAACTATGCTCTATTTCACTTATCAACAATAATAACTGTAATTAACTCGTGGTTCTGCTGAAGTCTGAAAAGTCTGTTGCAGTTTTAAATAAAAACAAACCAACACCAAAAATCCAAGCCCCAACCAACAAACCTCCTGCAAAGCTATATTAAAAAAATATTTATATCTGCACTGTACTGTCGGAAATCCTGTAGAAGCTTGTTAGGAATAATCTTGAATGTCTGATAGGTAGGAGAGAAACCTCTGAGTGACAGCAATAAGGTCAAAACAAGTAAGGTATGAAGATAGCCATTAGAGCAACAAAGTTTAGAGATTACTCTGTGAGGTTTAGGGATGCAATCCCTTTTTGTCTTGTGGAATGGAATAAATGTATGTTGCTGTGAATTTCACTGTATTCTCCAGAGTTTATATGTTGTTTTTCTGCATAACTGTGAATACAAGTTTACTATAAGCACTATATTTTTCAACTGATCAAATTACCCTTTGCAGATTGTCACTTTGAAAGCTCGTTATTGAAGAATAAATAATCGGGGTGTCTGATCAGAGGACACATTATACAACCCTTCAATGCAGGCACCGATCTTTTCAAAAGCCATTTTACCTCTAATTTCCTTTGGGGAGAACATGGTGCTTACTTTTCTCAGAGCAACAAAATGCCAGCTTTGAACAGTATTTGAAAAGAATATTAAAAACTGGACAAAAGTAGAAATAGTTGAAAAACTGCAGGTTTTTTTACATAAAATTTTATCTTGTCAGCTCTTTCAAGAGTTACTATGCAAAGGATAGCAGCGCTCTGTGCTAAAATTAATTCACTGAAAAAAATATTGCCACAGTTACTTACAAAGATTGTTATAATTTTTTACCACACCACCTCAAAAGCAAACACAAACTAATTAAAAAAAAATCTATGGAGAACTCAAGCCAATAATATATTCTTATAAAAATTTCTCTGTGCATATATAAATATATATATATACACACACACACACATAGATATATAAATGTATTTATATAAAATAGCAAACCTCAGCCTTACCTACAGTGAAAAATCTTGCAGTCATGTCAGAATGAGCAGCGAAGCCCTTACTCATAAAGAGAATCAGATCACAAGAGGGAAGAAGGTGAAATCAGGAAGCTAGTTCCTACTTGAAAAACCACAGCTGTGAGGAAAGCTCTAAGTTTGTCTATGAATCAGCCAAACATCTGATCTCTGGTGGTAACTAAATGCTGGAAAATAAATTCATCAGGAATCTTTTTGTGGAACAGGAGGTAGGGATAAAATAGAAGCCACATAAAATAGCAAAGCTCAAGAGCTTTTTGTAGATAACTTCTGTAAATGATTTAATAATTCCTTGCTAAAAATTAAAGACTATTGAACACAAAGGAAAGAAAGTTTTAATTTTAGCAGAAGACAGTACTTTTTGATCTCCATAAGTAAAAGGAAAAATGCAGAATTACTGAAATGGTAGTGTTACATTTTTTAAAATGAAACTGCTCCAATTGAAAATATTTGTGTGCATTTTTATGATAGACAGAATGAGCAGCTGAAGTGCAGGCTTTCTGCAGGCTTTCTGCAATACACAGATAACACAGATGTTTCTTCACAAACTGACAAGTAATACAAACTACAAATCAAAGCTGAGGCACTTCCGAATTTCACAAGTGCAACAGAAAGGTAAGTCCAGGCAAATCCAGTTTTCTTGCTTTCCAAGTGCTCTGTAAATAAAGTCTAATTGATGATGACTGTGACACTTCTATGCAAATGAAGTAGGAAATAGACATGTACTTGCCCCATTTTATACACGTATTTATGTATTATAGCTTTATCTTCTCTAGTGTATCTAAAATTGCTTTAACTGACTTTAAATATGAAAATTACTTAGAGATCTTTAGGCATTTTAACATCTTTTGGATACATATTACAGGGAGATGTTAAAAAAATCACAGAAGGAAATAGTCTTTTTCTTGTAAATTATTTAATTTAATAGAACCAGTGCTGCACCATGGTGTATTTTCCTCTAAAATCAAAAGTGTATAGAACTGGGCTGTTTTATTGGCCCACTTCAGCCTGTGTATGTTCAAATGTTACTCTCATATTGGGAGGATGTTTGTGTCTTTTACAAATATCAGATTTTCAGCTGTGAAGTAGCAATTTTGTGACTTTGTAACATCCAATAAAGTCTTAAGGTCCCAAAAGCAACTGATAGTTGCAATCACCATACTATTACTTTTCTTTCAGTCAGCAAGTCCCTCTAAGAAGCATTACAACACCACAAAGAAATATTACAAGGTACTGAATTGTAACCGGTGCACCAACAGTTGTTCAAAAAGAAAATTTTAATCTATTCTGACCTGCTGAGAATGTGAATGATGCATTCTGGGTTTGCTCTTCTGGTAATAGATTTTAAGGGAAAGGCAGTGCCAAAATGCTGAGCAGCTACATGTCCTTATCACAGAAATATATTATTAGAACAGACAGCAATCACAGAGAAACGTAACAAAAACTGTCGCAGTTTCCAAAAAACCTTGCAATAGATGACTCTAAGAAGGAAGAATGCAAAAAGTACTGACTGTGCAGAGAATAAAATGACACATGAGGAAAATCAGACTATCAAAAGGAGGTCATGAACCTTCTTGACAACATGGAAGAAGAAGAGCTTGTCACAGAACTTTGCAGAGGGAAAAATAATTTCAACAGGACAGGCCAAAAGATAGTGCAAATGTTTTGCTCCAAATGTATTGCTCCAAAAGAGTGTACATACTTAACGCAAGAAAGCAGACTTTTTGGGAACAAGCTAAAATCAGTTTTTGGGGCACTATTCCCTTGAGTAGCACAGCTGGAGACTGGACTGTGTCGAAGCGCGGCTGAGAATGGCTCAGCTGGTTAGAGCAGGGTGTCGGTAAAATGAAGTTGTGGGTTTAATCACTGTTAAGCCCTTTGCTTAAAAGTTTGGTTTGATGATCATTGTAGGTCCCTCTCAACTCTGGATATTCTGAGAATCTGTGGTGCCAAGTGGAAGTGCAGGATGGTAAGGCCACTGTGGATTTTTGCTTTTGAGGACCCTGGACAGTCATGACTCCTTTCCTGGCCTCCTATGGACAGTACCACCTCCTGAATATGATCCCACCCTAAGGCATAGTCTAGTTCACTTTTCATTCATGAAGAAATGATTTTCTTTCAGTTCTAATTTAGATCTTAGACTAAGCAGATGCTTGCTCTCCCCTACTTCAACGTACAGCTAATCCCAAGGTCTATTAATGTCTCTGACATGCTCATCAGTAGCCTATTAGCTTGACTATAGGTCCAGTAGAACCATCTGTTAAGACATGAATTAAAACCTTCCATTCATCATCTCCAACTGCAGGTCTTCAGTCTGAACATGTAGAGACCCAGACTCAACTGCACACGAATAGTATAATTTATTATATAATATATCCACCTTCACACAGAGAGGCCCCAGGTAGAGCCATCAATCAGAGGAGGAGATCCCTAAGGGATGTGAGTGGGGAATAACAATTCCTTGGACCCCCCCAGGGCAGTCCATCAGAGCAGGGCTGCCAAACACAGACTTTTCATTCAAACACACAGAGAAGAAGTACTGGTTATGGGGGGATATCTTCAGTCCTACAGCAGCATGTAACTTGAGAAGAGCCTCCCATGGTCCCTGCTGCCTACTCTGAGCAGCCTATTCATTCCTCAGGAATCCTCATGCATCCCAGCATGGAGCTTTGCTAACTGTCACCAGTCCCTCTTCGGTAATGAGGTTTGCTCTAACCACACCCAGTTTCAATTACAACAGCTAGATTGTGTTTCTATTCCTTATCATGGTTGTGTGTAGGTGGATTACGAAAGGCTCTGGGCTCCTCTCTGTTTTGAACAAATTTCACTGCTGTACACTGGGGCTTGGAAGTGCTCCTGGAAGTGATGGCGGAGCCAGTACATAGTGAAAGGAAACCTAACAGATGCCCTTGGCAGAAGGATTGGATTTCATTTATGCTCTATCAATAAATCCTTTCACATTTTCTCCGCCCTCCATTTTTATTATACTCCATGGGCTAAGACTCCATTCTACAATGTCTGCAATGTGAGAATCAACTGAGGTTTCCATGGGAGAATCCACAGAGCTTTCCACATAATTCTACAGAAGATAGTAAACCACATTTTTTCTGCTGCTTTTTCTAGAGCTAACTTACCAACTTTTACTGTCTCCTAATTTATATACCATCATATCTATTTTCCTATAGAGATGCAAAATATCATTGGTGGCAGGAAGTTTGCACATAAATAATTATTTAACCTATTTATGAATCTTATGGCCTTCAGTCCTTAGTACCATGGTTGATGGTTTCCTTTTCTCCCTTAAAAAGTTTTTATTGATGAGATGACAAAAATTCTGTCATTCCAGTGGAAGAGAAAACTCAACATCTGTTCCATTTGTCCTCTTCTTTTAATTTTCCTCAAAATTGTCCAATCTTTGCAATTGTGTTACTGGTGCACATTTTTTTGTTGTTGTTGGTTGGTCGGTAGGGGTTTTTTTTTTGCTTTTTTCATAAGGGCCAGCCATGGCTAAATGATGACAGGGAGGTGACTCCAGTTATGCTTTATATTAATTTTTATTCCCCTCATCTGATTAGTGGGCATTCAGGGAAGAAGATTAGGAGGACATTTTGCACATGCTGGAATTTTCAGAAGCATATTTATTGTATGAAATTACTTTTGGAGATTTCTAACTTAGCTGAACAGCAAATTGCCTCTCTGATAATCTGTTGTTTAAAAAGAAATACATGTAGGATATTTAGTGTTATATATGGACACAAATCTCAGTTGGGATAGATTCTACTCCAAAAGGGGCATGGCTCAACTCAAAGAGCACCATGGCACATATCTCACATATCTACCATTCTGGAGATGCTTCCACATACCTGAACCCACATCTCATGTGAAAAGACAAGCCAGTGCACAAAGGTGGTTGGTAGGTGTTTCACAGTGTGATAGCATCAGGGATTCCTTCTGTCACTAAGAGCATGTAAGCGATTCTTTCTGAGTTGGAAGTAGCAAAAGCAGCCCTGTGTAACTCCCTAGATGTGAAGGAGCAGCACAAATCCTGATTTGGACTTGGTGAATATCTGTGGCTGTCTGCTCAAGAGTACTGCAAGGCCACTCACAGGGACAGTCCCAAACCCAGGCAAGGACTGCTTTCCTTGAGTCTGTCTGGTATGTGACAGATGGACTTCAGCTGTCTGGAGGCCATTAGGTGCACCTAGACATGCTGCCCACAGGCTGACTTCAAATTCACTATGTGGAGGGTAAGATCTGAAAAACTTGCCTATTTCCAGGCATTTCTCCTACACCTGAGAGTACTGTAACAGCAAAAAAATTATGTTTCCTACTTGCAGCTGAGTCTCTTTTGCAGTAAATATTTTGGATATTCCTTGTTTTCAGACAGGGCTGTCATACAATTCTATTTGCAAAAAGCCTAGCAAGCCAGAAATGGGCCTCCGGCATCCCTTAAAACACTCTATCAATATTCATTAGCAAACAACATTTAGCAGATAGTGAGGCTTTCTATAAGATGGCATCTATTATTCTAGGCTTTTTGTTTCATGCTTTAGGCTCTCACATAACTTGTTCATTGTGTTACCAAAAGTTTGGTTAAATTAAATAAACCTCCTTAACACCAATATAGGATTAAGAAGCAGTCATTCTACTTTTGGCCAGAGGCATGGGGGAATAGCTCTTCCCAAATCCATGCATACTGTGTACCCGAAAGTTGCTGTTTATATGTATTCTACATACATATTCATTGATTGTCCCTGACCAAACATATATATGATAATAATTTCCCTAAAATCATTAACATATTTTCCCTCCCCTTTACACATGCATTCCTCTGTCCTCGGGGTCACTCTGGTCGTTCCTGGTGGTTGGAGACCCCCATGTTCCAGCTGACCTGGCAGAGTTGGCTGGGCACTGAGGCTGCTGAACTTCCAGGTCTCCTTCTTACACAATGGGTATTGTGTAGTTCATAGGTCAGTAGTTTTAGAGAAGAGGGATTGTATTAGCTCACCAGGTGTAGACAATTTATCACCTGGTAACAATTGCCAAATGGGACTATTCTCTTCTTATGGCATCCCAGTATATCTTGGTAGTTAAACACTGCCAAGAGACACAAATGTTCTTGATGTGATTTGCTTCTCAATGGCAGAGAGTTAACAGCCTCATCCCCTTTCCACCACCGGTGTCCAACAGGGAGGACTGATATTGGCTGCCAACACGTAACATATGAATTGCTCCTGTGCAACTGTCAGTGTTCTTTGAAGACAGAAATTACATAAAAAGAAGAAACAACAGCTTCTCAGCTGTGTTATTTGAAATAGGTAAATAAGTTTGTCCGAGATGGGAAAGTGACCATGAATACCAGTTTGAAATCTAATTCTAAAGAGATGGGTGATCTTCAAGGCTTCTTTTGTCTGAGACCATCTACTGATTATTGATAAATCACAGACCCAGTAACTATGAGATTTCCTGGTGACTCGTATCCATGAAAATCCCTGGCATGCAACATCTAACAAGTAAATCCTCAAATGAGCTTAGTCACTGTGTCACCAAGGGAGGCTGAGAGTCTTGTAAAAGGGTGTTTAAGAGACAAGAATTTTACATGCATTGCAGCATGTGGACATGGGAAAATACGTTCTATTTTACTAAAATCCTTCCATGGGACATTGAAAAATCTATGGGTTTTCTTGATTTTGTTAGATAGACCAGCTGTGTGAGGAAAAACAATTTTGCAGGAAACCATAAAACTGTTGAAGTTAAGATAGCAAAACTAGCATTTTTAAAAAAGAGGGGGAGGCCCATAGAAATGTCCCAATTATAAAAAGTATCAGACTTACAAGGTGTTATGGTGTGAGATGATATCTCCAGGGCAGAGGTGTATGGATATCTTGATGCCTATTGACTACACAAAGGGGAATTTGGAGTTCCTGGTTATTAAGGGATGGTTTCAAAATCACACAGGTTACATGTAATAGTGAGGCAGGTTGATCAAGGAAGTATCAAGCTGGGAACTTTTCAAAATACTTCTGTTTCATCAGAAAATGACCATTAAAGACAAATATTTGCCAGGAAAATGATGTCTCTTCATGAAGTTTTCACCCAGCTCTCCAGAACATTTGATTTTAAAGTTTGAACATAAGATTATTTAATTTGGATAAAAAATCTATATTGTAAGTAAAACTAAACTGAATTTCTTTAAACTTAAAAATCTTTTGTGTGCAAGCTGTCAAACCTGATGGAGAGTTCTAGTCCTATGAAAACATCTCTAATGATATAAATAATTGTTGCTTTTCAATGTTTATTTGTAAAAACAACCCTTATGTTTCTTTTTGGAAAAAGTACTACTTAGTTCATTTGCAAGGTGTAATCCTCATCCTCTGATTAGAAATTATTATGAGGTGATGTAGGTTCATCTACTAAAGGACAAAGACAAGTACAACTTCTTTGTCATTGCAAGGTGAAGGCTAGAAATCTTCTAAAACAGAAGCCACACATAAGTCTTTTAATTTCACTATTACATGTCCACCCTAACTCAGCACCAGCATGCTGTTTAGACACCTGCCTAGAAAAACAGAAACAAAAATTAAATAAAAATCTAAATCAGATAAAGTGGAGCCTGAAATGGCTCAATGCAAGCAATTGAGGTTTGGTACATAAATAAAAATATGGAGTACAATATTTTTTGAAGCAGATAGAGGGAGGAGAAGGAGAAAAACGTCATCTGCAAGGAGTATTACCTGAGTCATCATGCAATTAAAATCTGTGGGCTAATTCTGGGTCTGTTCCACATGCTTTCCACCAGCTCCAGTGGTGTTACACATTTCAAAACCTACCTCAGCTACCCATCACATTCTGCCTTTGGCATAAGGGAATTTTTAAACATTCCCTCCTGAGCTTTTGTGTGAGGGGCGGGGCCAGTGAAAGTGAATGCGCTTTGAGACACTCACAGCATCCAACTAGTCTCACTTCTGGGGTGGTCCCTTGGGGACAAAAGCCGTGGATGTTAATTTCACTATCTCACAACTACTTAATTTACACTGGCAATTGTTATCAGGTAGTATCAAAATATAGCACATAAATATTATAACCAGAGAATAACCACAGGAAGAAAACAACCTTCACTTTGCGCCTGCAGGTAAGACTGTTCTTGAATGCAAAACTAATAGACCGATTCTTTTAAAACAAGTCTCTTTAGATTGCAAGGTGATATACAAAAGAAGCTGAGTTTCGACTGAATCCACTTAACTCATGCTGGCTAAAGTAAGCCAACACTTGACCAAGGAATGTGAAAGGAGGAGACAGAAAACAAAAAGGATGATGTTGATTCAACAAAATCTTTTCTTGAAGATAAGTGATGCTAAGCAAAAGGCCTTGCTTCTGTAAAAAAGTTTGTGGCATCATGAATGAGGTATAGCAGGGAAGGAAACAAGGAGGGCAGTTCTGCTTCACCACCTTGAGCATCTTCTTGCAAACCCAGATTTGCATCCTATCAAGAACATTGAGTGATGTACCAGAAGCTGTACAACAGCATACAGTATTGTCACTGTACCACAAAAATCTCAAGATCGTAGGACATCTTAGAGATTCCTAGCAAGACAGACATCTTACTGAAGCCCAAACTTCGCACATTCCTTTGTCCTTCCTGACCCTACCCACAATGCAAAAATTCCCAAAGCTCTATGATCCACTGTCAGCAGGTATCAAATTGTGCCTTTTAGAAGGAAACAAAGCTGCTTGCTCCTAGTATTGAAAATTTTACCCAAATAATGAGTGGGAAAGGTTATCTCAAGGGAAACAAAAAAGAAAAGAATTTCTGTAATGAAGGCTGTGTTCCAGTTTGCAGCTTTTTCTGGTAGTATAACACATAAGAGCCTGCATCTTAAAAATCATGATGGATATTGGACAGTTCTGGCCATTTCTCACCAGATATCCTCATTAAGTAATAATTACTAATTTAAAAATATTAGTAACTACATAAACTGTTTGACATACATCAGCAATCACTCTGAAACAACATGTTTTATTAACTGCTCAATTTATCTGCACCAGTTACCTTACACAAGGAAATACAAAAAGCCTTAAGATAATGGAGAGGTAAATATGTTTACAGGAGTATATATATAATATTTTTATGTGTATATTCACACGTCCACAGGCACATACCCAAAAATAGTTCAGTGGAGTGTACTGAGTTTTCAAGAGAACTTGGCACTATTGAAAGTTTCTTAAAAATGAACCTGAAAAATGTTTGTCAAATAATGCAAACCAAAGCGAAGAACAACAAACACAATATTAAATACTTTGAGCTTACTGAGTTGCTTGCTTGGACTTGCAGGAGAAACCTGAAAACTGAGATACAGCCAATATGAAACAGCACTTGAGAGTTTTGTCTCCCACTAATGCATATTTTATGATTTATGTTAATTATGACTTCATGATGGGTAGTCTTCAAAGAGGTAAAGAAAAGTCTGAGAGAGAGAGGTTGAGTATGAGGAATAGATTGGGTACAGTCACAAAACAGGGTGTGGGGTGAGGAAACAACCTTGGCCCTGTGGGAGAAACACTCAA
Organism: Melospiza georgiana; assembly: GCF_028018845.1. Taxonomy (NCBI): domain Eukaryota; kingdom Metazoa; phylum Chordata; class Aves; order Passeriformes; family Passerellidae; genus Melospiza; species Melospiza georgiana. The sequence goes on from NC_080465.1 coordinate 19,455,322, forward strand.
CAGCATGAGGGGGCTAAACATGGCAGTGAGTCAGAGACAAGGCAGATTTTCTCCTAGGGGAAAGGGAGGGGAACATCAAGGACTGATGCAGAGAGCAATCTGAAAGTAAGAGTTTGTCTGATGCAGAGAAAAAGAAAGTTTTAGGAGATGTCTGAGTGGCAGAGCAGGGAAGCAATGACACTGTCAAAATGAAATCTGAAAATTCAGATTTTCTGATCTCCAAGTCTAAGTCATCCCCTAGAGATCTGTATCCCTCACTGTTGGCTATAGGTAGTGTATTAGATAACACCAACTTCAAGGTTTTAGGTAGGAGTCCAAAAACAACTTGAAAAAAAAAATGAGTTTCCAAAAAATCAACTTATAAAACATACTCAGAAAACATGTAGATTTTTTCCTGGTATTCATTGGTATAATGTATCCCCAAGCTTGACCACTACTGCCTTAAATGAAAGGAAGCAAAAAATGCTCTTACAAGTCATTACACCAAGTCCTGATGTTTTATAACCTTACAGACTCTATAATGGTACAACCACTTGCCCAGTTTCCAACAAACAGACATGAACAAACAGAAGAGGTATGAGATGACCTCAATCAAGAGGAACAGTCACTGTTCACATCCATCTATAGCTTGGTTAAAGAACAGAACAAACCTGGACCTTATTAAAGGACAGACTGCAACTGGCTGTTTGTCAAAAGACAAGAGGCTACGAAGAACACTCTTTGTCTGAGCACGACCCTGCTGTGTGAGCTGGGGAAGTGGCACTCAAAGAGAGGCAGGACAGAGAAAAGAATCAGATCCCCTTTGTCTCCTTTGCTGTTAGAAAAGCTGCTTTTAGCCGGAATCTGTGGGAGTTCTTGTTAGGTATCACCTCCTGCTTCTCCTGCTAAATGTACGAATACTGAGGCAGATGGATGTGAACCAGAAAGAGTAGACAAATTCCCCTCTCAGGCTTTGGAATGACAATGTGAGATAACTCCATCTCACTTAGTGGAACCTAATTCACAGCTGAATTTTATTGAACACTTAAGTTTGACTATTCCTCATCTGCTAAATTGAGGTATATGGTGGCTTTCAATTTAATTGACAATTGTATTCAAGCCCTACTTTTTGACCATTTAATGAAAAAGAGCATCAAATAGGTCACTTGATGATTAGTTCTTCCTGACTTTCAAAATTCTTGTCATTTTCCATCAATATCAGAAAACCTTCTCATCCTTCTATCTTGAGGAAATTTGGGATTCAGAGTGAGATAAATAAAACATCATTGTTGTGATGCATCTTTTTTAGTATAACCAAGAACCCACTCCTGTGAGTTCCTTAACAAAGGAGGTTTGGTGTTGTTCCATGTGAAGGTAAAAACATCCATGGGGCTTTCCCATGAAAAACACTGGACAACCATCATATGCCTGTTTTTAATTGGCACCCACGCCTCTGTTGATTCCTGAGGGTTCTAAAATTAACTACTGTTGGTTGGGAGGAGTTAGGGTAGCCTCTGAAACTGAGTCTTTCAAAGAGTTACATTCCAGGGAGCAGAAAATAGTATAGGTGTGCAAGAGTCTGGATTATCATATAAATACAATGCATTTAGACATAACCACTTTCTGTTAAATACAGCACTGGAAAAAAGGACTCTCTACTTTGCTTCTTGTAGAGAAGCACAGGGAAAAAAAATAAATAGCACATTAACAGTTCTTGAAGTTCCTCCATACTGTCATTTAGCTCACAGACATGTATTAATCCTGTTATGACTGAAACAAAATGGCTGAAGAGGACTTGGAGATTGAAGTCAAATGCACAGATCCATAGCTTTCCTTTAGCAGATTAGGTAGCATTTGGAAATAGGAATCTCTATTATGCTAAGGCATGCTACTAGTACATTTGCTTGGCAAGAATGTGTTCCAGAATAGTGTTGAAAATTTTTCTCTCTGTTGTTGTACAAAACCTAGTTTTGTGCAACAACAAATTCTGATAGGGTTCAGTGGAAAGGACCATTTCAAAACAATCTAATTTAAGCACTCTTTTAATTTTGCATTGACTTACGAGCTATGTTTTCTTGGGGGAAAAAATTGAGAAAAGCTAATATTAAATTCCAGAGCTGAAATACTAACTATGAGTAAAATACAAGCCTCAGCCGGGTACACAATTTCATTTATGTAATATTTACACTTGCATATACTCCTCCAAAAAGTGGGGTAACATAAGCACTCCTGCTCTACACAAGGATAAACTTCAAAGGAAATATTGAATTCTGTAGTCCATGTTTATATTGTTACCTCAAGGTATAACTCTCCCTTCTTTTGTATTTTACACAATAACACTCTACCATTTAACTCAGCAAGAAGAAATAACATCACAACAAGACAGCACCAATTCTGCTTGCAGGTTGCTTGTATTAAAAAACCAAAAAAGTTGTTGCCTATAATTTAGTAAAGTACATGAATGTTCTGCAAACCAAATAAGCAATTCCTCAGTAGGAGATTATAGACTGCATAACACAAAAAGTTCGCTCTAGGTGCTGCAATGTCTAATTTCTATATCTTAAGTCTTAGCATATCCTGGGATGGACACCAACTTTTCTCAAGTGATGGACACCTGCTTTTATCCTGCTATGGATATTTATCACCTATTTATCCTGCTATGGATATTTAACACCTATTTATCCTGCTATGGATAAATAGCACTACACAACAAAGTCACAAATAAACCCAAAACTACAGGCATTTCTTTTTGAGAAGAGTACTGCATAATACACAGATTAAAGCATGTGTAAGTTTAAACATTAAGGAGATATTATCAATGTCGTTTTACAACATTAGTTTCAGTGAGATTCATCACATCCTTGAAATGAAGAGTAGAAATCAATCTGTGTTTTTTCTGTGATGACTTAGTAATTTTTCACTCCAGAAAATAATTCACATATAAGGGTTCCCCGTGCTGGTGACGGGCTTGGCATTTGGTGACATTATAATTTCTTACATGTGCTCTAAACTTAGAGTACAAATATAAAAGTCTATACTGGCTTTCACCTTATAAGTGTATTTGTACCTTACAAGAATTCTATTTACAATTTTCATCAACTTCTGCTTTTTATGTGTATTTCACATACATTTCATTAGTATTTTCTCTCTTTTGATTTGTTAAAAATTGTTTTTCCTTACATTCTTTTTTTTTCTTTGAGGCAGAAAACAAAAAAGAATAGATCATAATTTTCTTATGATCTGTGATCGATTAATTAGGATAAGTGGTTGAGACTTTATATAAAACTGACAGCTAATAAATACAGATTTTACAGTGCCTAGGACAAGTGAAAATTTGTTTCTTCTCAGTAAGTTCCCCATTATTGGATATACCATTTAGAACTGATTTTTTTCAGAAAAATACCTAGTATCCCAGGTTTTACTTGATTGCTTTCCTATCTACTCTGAAAGAGTTAAAATTTAAAGCAAAATCCAGTTTAAAAGCAAATAATCTCTCAGAGCATTTACAATGCAAACTCTGCCACAAATGCATAAAAATCAATTATGTCAATGATCCAGAAGCTGCAGATAAAAATTTAGACTGGATGTCTGGTACATAAAGATTCAAGCTGAAAGAAACGTAGAGTAGAGAATTAACTAAACACAGCATCATTGTTTTTAATAATTAGAAAGAAATGTTTCTAACAAGGTAGAGGGTTCCAAACCCCATAACAGAGGATCAATAAAAAAAGAAAGAGAGGAATCAATCAGAGGTTTGAGGCTGCTACAGCATACTTCTATATTCAGAGGTCACATAATCGTTTGGTTGGAAAGGCCCATCAGGATCATTCAGGTCCAACTCCCTTGCTGTGGTCAGAGACACCTTCCACTAAACCTGTGTGCTCAAAGCCCCATCCAGACTGACCCTGACCCCTTCCAAAAGCAGACCTTTCTGCAAAGGACAAATACTTTTTTAACTTGGCATTTTTAGATGCCAGAATATGGTGAAAGGCCAAGTCTGAGTACCAACAAAAATAGGTACTTTATGAGGAAATTGGACACTTATGGGAAAATTGACCAGTCTCCTAAAAAAAATAATATTTTGGCAAAATGAAAAAATGAAAAGAAAAAAAAGTGGAGTCAGGCTTTTTAGTCTCTGGGTTGAAACAAGATACACAGAAAGTTATTATGATACTTTTGAAAAGATTTCCTCTGGGAAATATCAATACAGAGAATACTTATGAAGAAGAGAATTCTATACTCATTCCAAGTATCAATATTTTATATCTATGTTGATTGGAAATGAGAACACATGTAAGGAGCAAGGCAAAATAGAAACCATCATCTAGAAAACAATACCACCTACTCCAAAAATTTCATGCCTGTAGTGTGGCTCATTTAACATAATCATAGCAAAGCTATTTTCAGACATGGCATTATCAATATCATAGACCAAGAGCTGAAAGAACCAAAAAATTATCTAAAATTGGACCCTGATTGAGCTAAGCACTTAAATGTGTGCATAACCCCCGAGGCAGCAGCTGTCCAACTCACCACAGCAGCAATATGCAGCAACGTGCCAGAGGACTTTGCTGAACACATTTCAGTCACACACTGGAAAATTCTCACTGACAAAGAAAATTACTCTGTCATTTACTTCCTTTTAGAATCTTCCTACACAAGGTTGCTTTGTCAAGAAAAAAATCCCAAAGACCAAATAGAAACTAAATCAACCTTTTTTTAAGAAGTTGGTAGGGAATCTTTTTAAACCCCAAAACATTGTGAGGCAGTACAAAACACTACTTCCTTTCTGCCTTCTTCCAACCAAGCAGTAAATGTACTCACTGCTCTGAAAGCACTGCTCATTTTTGGGGTGTGCTGGCAGCAGGACCCACTGCAGAGAGAGAGGCTCAGAAGCCCTAAAGTCACAGATTGCTCCTGCAATCCCAGGCAGTGCATAACACAACTCTCAGTTTGTCCAAAAGGGTCTGAGAAGAGCTAATCTGATGTCACAGGATTAGATAATGGACACTTGCATAATTGCTGCCCCTTTGGGTCACATGTCAGCCCGTGATGCTGCATGGACACCCTCCAAGTCCAGGGGATGCTCCAGGCCTTTCTCACCTGCCTCTTCCCAGCACGTTTTGACAGGCCACGGGTCAAAGTACAGTGATGAGACTTTGCTTTCAAAAAAAATCACAAAGTGAAGCACATTATTTAACTTCTTATCAAAGTATAAGGAAACTATAAATATTCACTGAGTGAATAAGAAGTTGTTTTAGCATACACCCATATTACTACTTTTGACAGGAGCATAATGCATAAACTTAAGACAAATATTTACATTTAAATGTGAGATTAATTTATCCTATTTTTTCTTTTGTAGGTCATCTTTTGACAGCAAGTCATATCAATTACAAAGTTCTCATCATTTTAATGTTATTATGTATTTTGTCTTTATTTGCTAACAATGAACAGGAGTTATAAAATACTTCTCTCATAAGAAAATTTATATTTATATTGTTGTCTTAAATTAAAACCTACATGCCTATTTCACATACTTTCCTTCTCTATGTCTTTCCCAACAGAGCACCTCAGTTCTGCTAAATGTAGTCAGAAGAGAAATTTTGCTTACACCAATTCCAAGGATATCCATTAAATAAATAGGTTCAAAGGCAAAGTACAATTCAAATGAAGACAGCCAATCAGAAGAAGCGATCACTTTCTAAAACTTTGACATTGTACGTGTCTTTGGCGGATTATCTTTCATAGGCTTGAGATTCAGTCAATTATTTGTACTACATATAAATTAAACAAGCCCTAAGACATGCACACTGTAGCACAAACTGTAAATATAATGAAGTCTAATTCTTTACTGTCTATCTTGCAAACATTAATTTATCAATGCAGTCCAGCAAGGATTTTTTACCTCCTTGCACACAGAGATATTTCACAGAGGCCAATGAAATTTCTGTGAGAAGGGAGACTCAGTATAATCACACACTTTGGGACTTGCTTACAGGTTAAGATTTACAAAATACACTACATACACTGTACATAGGCACTTCCTGAACACATACAGCATTGAACTTCTGCTGCTCTCTTCACTATTTAGTGAATTATTTCTTCTCTTCACTATTTTTCTATGTTTTTTGTAACTAATACAAAAAAGGTTTTGTGACTAATTAAAAAAAAAAAAAAAAACACTCCAAATTTGCATAAAGATATGTAGAATTTTTGCTCTTTTCTCCCAAAAAGGAGTAGTCATAACAGGTACTTTGGAGTCCTCTAATCTGGTGGCCTAGTGCCAGTAGCTAACAGATCATACATGAGGACAACAAGAAGTTAATTACTGTGAATAAACCTAGTTCTTTTTATGACTCATTCACTCTCAATGAGGATTTCCTTGTCCCAACTGTTAAAACAGTACAGTCATTTCACTTTTGACAATTAATACAAATTCCAGAGCTCTGCTGCCGTCAGAAATGACAACACCCATTCAATGTTAAAACTTGAGTATTTTTTTCCAGTTCCCAGAAGAGACAGTTATATTACAAATGCTATTTGATCCTGTGGTCCCTATTCATAAGAGTATTTTTTCTGCTTAATGACTTTGACACAGATGCCCTTGAGTTAAAACTGTTTCAATGTGTGGGCTTTCTTCAGGGTGACACAGAGCAGAGAATCTCAAACATATCCTGCAGAACTTGAACAAGAGCTTAGAAAATTACTTTGTAAATCTTTACCTTCACAGAGCAGACACATTTTGCTGCCTACTCCTTAGCATGATGTTCATTCCCTATTTGGCCCTCCCTGAATACAATTTTGAAAACTCTGCTTCGGGCTTGGTCCCATAATACAAGGAAGACATTCTGAATATTGTGCAGTTAATTGAGTCAACAAATCAAGAGCAGAGAGGAAAAATTGTGCTGTCACTGTATCTGGTGGCAACCCCCCAAATTCCCTCCCTCCCATAAAGAACCCAAGGAACAACATCACCTATAGAAAACCCATCTATCCTGTGATGGCTGAACTCTTTTTAGACAGCAATAGCTCTGCAGTTTTATAGAAGAGAGAATTCCTGATTTCATTTTGCCAGGGCTGTATCTGCTGTGGGTCTCCCAGAAGAGCTATCACACAGGTATTGCTTGTCAGAGATTCCCTGCCACTCCTGATAGGCAAGATATGGCATACATTGATAAATTTGTCTGCTTTCTCTTTGTGACATTAAAGTTCTACTACCATTCTTTTTTTTTTTTTTTTCTGATTTCATGCCATTTGCAGTGAAAAAATTTAATGGAAAAGAGTTTGAATACATGGAGGAGGAATCCTGAAAGTAACTGGAAATCATTTGTTACTTACAACAATTTCTTTAATCCAAGATAAGGATCTTACATACCTTTACATATCCCATTACTTTATTCCTGTCCTGCAGCTACTATTATGTGCTTCAAAGACCGTATCTTACATAATTACTGTGTGGCATTTTGTCTAGCCCTGATAAATGACCACAAGGAAGGGAGCACAGTAAATGAATTAATGAGATCCCATGTTTGTGAGATTTTATGCTATGATTGTATGATTGTAAGATTTATAAGATTTCTTATTATTTTTGATGGTCTGGAGAGCAACCTACAAAGCATCTACAGATGTGACTTTTCATTTTGCTATTTTATATATTAACTAACTATATATGAAGACTACGCAATCATCAAAATAATGTACAAATAATTAAAGTAATTTTCTGGAGAAGGTCAGACACTGTAACCCTTCCTTTTTAATTAAAGAAAATTAAGTTTCTTTAATTTAGAAATTAAAGTGACTAAAAAATCCATGCACAACAAAGATTGAAAGAAAAGAAGGAAACAAACAAACAAAAATAGTAACAGTGATCTTTAATGTCTTAGAAAACACACTTCACCCCCAAGAAATACTCCTGTGATGCAGAGAGAGTCAGTCACCAAGAACACATTAAGACTGAGCTGCTGAAGTTGTTGTTCTATATTTTAGAAGGCTGTTCACAACCCAGTTCATTTCACTGGCACAAGGCATGCTCCTGACAGGTTACTGAGGGTAGTGGTTTGATGAAAAGCTTTTAACTAGATTTTTCACCCTGAAACCATACTGTGAATTCTCACTCTAATGTGCAGTGTTAATGCAGCCTCTTAAGAATGTTACAGGACAAAAATATACAAACATTCCCTTTTATTTTCATCTAAAATATCTTTAATAGGGTTTATGAATGTGGATGAAGATCCCTTGATCCTTCATTATGCAAAATCCCCCCATCCCTCTCATTTTCTAAGCAGGAAGGCTGGATGCAAAGGGAGACTAAAAGCATACCAACATTTTTTCAGCGCAGAGCACTGGGAAAATCATAAGGAAATTGTACACTGGAATCAGGGCAAAGGGCTAAGCATGTCTGACTTCCCTGAAAAACTACCTTTGAATCAATATTCCAAGAAACCTAAACGGGACAGAAACACCACATTCATACAGTTTTCATGATAGACATTCAAGGACAGAAAAAGAATAAAAACCTATTTATGTCTTTCAGGGCTTACTAACGCACAGTGAATGGGGATAGAGTCTCTTCCAGAGCGCAGATCAGATACCTTATGAAGAGTATCTTACAAGGAGCCACAGCTACATACAAATATTGTTCACAGAGCCATCCTTGAAAGAAAACTAGTCTGCAAGTCACAGTTGTGTAATGCTCTATCTTGAGAGCAGAAATAAAGATGTTCCCAAAGACATCAAAACTAAAAGACAAGCAGTCTTTCCACAGGAGGAGACAGACCCCAGCTGCATGTTGTACAGGTAGCACAACTCTTATTTCCACTCTAGCTACTGAGAGACATCATCGCCCATTAAATATTTTGTTTCCTAATTTCAACCCTACATTAAAACTAAGTGTCTTTAATCCAGGCAGGGCCATAGTTTAAGCCTTATTTTTAATTGCTCCTTTAAGGCCTAGCAGTGGCACAACTGCACACATTTGTGAGGCAACACCTTTGCTGAGGGCAATGCCTCCTGAGCACAGCTCACCTGCACCCACACCAGGACTTCTGACTAAGAGATGATTAATACCTGTAAAAAGAGATAGGCTTCCTCTTGAACGTAACAGGGGCTTAAAGCAAACACTAAAGGGCAGTGACGATAGGAGGGTAATCACCTGTATCAGTGCACGTTAGCCAGCTTATTGCACAACCCTAAATCACAGGAGATAAGACTTTGCCCAGGAACTCAATGAGTTCTAAAGGTGTGAGAAAATGATGTTGATTCATTACTTTGACGGGAGAAGACAAATGTTCAGTATGCAAAGTGAATCCAAGTGTTTTTGGCCTTGCATCACTTCCTTTGGCAGCATTCTTGTTCCTTTTGTATCCTTTGATATGAAGTACCTCTGATTTAGATTGATTCTAACTCAACTTTCCCAGAAAATTCAGTGTGTTTCTGTTTGTTGTATATATCTCAGTTGATTGCCAAGACTCTCTTTCCAGATACAGTTTGAATCCCAACTAAGAAAAAACATCAAGATTGTCAGAAAGAGAGCCATGCAGATTATTTCACAGCAAAAAGAGCAAGAAATTTGGGTGACGGATTCATTATAGGGTCACTGTTTTGATTCTGGCTCTAAGGACACCAGTGTGCCAGAAACACGAGACTTACTGACGACGTCAAGTCCAATTTCTCAGTCAGTTCCCCATTATTGGATATACCAATTAGAACTGATTTTTTTCAGAAAAATACTTGGTATCTCAGGTTTTGCTTGATTGCTTTCCGATCTACTATGAAAGAGTTAAAATGCCATAATTTCACTATGCATTGCTGGGCTTGAAAGAATTTGTAACATGGATTTTTCATATGGTAACCAAAACAAATCCATCCTTCTACTTCTGCTTGCAAGGTCATATGTATAGCTGTCTTTGTAAAAGTGTAAATAATAATGGTATAAGTAATAAGGCAGCAGAAATATTTCCAATCAGAAGTCTTGTTGTGTCTCTTGCATAAGATGACAGTTTTATAATTTTGTATATGGCAATATTTATACACTTATATGAACTTGTAAAATCAGTTCAGAAGAATGAATGATTCAGCATCATCTTAGATGGAAAAAGTTGTACAGAGGGCTGTTGGTACAGCTTGAAATATAAGACTTTGAGCAAAAAAGGCCCAAAACATTCAAAATGAAGGGGTTTGAAGTGAAGCATTGTTCTGTCCTTGTACCATATTTCCCTGTTTCCCTCCTTCTTCCTTCTAGACTGAAGTTCAACAGCCTCATCTCAGCCATATCAGGAAACTAACTTCCTTCCTTCCTTCCTTCCTTCCTTCCTTCCTTCCTTCCTTCCTTCCTTCCTTCCTTCCTTCCTTCCTTCCTTCCTTCCTTCCTTCCTTCCTTCCTTCCTTCCTTCCTTCCTTCCTTCCTTCCTTCCTTCCTTCCTTCCTTCCTTCCTTCCTTCCTTCCTTCCTTCCTTCCTTCCTTCCTTCCTTCCTTCCTTCCTTCCTTCCTTCCTTCCTTCCTTCCTTCCTTCCTTCCTTCCTTCCTTCCTTCCTTCCTTCCTTCCTTCCTTCCTTCCTTCCTTCCTTCCTTCCTTCCTTCCTTCCTTCCTTCCTTCCTTCCTTCCTTCCTTCCTTCCTTCCTTCCTTCCTTCCTTCCTTCCTTCCTTCCTTCCTTCCTTCCTTCCTTCCTTCCTTCCTTCCTTCCTTCCTTCCTTCCTTCCTTCCTTCCTTCCTTCCTTCCCTCCTTCCCTCCTTCCCTCCTTCCCTCCTTCCCTCCTTCCCTCCTTCCTTCCCTCCTTCCCTCCTTCCCTCCCTCCTTCCCTCCTTCCCTCCTTCCCTCCTTCCTTCCCTCCTTCCTTCCCTCCTTCCCTCCTTCCTTCCTTCCCTCCTTCCCTCCTTCCTTCCCTCCTTCCCTCCCTCCTTCCCTCCTTCCTTCCCTCCTTCCCTCCTTCCCTCCTTCCTTCCCTCCTTCCCTCCCTCCCTCCTTCCCTCCTGTGGCAATGGTTACCCCATATATACCCCCCATGCTCTGCAGGGAACATTGGGTTCAAGGCCACACACTCAATAACCAGTTATTTTGAGACAGAAACTTAAATCTACCTTTCTCTGAAGGGATTCTTGGCGGCACAAACAAGTTGAATATCACACTGTTGAAGCCATTCCCTGCACTCTTCTCACAGGCAAAGGCCAGAATGGTAGTAAATTCTACTCTAAGAAAATTTGTTCCTGTTGTGTTGGTTTGGGGAATACAGACCAGCTGCTGCAGACACCTAGTTCATATTACTCTGAATTTGGAATATGAAAACTAGTATGCAATTATGTGAAGTTAAACAGAAAATCTCAGAGTCCTTCAAAGGAGAAAAGGCTTTTCTTATGCAGAAAATCCTCTTTGGCTTGAAGTAGAATAGGCCTACTTCACTGAGATACTGTAACACATAAAAAATTACTTCTTAAGAGAAACTTAATATTAAAAAAATTACTTGCTCTCCCTACCCAGCTGTTGTTTCCCCAGGCATTAAGTTTAAAAATTACATCTGCCATTTTTTTCTGAAAATATTCCATTTATAGTTTGCAAATTGAGAAACATTAGAAAGGAGATACAAGCATAGGAAATTACATGGAACTTCCACACGATGTAAAAGAGGTACTGTAACCATAATTTTTCTAGCAAATGTATATAGTGTTCAAAGACCATGGAAATGGGCTCATTATGTGTACAGCTTAAATTAAATAAATTATGTGTCTTGTAAGCTGAAGATTCTCTCTGAGAAAAACCATTTCATGTAAGAAACAGTGGTTTTGTAAAGAGATAAGTTTGTCTTTGGGGTTTCTCCTATCACATGAAAAATAATGTAGTCACACGTGGCAAAGTGCTGATGCAGTGTAAAGCAATTCTGCTTGTTCAAAGTAGCTCACAAAACTTTGTAGCTTTAATTTTGTTGAAAAGGCTGCAGTCAAGATCAAGTATGGTTAATCCACACAATTCTAATTTTATGTTATATCAATTTATATCTAATTATTATATCTATTATTATATCTAATTTTATGTTATATCAGTAATGATACATAAAGCTGATGTGCTCACTCTATTGAGTAGCTGTTTTACAAAAAGAAAGATATGTACCCAAGACTATTTGAATGACAACAGGATTACAGCCAAAGACCTTTCTTCCTTGGATCAGGAAGAAAGGCTCACGAGTAATTCCAAAGTCATTGGCCTTGTGCTTGTTTGACTGTGCCTCAACTGGACCCAGCAGCACACTGACATGAAAACGTCTCTGCTTCCTGGGACAATAGCCTCAGAATTTGTCATTCTTAGGACTGCATTTAGGTGTAGGTGTAAAAAACCACAGCAGGGAGGTGTACCTGGCAAACCCAGGAAATGAGTCAATATTTTCTTCCTACGTGGTAATTAAATGAAAGAGAGGAAAAAAAGAAAGGGTAACAGAAAACAGCAGAAATATATTCCCTTAAGGCTGGGTTTTCCCTTGGTCCATAAACACTCCTACTAATCTCCCTCATCAATTAATTAGAAGAATCACAGAAAGGATTAGTGAGAAGGATCACAGTACATCAATCACCAGTGAGAAGACTATCTGTTGACTAATAATTACGTGTCTCCAAAAGCCATGGCTCAAAAGTTCCTCATTTGGGGATGGATGGACTCATTCTGCTCAATCTCAAACCGACCTGAACCATTCTGTGTGTGATTTATATTTTTCTGATCAGCCAAAATGAAAGCATGAAAGAGAAACAAAGCTGAAGAATAAGTATATTGCAAATTTTGGGAACAGCCAGTACTTATAATGCCAGCAGATTGAAAGACAGTCCAACAACAGTCACTAAAAGGTAAGGGCAACATTTCAGTTTGGTTTTTTTATTTTTTTGTGAAGCACTGAAGGCCATTCTATGCAATTCTAAAATATTAATATTGATATAATATGTGTTTGCAGGCAGGCATTACTGTTATATTTATGTGAGCGTGTCTGGTAATGGAATATTCAGGGCAGTGCTAGTAAACATTCCAAGACTGTAGCCATTTTAGGACAAATTGGCTTTTACATGAGAAAATTTTACATATATCATAGTATCTCTTTCAAATTTTCTATTATGTGGAGAAACACACTTTTGAATTAATTTTTAAATATCCATTTATTTATCTACCCCTCCATGCCTTTTGTGGTAGTTCTTTTCTAAAACACAGCAATAAAACCAGTCCACTTTCACTTTATCCTCATTTAACATCCAAGGTTACTTGCCAGTGGGTCCTTATAAACTTTGAACACGTCAACTAAACAGCAGAGACTTGCAAAAATAATAAGGTTCATGTGAAAACAGATATTGTTTGAGCAGATAGCAAATACCCTTGGTTGTGAATATTTTTTTAAAGGATGATAACAACATCCTAGCCTTCCTTATCCCTGCTAACTGTAAGACGTAAGATCTACCCCTTTTACAGCCTAAATCACACTTATATTCAGAGGCCAGGATGCTATTCAGAAAACATCAAATTTGTAAGTCAGAATGACTAAATATTCACACATTTCACACCCTCACTTTAGTTTAAAATGCACAATAGAAAATATTCCCTTTTTTAGGCAGGATATTATCTTTTGTGATCTATTCTAATTGTAGTTACTTCATAATCTTACTTCTAACACAAGGCTCCCCAGAGTTAGATCATTTTTTCAGGGATATTCCATGGTTTGGAGAAAATGGGATTCTGGTTAAAAATGACAATAGGTATTATTTACTGCTGTTGTCCACCTCTGACAAATCCTCCTAAATTCAATATATTAATACATATTTACATATTGAATATAAACATCTCACTTGTGCAAATAGATAACTGTATGTGTTGTGATGTGTGCTTCATGCTTATTCAGCTTGAGCTCTATTTGCCTTCACGTCATGGATGGTGACTTTGTATATGTACCAGCAGGGCCTTTTACCATTTTGCTGCTGGCTTTGGAAATTACTCCAGCACTTATGTTTCAAACAACATGAATTTGTACATTTAAACTCACTATGGATTCCTGGAATCCTTTTTCTAAGAATTAAATCTCTACATTGAGCATGAACATTGCCCTTATCAAGTGCAGTAATCACATGTATAAGGCTAATTCCTGCAGATGTCCTTCCATGGACAATGTCTGCCTAATAAAAGAGGAAAAAACCCCTTGGTTTTAAATGAAACTACAAATAAACAAACATCAACAGTCCAGGAGAAACTAACTGCAATACCTAAAGAACAAAAAATTTACCCAGAAAGAAGCCAATAATTTTTTCTACATTAAGCAATACATGCAGTACAAAAGTTTTCAATCTGGCAGTTGATTTCTTTTCTGGAGGAGAATAAATATGAAAAGAAAACCTGCACAACTGCTAATGTGCTGCATTTTTATTAATTATTTGCTTCCAAGTTTGGAGCAAACATTTTTGTATTCACAAAGGAAAACAATGCTGCAGTATGCCACATACTCTGAAAAGCATAACTTCACACCTTTTTGTAGAAAAGCAAAAAATCCTCTAAATATATGAAATTTTTTTTTTCTACAAAAATAACACAAGAGAATGCAACATTTAAAAAAGTTGCTCAGCTGTTTTTATCTTCAGTAAGTAAAATAGCTAAAGTTCTTTCTGTGCTAAAGCAGTACTTTTACTTGAGATAAGTTACACCCTGATTTATCAGTTAAGCAAATGATATTTTTCAAAATACTTCAGGTAATTTGAAAAACACTGTTATTCAACATCTTAGATGTTAGTAAGTGTTCTGTGGTAAGTGTAGTAAGTGTACTGCTGTAGACCTCAGCTTTGAAATTCAGGAGATGATCCCATTCCTTTATAAAGACTGAGGTTGTACAATTGGTTGTACAGTGTCTGCACAACAGACCTAGGAATATGTAATCCAAGCTTTACTTGGCCTTTTGTGGTGGATGCACAAATGTGCCACCTGATCTCATCTGTCAGGCTTTACCAGCGAAATGTCAGACAGGTTGGGTCACTTCTTATGCTCCAGATAGCAGTAATCAGGAAACCAGCAGAGATTAAATGAAAGATATATTTAGTGACTCCACATGGTCTGCAGTCACCTCTAGTCTTAAGGGGATTCTTCTTATGACAGTCACATATTTAACAACAGCACATCAGTGCAATAAATGTTAAGTCAGATGAAACAGGGACAGCTTGTTACTCTTCACTTTTAAAAACACCCTGCAGATGCCTTTCTTGCACCTCAGTAAAATTAATCTTACTGAATAGGCAGATAATAGAAGCAGATGGCAGCTGAGTGAATTAATAATAATAATTTTATGAAAGATGTAGAAATCAAACAGATATCTGCAATGGAAAGCCACAATGATTAGCAGCTCAAAGCAAGCTTAAAACTGGAACTGAGCAATATATGTTCACTACAGCATAGAGATTTTTAAAATATCTGTATCTACAAGCTGAAGCACTTTATAGAACACTTCTTTGTTTAGTAGGTCAGGTGCTCAACCCTAGGGTAACTCACTGTGGTAATTGCTCACACAGCATGTGTGTCAATCACTCTGCTGCTGAAGAAGCCCCACCTGGTCTCCTCTAGCCCCACCAAGAATGTGGTACTTTCCAAATTCCTGCCAAAGTCAAGATCTTAAAGTCTTAATATGAAGAAAAATCTGCCTTGAGTACATCAATGCCTCCAAAGTGTATTTCTCCTGCTGCAGGGTGAAAGGAGAATTATCCATACCAGGATTATTATCTAGTTAGCACAAAAAGGCATATGAGAGGGAAATGAATAAAACAAAAAAGAAAGAAAAGCAGGAGGAATTGACTTCTGCCTTGCAGCCATACAGTTAAAACCAGATGGGACTTTCATCAGAAAGTCATCTTAACAAAGTGTACTGGAAAACAAGAGAGCCAGCTACAGCAGAAGCCTTGCTTCCTCCACAGCTAAAACTAGAAAATGCTTGGTTGCTTGCAGGCAACAGATAGTTTAATCCAGGGCCTGCTGATAAGAGTATGAAAAAACAAACCAGAGACTTATGTAGTAGTACAAACAGCGAAAATTTTCAAAAATATTCAAGATAGGATGACATTTGTGCAACAGACAATGCAAATGGCAGTTTAATACTAGATTTTAACTTGACTCCATAAAGATAATTCAGGTGTAGCCTGTGATCAGCATTAGGAGGAACCAGAAAAGAAGTGTACCTCTTTATGAGGAAGATTCTCCAGTGTCTTCACTGATGTATTTTGATAGAATTTTATCACTCACTGATCAATCTCAGCAGCTTCACAACAGTACAACTGCTTTTAATCAGATTGCTGACATAAGAAGAAATGGTTTTAAAAATTTTGGCCACTCAAATAACTTCCTGAAAAATACATGGTAAAATACTAGCTTTGTCTTCTAAGCCATTTAGAGCAAAACAACACCATGTTTTGGGACTGCAGAGGAATGATAAGTGTAGGTAATCTAGTACATGAAATTGTATGACTTTGTCTCTTAAACATACTTTGAGTAAGATGTTCATAAAAGCAAGTCTTGCTTTTTTACAGAATGCCACTTCTGTACAGAAAAAAGGGCACTTCTGATGGCACAAAAATCCTTGCAAACTCAGACACGGTTCACACATGATAAGTGACTTTTTTTTCCAAGTGGACAGCACTGCTTTAATAGACTGTTTCGGAAAAAAAAAAAAACCTGGATTTTTCCTCAAAAAGCACTTCTCAGATGAAGCCCTTTCTTCAGATGATTAGATGGTCTCTGTATCTGGTTTAGGCTTTCTGAGGAAAAAACATGTTGCAACTCCATGCTAGTGGTTAAAAATCTCCTGAAGTACAGATTAATTATTAGGTGATATCTGGTAGCAAGTATTGTTTTTAGAAGAAATGTAAAAGCACTGACAACCTGTTGCTCCCAATTGTGTTTCCTCTGAAACTTAAGGGCCTAAAAGGCACTTGCTATAAAAGACCTGTCAGATGTAATCACCAAGACCTCTATAAATCCATTTCTGCTTTTCACATTAAGGGGAGTTAAAGCAAAGTATGCAGTTGAAGGGAGTTTTCACAATATTAATTTGCAGTTATCGTAAGGTTCTTTTCTGTGCTCAGAGAGGTGCTAAAGAATTTTGTTGTAGATAAAAGCAACCTACATCCAACTAAAATAAGGACTAAACTTTTTAAAAGCCAAAAATCAATCAAATTTAGTATGATTTTCAGGGCAATCTCAATTATTTAGACAAACTACCCTTAAGGAAAAAGACCACACTGGATGGTCTCTTTTTCTTTCAGCCCAAGTGTATCTGGATAGCTTTGAAAATATCTGTCTACAGTGATTTGGAAAATCACTACCAAACCCTTTTGTTAGATGCTTCATAAAGGAATTTACTGATGAGAATTATTATTGAGACTAAAAGCTACAGCAAAGACAGCCTTACTATTGATCCATTAATGTCTGCTCACAGTGTAGGGCTTGTGCCATTTCTACAGGACGTATATATGATATGGCACTGACTCTGCAAAACTCAAGATATTAATTGACATGGAGGGTAAATTCTAGCCACAAGTAAAAGAAAAGTGTAATGGAGTAATCAATGATCTCAATTCCGAGTGGGATAACGTTGACTTGTTTGACATCCTTGGAATTCATTAAATAGACAAAAATATGTCTAAGAGGTACCGCATGTCAAGATGAATTTATGTAAGATTACTTATTTTATTTTAATTTCTTTCAGTTTGGCCTTGTAAAACATTAAGCATATCCTGTATATCCTATGCCTTCTTTAGTCCTGTGAAAATTGCTAAGGATTGAAGGTACTCAATATCCATCCAAAAAGCAGTTACTATCTTTCAGCTCTGGAAACTATTTCATGGACTGTGCAATGAAAGCCTTCTGCAGGTATACATAATAAGCTGTTAATAACCAAGACATGGCAATGAGGACTGCAGCTCTGTGGAGTATATTTTTCATTTCAGCTGATGATTAAAATGCATGCATTTCCACGAAGACCCACAAATGCCAGATTATAAGAAAAATATTTGGAATAAACTGTGGGCCTGATCCTAACTTAGAAATCTGTTGAATTTCATTGAACACAACAGCAAATGAGCTGCAAATAAAAGCTGCTGTATTGAAGTTCCTCAAGATGAAGCCTTCAGCTGGAAGAGTTCACACAGATGAGTCGAATGACATAAGAAGCCACCCAAATTGAAACAGGTCTTTCAGGGAAAAAAAGATAAGGAAGGATTGAGCTAGCATCAATAGTAGCTCATTTTTTGCATCATTTGTATTAGTAAGAAAATGCATTACTGTTTCATGGCTTGTAAAAAATCATCCACCTCCTTCAAGTAGTTTAAAATAACTTTAAAAGGGTAGCTACAACACTTAAAATATACAGACAATAATTTAACAATTTTAATGAGAATATTTCTTATCATGCATTGTCAGCTCAAAAGACTCTATGAAGAAGTAATTACAGGGTAAAAATGCAAGACTTGTTCTGCTTTTCTGATGCAGAAATCTTTAAGACATTCTTGATAAGATGCTTAAGAACACTTCCCATGGGATATGATATTAATGGTAACCTTAAATCTCAGATAAGCTTGCCTCTAGAGAGCAGGAAATGCCCAATCTGATAGCCAGTTATCAGGTGCAAAATGTTAATTATTATATAAGGCAAACACATCAACAAATGGGCAAACAAATATTTTTCCAGAAGATTCTAAGCATAAATTTAATTAATTAAAATAATCATGGCTAAACAAGACTTTTCTCTTCAGTCCCATAAATGAAAGAATGATTATGTTCTTCAACAGAATTTAAAATACTTTGAATCATATTTGTTATCCATAAGAGAAATAAAATCTGCCTCATAAAAGAAAAATAGCAGCAGCACAGGGAACGGCAAGAACTATGCCATGCTTTCAGTAATAAGAAAGCGTGTCTGTGCCCTGTATGTAACACAAACCTGATAGGTCTTTGTATCACTCAGTCTACAGAATGCAAAAGTGAAGACTTAAATAAAGTGCAATAGAGAATCTGGTCTTCCTACTAATTATCACATTTCATAGAAGAGTCTAAATGAGAGTGGAGACAGCTGATACTTGAATAACTACTGAGTATGTATTTAAAGTATTCACAGGAAAACCTATTCCCCAGAAGCATAGAACACTTGGCTTATTACCTCTAATTGTATCTGGTAGTCCAGCATTACCAGAAGAAAGACAGTGAACTTTTTTATTAGCCAACTGTCAGAAAGGTCTGACTACAAAGAGCAGAAAAAATAGTAAAATGAGGCAACTCCATTCCTCCACGCAGAGGATTGGAGCAGAACCACACATGGAGGCTGTCACCAGCCGAAGTCACCTAGAGGACTTGGCCGCATATGCTGTTTTGAGCTGCAAGTAATAGCTTGTCCATGTGGGAACCTATTACAAAATGAAGTGGTCTGCACTCTGCATGTGTTAAATCCTTCTCCTACCGATTTACTCCATACTAGGTCCCAGTAAGGTTTAGCTCAGCCCACCATTACAGTGGGCTTACAGCAGAAAACTGATTGGTGCCCCCATGAGCAGCTAGTGGGAAAAAAATATTCCACAGAAGGTCACAACTAGACTCCTGACCTGGTTTAGTCTAATTTGTGGTCTCCAAGGAAAGGACTGAAGAAGCCAGCTGCCTTTCTGACACACACTCTATCTGTTCCTGAATGAAAAACTCCTCTTCAGCTCCAGGCCGCTCTGCTTTATTCCTTTCCCTTGCTTCTTGACTCTGCACTCCAAAGCTTCTTCAAACCTCTTTATGGATCTTTACAATTCCATAGAGAGAAAAGTGTTAAGAGATTTTTACCCCTGGTTTTGAAAGAAATAGTGTCTGACCTTTGTCCATCTGCTTAGAAAAAGTAGAAAAATGCCAGAGTAAGAGTAACCAGAGGGATCCCCACTATGTCTTTTGGAATCACTTTTAATGAGATTAATTGCGGACAATAAATGCCTTTCACTACTTTTTCTCCACTTCCATCATTGACTCTCCAAATTGCAGGAATGCTTGGAAGACACACTAAGAGTAACCAAAGTAGCATTACTCAAGTCCCTAGGTCTCCAAAACTACAAAATTAACTTTTTCTTACCTTTTTCTTTATATAGAAAATTGCAAGTCCTGAAATACATGAAGAAATAAATATTCAAAATTCAGTATCAGGCATCAGCTATTTATTTCAGCTCCTGAACTTGCTCACACCCAGCATCTGCTTATCACAGCATGCTGTTAATACATTACAATAAATTGTGAATTAATTGTTTTAATTTATTTTCTCTAATTGGTAACCCATCACACCTTAAGTACTACTGATAGTAGAAAATTGTGTTTACTTTTCATTTGAATCTGAAATTAAAGGAGACCATGAGACATTTTCAAGATAAAACAGAGCAAATATATAAGTGATTGAAAGTTTACAGTGGGATTTTAAGATAAGGACAAGACACTGAGAAGAAGGCATTCCTGAATATTTAACCTCATTTCAACTAAAAGAGGATCTCTATCGTGAATGAAGGAAACATTACATATGATTAGAGGCAGAGCTAGTGGTTGGTTAAAAATACAAGAAAATTAGGTAAGACAGAAAAATCAGGTTATTGCAAACAGTGAACGTGTCCCAGGAACCATGAGTAATTACTGAGACAATGTGAAGTGCACATGTAATATCTATTAATGCTGTCTTTGTGCTTTCATGTAATACTTCTGGCTCTTTTTTTTGAGATAATTTGATATATACTGTATTGACTTTCTTATGAAACAAATTGATGAAAGAAACTACTTTTCTCTACAATTTATTTGAAAGAAATCATGGGGTTTCTTTGTTACACACATGTGCATGCATATACGTGCAGAAGTGGTTTACACAAGTTAAACAATGCTCATGATGAATTTGTTTCTCTAATTGTTCATGAACACTTACTGCAGCAAGAGTGGAAAATAAATATTTTTTATTTCCAAGAATGGAAAATAAAGTTCTTCTCCAAAGAAAATCCTCAATACTTTAATTCTGCTTATTTAGGAGAAATATGAGACTTGACAAGGGTTCCTTTAATCTATATTTAAATTAATGGTGGCCAGTGGTGACAAATATATTGAATGTAGTCAGGCTGCAATGTTTTCTAAAGGGTCTCACAGATTTACTGCAATTAGGACAAATCATGAGCATATTAATCAAAGATACTTTGGCTTCTAAAGGTGTGACACATTGTGTAAGGAACTAGCCACCAGATATCCCCATTTTTCCAATATTTACAAATAAAAATGATTCCAAAAGGAAAAGCTATGTTCCCCACAATCATCCTACATTTATATCTATCATATTCCAATGTTCTGTGAAATCTAGCTAATAAATTCTCATAGGTACTATGGAACAAGAGTAAAACAAAATATTTTCTGGCTTATAAAATGCTTACCTAATTGTGTCCAACATACTCATATTTGAGATTGATGTTGACTGCTATTGAAACAGTTGATTTATTATAGTCTTAAAATGACACAAGCTTGTGTGTCAGTCCTGGGCCACTGTTCGAAACAAAAGCAAGCTGGCTGATCTTTATGCACCAGACCTTCATCAAACATGTACCATTGGAATGGGCTCCACAGTGAATGTATTCTTGCATTTCTTCCATACTGCAGTGGAGAATCCAATATAACATTGTATAACAACATGTCCCAAAAGAAATTTTCAGAATAAAGCAACACCTCAATCAGTGAATGGAGATCTCAGGTTTTGTTAAGACTACAGGTTAAGAAAGAGAATATACTTTACCTAAATGTCAGTGATGCCAGACAAGTCTCCTATGGTGAGTATTTCTGCTCTGCTGAGGCCCCTACAATGCTTTAAAACTCACCCCCAAAACCCCTCAAAGAATAGGATGTGCATATGTGAGACACTAGTAACGATTTCTACCACCAAACTTGGGAGTGGTTACAATCCTACAGATATAATCTCTCCATTTAGCGATATAACTCCATAAATGTTTGTATTGGCATTCAACTGTGGAAGCCACATTGATAATGAAAAACTGAATTACTTGCTCCCATTATGGGTGTGGGCATCATGAGACTAGCAGATTCCTGTCAAAAGAGATTGCAAAATACTATTTTCTGTCTTTTAGAGTCACATTGAAGATCATGAGAAAGTGGTAGAATTTTCAGTAAGTTTCACTGTAAAATTTAAATCTGGTAGGTTGCATTAGGATTTAAATTCTGCCTGACACGTGTTAACATTATGGAAGGACTAGCTGCCTTCAAAAAGTTATAAAGGCAGCATTTTCAGGAGCACTCAGCTAGTTTGAGGCTATGTATGAGATTACATTTCAATCTGTCAGAGGAAACAAAGACAACCAGTGAGGTCAATAGTATAACATTTTCTTGAGATTAGGCTCTAGCTCAGATGTCAGAAGCCACATTATTCTGTTTGCTGCTGTTACCTCCAGCTAGCTGGTTCCATCTCTCAGAGTGATTGTCTAAAGGTCCCACAGTGATAGCTGTTTGTCTGACCAGCTCTGAAACTTGCTCATTCAGTGCTGCATGGAGAATCTTTGATCTCAGGATCTTTTGCTGGTCACTGTGACCCCAGGAGATGTTAAAAGTCTCTTTTCCCAGCCTGAATGCTTGAAGAATGAGTCAGAGCTCCTAATTTCTTGGTCTCAAGGTTGTTTATTGCATCTTATCTATAAAAAATTTTTTCCTGCCCTGCTGAGGTCCGTCCAGCAGGACAGTTCCAGGCACTCTGCCTCCCCCAGGGCGGTGTTATATCTTTTTACTAAAAACTACGTACACAATGTTTATAATTACTTTCCAATACCTATCACCTATGTTAGACAGTGAGCTTCCACTCTAAACCAGTCTAAAAGTGCCAACATCACAGCAGAAGATGGAGGCCAAGAAGAAGAAGGAGAAAGGCTGGACACGCCCAGATCCCTCCCTCTTGCCCCCGGAACCCTCATTCCAGAAACCCCAAAATCTACTTTTCCACCCCGTGATAATTTCACTATTATTCTATTTAAACTGTTGTGGCTGGCTGATCTTCATATAAGGTTGGTAATTTGTACCCCACAGGTGTTTTGGGCTCTGTGCCAGGGCTTCTGGGCCCCCTGGCAGGGGTCTTGGCTGTTCTGGAAAGCCAGAGGGATGTCCTGAGTTCCCACACTTTGCAACTAATTTTAATGTAGTTTCAGCATCTCCACATCCTCCAAAGGAGACCAAAAACAGTTTTGGACAGTGTTTGTGCATCCACTTCCCTTAAAATATTTGCCTACCAGTGGCAGTGGTAGCATGAAACTCAGCAGACTGCAAACTCTCCACTCCACCAGCTGAGTAAACATTCGTGCAGTGGCCTGCACTGCACTCAGTGCTGCAACTCCACCAGCACTATCCATTTCAATAGCTTAACTCAGGTGTGTCTCTACGAGTGACCATAGTGTAAACACGCCCATCAGCCCTTCCAAAAAGTCCACTTCCACTGAACTAAGTGACAAGCTCAAACCAAGTTGCATACTGATGCATAAGACAACTGTGTTTATCGTAAGCCAGGCAGCTCTCTTAAGGATGCAGGTTCCAGCTGCATTCTGCACACATATGCACTTAAAGTTCAGACCCTGCCTCTATAATCTAGACCTCTAAAAACAGAGACCTAGCTCTTTAAGGCAATATTATTGAAACTGCTACTGACAGTTTTTCAAACATCTGCTTCTTGTAAGACTTTACAGAATAATCTAAACAGATTCAACACTTGTGTTGCCCCATAAATGCAGTCCTCCTTTCCCCAAAAAGTTATATAATTGAAATAAAAAAACTTACTTCATATACAGTGTTGAAAGCCTACCCTCCATAATGAAGAAAAACTCACTATTTATTCTGCTCATTTATATTACCTTATCTTTACGTTCTTTTAAAGTCTGTATACGTGTGACCAGCAACATGTATGTGTGTAGTTCAACTACATTAAATGTCTCTTAAGACAATACAATTTTGAGATATATTATCCATAAAAGGAACCTTTGAATAGCATGAATATACACAGCAGCACTTCTTCTGTTCTTGAGCATCCAGATACAGAATATTTTAATATACAGGCATTTTTTTGAAATGGCATTTAATATGAAAGAACTCTTTTTATGTCCACTTCTCTCGTTAGTGATTTATTACAGCCATACGATAGGATCTCATGCCACTCTATATTTCAAAAGTCTTTCTGTGCTAGATAGCTCCATACTGTACAGTGCAAAGTGATGAAGAGCCTCTGCGCTGTTACTCTACACCTTTCTGCATTCACAGCTCTCATTTCAAGTCTCATTTTAGAATTTAAATGTATGACTGAACTTTTGTAGAGTAAGAAACTCCACAGTATTTGGCAAAATCCTAACTCTCCAAAAAGCTAGAGTAAATGCACAGAAAATGTATCAGAACTACTAAAGGTCTACTGCTCTCGATGCCAAACAAAGACTTTAGGACAAGAACCAAAAGCGAAAGGAAGAAGTAATTAATCTGGCTTCTGTTCTGTGAAAATAAACAAAAAAGTATGAATTTTTTTTCTAAATTCTTGCTTTCTTAAGAATCATACTTTTAATATTGTTCCCCTATTGAAAGATTAGAAAGAAAAACAAGAGGAAAACAGAATTCTCTGACTCTCCAAGCAGCAAAGGGTGTCATCCAATGCCTGTTCTGTTGTTCACACTCAGTTTTAATAAATACGTTATCAGGAAGTCTGTGAGTAGACACAAGCAACTAGCAAAGCTGATCGAGAATCACCATGGTTGAAGTCCTTGAGGTTACTTCAGGAGTAAATACAGACATGGGGATGAGTCTACCACCTCAGACTGCCATGTCTGCACAGCAAACTGCTAAGTGAACTTCCTCAGCCTTTGCAAGAAATCTTAGATTTGGCTGCACAGCCCTTTAAGCTGTTCCCAGATGTGTTTTTTTCCTGTTTCTGCACAAACAGAATACTCTAACAGCTGGAGATATCTGTTATGACACCTTCCTCAAAGCAGGGACACCTGAGATCAGGTCAGTTATGACCAGGAATCATGAACAAATAGGACGAACTCCGTAGAAATAATAATAAAATTTTTAAATCCCCAATTACTAATATCCAAATTAAAACTCAGTTTATGAGATCTGCAACCTCATTTCAGGCAGTAGTACTCTACAAGTTTCCATTAAAGATGCATGAATTTTTATAAAAAATACATGAGATAACATAGAAAAGAGAGGGAAATTCTACCTCAAAAATGCAATCCTAACTGTCCTAGTTTTCTTGTTGTTAGGGTTTTGTTTTGCTTTACATTTTTTCTTTTTCTTTTAATATGTATTGGCTACAAAAATAATACATCAGGTCAAAAATATCCTGAATGAGATGTGACAGTCTGAGCTCTCAAGCAAAACCAACACCCTGTAGAAAAAGTAAAGGAAGAATCCTAAAGCAGTGCAAATGAGGTAAAGTGATCTGACACAACACTCCTGCCTGAAGAAAAGGGGTCTATCATATTTTAAGTGTCAGAATTTTATTCCATGGAGTTTTGAGAGCTTTGCCTCTGGGATTCTTTGCAGACCTGCTAAATCATCAACAAAATGTATGTATATATATACATACATATATATACTTCATACATATTATGTAATATGCACTCATACATATTATATAATTTACAGACATATGGAGATGCTCTTGAGACTAATCCTGTTCATTCATGCACATCACATTTTTCCACTGTCAAAAAAGGAACTGCTCAGATGTCACAGTGCAAAGCACTCACTCTATTTTTCTTTTTTTCCACTCTTATAGACCTGCCTGTCATCAGTTTGAAGTGAATATAATTTTCTCAAATGAACAAATTCTTTATACTTTTCTTGTTTCTATATGCAATGTTCAAAATACACAAGATAACAAGTTATCTCAAAATATAAAAATTTTACTTCTATTTTAAAAAAAACAACCAAAACAAACTATCCAGGAAAATCTCGAAACACATACAAAGTTTTCTTCCTTTCATTTCTGCCTGACAGTGTTTGCCTAAGAATAGGTGTCTAGATGCTGAACACTTGATTATTGACATACAGACCTGGAAAATTCCAGAGCTTCTGTGTTTTCTTCATTTATGACCATGAAAAGTCATTTAGAATTTATTGTTCCTTAAACATTTATCAACAGCAACAAAAAAAATCTTTAGGCAAAAAGAGACAGCTTAACATTTACTGAAATGATGACTTATAAATAGTCATTAATTACTTCCAGAAAGCCTAATCCACATTCAGTTAAATTCAACTGGTGTATTGGTTTCACATCATGACAATACAGTAAAATCCCTCTCCCCAACACCTAGAGGTATTGTATATCGAAGCCACTTCCTGACTGCTGTTGGATTATTTGCCTCTTACAGAGTGTTGTTCTCAAAAAAGTGTGTTTTACCTACTCCCCAGAGGGTCTAAGGAGAGTTTCAAATTAGAAACTTCATGTATCTCAACGTTTTATCAGATGCACTACCTGTATTAGACTTACATAATTTAGACTAAACTTTCAAAAGCAGCCTTATAAATTGAGTGTGCACATGTATAACAAATAAATAAGACAGATAAATTCAGTACATTTATGCATACAAAGTGAGGATTTTGGTTATTGTAGCAACTGGTCTTCAAATGTCCATCTCTGTGTGAATTTATTTCAGTCATAGAGAGTAAATACAATTTCTGAATACATTCCTATTGGATGTTTTTGGTTTGCACAACCTTCCCATGCAACAGTAAAGCACCTAAACTTCACTATAGTGAATGACTATTACCTGACTAGACAAAGAAAATACTTATCATAATATAAGAATTAAATTGATGTCTTAAAGCAAGAGTTCAAGGAAGGAGATGTAAGCTTAAAAACAATTAGGGCAGAACTATACAAGCACTCCATGGAAGGTTTAGGGATGAAAATGTTACCACTCTGAATCTACCAGAGACAACAAGAGAAGAGCTGAAAAGGCCATCCCTAGAAGCACACACACGGTCATAACACAACAAGGTTTTTTTCCCAGCATTTCACCTGCTTCCATACAACCCACAAAGCACAGAGACTAATGCAATCCTCCATGTTACTTTTCATGGGTATCCCCTCATATTGCTGCTTTGAGGGCAGAGCTGACATAAGGCACCAACACTGACAGCTGTACAAACTGTGGGGACCCCCAGAAGAGAGCACCCATGGGCAACCATTCCCCAGTTCCAACTGCTGTGCTACCTTTCTGCTCCTTTCTCTCTACAACATGTGGATCCCATAGACAGCAAGATCCATCACTCCAGCAGATCAGTAGCAGCTGTGCTGTAAAGCCTGGATCTTTTCTTTTGTTTTTGACGTCACTGCTTCCTGCAACACCATCTGTATAAAGCCCCCATGGAGAAACAGCCATGACATCCATAGAAAGATGAACAGGTTTTAGCCTGTCAGACACTTGCTGTGCAGGTTTGGAGGGAAAAGGAGACCAATAAAGCATGGATACTGTGCTTAGACCTTTACTAGCAGACAAAGCCCAACGTAAGCAAAGATGGTAAATTTGCTCTGTAACTGATTTGGTTCAAGAAACAGGTGAATCTTGCATTATATCCTCCTAAGAAGCATTTTCCTGATTAAAAGTGAACAGAAATTTCCAAACCAGTGGTACTGACAGGCTGACAAAATCCAAGCAGTTAAACCAAGTGACTTCGATGAAAGTCTAGCATTCTTTTTTTCTCAAATCAGAGGATTCCTGTATTATGGTTTTCCTAACACTAATAGGATTTTTCTAAAACTGCCTCTGCATGTCTGTAACCACACAACTATGCTGCTCTAAGTAAGGGACATGGCTTCTTACCTTCAGTTTCAGTGCCATACAACACCAAAAATCATTGGCCTATCAGTCTTACTCAGGTGTTACTCTCTATCCTCTTGCTCATCTTCAGTGGTCATTAAGTGCAGATAGGAGCTCAGAGTAGTTGTGAAAGGCATACTCTGGCACACCCCATCCCAAAATTTCTGTCCCTTAAGACAGAAGCAACTCTCTCGGGATCTATGTTTTAATGTAGAAAACAAAAGAGGCCTTTTTATGACACTGCATGTAATCACACAAATTACCTGTGTTGTCTGATCCCAAGCTTCCTCACCAGTAAAATGAGGCCATAATACCTACCTACT
Organism: Melospiza georgiana; assembly: GCF_028018845.1. NCBI lineage: Eukaryota > Metazoa > Chordata > Aves > Passeriformes > Passerellidae > Melospiza > Melospiza georgiana. Next base: position 19,483,464 of record NC_080465.1, read on the forward strand.
TAATGTCCTTTAACCAGAACTTTGTAGGTGAAAAGTACTAAGCCTAATACAGCTGGAAGAGAAATGTTGTTCCTTCTGATTTCTACCTTCATATTCTGAGCACTGGAACTTACAGCAACTTAATTTTTCAAAACAGCAGAAAACAAATACCAGAATTTTACAGAGACATGGATAATGAAAACTTATGTGGACAGATCTATTTGATTATCAGCCCAATATTTCGCTTTGATAACTATTTATGTCAAGCCCATATGAACAGATATTTACAAACATATATATGTACATATCTTTCTTTCATGCTATCTTCCATGTATCTTTCTTTCATGATAAAATGTGCTCTAGAATATAAATCTATTCTACAAGCAAATCACCGAGAACTTGTCAAACTGTGGTCTGAAAAAAAAAAAAAAAAGGAGAAAGGACAGAGATGGAGCTCTTCAAATTAGCTAAGCTTGTGGAAAGGGTAACCCACAAGTTCCTCACTGATGTGTGTAAGGAAGATAATACATAGTGTAGTCTTGCTTTCGGGTGAATTTCCTATGTAATGGTCAACCTCAAACATACTGTTACTATATTTGACATGTCTGCAGTATCTCATAATGCTTCTGTAGGAGTACAGTAAAGTACATATTTATGAAGGGTTGAAACTCCTAATGAAAAATCAGCTAGTAGTTGTGAAGTCAAAACTCCTGCTTTGCACTGAAGTCATGCAGCTTTTAATGTAAAGCAAAGTAAAGCAAATGAATGCCCAATACTGCAACACCTAGGAGAGGCAGAATTCTAGAATCAACAGGTTGCTAATTAAGTTTGGAGAGTTTTCTTTGAGGATTTTGTTTTCTACACGAAGGAAATACTTTCATTTTGAGCAACTTCTTTCATCCACGTGGCTTTCTAGGTCTTGTTATACTTTAAAGCACTAGAAATTTTCTCTATTTCAGGTACACAGTAAAAAAGGAAAACCTTAACTACACTTCTTCTGCCATGCAAAATTTGGTGGTCAGAGCAATTTAGCTTAGCTACTGACAAGAGAACTGCCTTACACACATTTAAAGAGAGGGAGAAGACTAGCAATGAGTGCTCTGTATTAGTTCTATGTGAAGCTGTTGTCAAGACAGAGGCCCTTTGGTATTATTGAAAAGCAGCCTGTAGGAGATCACCTGCCACTCTGCAGGCTGGCAGGAGGTCCAGTTCGCATTCTCTTTGTTGAGAGTTAATCAACTGGTCATGGAGAGGTAGCTGAGATCTGCTATCCACACCTTTGCCTTACAGCCCAATTAATTGATTTCACAATGTCTCTTTTACCTTGAAATCAAAGACAAAAGAGCACCAAAAAGCCACAGCTAAACAAATGCTCTACCATAACAGCTTGTACAGGGTTAAGCAGCACTTTCATGGTCTCTGCATGCATCTTGGATTCTTCCTGATGAAAGCTGTGAGCGTGCAAGCACACACTTTCTCTTGAAATCATTCTTTTTGGCATGTTTGCAGCCTCTGTGGTCGGTGTGAAGGTAGTGGAGAAGTGACGTGGGTTGAAGCAAAGGAATAGGGCAGGTAAACCGGCAGACAGGATATCTTGTGCTGTTTTGCTCATATCACTCAAAAACACCTACTACTGCCTCAAATTGGACTAGCACTGCCACACAACTCAGGGTTTCTCATAAAGATTTGAGATTCTGCATTTTATTAGTGTTCTGTATACACTGAATCTTTTATCACTTATGACTCTTCCCAATAAACAGAAAAAAAGGGGGATATAAGAAAAAAATTATTCCTATAAAACAGGAATTCTAAAACTATAGACTCCTACATCATTTTGCTATACCAAGGCTTTTAAAAATCTTAAGGCTGTTTTCTTTTCCCTCTCCAGATCTAGGGGTTAGCTTAAAAACACTCACACAAGATTAAAGAAACAATGCTTTCATTATGACAAAAAGTTCTTAATATCTTTTAGTTTCCAGATATTAGTGCTATTAAAATCTTTTAATACAGTAGCACAGTTGGTGAGAAAAGTGTAGAATTTTCAGATCAAAAGAAGATGAATGCTCTTGAAAAACAGAAGTAGAACTCCAAATCAATAAGAATTTTTGATTCTCTGATAGAACTAAGCAATTGTTCCATACAAAGAGATAATTTTAAGGAAAATATAATTTAATAATTATATATTTTAATGTAATAGATAATTTAATGTAATTTATAATTTAAATAATTTAATATATAATTTAATTTTATTTTCTATCAAATTTGAAGGGAAATCAGTCCTGACCTTACAGGATAAAAGTGGGAGAAATGGCAGTGCCATGGCACTGCTTAACTACTTAAAAGTTTTCTTTACTATTCTGGGTTGCCTTCTCTCTTTCAAAGAAGACATTAAAAAGTCAGAGTAAAAGTTCATTGTGTATAATATGTTGGTAAAAGAACTAGTTACACATTGCCAGAAAAGCAACTGAAGAAATTTTTCTACCTCGTCTATGTTTACCTTCCTCATGGCTCAATAACTAGAACATATAAATTCTGAGTGAGGTCCTTACCTCTCCTCTCACATTGCAAAGTTGATGGGAAGAGCCAGAACTGTGTAAAACTCCCAGTTTTGCCTAAGAAGCTGTGGCTTCCCCTTCACCATCTCAGATCTCTATGCGCACACAGGAACTCAGGGGAAGAACTGTAATTTACAATGCCATCCCCTCCACCGTCTTCACCGGGCAGAAGCTCCCAAACTCGACCAGGGAAGTTTTCAGTCTTTGAAGGAGGTCAGTATACAGGGAATGCAGCTATTGGAGCTGAGCAGTCCCCTTCTCACGGTCTGCTCTTTGTTTCTGGCTAGTGAGGACTGTTTGGTCTTTCTGTAGCTGCCTGACCAATCACACCCCTGATTACAGCGCTTCAGCCAGCTCACTGAGCCCTGTTCCTTACCTGCACAAGAGACACAGTGGGTGACTTCTCGAAGAACTGTTTGCTTCAGTGGCTGTATCTTGAATAAAACTGCTACATGGGTGTGAAAAAGCGGCACTACTACATGCTCAGCAAACCCAGAGACTGAAGTTTAGGTTTTACAGCTTTAACTTTCAAGAGAAAAAGGCAGCAGGAACTATGTGCAGTATGTCAAGCCCCACAATGTATATCAAAATAAAAACTTCTGTCAGTGGATTTGTAGGTGCTGCTAAAAATAATGTGGTTTGGACAATCCTTAAACATCAGGTGGACATACATGCCCATCAGTTTATTGACGTTTCTTGAAGACATATTGGGTTTTCAGCATAAGAATTCAGTTATCCTTTTAGTATCTCACAGAATCATAGGATGTAAAGAAGTTAGAATGGAGCTTTAAGATCCTCTAGTCTCAACCTCCTCTGCCCTGGGCAGTCACACCTCCCACTAGACCAGGCTGCTCAAGGCCTTATCCAACCTGGCCTTGAACACTGCCAGATTTGGGGCATCCAGGACCCCCCTGGGCAACCCATTCAGGTGTCTCACCTCACAGTAAAGAATGTCTTCCCAATTTTTTCCCTTCTCTCAATTTCTTTTTTTTCTTTCCCATTTCATCTGCAGTTTTAAGTAGTCTGAAAGCTTTCAGGTTTTGACCAGATGGGGAAAAAGAGTCAACAGAACAGAGCATAGTTTAAATTTGGGATTTCATTTAGGATATATCTCAAAATTATTTGAAGAGTGAGAAAGCTGTGCTGTCATGAGCTTCTGAGAAAAATATCGAAGGGGAAAAAAAAGCACTTCTGCTCAAATCCAGAAGGGGGGGGGAAAACAAAGCACTCTTGGTCAACAGAAATATCAGAAAAACTATAAAAAATTTAGCTGATGATCTTCAGTCTTAAGCTGCTCCAAGGGAAATATAGGCTAGACATTAGGAAAACATTTTTACTGAAAGAGTGATAAAGTACTGGAATTGCCTGCCCAGGGAGGTGGTGGAGTTACCATCCTTGGATGTGTTTAAAAGAAGACTGCATGTGGCACTCGGCACCAGGGTTTAGTTGAGATGTTAGGGCATGGGTTGGACTCAATGATCTTGAAGGTCTCTTCCAACTTAGTGGTTCCGTGAAATCTGTGATTCTAAGTGCTTTATAACACCTAACACATCATCTATCATGTGGATCAACAAGCAGGTATTGGTATATCCTATTTTACTACAGGGTAAGGATTAGGTTTGACTGGAAAACACATTAGAATCACAGCACACACAGACAATAAAAAGTGTAAAAGTAACACTCATGATACTTTACAAATTGAGGGAACCTGCATTTCCTGATTTATATCCATTCACTAAGCATACACAAATCTCTGGAAAATTATATTACCAGCTTAATAACACACATCTTTCAGCCTTGTGTGGCTGTTGTTGCTTTTCTCTTCCAATAATCCGGTCTGGTTCAGTGGTTCTTTCCTCTATTTCAAAAGATTTTGCTAACTACAGTAGCAGCCTTGTGACTAAGATATTTCTAGACTGCTCCCCTAATGTTACTTTTAATGTAAGAAATTTCTGGGTTTTTCACAAAGTTAGCCTATATTAATTGTGGCTGGAAGCAGAGGAAGCCTGTTCAACACATGTGAATATTGTCTTTGCCATGAAAAACACCTGAGTAACAGCTCCCATCACCAGAAATTAACTGAGTTGCAATGCACGGCACAGGCAGAAAGGGATTTCACATGTGCTGGGGGTTTATTCAAGCTTTGCTTGGTCGTGCAGCAAATTGGTGAGGGACTGCTTTTGTAGCACATATTGCTTTCCTCTCACATCAAGAGAAAGGTGATTAAAACTGGCATAAGTTCTGCAGCTAGTAAAAAATCTGCAGCCAGTTTTCCAATGCAAAAAGCAGAGAACTAATCGCTATCTCAAGTCAGCAAACTTTCTCCTGGAACACAGTTGAGCCATCTCTTACAGAAGGCATTAAGGAAAAACAGTTCACATGTGCATAACTAAAAATCCTCTTAGCTAGGCACCTGAAGATTTTATCTCACTAGCTGCTTTACAATTGCCTTCTTTTACAATTGCCTTCTTTTAATTTCAAAAGAATGTTTCAAATTGCTGTGAGAACACTGCATAAAAGAACATGGCACTATGCAATTAACAGAGCACAGAAGGAAATATTGAAAATTACTCTATACAAAGATTTTTGATAAGAGAACAAACCAGAACAGGAATAAAGAAAAATATATTTGCCTAATCACTGCTTTATAAAAATGTATAGGAAGTAAATGTAGCTAAATTTAGAATTTAGCACAATTTTTAATTAGCAGCATGCTTCTCTATGGTGCATGCCTATGCACTTTTTGGAACAAATGTTCAGAGTTGACTATCTCACATGGAAGTGTTATTTTAAAGGTCACATTTTAAATGTGCTTTTAGCTTTTCTGTATTGCAGCTTCTAGCATAAACTCAGATTGTGAGTAAAACACCACTGGAGGGAAATTCTGAGGGTTCACCTTCCATGAGAAACAGGATACAAAACAAACCCATTGCCCTGCTCTGCTACAACAATGTTCTCTACCTGTATTCCAAACCAACCCAACGGATTACTTTAAAAATTTTATCTAAACTTCACTTCACTTTTAATCTTGCATTTTGCTGCTTCTTTTCAGATACAAGGAATTAGGTCCAAAAGTCTGACTGTGTTTCCTATACTGTCAGGTTGGATAATCATAATTTTCTCTGTACCTACAAAAAAAAAAAAAAGACATTTGATTAAAAAAAAAAAATTAAATTAAGATGCGGTTGTCCTACTACCGTAAGAACTGCAGGAAGTATCAGGTGGTGTTGACACTTTGGGTATGGTACGAAATCTTGATGGTTGCTCTAAAATGAACAGAAGGTGGCAAAAGCTACTGAACACTCAACACTGGAAAGCTGGTGTTTGAGATGTATGGTTTTGAAATGGTAGACGTGGCACAGATTTCTCTGAGTCCAGATGCGCACACCGCCTATGTGAACAGTCTGTAAGCCCACGCCAGGAGATTAGCTCTCCCCTGTCGCTGGCTGCTGTCGCGACAGAGTGCAGCCCGGAGGGCACCATCGCTCGCTGCGGGGTTTTTGCCCGGCTGGCGGTCCCGGGCGATCGGCGGGCAGGACAGCACTGCGCGGGCCCCACCGGGGCCTGCCGGCAGCTCCGGGGCCGAGGGGCGGGTCTGGGGCCGGGACCTGCGGGCGTACACGCTCCGGGCCAGGAGCCGGCTGCCATTCGGTGGCTGGCTCTCAGAGAAGGTGTTCCGGGCGCGACTGCCCAGCGGAGCCCGGGGCAGCCCGCGGGTCTCGGCCCATCGCGCAGGGGGGCAGCACCAGGGGCGCGGCGCAGGAGCGCAGGGCAAACACCGCCCCCGCGGGCCGGGCCGCGCCGGGAGCAGGGCCCGGGGGGACGGTAGCGGGGAAGGCCGTAGGCGGCGGCCGTCGGGGCTAGCCCCGGCCCAGCGTGCTCCCCCCGCCCCAGCAGGCGAGGCGTGTCCTCCGCGGGCGAGAGCCGCGCTCGGGGCCGGCGGCGGCCGCTCCTGCGCGGCAGCGGCAGCGGCAGGTGTGCGGCGGTGGGGACGGGCACGGAGCGGAGACAGCCGAGCCGCCGCTCTCCCGGCTCTCCCATCCGCCGCTGCAGGTACGGACGGAGTTGTGCTGCGGAGCTGTGGCTGGCGGATGCGCTGGCGCAGGACCCTCGTGGTCCCCTGTGGGGGCTGGGGGCTGCGCGGAGCCCGAAGCCGTCGCGGGCGAGACCGCCCTCGCTTCCCACGGCCGGAGGGGAGCCGTGGCAGTGAGCCCCCCTGTCGGGACGGGCTTGATTTGGAGGAAGGGGAGCGCGGTGTCTCCAGAGGAGCGGCCGCCCCGTCCGAGCTCGGGCTGAAGGGACCCGGGCGCCCCTTGCTAGAGGTGTGGCCGCAGGCGGCGCGCATGGAGGTGTGGGTGTCCCGCAGCCCCCGGAGCGGCGTGGGACGGCTGCAGGCCGTGCTCGGAGCCCGCCTCTCCGGCGGGACGCAGGTACGGAGAAGGGACGCGGATCTCCCGGGCCCGCCGGCGGCGCTCGGCGGCGCCCGGCTCCCTCCCGCCGACGTCCCCGGACGAGAGGATGGTTCTGCTCGCCGGCCGGAGAGTCGAAGTACTGAAAGTCGCTTTGCTGTTAGAACAGTAGTTGCGCTAAGGCGAAACAGGTATCGTGTTAGGTATTTGAGGAGTGAGTGAACGGTAAGGATCACAGAACAAATTTCTCTCACACAAATAATGGGGAAAGGGACAAAGGCACAGGCAGACCCTGCCGTGGTGCTGAGATGTGGTGTACGGTAAATGCTTTCATAGCGCAACTACCACGTTTTACAGCTGGCCATTGGTAAGACTTTCTGTTCGATTACATACTTAGTTATGTTTAGCCCTGTGCAGATCTCTGAAGTATCTCTTCCTGGAGATACTGTGAAACATGCCACTTTTTACTCGCACTAGTTGCTCCTTCACAGTATTTAACTGGATCCTTTCATTTCTATGACTGGAGTTGAGCCACAGAACAAAAAAATTTCTGAAGCTTGTGCTCTCACTGAGCAAAAACTTATAAACAATACAACATTTTACATTTTTTACTTCTTTATTTAGTCTCTGAGCTACTTTAGTAATTTTGTTGTTGTTGTTTGGGTTTTTTATGTTTTGTTTGTTTGTTTTGCAAGCTGGTAATTATTCTGTGCTAGTGAGTTTTAGACCTTTATGATACAGACCACTATTGACACCTTGGTCTTTAATTCAGCAAAAAGTTGCCAGACAGTATGGACTTGCAGCCCATGGCTTGCTGGAATCTCTTGATTTTAATTTTCTGTATTTAGAAGGACCCCATGAGTGCAGTGGGGCGTTACTGCAAGTCACATTTCCCTTTGACACTGCTTCAGTTTAAACCTGCTTAACTGAATTTTTTTCAGGAAGCGAATTTTTTTTATATAGTAGAACTGAGACAAAAGTATTTACCCTGCGCGTGTATTCAGAGACGCATAGTTTGAAGAGGGGATGTTTTTTTTCTAGATTATTTCAAGACAAAACTTATACCATGAGAAGTAAAATACCCTCTCAGCTAGTCTGAATCCATGTGCAGTAGGGTTGGTTAAAAACAGGAGGAAAAAAATCATCTTTCTATACCACCTGTGTAGCCCAAGTCTATGCTGAACAGTCATAACCTTTATTTAATTCTTCAGCATTTTACATCTGGACTCTATAAATGTCACAGTTGTGGGTAGCCATTATTTTTTTAATGCTTCCTGCATCTGGTTTGGGGAGGAGTAAAGAAAAGTTAGATACACAGTTAGCCTGGTATAATTAACCCAGTATATTATTGAATTCTCAATGTAAATAAAACTTTTCTTCATACGGAATGAGTTTTAAACCTTTAAAATCAAGACAAGATTTTTCCTATTGAGTGACACAAGGTAAGTGTTGTTTTCAAGGTAGCAGACTACTTTTTGCAGGCAATAGTATAACAGTATGTAGGGAAAGAAATCTCGTAAGTATCTTTGTAGCTGTAAAGGCTGATTACTAATGTATTAGCACTATGATTGACCTCAGATTTTGCACTCTGTGCAAGTAGTGGTGGCTGCAGGTTAGTGCCTTTTTTTGGATTTTGTAAAGCAAGCAGTCTCCTTTAAATATTTGCAGAACACTCTGCAGTTACGGGAGAGTTTCTATCCTGGGAATAGAATCGGGATTTTTGCTTTGAGGTGATGTGTATCATTCTGTTGGGATGGTTGGCAAAAGAACGAGCCAGTATTGTCCTTAGCTACAGGAGGAAGCCCATTCCCTGGCTAGTTTTAAGTGGTCCCTTATCTTGCAGTTTTTGTTTGACCAAGTTGTTCCAAGAAATGAAGCCAGCTGTCATCTTGACTTCCTAGAACTCTAAAATCTCAGATACGGAAATGACATTTTTTCTACTATGTGTGGTTGTTTGCATTGTTTTTTATTTCTTAGTGCAAGAGTATTGCATGAAAGAGCTATGAACAGAAGGAGAAAGCACAGGGCTGGAAGAAAGTAAGGAAATTATGAGTAAAAATAATCCTTGTCTAAATTCTAATTGTGGTCTTAGCTAGTGATTCTTCATGTTATTTCCATTTATTTCAGCAACCCATGTGGCTGCTGTGTCTCCTCAGGAAACCAGTACTTAAGCAATACTATTTCTCCTTGAAAATCAATAGGGAGGACAGTCAGGTTCTGTCCAGAAAAAGAAAGCGCAGCATTCCCCCACATGATATGAGCAGTAAAATGTCTAGAGAGTGGGAGGAATTACAGGATGGGCAAAATTAGGGAATTGAAACATGGTTTTATTCTTGGTAATTCAAAACCCACAATAAAAGTAAAGTTCAGTGTAGAATAATACTGGGGATTTGGTTGTTCTTTGAGGAGGTTGAGAGCAGAAGGTAAAGGAATTTGCCTCTATAGTATAGGCGAATTTAATGTTGGGCTGAGCTCGGAATAGCTCTGGCTGTCTCTTCTGTGCCTTGGTCTTCCCTCGCTTGTTGATGATGCTGTCCAGTTGTCAGATGAACAGATCCTGTGTGAACTTTCCATCAGAGGGAAGGTTAGTGGTAGAAGGAATGTCTTTATGGGAATGAGCTATGATAAGTTTGAGAATAGGGCAGATGAATTAGTTCTTAAATTTGACATTTGTTTCTAAAGAGAGACCTGAAACTAAATGATAGGATAGTACCATCCTACTGTACAGTCTGTAGATCTTCCTTTTCTGGATTTCATCTTTTGCTGTCTTCAGTATTAGTGGATGTGTTGATACAAATTTTACAGTTATGTTATCTGTTATCTTTTAAAAGAAGTTACATCTTTCTGTTTTGACCAAAAAAAAGTCAGTTTATAGCAACGTCCATTTTGTCTACTCATCCCCAGGGCAGCAATGAAATGAGTCTGCCTATGGCACCAGCATTGGTGTTTCTTAGCAAAGGCTTCTGGCCTTCACAAGTTGCACACTTCTTGGTTTCTTCCCTTTTTTTTTGGCCACAACAGAGAGATGTAATTTATTTTAAAAGACAATTGCTAACTTTATTGTAAAATTAGTATGAGCACTTCTACTAAACTTGAAAGCAGGCAGCAAAAGACAAAATTCAGAGAAGGAAGATTTACTGACTGTTTTTCACCTAGTAGAGTCCCATCTTCATTTTGTGAAATAATTATTGTCTCTCTCTTTTTTTAAAAAAAATTAGTACCTTTCACCTCATTTAATCAGGCTTTGATTTTATTTAATTTTATCTATTGCGGACTAATTATTTCTTAATTTTTTTTCTAAATGTGCCTTTAGTTCAAGTGTTGTGTATGATTTCTGTGTCTCATAACAACCTAATTAAATTTCACAAAACCTGCAAAACTTTGGTAAACAGTACGGTTAATACAGTCAGATGCATGTTCTGGATATTCCAGCTCAGTTGGATATCCTTTCAGTGACTATTTCTGCATCATAGCAGGGAGCTTCTCATCACACCTGTTGTTCTGTCTTTGTGTACTTCATCCTGGCTATTCAGAAAACAAGGTGCTAGCAATTAGTAGGCATTGGTAAAAACTTTGAAAGATGTCCGGTACCTGCTTTTCTTAGGAAATACAGGCTTGAGAAGGAAGTCAGTTTTCTAGGAGGTCTTTCAGCAAAATCACTCTTTTCATCTCTCCCACCCCTGTTATTAATTCACATATCTCCTGTCACGTCTGCAACAGGCAGTACAAAGTCTTTCCTTTCATGTACTACAATTACTGATTTCCCACATCATAGTCTTTTGAACTGATAGCATAAGGTAGAAGATTTTAAAAACTTGTGAGAAGAAAACCTTTTGACAATATAGCTAGTAAATGTTGTTAATACAAAATCAAATTTCTTTAAGAAAGTCAATGAAATAAAAAACTACATTTGTGTTTGGCAGTAAATAGTTATCTGTTGAGATTTGATCTGGTAGGGCGCAATGCACCAGTCATTTCCACAGACTTGATTAGCAGAATTAGCCCTTACATCTAGAGAAATTGAGCCAGTACTTCCTGCAGAAAAATACAGGAAGCAGTTGTCCTTATAAATAGTATTCACAAATTTTCAAGATAAACAGATGATGAAAATCAGAGGCTAAAATGTATAAGATTTTAAAAACAGAGCAAATGAGCAGTGACCTGTTATGCTCTGAATGCATTTTAAAGCTTCTTTAAAATTAGTATAAAAAAAGAAAAAGATCAAACTCATACAACTGGAGTCCAGTTTCAATATTTGTGCTGTTTTAAATAGATACAATATTATTTGCCACTACAGGATGCCTTTTTTCTTGACTTCAACACAAAAGGTGTGTTTAGAAATCTGTGGATGGAAACCTTATAGTCACAAAATCTTGTTTTAATTAACTGTTACGGTTTACGGGGTGCAAAAAAGATACTTCTTCCTTTTACCGTGTGCATGTGCATAACCCACTTCAATATATTATAAAATTAATGAGAAATCTTCAGTCCATTCCACTTTTTTGATACAAAATCTATGCCTAAAATAACTCTTATATAGGTTTCATTCTTTTACCTTAGAGTTTAAGAATTAAAATGCTGGTAAATAATTTAATTATTAAGAAAAAACCCAAACAAACAAGCAAACCAAAACTGAACAAAGACTAAGTCAATATGTTTTCTGTAGATTTTCTCAAGTAGATCTTAAAAGAGAAGGTAGCTTCATATAAGCAATATAACATAATGGGATTATTTTCAAAATCCACTTAGAGGTTATCTAGCCTGGCAGTAGTTGTGTAGATGTTCTCCAATCCAATGCTGTTTTAAGGAGATCTTTCTGTTACTGTGTGCAACAAATAATGCAATTAATTTTACTTGATAAATTAAGTCATGCTCAGGTATTGGCAGACACTTCTGAACATAAAAATCTTTGAGTGTTTATAAACAGGACAGGAAAAAAAATTTACTTTTTCTCTGTTACTGTGTTGGTCTGGGTGTGCCACCCCTCAGAGACCAGGTCTTCTCCACGACTGCCCAAGGAATCCTCCATCAGAAGTGACCAGCCACTCTGAGTCTTCTTTAGTGATGCCTTTTGTGTCCTTAGATGGGATTCAGTATGTATCCACCAGCCACACTACTTGTAGACCCCGGAAACCTAATTCTGTAGAGGCTGTTGGGTTTAACCAGTTGTACAGAGGGATGTGTCCTTTAACCTGTTCTGCATGAGGAAGAGTAATTACTATGTGCTGTCCACATAACTTCTATTGGCTAATCGTGGTGAACCTTTCCTTTTTCCTATGATTGTTCTTTAGAATTGCCAATCTACCATCTTTTAAAACTCCACATTAAAAAACAGAAAATAGAAGAAAGTGCAAAATTCTGTCAACAATTTCTGTGTCCCCAGCATTTCATCACTGATGCACCTTAACTTCCAATAAGAAGTTGTATCTTTGTTGGCAGCATCTGCAATGTAGGTCATGACATGAAGGGGAAGAAAAGCAGCGCTGTAGTAGACCTTAGATAGCTTTCTATGCAGTGAACTGAAAATGTCTGAGCCCAAAACTGAAAACCAAAACTTTCTTGGTTTGGCCTAAAGCAGGATTAAGCCATATTTAAAAGTCAGAAATCCAGATCAACCGTGGTTGATTTGCAAATTTCTTTCCAGTAAAGATGTTCTTGACACAGTAGAGAGATTTACTTAATCAGTGTTTCTTAGACCTACTTAGGAACATGCTGCTTGCAGCAAGCTATTTTAAGAACATTTTAGATTGCACGAACACATTTGCAAGACACCTACCCCTGTAAGAAGTTACCCAGGAATAGTAATTAGCACCTTGCTTTAAAGTGCAACAGAGAATTTCATATAGATAGGGTCAGAAACAGTAAAATGAAACAGAAAATAGCACAGAATAGTTGATTTCATAAGTAGATAATTTTTTTTTCAAAATCTTGAAGGAATAATGATGTGTTTTCAACTCTCCAACTCTTATGGCAAATGTCTATACCAATGTTTTATTAATTTGTAACCAGGTGTAATTGTACTTAGGTGTAAGTCCTATAAACTAATAAATTGCAATTGTGTCAACAGTAACAGACAACAGTTTGTGGGTAACACAAACATATTTCCCTAATGTTATGGCTGATAGGAAGTAACTGTAGTGCAAAGGTAAAGATGGATATTGTATGCCTCTCTGAGGACTGTAGTGCAGTAACTTGCCTTATAACTTCTGAGCTTTCCTGTTGAGAAATCAGTGTCTTATTTCTACACTGAGTGGAAAAAATGGCTGAATAATTTGGACAACTGACAGCCTGTGAGCTGCAGGGCGCTTTGTACCTCATGTTGTTGTGATTTATTTTTCTAGACTTAGTGGTTCATTTGGTAGACTGGGGAGGAACAGCAGGTCAGTAACTAATGCCACTATATGCCTGAAGTCCTTTATATCTGCCGTACCCTCCAGTCCAATTAAAATACACAGGGTAGAAATAACAAAAAGCTTAAAGACTCTTAACAAATCACTGTTGTTTTGCATTTGGCTCCATACATCTTTTGCTATTTACCATGACCTATTGATGAGAGAGAGGGTTTGTTAAATATTTGTTATGTATTTGTTTAGACCCAGCTGCGCCCTTGGGTCAACGTATCACAGTGCACTTAAATGTAATTTTACACACCAAAGCCATTGTCGTTACCATGTCCCATGACCTTTCAGCATGTGTATCCTACACCATCACATACAAAGCGAGGGTCTCCTTAAAGGATAGCTATAGTAAAAAAGTTATTAATATGAACAGGACAGTGTGGGCAACACTTCCCTGTTGCTACAGCACATTTGAATTTTTCAATTGTGCCTTGAGATCTGCTTCTCTTAATCTGTTTGGACCAATAAAGGAAGTAAAGCCTAGGCTGTTTCTTTACCAATAGAGAACATACAAATATTAGTTGGCTTACATTTTCACAAAACAGCATTTACCTTAGTTGTTCCAGTTAAGAGTATTATCTGTCATTTAAATCAAACTTTGTTCCAGCTGAAGGATGATAATCTTGTTGAACAATGCATTCAGGTGCTATCCATTGCATCCCCTTTACTGTGGATGTATGTACTAGCAGTATACAAGATACTCCTGAAAAAAAAATTGCACACATTATTTTCATTATTAAAATGCTGGTAAAATTAGTCTTCCAGGGACAAAGCTATATTTCCTGTAAGCTTAGAGAATGCCCTGTTCCTATTTAAAGATTGCAGAACTTCCTATCATCACTGATGTCTGTTCTATCAATTAACATTTATTTTTTTGCATTTGGCTACATATTAGCTAACTGATCTAATCAGTTGTCATTGGAGAAAGATAACTATTCAGAAGACCTGAATTAGTTCATGATTCTTCTCTCTCTCTCTCTCTCTCTCTTTTTTTTTCTTTTTTCTTTTTATGGCAACCTATTATTTCTCATGGCATACTAATGCCTCACAGAGTGTATTAAAAGGACGGAACTCACACGGGAGACTGGAAATGCTATTAACCTCGTTGTGATTTCATTCACAATCTGACTTCCAAATGTAACCATTAGTCTGTCCATGTTTTCACGAAGTCATTGGCAAAACCCCATTTACCCGGGAGACGGAATTGTCTGCTGTTAATTAATTTTGATTTTTGGAGTTTTTACTTCCATAAGGATGAGAGGTGTTCATGTTACACCTATTTGAATACAAATTCAAGGTTGAGAAGTCTCAGGATCTCATATTCCAAACTTCTTCCTAAATATTTTAATCTTAAAGATAGGCAAGAAGTCTAATGTAATTGTGACCAGCACCTTTATCAGATGTATTGATGTCAGTCATTGTTGTTCTTGATTTTAAAAAGTTACTGGTTTGATTTTTCGAAAAATATGCTTACTTTCCCGCTTAGTCACTTACTTTATGTAGTGACTTGTTCACTGATATCTCATGCAAGTTTGGATTCAGTTTTCGTAACAGATATGATGACCTTCTAGCTAATCAAAATTAAATATCTAAAAGTGTAGTATCACTTTTAACTTTTACCAATTGGCATAATGAGCAGACCATTTAGATAAGTTGAAGAGTTAGCTGAGGAAATGCATTTATCACTTGCAGTGAAGTTCAAAATCTGGGGCTTTTGTCCAGGTAATTTTTTAGTACAGGGGCTAACATTAAAATAAGAGGAATTTCTTTCATGTATAAGAACAACAGGAATATTGGTGGATCTGTAGCATGAGATGTCTTGGCAAATTTTATGTGTTGCAATCTGCTTTTATCTGATTCCACTTCCAATTCAACTCATAGCAACAGGGTTTGAAGTTGTTATTCATGTTGCAGACTTCACCATTGGAACATGCAAAGTGTATTGCTTAATTGAAATATTGATAAAATGTCTATTTTATTTATATCTGCATAAACATGAATGTAAGTGAATGAAATTAAACTGAAGCTACATTGTCTTTAAGCAAACTCACAGGCCGTAATGTTTTGAAAGTGAGTTGTTAGAATCAAATACCTGCCTAAGGGTGACAGCTTTTCCATCATCAGGTGAAGTCAGGGGTATCAGTGGGTCAAGGTTGAGTGATGCATCATTAAATACTGAGACAAACCCGTTCAATCACACACCTCAGTTCCTTGGCACTGGGGCTACCTTAAATATTGCTGAGCATTCCAGAGACTTGGAATTCAGCTAAATCTGAGAAACTAGGCCCCCATAGGATTAATTCTGGGATCTTCCCAATAATCTTTCTTTTTGAAACCCCAGTTTCTTTCAGCATCCAGAGAAAGACAGATAATGCATCACTCCTCAAAAGATGTAGTCTGTCCTATATGTCTGCTATTCCCACAGCTATCTGCAAAATTAGATTCTTTTAAAGGAGAAAAATCCCAGTTTAAAGAAGTGATTACTTCAGTGATTGAACTAATATCCAGTGAGAACATCGAAGGAGCTCACAGGCTAATTTTATTCAAAGTAATTTAAAATTGTTTTTCCACTTGAACCTAAATGTTGCCATTTGTGAAGGTAGGTGAGAATCAATCATACCTAGCTAACTTCAACATGGAGATACAAAGATTCACAAATATTTGCACAACCATTTTTTAAAAAATGTTTTAAATGCCAACACGAGACATGTCTGAAAAGAAAATGGAAATTAAAAAAAAAGCAGCATATATATACCAAATAGGCTCAATTAAAAACCCACAGAAATTAACAGGAATCTCTTTGACAAGGGTGTGTCTTTTGAGGCCATGCAGGAAAATTTATGTGCGTTAGGCTCATAGGTTTTAGAAACAAAGGAGGGAAGAAATTTTTTTTCTAATTTAACTAGAAGAAAACCCATGGAAAACGTAGTATGGAGGAATCCTTCAGTTAAAGGAAGAGGGCAGTCCTATTCAGTCAAATGCAGTTAGAATGAATAACGGTTTATACTGTAACAAGTGAATAAATATTTCTGGATTAAAATTTTGTCAAGTTCCCCATGGTCAAATAATTTGATGTGAGGGAGGAATGTATGTGAGCCTTTATAATAGTATGACAGGGTTTTCATCAATGAGTATTTCAGGCAGCTGTATGTTTTATTATTTCCAGCTGCTGCTTCTCTATTGTTGATACATTCCCAGCTGAAAATTTGCATGGGAACTAGCTTTGCAGAATCTTCTAGAAACTGTTTGCCTGCTCATTCCTTCCATCTTCTTCCTGGTGCAGAATGCTTTCAGATTTTCAGAAATCTACCAAATGTTCTTTGGGAACCCAGTCCGTAGGAGACTTGACATGTCTTTGGCCTTAGTCTCCCTACAACTTGGAGCTCCTCCTGGTTGTTCCCCATTCTTGTAGGGTTAAGAGTGTTACTCCTCAGCAGAATTGTGCGTGCATATGTTGGGTTGGTCTCCTGAAGTATTTCTTTCCTTCAAAAATGTGCTTATTCTGCATTTAATGGGAGAAAATACTTTAGCCAGCACAATAAATGAAAATTAATTAAAATGCAATTAAGTCAATTTATGACAGACTCTTATCTTTAAAAAATTCAGGCTATTATTCTGAGGAAATTAGGCATAGTCTCTCTATAATTAGTGAAAAAAATATATTGAAATGGATCATGCATGTCAGAGGCTGCCAAAATACTTGGTTTAAAAACAAAGATCCTTGACGGAATGTACCAAACTCCCAGTTTTATGAAGCTTCAGAATTTGTTTGTAGATCGTTACATTACCAGGTCAGCATAATTACAGGGATTAAACTATGCCCGTAAGGCTGCCGTTTTCTCCTGGTGCTTTCCCTCACACATACTGTGCTACAGCTAATGCCAATGCAGCTCCTGGTTCTGATAGTGGGAGTCCTATAATACAAGAGGCTCCAGGCAGCTGCCAGTGCTTTGAATACTGGCTGTCTAAACCTGCTCCGAGCAGGTCTATACACAATAACCATGTAATGCTGGGGTTTGGAAGATAACTTTGCATTCTCTACTGCAAGCTTTATCCCAGTGAATCAGTATCAACAATCATTATTTCTCCCTTCATTTCTTCCCTCCCAAAAGCTTAACGCCCCTTGTCCATGTGTAGTTTTCCCTTTGTTTCAAGATTCTTTTAAAGTTACAGCTTTGCTTCAGTGAAGTGCTGATTCCGTGTCTGATTCAAGCACTTTTCCTAGAATCACAGAATCATAGAATGGATTGGGTTGGAAGGGACCTTAAAGATCATCTAGTTCCAACCCCTCTGTCATAGGCAGGGACACCTTCCACTAGACCAGATTGCTCAGAGCTCCATCCAACCTGGCACTGAACACTTCCAGGGATGGAGTGCCCACAGCTTCTCTGGGCAACCTGTGCTAGGGCCTCACCACTCTCACAGTGAAGAATTTCTATGTGATAGCTAATCTGAACCTTCCCCCTTTCAACTTAAACCCATTACCCCTTGCCGTATCACTACATATCCTTGTCAAAGTCCCTCCCTTCCAGCCTTTCAGGTGCTGGAAGACTGCTATAAGGTCTCCTCAGAGCAGCATTCTCTCCAAGCTGAACAATCCCACCTCTCTCAGCCTGTTTTGTAGGAAATTCTCCAGCCCTTTAATGTTTCTGTCACTCCACTGGACTCTCTCCAGCAGGTCCACATAATTTTTATGCTGGGGGCCCCAGAACTGGACACAGTAATCTTGGTGGGCTCTCACCAGAGTAAAGGAGAGAGATAGAATCCCTTCCCTCCCCTGCTGGCCACGCTGCTTTTGATGCAGCCTAAGACATGCTTGGACTTCTGAGCTGTGAGCACACATTGACAGATCACAGCCAGCTTCTTGTACACCAACACCACCAAGTGCTCCTTTCCAGGGCTGCTCTCATTCTGTTCTCTCCCCAGTCTGTATCTGTGCTTGGGACTGCTTTGATCCAGGTACAGGACCTTGCACTTGGCCTTTCTGACCTTCATGGGGTTTGCACAGCCCCACCTCTCCAGCCTATGCAGGCACTTCTGGATGGCATCCCTTCTCTGCAGCACGTGGCTGCCCCACGCAGCATGGTGTCTGTGGCAAACCTGCTGAGGGTGCCCTCGAGCCCACTGTCTGTGTCACTGACAAATCCTGAACAGCACCACTGCCAGTCCTGACCCCTGCGGGACAGCACTTGTCACTGGTCTCCATTTGGACATTGAACACAACTCTTTTAAGTGCAACCATCCAATTCTTTATAGACTGAGTGGTCCATCTATCTGAATTAATCTGTGTCTATCCAATTTAGGGACTAAAATGCCATGTATGACAGTGTCAAATGCTTTGAATAGGTTCAGGCAGGTAATGTTGGTTGCCTTTCCCTTGTCCACCACTGCTGTAACCCCACTATAGAAGGCCACCAGATTTGTCAGTCACAGTTTGTCTTTAGTGAAGCCGTGTTGTTTGTCATTAATCCCCTCTTTATTTTCCACTGCCTTTGCACAATTTCCAGGAGAATCTATTCCACGATCTTGCCAGACGCAGAGGTGAGACAAACTTCCCTGCAGTTCACCAGGCCTTCCTTTTTTCCCCCCCTTTTAAAAATTGGGATCATGTTTTTTTGGTTTAGTGGGAATTTCTTTAGATTGTCACAACTTCTCTAATTGATGGATAGTTTGCCTCTCATCTGCCAGTTCCTTCAGGTGCATCTCATCATGTCCCATGGACTTGCACCTTCAGTCTCCTTAGACGGTCTCAAACCAGATCCTCTCCACAGGGATTTGCTCTTCATTCTCCCCATTCCCTGCCTTTACCTTCTGCATGTTGGCTGGAGCACTTGCTAGTAAAGACTGAGGCAAAAGAGTAATTGAGTACCTCAGCTTTCTCTGTGTTCTGAGTAGTCAGGTCTTCTGTTTCTGTCTGAAGAGGATCCGTACTTGCCTTAGTCTTCCTTTTATCACTGATGTACCTATAGAAGATTTTCTTGTTGCTCTTGACATCCCTTTAAAAACAGGCCAGATTTAATTCTATCAGGGGTTTCATTTTCATAGAATCATACAATCTGTCTGCTCGGACAATCTCTCTGTATTCCTCAGAGTCTGTCTCTCCTTCTTTCAATGCTCTTTAGGCTTTCTTTTTGTGTTTGTCTAGGTGCTCTTCATCCATATAGGTCTCCTGGCAATTTTGTCTCGCATGATCTTTGTTGGGATCACTCCTGAATCTGGAGGAGGTGAATTTTGAAATTCTCTCTCTCTCTCTTTTTAAATTTCTCTCTTCCCTCCAGGATTTTATGCCATGGTACTCTACCAAACAGGTCCTTCAAGAGGGCAAAATCTGCTGTCCTGAAGTTGAGGGTAGTGAGCTTCTTCTGCCCCTTCCTTGTGGCCTAAGGATCTTGAAGTTCACCACTTCATGATCACTGCAGCAAAGGCTGTCCTGGAGCTTCCCATTCCACACTAGTCATTCCTTGTTGGTGAGAACAAGCTCCAGGATAGCATCTTTCCCTGCTGGTTATTCTGTAGCCAGGCCTCTGTAATCCTCACAAAACACTCATTCTCACAAAACAAACCCCTCTCTCAAACTTCTCCTCATCCCTAGGATACTTTAACCCTTTAATCCACCGCCTAAGCAAAACTTAACTTCCTCAACGGAGGACAAAATATTGCCTCTCACCTAAGTCCTCTGTCTTCTGGCTGTGTCACTGCTGCTGTGAAACAACAGCAGTGTGTAATAGTCAGTGGACTGTTCAAGGCTCAGCAGCCTATCAGTGACATCCCTGCTATGACTCCCCAGTAAGCAGCACCTCTCCAGAGACTGTGTCAGGTCTCTCAGTGCCTCTGAACCTCTCAGAAGTCACCTACTGCTACCACCCGTTGCCTTTTCTTAGTTGTGCTGGCTGTGATGTGGGACCAGATGGGGCTGCCTTACTGGTTGTTATGCAGGGAGCAGATGGGGCTGCCTTACTCAGCCCTGGTGCTTCTCCTGATCTGGCAGGTCTTTCTTCTCAGTCTGCAGGGTGTTGAAGTGGTTCTGCAAGGGCATCTCAGGCTTTGGGGAATTCTCTTCTTTCTGTGGGTCCTTGCTGTTGCAAGCTTCCATTCTCCTGTGTGATCCCCCTCCTTCCTTCTGTGGGTGTTACATTTTGCTCTCTCTCTTCCCTCCTCCCTTGTTGCACCATGTTTGAAAAGTGTGAAGAGCAGTCTTAGAGTGGGAGATGCTTTAATGCTTCAAATGAATAACCCTGTAGTCTGCTTGCTTTCTCCCCCTTCATATTCTGACTTGGCTGTACTGAAGATAAGCGTGCTACTGAACTTTTTAACAGGGAGAACAGATGAAGTTGGCACGTTATTTAGAAAAATGCTTTATTCTACTTCTGGTTTTACCATTTATAATTACATGCTTTTCCTTAGTCAGAAAATGGTTCTTTCAACAGCTTTATGTGTTTTGTAGCATTTGATGTATTGCCAGATACTTAACCTATTGGTTTTTTAGCTCATAAATCTATAAAATATTAAAAAACATTAATTACATTAATTTTTCTTACTTTCAGCTTACTTTTTTCTTTCAAAGTAAACTTAGTCTAAAATGAGCTGTGACATCGAAGGTACTTTATCACCAGATTGTCAGAATCTTGTGCTGCAAGTTCCTCATGTTAGTTCTGCAAGCTGTACCCATCTCTGCTTTCAGTTTCAGTGGTGGATTTGTCAAATCAGATGTTAACTTCCAGCAGCAGCCTGTTACTGCTGCAAAGCATAGTCTTGCCTGTGTTTGAACTGATTAGATTTTGGGTCATCACAGCATGCCAAGTCCAGGCTCTTTGGGTTAGTGGCACAACCAGGATATGAATCTTTGAAATAATGCCTCCCTTGGCCTAAGTCCAGACTACACTGCATTTCATACACTGCCCTCCAAAAAAACAGGCTTTGTTAGGACAGAAATGATTGTTTGAGACATCAGATTGGCAGGTCAGAGAGCATCGATGTTAACACACCCCGATCTTGTCTGCTGACACAACTGTTTAATTTAAATCTTTTTTATTTTATGTCATGTCAGAGTATGAAAACTCTCTACTGATGTGAGTACACATACATGGAAACATTCTGTAGAATATGATCCCAAATATAAGCAGTTTTCAGTTCAGAAAAAAAAAGTATTGCAAAAGTTGTTATCTTAAGCAAATTCAGACATTATAGCAAAAGTTTTAAATGACCACGCTGAGTTACATGAGATCTGTAAGATAATGGTAAAGTTATATATGAACATACAAGTTATATATGAACATACAATCATACAGATTTATAAACTAAATTCTAAAGGCAGAAAGAAAGGTTTAGCAAGTACAAAACAGGCAAGTAAATATGTTTTTTGTACGTCCATGTATTTTTATGAAATAAGCATTTGAAACTTACGATTTGCTTTCCATTTTGAAGAATTTAAACTTTTTCCCATCCTGAGATACATAAATGGAAAATTCTAATAGCATTCACAGATAATATTCCCAAATGGTAGATTTAAGTAGTTTTCCTTAAATATAATTCCGAAGGGAGTCTTTGAAATGTAGTGTCATTCACATGTCTTCAGCTTGGCAGTTTTCTTAGGTGAAGAGTAATTGGTGGAAAACAGGCTTTCATTTGTGTGAGACAGCTCACATGCTAGTTGTAATGTTCATTAAAGACACAAGTGTTTACAAGGACAACAAAAGATGCTCTCTTGTGGTATTTTGAAATGTGATTAAGTGCTTGGCTCCAGAATGTTTTCTGTTCTATTTATGTAATATGGAAAAATGTGCTTTTCTATGTTCATTCCTTTTTTTGGAGGATTCTAGGTTGTATATTTTGAAGCAGCTTGATCATTGATAGCAAGGTAATACCTGAAGCTTCTTTGAAGATTACCTACAAAATTTTAAATACCAGGGTGTCTTGTGAAAATGAATGCACTTATGTTAAAGATGTTGTAACAAATGCAAACAACTTTTCCTTTGCTTTTCTCCTCATTCTTAAAAATCTGGAGGAAAAAACCCCAAAACTTCACAATGTCAATATGAACTCAAGGTGTCAGGTTTGAATACAGAGTTTGGAAATGAAAATTAAAGATACATTTGGCAACTACAGCTGACAACATCATCTGTTCAGTAAAGCACGTTTGGTATTGTGAATGACTGACCTAGTCAATATGCTCCAGATAGTTATCAACACTCTTTACACTCATTAAACTCTTACATTTCACTCTTGCCATTCTGATTACTTTATAGAACCAGGTACATGATTAGAGAAATAAATTAAAATATCTCTCCTTGTTTGTTTAAAATAAGTGCAAACACCAAATAACCAGCAAACAGTGGAAGTGTGTACTGTGGGCAAGGTAAATTGGAGGAGCCTGTCTCCAGTTTTGTAGTGACTACCACTTTCCTCCTGAAAATCTGTCTCCTTGGCAAAACCACTGTTCCCAAAAATACTGTCTGCAAATGTTTGTGTGAATGGAAATAGATTACAAGAAGGTGGCAGTGTGATTTCTAAGTATGAATGAAGCTGCTGATGTATTTTTATAACAGCAAATGTGTGTGTTTAAATCTCTTCCTTTGTAATCACTTCTTTGTGTAGGTGAATATGGGGAAAAAAAAAAGAGAAACCAAACAAAATGAGTTTAAAATGAAGTCACTTGAGAATATGATTTCACTGTTGTGTATAAGATACAGGTCTAGATCATCCACCCTCTCTCTTGGATTTTGTTGATTCTTTGGTAGGAAATGTCCTGAATACATTATTGCTTTGTGAAAAATAGTTAAGAAACACTGTCTCTGCTCTGCAGCTGTTATAGACACAGAACTACAAACTTGACTTTTGTCAGAGATTTTTTTTTTAGCTCTCATAGCCTAAGGGGTAAAAATCCACACACATTGGCATTACTGTAAAGTGAGACTGATATTCAAATGTTTTACATAGCAGTGTGAAGCTTTTACATAAATTTCGGTTTTCTATTTTAGACCAAACAAATCACACTTAAAGACTGTACAACTCCCACAGACACCTTTCCAAGCAGTTCCTTTATACAGAGCTGGAGAGGAGGCAAGATGTTGGCATAGCTGTTGACCTAAAAACCTGCTATGCCAACCTATTGTCATCTTTCCTGTCTGTTTGCGGCAGAGGGAAGTTGTACATTGTAATGGGCATTTGGAACAGCTTTAGTCTTTATAGACAACTTAAACTATTTTCTAGCCCTGCTTTTGAGTCAGTGAGGCGAGTGTTTGTTAGTTACCTAACAAGCAAAGGAGGGATAGAACTGGACTTGGGTTTTTTAATTACTTATACAGCAAACAGCTTAATGTGCTCTGAAAAAGTTAGTGTGGAGATGCAGAAACAAAGGGGCTTGAGTGGGCCATTGGGGGACAGGACAAGAATTGATTGTTTTCTCTGTCTGACCTCTACATATTTGCAGAGAGGCTATGAGTTGTTTGCATATGAGTATTTCTGTTTACATGTTTTTTTACTTTTCTGATTGTATTCTCCATCCTTGTGTACTTTTCATGTTTGTACTTTCTGTAAGAGCCATCTCGTAGGGTATTGGGCAATGAGAATACAGTACTAGTCATAAAATGAACAAGCATCCGCTAATGAAGTGTTGGAGCTGCATTTCATTGATCTGTTTTCAATACATAATTACAAAAAAAAAAAAAACAAACCAGTAGAACTTGATCTATTAAGTCTTGTGATTACTAAATGGGGAACCCCTTGAAAAATATAAATTCTATGCAGCAATTCTGTCATTTGTATACTTATTCTATATAAGGTGTTCCTTCACACAATTAGAATTTTGCTTTGAGAATCTAAAATTAGAGGCTGGATCATAAGTAGTAGTGCTACTTAAAACAAACATAATGAAGCAGAACTTGATTTCACGTTGCATACACAAAATTCTATGAAAGTACACATAAAAGTAGTCCTTTTACACTTCTAACTCATTCTGGCCACTGAAGCACTGCACTTGATCTGTATATGAAAAAAAAAAGAAGTTTATTATGATTAGGCTATGTCATTGCCAAACCTAACTTGGGGTTACTATCTGCACCCACCAAAACAAAAATATTCTAATAAAATGTTCTTACTACTTTCAGCTATGTAATATTCAGTTTTTTATAGCCTCTACACTTAAGCCAGGTATGTATCTGTAGTGGGAAAGCTTTCAAGTGATGCCTAAACTTTTATATATATATATATATATGTTTATTGTATATAACACATTTTAGTATTTTTATGCACTCATGATGACAAACATGGAGTAGCACAGCAAATATAGTTGTAAAAAATTGCATCATTCTAGCAAACATAGAGAACACTCCTCTCCTGACTGATGTTGAAATTTAGATAACAAGATCTGAAGGCTAAAACACATCACCTTTATTTTAAAAGCAGGATAGAGACAGAACTGAAAATTCAGCTCCCCTATTGTGTCAAACCTACCACAGATCCAGAGAGCAGCTGTCATCTTTCTTGTGTCAAGGTGGATTCTTGCTCTCAAACAAGTAGTGTCCCCTTATTTGAGCCCCTTTCCTGTGATACTGAACCTTGTGCTACTGTTCTAATAAGCAGAATAAATACTACATGGTTTTCTGAAAGGAAAATAATGGTGAAAAGATACTTAACCTGTTAAAATGGATCAAGGAAAAATGGAGACAGAGATTTGATATCGGAAAACAATGATTATTGTCTGGTCCTTGGGGAGAGATATTCATGTTTGGCATAATAATCAAGTTTTAAGTAAGAATAAGGCACTTAGAGTTACAACACAGTGTGATATAATCTGAAGTTTGCCTTGAATTTACTTACTTTAGCATGAGTAGCTGAATTTTCTGAAGTTGTATGCCAGTAGTTGCAAAGTGTCACCTAGAGATGTTTCTGGCTGGAATAATTTTCTTAGTAATTTTCCTACTAGCATATATAGTGAGAATAATGTTGATTACAATCCAGTGTTTAAGTTATTGCCTAGCAGTCCTTACTTTAAACTGAGGTTTTCTGAATTTCCCATTCTCTACCAACTAAACTAGTTCATCAGAAGCACAAACCAGAAGATGAGGAGGCTGCAGTCCTCAGCAGAAGCTGAGTCTCAACCAGATAAGAACAGTTACTGGCCTGTCTGTGGGATCATGGGAAAAGAATCCTAAAAATTAGGAGGCCCCAGACCAAAAGCTGCCATTGCACCAAGAGGCATGTGCAGGGCATGAGGAACAAATGCATAAATTCTGAGGCAATTAAGGCCCGTGGGTCTTGGTACAGGGTTCCTCAATAGATTAACCGGGCTCTAGTTGTCCTATTGATTACCATTCAGTTATTTGGTTATTTTTTTCCTGCAGCTGGACGACAGAAACTCTCCTGTGAGGAACGTAGAGTGAAGGAATTTCTTTTTTAACATATTCATTACATAGGGCAATGTTTTAGTAGTACGCATGTAGACCCTAAATAGTACTGGCCTTATGCTCAACAAAATACATAGCGTAAGCATATTCTATGATGAGACAGAAGTTATGGCAAACTCTTACTATTTCTGTAGGAAACAACTGTGCTTTAGGAACAATATATCTATGATACTCTAGGTACTCTAGACTGTAAACTGTCTACTACATCATAGGACGCACACTCAACAGGTGTACCTCAAGTGAAGTGTAACTGATTTACTTGTTTTGTGCATATAAACTTAAAATTTTTGTTAGTGACCTGTTGAGAAGAATGATAAATGGTGCAGGAAAGAGCTGAACAAGAACAAGGAAAATTTTCCATATCTTTCTTGCCAAATACAAGACTGGGCAGAATTACAAGGAAGGGGAAGGCAAGGGCATGGGGTGAGATTCTGACCTTGCTGGTGTCAGCACAACTATTGTTCCATCTTTTAGGATCATCTGTTTAGGATGAGTATACAGACATGAAATTGAGTTCATTGTTAGCAAGGTCTAGTTTAGAGCATCTTCTATGAACCTCAATCCTTAACAATGCTCAGTTGTTGTGCTTCATTTACCACCCTAACACTAGCACTTCCATGCTCTGCTCCTGCTTTATGACGCAGGAGTAGAGGGAACTTGGAGGCCTCTTTGTGCTGATAAAAAAAGAAGAGAATTAGTCCAGGAGGGAGCTGGGCAATGGAATACGGAAGTACTCTGCCAGCCAGCCCAGTGATGTTCTTCATTAGTCATCAACACTCAACAGCAGTTGGCCAACTTGGCTCCTGTGACTATGGAAATATACTGTGAGTATAACACATGTCCAAAATAAGAAAATACCATGAACTCGGGAGGGGGAAGGCAGGAGAGGCAAAGGTAACTGAACACTAGTAACACAAAGTGTCTTCTGTAAAAGAGGAAGCAAACAGACTTGATTTTTCCAGTGATTCCATTATCCTCTACTCTGGATCCAGTACTTAAAAATCTCTACCTGATTTCGTGTGATGACATGTTCTGTATAGCACTGAATTTACTCTGCCCTGCTACCTGATAATTGCTAACACAATTGAGACATGCAGTGAGGCAAGAAAAAAACACAGAACAAAGGTTTCTCTTGTTTCATATTTTTGTGATCGTAGCACAAGTAAACACAAACTGCTTGTTTCAGTGTGTTGACTTGTCTGGAGAGTAGCAGTCAGGAATCTTCTGGAAGACAAAGGCCTATCCTCATCCAGACCGACTGCAAAACATCTTTTCCAGAGGGAGATTATAACTGTTCACTCACAGTGCATAAGTCAAAAGAAGAAGTAGTCCTCAGATGATGCACAGTATTGGAAGCTGTTTGTCAACAGCATTGTTTGCTTCTCACTTTGGAATTTTTTTCAGTAAATAACAAAGACTTTGCTGATCTGTCATAAAGAATGAGATTGGAAGGATAGAATACAAAAAGGCAAAGCTACATCTCAATTCAAAAAATGAATTTGAATCTAGGTTGACTGCTGGTAAAAATTCTTTAAAATATTCTCTTTCATAAGTAATTTCTTAGATTATTTTCCAAGAGTATGCTCAAGCAACTACTTGATGAATACTCAGTTTTTGGTAGCTCCATTGCCAAATGTCCCTGGCATTAAGTATTTTGGATGCAGTTAGAAGTAGTTTCATTCATGGTGTCTGCAATCTCTGTAGAGCATTTCTTCAGTAATTCAAGGGTAAATTGCATTATTTTTGTTAGTTGGTTTCTACCCTATAAAATCATTATTAAGAGGAGGTACCTATTTAAGTTGTGGGAGCTCACTTTTTGTGTTCACTGCTGCATTTGCATTCTTTCAGAGCTAAAAGGTTTTCCAGTGCTGGAGTACATGCCTGACTGCAGAGCAGGAAAAAGGAAAAGGGACATAATTGAATAGGAAATGGGATGAAACTGTTTACTTACTGCCATTTCAAGGAGAAAAAGTCAGGCTTACTTAAGAAAGATGATACAAAGTTAATAATGGTACTAAAAAGTAATTCTGCTTGCTCAAGAACAAGAAGAGACTGGATAAAAGTTGGCATATACAAAAGGGAAACTATTGCAAAGCTCTTTCCTCCTTTTCCATCACATGATGAAACTTGCTTACATCTTCTGCTGACCTGTGTGCATACAGGGAGATTTATTGGTTGATTCATAGATAGGTAAGTTTGTGTGCCCACAACAGCAATTCTGAAATACATTGTTAAGAATCTACTTAAGGTATTTTAAAATTAACACAGTACCATGTCATTTTTGGATTATCTTTCCCACCTCAATATCAGTCTCTCCTGAACCACAGTAGACACCAAATAAGGCACACAGGTGTGAATAAGTGTCTTACTTACACAGCAGAAATCCCACCACGCCTAACCAAAATTACAGTTTCTCTGAATAAATTCCATGTTTCTTAAACCCCTGCCTTATAGTTGATAAGCTGGTTAATAAATTCCCAACATTCATAAGATACTGTAAATCAAAGCATAGGAAATTTCTCATGTCTATCTTCAAATGTCTCTTGTTCTTCTGCGGGTATGTATCTGAACTAATTTTAATTCAAGTGGTACCTCCTCAGGCAACGTTCCAGGTTTACTCAGGTGACCATTAGCTGGATGGTCAAACTGGGCTCCTGGCTACTCATTTATGCAGATATCCCAATTCCAGGCACAATATACATAGTCCAGCAAATTGATGTGATAATTCCTCTACGAACTGCTAAACTGTTTTCCAGCAATATCCCAAGGAACACTGTGCTTACTCCTCTGCCTCCATCTTCTGCTGAATTTGTAGAACATGGTCTAAGAACTAATCTGTGTACATATTTAACAGTATTTGGATGAACATATTCTTGTCATGGAGCCATAAACAAATCAAAATTGACTAAAAAAGCCTTTCAAGAATTTGGAATGCATGAAAAGTTTCCAGTGCAGCATGTCTTCTGAGCCCAGGGGTAACCTTGCTAAACTCTCATGTGGGAGAGCTACACAGTTGCTTTATCCAAGTGCCCCGACCTGCTGAAATGATGGCATGAGGTTGCATTCTTTCTTAGTACTTCTTTTTTTGACTTCAGGAAGAGTAAAGGATGGATGAAGAAGGATGCAAACAATAAATACCTGTAATTTCAGTACTGTTAAGGAAGTTTACTTGAATAATTATAATTTCATGCATACTGGTGACATCATGTCTCTTCAGTACACGACATATGGGTCTTCAGGGCAGCAGACTTCCCTCTCTCTTTTCCATTCTAGAACCAGGAAAAAAAAGTTATTTCCTAAGGGAAAGTCTTTGCACAGTAACCAGCACCCTCTTGTGTTCACGGCGAGCAGAGGACTAACCGTGTGCCAAGTAACTCCGGATCGCTCTGGAGCTTCATCCTGCAGCACCTTCCTCAGCCCCAAACCTGACATAACAGCAGGAGCCTGAAGTCTTATACATATTTCTCCAATAGCTGCTGGCTATTGCCCAGACAGGAAAGCAGTAATTAGCACGACTTTATGTACCTTAATTTTCTCAAACACCATCAGAAATATTCTGATAACAAATAATCTGAACAACTTCTGCCCCAAGTCTTTCTTTTGAGATACCACAAAGCTCAGAGGAGCTTTCCAAGAAGCTTGGGTGTTTCTCAAGATAGAATTTACACAACAGAAGCCAGGAAGTTTTCTATGGCTCTTCTGATCTCCTATGCTTTACTCAGTTAAGGATTTATGAGATAGAAATAGCCCTATAAATAAAGTAATAGCAATGAAATGGCACAAGTAAATCCAAATCAGAACAAATATGCAGTTTGGCTAGGGTACAGTACTGGTATCTAAATAAAAGAAAAACTGATGCAACCACCAGTGGATCAGTTCTCCAGCTACTAAACTGTCCCTGAAGTGTTGTTTATGTTGTTTTCCTATTTACTTTGTACAGAAATTCATATAGTTTCCATACAGTTCTCTGTAGAAACTACTTAATAGCTGCAGTTTAATACATACAGGTAGTATGTGATAGCTCTGAATCCATATGCCCACCTTCCAGAGGAAGTTAAAAATCCATGAATTCCTCACCTTATTAACCTATAAAGCAAACCGGATAACAGCCACAGTAGCCCTAATTATAGAACCCATGTTTAGATAAGGGCCTGCAAATGGGAGAAATATAGCCATGACCACACACCACCCAAATCGGGATAAACAAGACCACATAGTGACATGTAATAAGGTTTCTATATCCAGCACACAAAAAAGAAAAAATTAGTAGGTTACTCAGGAACCTTTATTCCTTTTTTTTACCCTTTTTCTGTCAATGCCCTTGGGCCCCACACTTGGGCACCAAAATCTGTCTCTGTTTGAAAGACAGGTGTCTGCTAGGAAAGGCAGGAGCCTCCCTTGGAATGGAGAATGTAAACCCTCCCTCCAAAATTGCTATATGTTTGAAATTAAGGGGCTCTCAGGAAAAGATATTGGAGTAGGACTAACAGTTCTTTAGTAGTATGTATAACGAGGAGAACAAACCAACAACAACTAGCATTAGCAATTAACAGGCCCTGGAGCTCAGTCCCGGCCTGCTCGGCCGCGGCGCTTTCCCTCTGCTGCAGTTCCGGGCTCGGCCGGCAGGGGCGCCGCTGCTCCCGGGGGCGGGGCGGGGGCGGTGCCTCCCCCCGCCTGCAGGGGGCGCTGTGGCGATGGCGGCTCGGCCCACACGGGCAGGGTTGGGGGAGAGGCCTTGGTCCACAAACCCCATGGCACCGATCCCGGGGCCCGGCGGGACTCTCTGGAGCACCAGGCTGGGATGGCAGGGATGAGCAAAAACCCAGGGGTGGTTGATGAGATGTATCAGAAACTCCGCAGCCATAGCTGGCACCTGCTGGGTGTCTGGGCAGGGCAGGGGGCACCCAGCAGCAGAAGTAAAGCAGCTCCCAGCTGGGTTATGGAGATGGCAGGAAATTCCCTTCCCCAAGCTGCAAGTCCGACCATGCTCCTCCAAAAGTCAGTGAGAGAGAGAGAGCCCCCTAATCCCCAGCCCCATCTTTTTCCTGCCTCTGTTTTTGCAGTACCTCTTTTCCCCCGAGGTAAACTCCCAAAACCCAGAGGAGTACCGTCTCAAACACCCAGCCATCTGTGCTTCCTAACAACTCAATGGGAAAAAAATCCACAAGGAAACAGGAAAGAAAAGGAAAGGAAAACTCCAACCTCTTACAGGCTAATAAAAAAAGAGGTGAACGAATGCATGCTTGCTCTACAGAGCTTTTTGGGAAAAGCAGATGAATTTCTAGCTGATACAACCGAGAAGAGTGTACCTGAATGTACGTACACAGTTTGTGGTAGCTGGGAGTGGGACTGGGCCCAGCCTCATCCCCAGTGGCACAGCTGTGAGAAGCAGGTGAGCAGCATTGACAGCAGTGAGCCATGGAGTGCCCAGGGGCACCAAAGGAGCAAAGGGCACACAGGTGCAGGGCATGAACGTGAGGGGTGTAAAGGGTTGGGCTAAAGGACAAGAAGGGCAGATCCTTGCAGCCTTCTGAAGTGATGTTACTCTGTATGGGCAGGTTCTAAGTAGTCTGGAAGGTTAGTCGGGGGAAATGTACATTAACCAGATCAGTGCAAACTGACATACTGGAGCTCCTGCTCCATAAATGACAAAATCAGCACATCTAGTAACATTGGTATTAACATTAACTAGAGTTACTAAGTTTATTGTGAAGAATGGCAGGGTATGATGTCTTTTTTATAGAGTCATAGAATTCTTTGGGTGGAAGGGACCTTTAGTGTCCATCTGGTCCAATACCTCCCTGCAATGAGCAGGGACATCTTCCACTAGATCAGGTTGCTCAGAGTCCTGTCCAACCTGACCTTGAGTATTTCCAAGTTGGGGCACATACTATATCTCTGGGACACCTGTGCCTTTTTTTTGCCACCCTCATCATAAAATTACTTCCAACTTAAATTTACCTGTTTTCAGTTTAAAACTACTGCCCTCTGTCATATTGTCACTGCCCTGCCAAGAGCAGTGCCCATCTTTATTATAAGCTGTTTGTGAGTATTGAAAGACTGCAATAAGATCTTCCTGTAGCTTTCTGTTCCCTGAACAACCTCAACTATTTCTTTGTTTCCTCCTAGGTGAGGTTTTCCATCCCTCTGATCATTTCCATAGCGATCCTCTGGACTCACTCCAGCAGTTCCATGTCCTCCCTGTGCTGGGAGCCCAGAGCTGGATGCAGGTTCCAGGTGGGCTCTCCCCAGAGCAGAGCAGAGGGGCAGAATCCCCTCCCTCCCCTGCTGCCCACGCTGCTCTGGATGCAGCCCAGGACACGTTTGGCTCTCTGGGCTGGGAGTGCCCATGGCTGGCTCATGTCCAGCCTCTCACCCACCAGCACCCCCAAGTCCTTCTCACAGGGCTGCTCTCCATCTGCTCATGCCCAGCCTGTCCCCTGATACTGGGGGTTGTCCTGGCCCAGGTGCAGCACCGTGAACTTGGCCTTGTTGATCCTGATGGGATTCCTGTGGGCTCTTTCTTGAGCTTGTGCAGATCCCTCTGGACAGCATCCTGTCCTTTAGGAATGTCAGCTGCACCACACAGCTTGGTGTCATCTGCAAACACTGTCTGTGTCTGCTGAAGACATTTCACAGTACTGATCCCAATACAGACCACTGAGGGACACTGCTTTTTATTGATGTCCCTCTGGACATTGGACAGTTGACCACTACCCTCTGGATGTGACCATCTGGTCAATTCCTCATCCACCAAGCAATCCACCCATCCAATCCATCTCTCTCCAGTTTAGGAGGAGGATGGTGGGGGGAGGCAAAGGCATTACAGAAGTCCAGATAGATACTTGTAGCTCTTCTCTTGTCACTCCACCACAGAAGGCCACTGGGTTGGCCAGGCAGGACTTGCCCTTGGTGAAGCTGTGCTGGCTGTTTCAGGTAATCCCCCTGTTCCCTGTGTGCCTTAGCACAGCTTACAAGAGGATCTGTCTTCCCAGGCATAGAAGTGAGCCCTCACCACCATCCACTCTCTCTGTGCCAGACCTTGAAACGTAATTTGTGGTTCACAGCTAGTACCCAGCAGCTGGTTATTTGCCTCGGTGTGATCATTTCTGTGAATCCTGTAGGATCCTAGAAGACAATAA
The DNA here is from genome assembly GCF_028018845.1 of Melospiza georgiana. Taxonomy (NCBI): domain Eukaryota; kingdom Metazoa; phylum Chordata; class Aves; order Passeriformes; family Passerellidae; genus Melospiza; species Melospiza georgiana. The sequence continues at coordinate 19,516,351 of NC_080465.1, forward strand.
CAGAGGACTGGAAGATGGGAATTACTTCTGGGACGAAGTCTAGCTCCTGTGTTGTTGTGGTCGTTCTGTTACAGCAGTGCCTACAAGTGAGAATACATTCTGCCTCCCAGGCAAAACAGGCAGGATCTCCAAATTGCAATCAAGTCAATTACCACATACAAAAGAGTATTTGCCGTTTACTTGGGAAGAATTAAAAGAGCCACCCTTGAATGCTTAATCAGTATTTATGTTTTCATTTCCAATCTCATTATGGCTGCTATTGCAGATAGACTGTGGAAGGGCTCCAGGCAGGTCCCACAGGTCCCTTCTGCACAATCTTGCCAAAGTCTGAAGGCCCAGACCTGAGCTGAAAAAAGGCTCACACAGGCGGATGAGGGACTGGGGGGGGTGAAGGAAGGCTGCTCAGGTTCCTGAGTCTCTTTTTGTGCAGCCTTCCTTTCCAGCAAGGGGTGTTACCACATCTCCTAGGGACCTAGATCTGAAGGGTGACTTGCTGGGAGTTGTAAGATGTCACAGATTCACAGGCAAGGTATGGGTGTGTGTTCCAGAATGCTCTACTATAAGGGAGAAAAAAATCCATTCCCCAAAATTCCACTCATCACTGTTAAGCTAACACACTCATTTAGACAAGAGACAGCTGCATGCTGAGAATGTCATTCCATTACAACACTGCCACCTCTTGTTCTTCTGCTGGTTTCATTTTTGCCCAGCTCCACTCCAATCTGTGGTGGATCCACCACCAACAGAAAGGCATAAACTCTCCACTATTTTTGTTAAACTGAAACCTTACAAGGAAGAGCAACTGGCTGGATGCAATGTCATGTACTTCTGTACAAGTTGCAAAAAAGTAGAGCACTTGAAAAGAGCCACATATTTTATCAATCAGTGTTGATTAATGTGTAACTATTTTCTCTCTAACTCAGAGAAGGAGAGACTGAAAGAAATGGGGTGGGGAAAGAGGGGGAACAAAGCAAACCTACCACAACAACAAAAAAACACCCTAGAATCTGAGAAGCAGCAAAATCCACCTCAGGAGACAATTGGGATGAGGTTTGTCCAGTATATGTGAAATACATTTTATCCATGCAATGTTGCCTTCAAACTCTGTGACTTCCAATGTGAACCTCAGTTTTCCTCTCAGTACTTGTTACTGGTAACAATCTGTTACCCAGGGGCTGCCAATGCTGGTTAAAGAGGAGCAGTGCCTGCCTCCACCAGGAACACCAAGAATTATGTAGAGTCTCCTGGAGAAGACTTGGCTGCAGATAAATAATGTAAGTTGATTGTCTTTGAATTTAGACTAGGTGGTCTCTGGGAAGAAGTTTGCTCTAGAAGGAGAAGGATCACACTGTGCTAGCAAGGTGTGACATGGAAAGCCCACAGATGGCATGGAAAAGAGACAGATTGGCTGGGCCTCTTTGTCCAGCTGCTTGATGTTCAACTAGTTCTTCATTGGGGTTTGACTACTGACAGAGATGGGCTGCTGCATGGATTCCTTGATATCTAGCACTGTATTTAATTATTTCAGATATCAGTTATATAAAACACTCTCTTGAATTAACACTTTTTTGCTAGACTTTTTAATTATGTCTCTCTATGTTTCAGTCTTCATGTGCAGAGTAGCTGAAAAGAGGGGTAATTTTTTAGCCCAACCCAGGTACTTGGGAGCTGCCAGAAGCCTCTGAAATGGGTGAGTCACCCAGGCACACAGCACGAATCCCCTGGGCTGTGGGGCCAGCTGAAACTGCTGGTCAGCTGCTGGTCACCACTCAGAAAGAAATAACCTAACAACCAGCCCGTCAGGGACAGTTTTCACAGCTCTTTCTAGCTGGAAGATCCAGTCAAAAAGAATAATTTGTTTTTCAGATGGAGTTGGCAGGAGACAAGCAGATTTACAGTGGTTGACTCCTAATACAATAGGACTTGAAGCAGTTGGGTTGTTCTACTTTGTACTCAGTAAACACATTAATTCTGAACCACATTTATTGAATCCAGACTTTCTTGCAACCCTTTCTGGTGTCTAAATCCAAGATGAACCCTCAAAATCTGTGCTTCTTGTTTTGGACACGTCATTTGCAGGGCCCATCCTGGAAGTGTTAGTAAGGTGAAATCAAGAGATATTTTAAATTAAAAAAATGTGTCATTTCATGCAATTTATTTCAAGTGAAAAATATGCAAATGCCAAGTCTGTCCTGACTCCTACAGCATAAGTTTCTCTCCTGACCTAATTTTTTTTATCTCTACAATAGAAATATCCATCATGTCATGTAAGTGGTCATGTATAATCAACAAGATAAGAGCCCTCAGGTTAGTGCACACAGTATTGCAGGGAGTATAGTCATAATGTCAATATCATGAAAGCAGTCCCAAAATCCTGATTCCTTAAGTCAGGTTTTAGATTTATGATTTTGATCTTTATGTAAGCACATTTATAATTTTGAGCACTATAATCTGGCAAAACAATAACTATATAATAACTATAAAATCAATACATAAGTTGAATATTTCTTGATATATTTTGGTCCAATATTTCATGTTTCAGTCCAATTCTATGTAAATACACCTTCAATAAATGCTACATGTAGAGTCAATCTACACAAGCAGTTCATTGAGATGCTTATGGTACTTGGGGCTGGACACAGCCATTGGTTATTAAACCCCTTAATAATCTAGTTTCACTTCTGAATGATCCTGAAGTAATAATAGGATATTTATATATACCATATAAGGTAGCAAAAGGGGATGTTTCAGATGAGGGAAGCATGGAAAAAATATCCTGAATGGGAAAATTTAATACATCCAGAAACTGGTGCCAAGGAGTGACGCTGGGTGGCTCAGCTTACATCCTGGATTTTAAATATAAGTTATAAATACCTGTATACACACAAAAAAACACTCATGTCTGTTAGCTACTGTAAGTAAAAACCTGTATTTAAATGATAGAGTTGTATGGACACTCACTAGCAGTGCTCTGTACCACAACAAATACTGACAGAACTGTCAAACAGCCAGAGTATAAAAACCACTGAAATATAAGTCCTTGTTTTTGTTTGTATGGAACCAAAGAGAGATGCTACAAAAATTGTTTCATTCTTCATTGAGAAATTAAGGATTTCTACAATATATCTGGGAAATACCATAAAAAACATCCGCAAGCAGTTACAAGTTTACAAAACCTGGCGCTTGGCTCCAGCCCCGCAAATGCACTATCACACCCTCCCCCAGAGGCCTTACTCACCCACGGTCACAGAAGTTGCAGGCAGAGCTGGCTGCCACTCCTGACTGTTCTTGCCCTGGTCACAATATATCCATTTTCTTTGTCAAGTCCTCCCTCACAGTGTTCGCACCAAGTGCACCACAGCTCCTGCTTTAATTTCACCCTCCCCTCCTGATGCCCCACAGACACATTCCCCCAGGCCATGAACGGCATACCTCAGTCTTGAGGCCCCACCAGTTAAAACAGCCTTCACACTCTGGGTGTTTTCAGCTACACTTTATTTTATTCTTCTCCAGGCTAAGAAGAGCTCATTCCAGTCCTGAAAAATAGTAACTAATAACAATAAACCCCAGCAACTACAATACCTGCAATAATAATAGTAGCAATACCCATAGCAAAATGAGCAGTGGTGGGTTTCTTTTTGAAGTCAGCTCCTCTGTTCCTGTTTCAGTCAGAATTCCTTATGTGCTCTCACTGTTTAGAAGTAAAGCAAATGCCTTACAGAAGCCTTTTTCTCACAAAGCTCTGGATTTCTCACCTATATTTGTGCTCTCTTCAGCATGGAATATGAGATTCCCTTGTGATGTCTTTCCCCGGTGTCTGCTTTGGCCCATGCAGCCCCTCATCTCCATGCTGATAGAATTAAGAGCTGGTTCTCGCAAAGACACCCACAGATGAATTGTGACAAATGAGAGGCAAGAATTTCCTTCAGGCATCCATCATTTGTTGGAATCTAACACAAAGTAACATAGACAATCCAGCTCATGGTAGTTGCCTCCCATACAAGTCCCTGCAGCCGGGATACACCCTGTCCTCTCCCAAAGAAAAACCTGAGGCCTCTGTATTTGTCACAGTGCCCCTGGGTGCCTGTGATGAGGGAGCAGACATCAGCTGAGCAGTGCCAGAACACATAAACCTTGGTTTCTAGTCCTGTCCTGACCTGGCTGATAGCCTGGCTAAAGCATGCAGTAACACTTGCAGTAGTTTTGGAGATACCCTCAGCATCTTCCTCTGAGCGCTAGGGATGTGATTTAATTCCTATGTGTGAATTAGAACACCCAAAATACTGTCATCAGAACACTGACTTTATTAATAGAGACAAACAAAGGATTAAAACACGTTATGAGTTTGCTGAAATACGCAAGTGTACCTGTGGAGGACAGACATATTTATAAACATCAGTTCATTGTAGAAACATGAGTAGGATATCCCCAGGTAGTTTGCAACGAATCCAGACAGCTTTCTCTCCGTGGTGGCCCTGGTAACGCAGCCAATATCCCCCTAGCCCCACCCCAGCCATGCTAGTGCCGGACCCCCGCACACCATCAGTGTCTCTCTCATGCCGGACTGTCTACAGCCCGGGGTGAGCACAGCTGGATTTGGCCTGAGGCCAGCGGTGCGGGTGAGCCCCACCGAGGGCTGCAGGCTGCTGGCTCTGGCGGGTGCCCAACTGGGTCCTCTGCGCGGGGCGGCAAGAGAGAGGGGACAGGGTGCTTTGGACACACTCGCATCCCGCCTGTCCCCGCTACCCCCAGCCACCTCAGGGGAGTCCCCTGGCTCTGGCTCCCCCGGCCGGCAGCGGGTGGATGTTTTCCGCCCGAGGAAGGAGCCGAACACCCCGGGGCACGGCACGGCTCGGCGCTACTCGGGTCTGCACTGGGACGGCACTGCAGCTCCCGGGACCGGCACCTCTACTCCCAAGGCACGGCCCGGGATTTTCCTGGACGGACAAAAAAAAGCAGGGGAGGAGGCGAGGGAGAGGACGGGGTGGGGCGGGGGAGAGAAAAAAAACAGCTCCACGGATGTCGGATATCACGGACAGCGTTACACGGGCGACGCGGGGACTTATCGCCGCGTTTCTCGGGCGGAGGAGCTGCGGGAAGTCGCCGGAGGTCGGGGCGGCCAGACGTCGGTGCCTGCACTCCCGGCGGCTTGTCCCGGGACGCCTCTGCTTACAGGCACTTGAGGAGGAAGGAATTGCACGACGTACCCCGGGGGCAGTCGCAGAGCTTCCCGATGCGAGCCCCCTTCCTCACGGCGCACTGCTCCCCGGCGTCGCACTGCGGGCAGCGGCCGGCGGTGAGTGGGACCGCCACCAGCGGCCGCCCAGTTCTGTCCCGTCCCGTCGCGTCCCGTGCCGTCTAGCCTAGCCCCATTCTCTTCCGTGTCGTCTCGTCCCGTCTAGACCAAGTCCTGTTCTATCCCTTCCCTTCCCTTCCCTTCCCTTCCCTTCCCTTCCCTTCCCTTCCCTTCCCTTCCCTTCCCTTCCCTTCCCTTCCCTTCCCTTCCCTTCCCTTCCCTTCCCTTCCCTTCCCTTCCCTTCCCTTCCCTTCCCTTCCCTTCCCTTCCCTTCCCTTCCCTTCCCTTCCCTTCCCTTCCCTTCCCTTCCCTTCCCTTCCCTTCCCTTCCCTTCCCTTCCCTTCCCTTCCCTTCCCGTCCCGTCCCGTCCCGTCCCGTCCCGTCCCGTCCCGTCCCGTCCCTTCCCGGTCCTCTACCATTCCGTCCCTTCCCGTTCCTCTACCATTCCGTCCCGTCTCCCCTCGTTCTGTTCTACTCCTTTCCTCTTCCTTTTATTCCCTCCCCGGTCCCGTCCCGACCCGTCCCGCCGGGACACCCACCATGGGCACCTGCCCGAACTTCTTCTCGTAGTGCGGTCCCCTCTTGCTCTTGAGCTTCTCCAGCACCTCCTGCAGCGCCTCGATCTGCCGAGAGACCAGAGAGCCGCCGTCAGACCGCGCCCGCCCCGCCGCCGCCCCCCGCCCGTTCCCGGTCCCCGCCGCACCAGCTCCTTCTCCCGGGAGGCGCCGCCGCCGCCAGGCGGTCCCAGGTCGCGGACGCGGCGCGGCGGGGTCGATCCGTGCCCGCGGGCGCTCAGCAGCAGCGCGGCCGCCACGGCGCACAGCGCCAGCGCCCGGCAGCTCTCCATGGTGCTGCCGCCCCGCCGCCGCCGCCGCCGCCTTTATAGCGCCGCGCCCGCCCCGCCGTGCGTCAGCGCCCACCGCCGCCGCGCTCCGAGTGCCGCCACGGCACGGCACGGCTCCGCGCCCCCACCGCCCGAGCGCCCCGGTCGGCGCCCCAAAGCGCCGGCCGTCCCTGGCCCTCGGGCCAAACAGCGGATCGGTCTCTGAGGGCGGCCGAGGGGAAGGCGGCCGGGCCGGCCGCAGCCTGCCCGCGCTCCCTGCGCTCGTCCACAGTCGAGAGCTGTGGGCAGAGGGGGAAACTATTGCCTCGCCCCTGGAGGCTGGGATGGTTGAGGGAGAGGGTGGACGTTGGACACACAGAGATGAAAGTAGAAGTTGGGCTTACAGACTAGGGAGACTAGACTTGGAAGTCTACACAGGGATCTGACGGGAGGGAGGGTAAGTATCCGTGGGCTAAGGAAAAACATGATGTGCTAGAAGGAAAGAAGAGCCATGTGGGATAATTAGCCTAAAGAAGTGTGTGTGGGGGGGTGGTAGATAGTGGTGATGAGCAATAAGCTGATGAGGATGTGAGTACTTGAATAAGGACAGGTGAGAACCAAGAGTGTGGGGAGGCTCAGGGCCACCGAGGGCAAGGTAAGAAGCAGCATGAAAAGGCCCAGGATAAAAGTAACTAATCTATCAAGCAGATAGATTAGTTACTTTTACAGATTAGTTAATAATCTGCTAATATATCAAGCAGAACTGTAAATGGTGCTTGAGGTCAAATATCACACACTGAGCAGGTTCTTGGGGAGCATTATACACCCTGCGTGTGGAATGAGGCCACCTCCATTTTGGGAAATAAAAAGTGCTGTTGCCAGAAGGAGACCTAGTATCAGACATACCATTCAGACCTTCCCACTGACGTTTGGTTCTACCAGCCCAGTGGCCTCGTGTCCATGAATATTCTCACTAAAAAGATCCTTGGCAAATCATGCCTGCCCAGGCTTCACAGCCATGGCAGTGGCAGGGGTAGCTCTTCCCATTTAGAAAAGCAGTGGTATGCCAGGAAGAGCATGCAAGATGAAGGACAGTCAGTGCCTTCTCCAGCCTTTCTCCAGCCTCCTCTGGGCAGAGGCTGGGGTAAAACAGGGTTGCTGAGCAGCAGTTTGCTGGCATGAGACATTTGGCCATCTGGTTGCTGGGACAAGGAGGCAACAAGTTGGGTCTGCCTGTGCAGAGGTTTCACTTCAAGCTCATGGTTCTGAAGTGGCTACGGGGATGTTCCTGCCTGCAAGTCAACAGCAGCAGGAACTGGGCTGTGTCTCCTTAGGTGAAGGGAGGGTCATTTGGAGAAGGAGAAAACTGGAAAACCTTGTTAACAAAACTCTCCTAGCTTGTTAACAAACTCTTAACAGCTGGTAATTTGTAGGGAAGCTAGGAAGTGGAGCTAGGAACTGCTTGAAAAGGCAATGCAATGTGAGCACCCACACAAGTTTGTTTAAAGAAAAGTTAAATGGGCCCAGGCATGTATTTTTCCAAGCGGATGGGCATTTTTTCAAGGGTACAAAATGAGTGTGGTTCAAAAAGTAATTTTCAACAGCAGCATTTTGTTTGAGGTTCTGATCTCTCTATCACGTTGCTTGCCTCCAGTACTGTGTGTTCACCTCTTGCTGTTACCTCCTCCCACACACTCCTATTGATCATCACATCCAGCAAAGGTCTCATTTGTAATTGCTGGTCAGAGTAGAGATCCTCTGTCTGTTTGCGTGGATCCTCCAGCTTCATTTAGCCACAGGGAAGGTTAAGATTTCTGATGTCAGGCTGGTGGTAAACCACTCATAGCAAAGTCCAGGCTTTGTTCCCAGGCTGGAGCAAAACCACAACTACATGCAATACTGAAAATGATGGGTATGCCAAAACAAAGTTTCTTAGAACAGAGAAATAACACAGGCTATGAAAAATGCAACGCTTCATACAGAGAGGCAGATATATGGCCTATTCAACTTTAAAAGCAGCATCTGTGAAGCCTGACCAACATTTCAAACCATATTTTATAGTATGAGGATTACTCATGCAGTGTTGAACGCACCAGAGATGCTCAGAAAACATCACTGTTTTCTTTCCAACTTACACTTCCAGTAAAAAGCTGAATTTAATGTTAGCTACTCGTGAAATTATTGTTGAATGTGGAGGCAATTACAAATTTCTGTTTCCAAAAGTCATTTTGTCTGTCTGGCTACAGACACCCACAGAACTATACAAGTTTCTGTCACACTGTCTCTGCAGACATCACTGTCCCTTGTTCCCCATTCAGCCATTTTTGTACACTTTGTCTCCAGCACTAGGGGATAAAATCAGAAGGATTAACATCAGCAGGACAGCTGAATATTAAATAAGAGCATCAGAGGCTACCAGAGTGTCAGAGGAAGGGGTCAAGGTACAGAACCAGAAAATCACTGTTTACAATCACAAAAAGGCAGGTACTTTCCAACAGCTTCAGTAACCAGTCATAAGACAGCTGGCTATGGAAGGAGGGGAGCCTGTGGCACCTCAGCGCTTAGCTCTGGGTAATCCATGTGAAATGCAATCAGACCTTGGGGACAGACAGCTCTGTTGTACCAAAGTTTAATCCAAGTTTCTCAAAGTTTACCTTCTCCATGCAAATGTTATTGCATATAAGGTACAAACAGAACACTACCAATGTGCATTAGCATCTGTACATCAGATGGATAATTTTGGAAGTCACATATGCTTTTCATAATCACACTCTTCCATCATGATCAATTAATTGTGTACTTCTAAAAGTGGGAAAATAATGGAGGTTTATGTTGATGCTGGGGAGCAGTTCTAAGGCATTTATGTGTGTTCTAGTTTTGGCTTGGCACAGACATAAAGTTGGACGGATTTTAGGACTACTAGACTGTAGAGATTAGTGTCAAGCATTTGAAAAGTGCTCTACTGAATCAGTGACACAAAAATGGACATCTGGCTTTAAGTGGATGCTTTAAGGCTTTGCAGGAAAGCAGCAGGCTTTTATAACTGCATTGTTAAATTGCCTTAATTTATAAACCACAGTTAAAAAAATAATATACCATCACTGGTTTTCTGAATCAAGATTTTTTTTACTGAACCCTTGAAAAGTGAGGAAAATCTAAGATAGATCAGAGTTACTGTTGAAGCAATAAGAGTCCAGAGGCATACTTGAAACACTATATCTATTTCAGCAGGAGATAGCAATTCATCTTGATGAGTAATAGATTGGAAAAAAGACACTTAAATAAAAGATGGGTTCTCAGAACAACAGTACATATACCAATGCCCACACAAACAGTGAAGCTACAAATTCTCCAATAAACAAACCCCACACGGGTGGAAGAGTAGAGGGAACAGGTCCCCAGTGGCTTCTCCATTTCTGCAGGCAGAGCTATCACAGAGGCTGTGCACTATCCACATCTCATTTCAGCCCTAGTAGAAGCAGGCTTGTAATGATTGTGTTCCAGAGGCTCTACCTTGATGTTTGTTGAACAAACTGTCACCAATTTTGATTGAAGCCCAAATTGTAGCTCCCAGGTTCCCAGCACCTTCCCAGCTGCCATGAAAATAAAAAGGAAAATGGCAATGGGTACATTTTTATATCCATCCTGAATTCACCACCTCAGCCCAGGTAATTTGAAAAGGAAACCCTTGGTTACTGCAACAGACTCTAGGGACATGAAAAGAAGCTTAGCCCACCTCCTTCATGGTTTCCCATTTCCTTCTCTAGAGGTGTTTGAAAACACCCTCAACGTCACAGCATCGACTCTTTTAAACTCCTTGCAGTTAAGTGTTAACCTGTTAAAGAGACCATGCCTAACTATCATGGAGAAATGGAAACCTCTTGGCCTTCCCTCTTCTCAAGGGCTGGAGGAAGGCACATAGCTCAGAACAGCTATGCCCAAGGCAAGACTAGATAGAAGCAAAGGTTCCCAGAAGTCTAGAGCACCTGGTGTGATGTTCTGGTCCACCATAGTTTGTGTGCTTGATTTAGCACAGCTTGATATAGCACAGCTATTTCCCTTGTTCCTCAACCTCCATTTGAAAAATCAGTGTCATCCCAAGTACCAGCCTTTCCAGTAAGGAAACAGATTAGTGGTTGTGAGCTGCTTCAATACCATAGTGAAGAGGTCACATGTACCAGAGACAAGAAGAAGTCTTGAAATAGTCACCCACAGCTTTTACATTGCCTCTATCATCACGAATATTATGCCCTTACAGTGGCAGCTACCTTTAATCTAAGTTTTAAAATTTCCTTTCACTAAAAAAGGGATCCTACTGGTAGCACAGTGCCAATGAAAACTGAAAATTACAGTTGTAATGGCATCCATGTTAAACCTAAAAAGGAGCTGCTGCTGCAAAAGCTGGGAGTCCTGGTGGCAGACAAAATGTGAGAGCTCTGAGTGATTATTTTGAGACAGCATGAATAGATCAACCAACATCATCAAATGTAGTACAAGCATGGGGTCCAACTCCTTGCTCCTGCTGACTCCACAGAAAACAATGTTTTTCAGCAATTCTCTGGGCAGCAAGAGACCATCTCAGCAATCAGAACACCATCACACATGATGGGCACTGCATGCAGTGCCCCATACAGAATGCAGCATGGTAACATGGAAAAGCTTTTCCAAAACAGCTGTGTAATGGAGGAGTGATAACCACTAGCGGCTCTCTGAACTGCTGTTCTGCACTGAAGATCCTGCTTGGTAGTGATTGCTAACCAGATCACGCTGATAGGATGCTAAGCCTCTGATGATTAATTTCATTTACTTAACATGTTTCCAAAGCTAAGTATTATTAAGGCAGAACACTCTTATTTAATCAGACATGTGTTTTGACTTTACTTGCATATATATTCAGAGGAAGAAATTTTTACAAGTGTAAAGAACTGTGAAAAGAAATTGATGTAATAATCAACAGGGAATTACCATTCTCAGAAGCATCTTTCCAAACATATCTGTCTCCTGTATTCCAGGATTATCTGTTACTGTCTCCAACTTGGCATGATTTAATTACCAGCGTAAGCATTCAAAATAAAAATATTATTCAGAAGAGATCAGATTTATTAGCAGAAACAGGCAGTATTCCTTATGGCTTTTGAAGTGACAGGCAAAAGTGACCCCCATAATTAAGAACACAAAGTCAAGTGCCAGAACTGATTATTCCACTGGAGTAGGAGAAAATACAGTGCATTTCTTCTTATTGAAAACCACTAACAGCATTTCAGGGTATGGAACTATTTTTTCCTTGATAATATTTAATATATTTATTATATTTAATATATTTAATATATTTAATTTTAGAAATCAGTATTTAAAAGTAGGGTATTTTTAAATGCATTTCAGAAGCCTATTAACTATAAATAATTACATTTTGCTTTCTGGATCAAGAAATCTTGGATCTATGCCAGACATGTTCACAAATGTGTGTAGTGAGACAAGAGGCAAAAAAGCACACCTCTGTGCCTAGCTGGCAGTACTTTAAACTATTATTCTCTATTAAATATTTATTTAATATACTAAGAGTAAGCATCAGAATGCAGACCCATGGAAGTAATCTTTCTAGTGGGTGCAGAAAGGCTTTGGATACATTTCATCTTGGTAAAAAGAGAGGGAAAATTGCTCTTTTAGTGCAATTTTTGGCAAGTGTGCCAGAGACCACACAGCTAAACATACGTTAGGCTGTCTACATTATCTGTATCCTACACTGAAGATCCTGATTCCAAGGAATTATTTCATTTTCTTTTTTGCATCTGTCTGAGACCCAACTCAAAAGGCTGGTAGACAGCAGACCTACCATCCTCCTCCTGGATCCAAGGAGAACTCCTTTCCACACAAGCTTAGGAAGATTACAGCTAGTACCTTACCCTGGGTGATCACTCTTCTTAGCAGTCTTTCCTCTCCCCACAGGCCAGCAAGGAGAGGACCTCTATTCATGTACACTGGCTCTTCTTGCACTTGACTCCCAGTCAAGGATATTTCTGGCAATGGCTATCTGGGCACCTGTAGAGCAAAGCTAGATAAACTGAAATCACCTCCCAGCTAGAACAGTATGTAGTTTCTTCAAGGCACACAATGTTTCTGAAGAGAAAAAATTAAATGACAGCCAGCGAGTTCTTGAAAACTTTACACTCCAACAAGCTACCCTTAATAAATCAGAATAATCAGAAAGCCCTCAAGCATTGCAGAACTCCTTAAGTCAGTGGATTTCAGGCTTCTGCTCTGAGCAAAGCATTGACCCTTGTGCAGAGAACACTCTGTCTTTGTGAAACCAAAATTACCAGAAGGACCACCTGCCAAGATGTTTAAACATTTTTACAGCCAGTCTCTGTCTTCACACATGCTCTCAGCAACCTGCTGATTTCATAGATACCAGCACACACCTCCCTTCTCTTCCAGAAAACATTATGCATCCATCAGGTTCAATAGTTGTTTTGACTTCAGGGAACCACACAGAAAAGCAATGTTTTTGGATGAAAGCCAGAGACAGAACAAGATGACAACAAATGCATGAAATCTAAAATTTCATGCTGTGTTGAAATCCCTGGCTACCCTTACAGCACTTCCCTTTCACAAAATTATTTATTAGAAAATATGGGTTTTTCTTTGTTGGACTGCAAAAGTACTTTGCATTTTTAGGAGACATACAAAAGAGAATGAAAACAAAGACAAGAGCTGATAAGCACCAAATATGTAGTTTATTTTGTACATTTATTTATATAAGAGATAGTATCAATAGTTTCTTGTAACATAAAGTACAATGCAAGAACTTGAAAATTATTAATGCAATGCAGTTATATCAGCACTTAAATGATTAATCTCAAATCACTATCAAAAAATTGAAGCACTGTGTGACAATTAAAGTCAGTGAAAATAATGATGAAAGTTTCATTAAAAAATAGCATCTTAAAAATCTTTATTTTTAATCACCATAATATTGTAGCTAGTATGCTGTCCAGCCCCAAACAAAATACACAGAGGTAATTCTGATGATCACATATTTAAGTTTACATTCTGAAAACTCCAAATTCTGTCTTCTTTGTGGGTGCATTTAGTGCTGCGCTGAGACTGAGGCCCAAAACCAGTCTTGTGTCAGCTGGATCAATAATCCCATCATCCCACAATCTAGAGAAAAGCCAAAAATATAACAAACGAAAACTTTTAATAATTAAAGGAAATCAACATATACAACTGGTATACTTTCAAATCCATGAAATCTGAAATGCTTCAGAAAAAGAAAGAGGAGTAAAGAGCTAAATTATACTAAAAGCAATGGAGTCAGTTCTCACTGTTCATCAATGCAATAGACTGGTGTGCATTACTCCATGGAATTTGTCTTCTAGAACAATGTTTCCATTTTAGGTAAGTGAAGAATGTCAGACCTACATATTTTAAATAGATTCTTCATACTTAATCATCTCCTTCAGGAAAAAAAGCCCTCTGTGCTTTTTAATGTTCATGTGGAGAATGACCATCTGTCAATGACCTAATTCTATTAAGAATGCCTGCACTTCAAAGATTATGTCACATCATTATTTACACTATTTAGGTTAATTCAACTGCCAGATGAGGATGACACAAATCATTATTCTTTCATCATTAAAGAGCCAGAAAAAATTTCAAGTATTTTCAGAATTTCTGTGGTGGGTTGACTTTTGCTGGATTCCAGGTGCCCATGGGGCTGGCTCTATCTCTCCCCCTTCCCAGCTGGACAGAGGAGAGAAAATAAGACGGAAAACAATAGGTTAAGACAGTTTACTAAAGCACAATAAAAGTTGGCATGCGCACCATGTGAAAAAAAACTGTTAACAACTTTAGTCTCTACTTCCCATCAGCAAGTGATGTCTAGTCACTTCCCAGGAAGCAGGGCTTCAGTATGGCATTTGCTTGGGACAGCAAACACTGTAAATAACCAAAGTTCCATCTTCCTCCTCCTTTCCTTAGCTTTTGGAACTGAGCTGAAGTCATATGCTATGGAATATCCCTTTGGTTTGTGTCAGCAGGTCTAGTTGTGTCCCCTCCCAGGATCTTGTCACCCCAGAATACTGATGGGGGGGAAAATGTTGGAGAGAGCGGCTGGTGCTGTGCCAGCACTGCTCAGCCAAGCCACTGCTGTGCTGTCAATACCCTTCCAGCTACTAATGCAAAGCACAGCACTATGAGGGTTGCTGTGGCAAAATGAACTCCACCTCAGCAAGACCCAACACAATTTATTTTACCATTAAGTTCATTTCTAAACAATAGGAAGACACTACCTTCCTTAACCAAAGCCTGAAGGCAATTAAATTATAAATGAGCAGTTGTCAAATTACTAGGTCCCCAAAATCACCAACATTTGTAAAGAGTCTCTTTGATATTATCCAAAAATTAAGGTATGAGTGCTATCAATTCTCAATGACAACTCCATCCTACCTAAATTAAAATCCATGTTGAAATGAAACCGTAAATATTGTTATTTCCTCAGCAAGATATTTAAACAAGATACCACACTGCTCATTGAAACACAGTCTCACTTAAACACATACATACTTTAATCAGCATCTGCAGAACACGTGCATCTTTGGTTAAGAGAAGGATGCTCCTCCTCCATCCAATCTTTTCCTAGAGAGACTTATTTTGCATTCTTTGTGAACTTACTTCAGTGTTGGCTAATGCTTAATTCTTTGTGGAAAATTTAAAAGTACAAAAAGCAGCCATGAACAGGGTGACTGTTCAAGAGTGACTCTACCAAGAGAAGACACACAGCCTTTCCCTTCTAACTGAAGTTACATCTGCAAATTTTATTTTGTTTGAAGATAATTTTTGGAAAAACCTATTAGACAGGAAACAAGATATTTTGCACTCTTCTTTCAATCCTAAATGTGCCAACCTCACTCCCAGGAGGACTCCAAACTGTACATAAATACATATTCATAAACTCAAGGCAGCAGCAGACACTTGAGTGTTTTCCATATTTGCTTTATTTTGTCATTTGCTGTGAAAGTAATACTGATCAAATGAGATAAATATACTAAGAGACTGACAATATATGCTTTTCATTTTACAAGTTGTATCTATCCTAGGATGCACAAAATGGAATTGCAGTATAAGACACCTTTAACAACACCAAGCACAAGGGTTCAGGCTCCGCTCTAGGAGCATGCTTTAAAAGTTAGACAAGAAAAAGGATACTCAGCTCAGAAAGAATACTCTACTATAGATCTTATCACAGTGCAGCTTCCCAAGCAGCAGACTGTTAAACTAAATGGGGCACAAGAGTAAAACTGAAGTATAGAAGAAGAAAGGTTTTGGAGAAGGGAAGGCTTTGCTGCTAATTGGGCAAAATCAGGCTCTTTCTTTTTGGGGGGAAGAAAACCAAATTTTTATTTAAGAAGTCTAGTACTACAAGTAGTCGTGGCACTCACTGACCTGGTCTACCAGGTCCCAGTAATAAGAGAACAAATTCTGGAAAAATGATAGAATCACAGAACAGTTTGCGTTGGAAGGGACCTTAAAGATCATCTAGTTCTAATACTCCCACCATGGGCAAGGATACCTTCCACTAGACCAGGTTGCTCAGAGCTCCATCCAACCTGGCACTGAACACTTCCAGGCAGAGGGGCAGAGGATTGCTCCTTTGGGCAGCCTGTTCAGTGCCTCACCACCACAGTAAAGAATTTCCTCAAATGTAAAAAGGAGAAATACTTATGGCACAGCAAAAAAAAAAACAAAACGCTGCTATAAATCCAAAATACAAATATAAGAAAATTGTATCTCTATCTAACTTCTTCTCATTTCAGGATTCTCAGAAAGTACCTACCTTCAATAAGGCTAGTAACCCAAGCACTGGAATACTCTAACAGCCACACTTGTACCTGCACGGAAGTGACACTAACAGCAAATTATGTTTCAGATGGCACAAGAGCTGTCTGTATCATAACTCAGATAAATGGTCTAAGCTCCTGCTGTCTGACTCCTGTGAATAACTTCTTTCCTAACTGTACTTTTAAATTTTAAGTAGTAACTAAATTTTAATTAGTAACTAATTTTGTTAAAGTATTTGGGCTTATTTGAGCTTACCTGGCTTATTTGGGCAATACTCAATTGAAAAAACTCAAGAGGAAGTGCTTCTTACCATACAAAAGTAAAAGCAATTGGAAGGTATTTTTTTTGTTTAAAATACCCAAAGAAAAGTGTAACTTGGTTATACAGAAAATTACTTTAGAGATCTTTGAATTTTCTTGATTTTTCTCAAGACAATGGCTGTAGCTCTTGATACAATCTAGCATGACAGAATGGCCAAGACAGTATTTTCTATACTTTCAACTCCATAGATTGTGCATTACCAAATTTTAATGCATGTGGGGTTTTTTCCTTCACCTTGTATTTATATTTTGATTTAGTTACGATGAATATAATCAGATTAATCTGACAAAGGAATGGAGAAGATCCTCCTTAATAGTGAAAATAAAGCAGTTCTGTGAGGTCAAATCAATCCCAACCTTCTGTTTCCTTAAGACTATGAAAAAAACCCCCAAATTTATGAACAATCTCAAATACATTAATTTATATTTTTAAGCAAATTTTGTTTTTTTGACTGCTACAGCTTTCTTTGCTCTCTATATAATTTTTCCCCCCAATAAATACCTGCAATTAACTCTCTTTTTTATTGAAACAGAATGAGGGAACTCATAACACTTAAAATGTTCAACACATATGCTCAGGGCCTGGAAAGGGCAGGGATGAACTGACTTCAAAAGAATCACCAACTTAGTGCAGTACCTTGGAAGACACAACTTCACAGTGATTACTGCTGTAATAAATATCCAAACATGAAGCACATTTCATTAGCAGATTTGGGTTGTTTTTTATTTTTCCTTTTTTTGTAACAACACAATTGACTTATATTGACACTGCAGAAATTTTGTGTTGCATGGAAGTCAAGCTGCTTTCATATGGTCACCCCTGGCTTCTGCTTCTCTTTGTTTAAAGAAAATTGTATTCTCTACTGGAGATGTAACATTAATAATTAAACTATCTATTAAAACCCCATTGCAGGAACATGAGTCACACTATGCTCATAAAATATCTGTAACTGAGATAGTGTGAGTAAAAGAAATGAAGTTGCCTGAAGTAAAGTGCTTGCACAATTTGTTAAGATGCAAACCAGTGAAATCCTTTAGGAGACCTGTGAGCAGATTAATATAACTCATTAAAAACGGTGCTGCCTAATGACTGCCATTAATTAAGATTGCTCATTGTCAAAGGTTCCAATCAAAAAATTGGTTAAAGTCTGATTAGAAAATACAACTGCAGGGAACAGTATTGACATCCTGTACATATAGCAAGTTATCACTTATAAGCAAAACAGTATAAACAGAATAAACAGAGATATTTTATCTTTTAAGATTGTCAGGGCATTTTCCTTTTCTCTCCTTATTACTGCTAAAAGCTTGATTCAAAGCCTAATTAAGTCAAGTGGAAGGGTCACATCAATCTCAATGGCTATTAAGGATGAGGCAGACATTAGGCAGGAGGACAGCATGAGGAAGCCTCCAAACCAGCTTGCACACAAGCAGCAATACAGACAACAATCTTTGTGCCCACCTATCATTTTTTGTTCTCTCAGAAATGCAAAGCTGTTTGTTAGAGTTTCCTCGTTGACCTCTTTGGTAGAAGGCTCTTACAAAATGAAGGCTGTCTGGATTTTGTTTCAATTATAGTACCCTGACATTTGGTAGACAATCATCTGGGTTTTTACCATGCTTGGAGCCCAACAGAACGGGCTGCAAAAGGGACAGGGTTACTCCTCCCTGAATTACAGCAAATGCTTGCTAATAAGCAGCTGATGTTGGCTGACTGGAAAGGGCTGTCTCCAAGGTGCAAGGTGAGTGGTACATCCTTCCCCCTGAGCACACTTGCTGTGAAGACTGTAATCCACTTCATCTCGTTGTTTCTGCTTGGACAGACTACTCCACAGTAATGAAAACTTCTGAACTATTGATCTGAGATCTTGCTTAGGATTTAGTTAATGCAAAGCATGAAAGGGCAGGAAACATGAGTATATCCACTGAAATACCCAATTAACTCTACAAGAGAGCAATTAAAAGCTCCTAGACAATGCAGAGTGCACCTACTTGAACTGAAAAGCGAGAGAAACTAGCCAGAACTGCCTTGACCTGAGCCACTCAGACACTGTTGTCAAAAGCACTCCTTTGTGAAAAGAGGCATTTTACCTTCACTGCTTATAGCCAGGTAAGCCTCCGCAGGATTTCAGATCTGACATTTGACTTCATGTCTCAGCTGGGCTTATTATCTTGAATGCAGCATCACACAAACCCAACCACATGCAATCCAGACCCACGCTTCTCTCAGCCAACTTACATCTGTGCATGTCACATTTCCCTTCCAAAAGGAAACAGTAAGAAGCACATAACTACCCTGCTTTTTCAAAAAAATTACATGTCACTTAGCACTAAAAGCACTTTCTAACACTTGCGCTGGGCAAATTTAAGCTATTTGCTGGGGTGACTACTAGATTAACAACTTACCAATTCACAAAATGGCCAGATGTTCTGAAAACATAAACTGGTAAGTGTTGTTCATCAGAGAGCACAAAGTTGACATGAAACACTCAAGTTTCATGTCTAAAAATTAGACATCATTAAAAACTCAAAATGTGATTTTTTTAACTTTAGTCTTAACTTTACATGCAAAACTGCTTTCTTACAGATCAGTAACGTACTGTTGTAAATACTGTCAATCATCTGTAGGTTTTTGGGAGCGGGTAAGTTTTTATATTGCTAATATATCTAATATATTGAATGTTAAATAAATCATGAGTAAAAGAATATGTTTCCAGTGAACATATAAAAAATAAATGTAAAAAAAATCCTATTATTAATCTTCTCTGGGGTAGGGATTAATTTTAAATACGGACAGTTTGACTCATTTTTAAATGTTATTATATAAGTGGAATATTCTTCTCCTCAAAAACTCCTCCCAGTTATAAAAAATGACACATATTTTTTCATTTTTCCTTCTTGCCTTAGAACATAAAGTCAGCTGTTAAAGGTCAGCTGTTAAAAACTTCTGTGCTATTTCTCTTACTACCCACAGAAGATCAGGCTTGATGAAGGCATTCATGTGATGGAACATTAAAATTAATGTTGATTTCCCAGGTATAAATATCTCAGTTAAGTATATTCTACTATCCCTACACAAAAGAGTAAAAGTTAACTAGTCATTTCATATCTTACTTTTGATCATGAAGAAGCTCTTCCCAGGTTACCTGCCCCTGCTTCCACAGCATGTATACTTCCTTCTTACACCTCAGTTTGAGGAGAAAATCCTTGCTCAGCTATGCCAGTTTCCACCCTGCCATACAATTTCCTACATACAAGAATAAAGAGCTCTTGTGCTCTAAGAAAAGTGTCTTTCAAGAATTGCCAGCTCTCATCAGCCCCTCTGTCTTTAAGGAGTTTCCCTTTAAACATCATCCACTAACCCTTTAAACATCTGGAAACTCACTCTTCCAGATTTTAGGGTCTGGAGTTTCTCTTTGCTGCCTCATATTCCTTGAGATGCTGAACTCAACCAGGCTGTGCCTGCTGCTTCCAGCTGTACCCTCTTCAGTGAGCCCGCTGCACTGGCGAGTGCCTGGCCCAGGAACGTGGCGCCTCGGGCTGGCTTGCCTGATACCTGCACCAGAAGCTGTTCTCTACATACTCCAGGAGCCTCCTGGGTTGCTCACTGCCAGCTCTGCTGCTTTCACAGCTGACATACAGGTCACTGAAATTTTCTACCCTCTACCATCATTAGCAGCTGAGAGCCTGTAGAAAATTAGCTTTTGGATATCACAAGCAGAAATATATGCAGGAAGATTAGTACTGACAGGATGAAACTAATGGAGAATAACCATCAAAGGCCAAAAAAGCCCCCCAAGCTACTTTCCAGATATATCTGGATCACTTCAGGATGCCACCTTGTTTCGTTAGCCTAACTAGTTCCTAGTCATTTACTAATATTGCATCAGCCTGAGCATGAAATGCTGCAAAGGACTTCTCAGCAAACATGAGTGAGTATGCAGCATCCATCAGCTAGAGCCCTAACCATCACTGCTATCATCCAATACTATTACCTACTATGACCAAATTTGCCAGTGGCTTCAGGTCATCTTTAAACTGCTACCTCCTTTTCCACTGGCCTCTTCTACTTGCAGGACCCCACTGAAATGAATTCCTCCTAACACACATGCAGCTGCTCATTATATTGTTCAATAAGCTTTAGAAAGGTGACCAGATACTACACTGGGAAGAATGATATAAAACTCATTCAGAATGAAACATGTAACAATATAATTCCATTCTACCATATAATTTCTTATAGAACCAGTGAAGTACTTCCTGCAAGCACAGGCTGTCTTCTGAAACAGTTAATGATACCAGGTCCCAGAGCTAAGACAAGGCAATGATTTGAATGCACATCAAACACAACTTTTGCTTCCAATTGCTCTGTTATGCTATTATTTAGTACCATGAATTAGAAGTCAGGTCCCCATGATTACAATTAGAATAGTTATCTGTATATTACCTTGCACTGGAATAATAAGGGTTTCCTTCCTCCTCGAACCTCCTAATGATTGGCTCCTTCAAAGCTGCTTCATCTGCCTCAGACAACTAAAAAAATCACATAAAATATTCTTTAATATTTTCTTCTCCAATGATAGCAGAGCTTTATATGCAGCATCAATCCGACGAAAATGCCTAAATTTTCTCCCAAAGTTTTTTTTTACTCTTTTAGCACACAATTGTCAATTTTGCATGTTTGATAACAAAATCCAAATAGCACTTTCCAAGTGGGTGCAAAAAAGAGAATAAACATATACTTAATTGAGTGCAAGAGTAATTGGTGACTAGAACTTCAAAAAATTCTGAAGGAAAAAGAAATTTGGGTTGCCTTTGGCAAGATTTTTTAATAAAGTAAGTCTGCACTATTCTAACACTGGGTTAGATCCAGTGTGATCCAGACTGGTAATAGCAATTCAGAAAACTTTCAGGTTTCTAACACATTTGACTGGCATTTAACTACTACTAATTATTTTTCTTGACCTTCTTTCTGGGTATCATGGATTTGGGAAATTAAGACAGAGAGAGATAAGGGTGAGTATATTCTACTCACAGAAAGAACAAGTCAAGTGTTGAAAAGTAGTAACACTGAGATAATATGTTCATATTGCTTCACTATTCTGATTAACTACTCATGATAAATATGAACAATTTTGGACATCAATAAAACCACTTCTTATGGGATCAAAGCAGTAGTATAACCATAAACCTTGCAATTAAAAAAAAAAAAACTCAGCAGAAAAGAGTGTGCAGTGAAACTATAAAATATTACTATAAGATTTAGTAAGATATGTTTATTACATAAACAATATACCTCTAATTTTCAATTAAAATGTTGAAATGAGCAAAAACTTTTCCAAACCTCTCCAGACTTCTGTTGTTACTAGTTTCATAATTCACAGTCAGTGAATCATTTAAAGATCAACTTTCTCTAAAACTGCCACCTTCATAATTGGAAAGACACTATTCCCAACATTTCTCTTCATACTCCCAAGGCAAGGAGGATTCCTGGTTGCTTTTCTCAGGTAGAACTAATAACTTGTTGCACAAAGTACAAAAATACAATGGTATATGAATGATCTTCACTTTTCAAAGAAGTAAGCAATAACCTTTCACAAATTCTTCATGTTTGTCAGCGCACTAGTTGGCACTGGGATAATTCACTGGCGTCTCACTCTCTTCCACCCCTTCCTAGCTCACAAAGTGACCAACTCCAGTAAAAGAGTAAGTGATAATGACTTTACCAGATATGAAAGAAGAAAGATATACCTGTTTTCCCTCCCTTGCTTTTTGGTCCTTAGCTATTGTAGCTAGAACAGTTGCAGCTTGCTCCCCTCCCATCACTGATATGCGAGCATTTGGCCACATATATAAAAATCTTGGACTGAAAAAATACATATTAAACATCAAAGTAAGACATTGTCACATTTCCTGGTGAAGAATTTTCACTCAACTAAGAATACATTTTTATGTATGACAATTCTACAAAATAACATTTTTAAAAGGTACATTAACATACTTCAATGCTTGCAGCATTACATTTAAAAATGTAAAAATTCTGTTCATTTCTATTATTCACCTTTTTTTAAAAATTTCTCTTTGTTGGATCTCTTCAGCTCCTATTCCCAACCCACAGGAAATTTTGTCCTAAACATCCCAACTAACTTCAATAGTATAGGAAGTCTTGAAAAACCAAATTTAAAAAATCAAATAAGCCATGTCCAAAGGGCAACAAAATATCTTTAGGTGTTATATAAACCTTATTCATAAAAACAGGCTGATTGAAGTGAATAAGGGATTTTTACACAAGCTGATACACTTTTCCTATGAATGCAGAATAAAGGACCAGCCTATACTGCCCAATGATTGTTTTAAGACTACAATTTTTCTGCCAAGAACTGATACGGGAGAAAAAGATGTGAACAGGTTTACTTTTAGAAGGTCTCCTCTGTCACCTAATTCAAGGTGAATCATGACCCTTATCAGTCTCTACAAATTTCAGGCTGTTATTTACTTATGAGCGTATTCATTAAGAACTCTTTTCCAAATAGCACAACTTCTTCAAGAGTTCAGATGGCTTTTTGGAATGGTACTTTAAAGTTATGTTTTCTTAAATTATTTCTGTCTGCTGTAACGATTTGAAGCAACACTTACCTATATGCTCTTCCACACATCCCATAGTTTCCAGCTCCATAAGAGCCACCGATAATGACGGTTATTTTAGGTACATTAGCACAAGCTACAGCAGTTACCATCTTGGCACCATCTTTTGCTATCCCTCCAGCCTCATATTCTCTGCCAACCATGAAACCTGAAGAAATACAACAAGAACAAAAGGCTCACCAGTTTATATTATAATACTGTGCCCTATGTCATACTGTGTGCTTCACAGCACACTGCAGAAAGAACTGAGGAGCAAGTCATAAGGCAAGGCTTTCACCAGCTGCTGACAGGCTGATTTCCAAACAGGCTGGAGATGTAAGTACTACACAGCACACAAGAGGCTCTCTAGAACACAGACTCAACAATTATCAGCAAAGTCTACAATGAAGTGAAACCTCAAAAACTTCATCTTACTCACCTGTAATATTCTGCAAAAACACAATGGGAATATTTCTCTGGCAACACAACTGGATAAAATGTGTACCCTGTGGAGAGGAAAAAAAATAAAAGAGTAAGCCATTAAAAGTTGGAAAAATGAAGCCATCACTACCAGCATCCTGAAGCCTGTGCTAAATCCTTCCACAGAAGTCCATCACAGTATCTCCAACAGGAAGTGCTATACTACTTCTCCTTCACCTAAAGTTAACTGCAAAACATGCATTCACTGTAGCAGAAGTAAGAGGTCTCCAAAACTGTGTGAGACCATGGGTAAAACAAATAATATTCTTAAAAAGCATTACTACTAATACTGAAAAGCTCCACTGCTGTGACTCAGCCAATATGCAGTTAAACCATGGACAGCGCCAGTGTGGCTTCTGACATTGACTTGGCAAGACTGTGTCAGAGAAATCAAGTCAGTCAGTCAGAAAAACCTATCTCTCCATTTTCTGTACAAAATAAAAGTGTTCTCTAAAACTGAGAAAGGCCCATATACATTATTTTACCCATGACCTTGCCAATTGCTGTAACATTTTCTCTCTTTCCTGAGGGCAGATGCCCTCTCCCTATTTACTGCCAAAGACCAATTTCCCACCAAAGTTACAAATAGTAGATTCCAAGCCTCTGTTTCAACCAATCTAAATCAATAAAGCTCCTCAGCTTATTCATACACTTGCCGGTAAACAAAACAAAACAAGGCTATGTAGCACAACAAGTGAAAAAAATATCTAACATCTTCACTATATAAAACCTGCAAAGGTTATAAAAAGAAAAAAGTGAGAAAAATAATTAAGTATAATCTTCAGAGAAACATGTGAATAGCATAGTGATGATCACAGGGAAAATGTGCAACAATTCATTACAAAAATGCAAGAAAAGAAAGGTGTACTGCTAAGGATGTTGCTTATAGAACCAATATCATGGACAAACATTTCTCTAGAGGTGAATTTCCTTTTACAGAAGTGATATGCCAGTAGAAGTCAGAAAATTAAGATTTCTTACTTTTTTTTCATTGTTAGGAAAAAAAGCTGTAGCACTAAAATGTTAGAAAAATAATGAAACTATTAGAAATATTGCAAGAGTTATTTTCTAACTGTTAAAACAAGTTTCAGATGAAAAAAATGTCATGTACTACAGTGTTTCAAGTTGGAAGTATTCCTTCAGCACATGAAACTCAATTTTGTGTATTATTTTGTAACAGCAATAAATCCAGTAAAATTACTTCCTTTCTCCACCTTTTTCTGTATATTCTCAATAGCAATTTCCTCACTGTTAGCTCAAGAAGCTTGTTAGAATAAAACTAGCATCTATAATTGCTATTACAAAAAATTCAACTGACAGTTGTTTCTTGAAAAAAAATAAAGAACTAATGCAAGCAACACAGACCAAGGTAAACACTTTGCAATACCCAGATACTCTTTATCACCATCATTCCCTGAAGTTCAAACTGTAAAGCACTGTTAATTGCGATAAAATCACAATATTCCTTCACACACAGCCTTTTATTCACAAAACAGGTGTTTTATCTCACAGATTTTGAAAGACTGCACAGGTATTAACTCATTACTCTAAGCCAGGAGATGCCACAGCAAAATATGAAAATTTAAACTGGTAAACCAATGAACTGAGTACTGGAATTCAGGTTTAAGATTTTCCAGTTATTACAAAAACAAAGATGTGGTTTTCCATATCCTTCATGGTTCAGAGTTTAGAAATACCCAATAGGGTATCTGATGTAAACAGGATGGACTTGTCTTGCAACAGATGTAAGTTCCAGGATATACTAGTTCAACTATACTGTATTCACACAAATCCAAATGCTGTTATGATGTTGGCGATCTTCTTCACATCAGAAAAATCTACCAGACACCTTTTCTAAATTATGGTCAGGGTTTTTTTCAGCTTATTAACAGCTTATACCTGTTCTGCATTTATATGAAAAACACGGAGCCAGTTCTCTTTCATTATTTAAAAAAGTTCCTCCTCTCAAGAGCAAGTTGTCCACCAGAAGTTTTGTTTCTCAATGGCAAAGAAGATAATAATCTACTTACCTTTTTTGCTGACTCCGAGAAAAGAACTCCATTGTTTCCAATTATTCCTACTGGGTAACCAAAAATTCTTGCAAATCCTAAAGGACAAGAGATTAATTCATAAATTTCCACATGTATTTATTTTTCCATAGCATATAAAGGTAAGACTTTCTCCTGGCAACAAAAAATGCTATTCTTCTGAAAATAAACATATTAAAAATATCAGTGGTGAGCCAGAATAAATCCAACTATAAAATCAGTGGGAACGTACACAGAATAACTATATTCCTACTTACCTGTAACTAAAGTATCCCCATACAAGGCTTTAAATTCATCAAATCTACTTCCATCTACAATTCTAGCGATGACCTTAAGAAGAAATGGAAAAATAACATTGAACTCTTAATCCTTCAAGGTTTTTAATTGCTTAGAAAGGACGGCCATGACAAGATATAACTTAAAACCTTTCTATTTATAGAACATCAAGCAGTCCACCATACAAACAGTCTGGATGGCAGGCAAAGCCCATTTAGTTTTTTAAGTGTGATTCACTCACATGTTTGTAAAAAATGGATTTTCAAGATAAGAATGTTCTAACGAAATAGCTAAATTACACAGGAACAATGTTTTCCTCATTAATTGAATTTCAAAGAAAAACCACTGCTTATATTAAACGTTAATCAATAGCCTCTCATTTGTAAAGGAAACACATGTACAGCCATGAGTCACTTTCTTAGAGATATGATTATTTTTAGGCTTGCTTGAGTTTGCGACATACAAAAATAATGAAGATCTGATTTGAGGTTTCTCTGTGATGCAAAGGAGCCATTTTTTATAAATACAGATGCACTGCTAGCAAGATTTTCCAATTATACTTATTTCCACTTTAAAAGAACATAAATCCAAACTCTTCAAACTTTTGAGAGTGAAGAAACTCAATGAAACTGTTCATCTCTCTTTCCCCTGAATGCAAAGCAAATCCTAGTAATTTCTGCCAAATATTTTAAGATGGCTACATATTAAGACTCTTCCTAAAATGCATACTTGGCTAGTAGTGAAAAAGGCTCTGAATGTGAGATTTGTGGAAAATATGAGAAAGCCTGTTGGCTCATTTGAAGGTTCCAAGGCAGATAATTACACTAAACCTGCAGTAAGGTACAATAGTCTTTGTACACAGTTGGGACAAGGCTCAATTGTTTGGTGTGCCTATATGCCACAAATCCTTAAACAATCTTTCACAGGACTGACAGAAAAAGCAAGCCTTCATATCCGTGGGCAAGTCCATAGAATACTTTGCCAAAGAGGAGTTCCTATTTCTGTCAGCTTTTTCAGAATGTTACCAATCTCTCATCCTTGTGCATCCTTTTCTAAAGTATAACCAAAACTGATTATATTTTCAACAAGTCACTGCTATTACAAGGCATCTGCTGGACAAAAATATAAAGAAATAAGTATCCAAATCAGGTATTATCAATTATGACAATACAAAGAGTGATTTCCTGCAAGAAAATATATGTATGTATATATGGGCATATGGATCTTGCATTAATACTCATACCTCTTTGACATCAAAATTTCTTTTTAGCTGATCACCAACTATTCCATATATTTCATCAGCTGGAAATAAAGGCTCTTCTGACGGTTCTATAGTCACCTATAGCAATTTAACAAACAATTTACACAACAAAGTTCACATTATGACTTAAACATCCAAACAATCAATTTGTCAATTTCCTTGAGCACAGGCTTCTCTGTGCCAACAAAATTAAAATGCCTGTATTGGCTTGTCATTTTGCACAAAGACCAAGTTTCCTAAACTGAAGGTTGATAACAGTTTCTCACTTACTGTTACCTTTTTCCTACTCCTGCATATATGTCCATATGTGCTCCCCTTCTTCCATGTTATAAAAAATTAGGCATATCCTCCTGTTTGCTTATTTTCCCTCTGTGCCTTCTAAGGCAGGCAGCATTCTGAGAAACAGCTGAAGATTTTGTCACACAACTGAATGCAATACCTTGCCTTCCTTGAACTTCCATTCACCCTCTCATATCTCCTACTAAAATAAAATACAGCAATTCCACCCCCATATGCTATCCATCCCATTTACTACAAGAAATTCTTAAATCAATACAATTCATTGTCAAGATTTAGGTCTATCCCCTTGGTTTTCAACACCTTAATAATCTCAGAAAATGTCTACTCAAAGAGATGCTTTAGCAGGTATCTAATTTTAAGTCCATGGAAAACAATCATGTGGGTTTAAAATTAAATGTCTTGCAAGACTGGATTAATCTAAAAGTGCAATTCTATGACTCTGAAGAACTCTTCTAGTTGCTTCATTCCTGCATTTAATCCCAGTAGTTTTATTGGGAATAATACAGCAGAAATGTAATTGCAGAACTAAAGCATCAGAGAAATATTTAAGGACAAGAACCGTAACTTTCGTTTTTAGATGTGTAAAGTCATAGACAAACATATGCTCTATAAAACAAGTGTTATATCAATCAGGCAGAGAAAAGCATTCAAAAGTTCAACAACAAAAGTTCAACAGCAGTGTTTTCAGACTCTATACACTTACATCTACTTTCTTCTGGAGATTCAAACTTCTTACAACTTTCCTTGCCAGATGAAGTGCATGATTGTCATCCAAAGCATAATGATCTGTTACACCAGATTTTCTGTACATAAACAACAATAGAAAGATGAATACTTCAGGGAAAAAAAACAACATAAATCAGACAATGAAAACTTGACATTTTAAAGCTTCTTGGACCTTGAAAATATAGATGAAACAATTCAGCTCTGTTTTATTATGAAATTACTTAAAAAATAAAACCTGTGCCTGACCTTATCTTCAAAATAGTTCATTCAAGTTATCAGACGTGAAATAAAATGCAGGAAACAAAAAATCTAAATGGCAATATAAAATATAACAAGCATTGTTCATGGACCGCAAAAATTAATTTCAATCATAAAGAAAAATATATTTACAAAAAGGGCATGAACTGCCCTTCAAAATAATTCTTTATTCACTTCAAATTGAAGAAATAAATAAGTGTTTATTATACAGCAACGCATAACTTACTGTGCAATAATACCTAATTTTGTTTATTATTTATTGCAGAACTTGAATGTGCACATGTTTTTTGGGTTTGCTAAGAAGTATTTTTTACAAAAAGTACAAGCTATTTTGATCTTGCTTGTAGTGAATTCTACAGGACAGTAAGAAAGATACAATTTGCAAAATGCATTATCTTTCTCAATACATATTCTGTTAACACTCAGTATTAAAGTCCTCCATATTATGCATGATGCTGAAGTACACTAGACATGTATTTTAAAGTAAATGAAGGAAACAATGCTAACCAGACTAACACAATGTAACTGTGATATTCTAACTATAAAACAATCAGTCAGCATCAGATAATACAGAGATAATTTTCAAAAGGTAAACACAGCTTAAGAAAGATCTAAAATCAAAATAAAATAAAAGAAGGGAAGGGGAAGGGGAAGGGGAAGGGGAAGGGGAAGGGGAAGGGGAAGGGGAAGGGGAAGGGGAAGGGGAAGGGGAAGGGGAAGGGGAAGGGGAAGGGGAAGGGGAAGGGGAAGGGGAAGGGGAAGGGGAAGGGGAAGTCTACCATATGGAAGAAATTAACTCTGGGAAAATATTTCTTTAAACCTGCAGTGAAGATCTGCCCCTCCAAGATCCTCCGCTGATACCTGTTCACCTGTTGCTGCTTTAACCTAACACAAGGAAAGGAAAATGAGCTCCACAGTTGACACCTGTCCTGCATTAATATTTATACCATCTTAGGTACAGTAATAATAGAGATCTTTGCAAAATTCTTCTTCATTAATCATATTTTTACTCTCCCTCAGAGCATCAAAATATGACAACACTGAATCTTGTAAATTTTTGTTGACTTTGTGTGCTTATTCTAGTGTTAATATATAGTTTTTACTTACAAAGATACTCCCCACTGTTATACTTACTGCTGTGTTCATAATTTGTGTGCATATACTTACACATCCTTCAGATTCATAAATATGCTTTTTCAATAAAATTTTCTGAGCACTTACTATGAAATTTCAAATGGGATATTTCCAAGCATTGTTTCAAGCAAACAATACACCAGAAACCTAGGATTTTTCAATTTTGCTCTCTCTATGTAAACACTTTTGTGAATTTTAACTTACTAGTTTAAATAGTAATTTAAATACTATTATTACTATTACTACTATTAATTATTAATTAGCACTATTAGTACTATTATTACTATAAATTTAAATACTATAGTACTATTATTATCATTAAATACTAACATTAGTAGTTTAAACAACCATTAGAAGTTTTTATTTTCTAAACCTTCCAGTAAATACACAGTAAGTTAGTGCTTAAAAGAGCATATCAGTGGCATGTAACTGCTTGGATCAAGTACAACATCTCCATAAAAGTACCTGGACCGCACAATCCAAAGCCTAGATCTGTGTAATCTTAGACCTGAAAGGGTAATTTAAAAGTGAATGGTCTCCTTCTTAGAATAAAACAGTATCATTTACTAGTGGGGTTAAAAAAGAAAAAAACAACTTAGAAGACTTCTTGAGGCATTTCTACACTACAGTAAGTGCTTTGAAAAGGATTCCTTGAAAGCTGGAGAAACCATTCACAGACATTACAGAGGTAGAGTACAAGCAAGGGAAGGGAAAACTATCATCATTTCCAAAACAGATTTCAGTTTCCAAGTTTCGTATCTAACAACGAAGCACACCAATTATATAAATACATATATATATTTTCACACACACTTTCAAACTGTCAAATTTGCAAATTTAAGTATAGATAGTTCTTCAACAGTGGATTCTTGTTTTGAAATTTGAATTACACATGGAATATGAAGGTATGGCATACTAATAAATGGAAATTTTCTGTCAGAGACAATTAATGTGAGTCTTCTTTAAACAGTGAACATAAGATACTTCTAAGAGAAGTGAGAAAGATTTCTTCACTGGAAAGGTTATGCAGCATTGGAACAGGTTGTCCAGAGTAGTCGCTGAGTCACCATCCCCGGAGGTATTTAAATGCCTACAGATGTGGAATTTAAGGGTTTAATGCAGTTTAGTGGTACATTTGGCAGTGTGAGGTTAATGGCCAGACTCAATGACCTTTAGGGTGTATTATAAGATAAGTGATTCCATCATTTGATATATGATTTCTTTCTATGATTCTATGAAATAATTACATACATCTGTCACTATGCAACCAGTTATAACAAACTATTAACTACTGCAGAACTTCGCACAAAGCTGAATGGTGCAATCATTTCCATTGGCACAGAAATCCAGAGATTAATTTCAAGATATTTTACAAAAAAAGCCATTTTATTTTTCCGGAGAGGTGAAGTTTTCGTTCTCCAAATCACAATATTGGAGCTGAGGCCTGTCTGCCACCATGTGAGATTGCAAAGCAGGGTCAACCAGAGAAGGTTGCTAATGACCATGAGTTTTGAATAGCTCAAGAAAGGATTCCACAAACTCTCTGGACAACTTGGTTTGGCATGACCAGCCTTACAGCAAATATTTTCTTACAACTAAAAAAAACTTCCTGTATTTCAGTTTCTGCCTGGCAGTCTCCTGACCTACCACAGGGTACCAACAAATAGCTTGGCTCTGCTATCTTTACTCCCCCTTGCAAGCTGTGGATAGATTTGCCCTACAACTCACCAGATTGAAGAGTCTCATCTCTCTCACACCCTCTTAATTTTGCAGATGCTCCACTCCATCATCTTAATGGATTTTCACTGGCTCATTCAGGCTCATTCTGGAGTGCTCAGAGCTGCACCCTGCAGCCCAAATGTGTCTTACCCTGTCATAGTAGGTGAGAACTAGTATATATGCTTCATCACCTTTCCAGATATGGTAGTGGAGCAGAGCATTCTACAAACTGTAGAGTTTAAGTAACAGTTAAAATTACTTAGTGGTTGAAATTACCTTAAAGGTCTTTAAATTCTAACAGACTGCAAGTAAGAGTCTCAAAAATATATCTGGGCATTTCCTAAGAAACACCTGCTCAAGCTACTTCAGCTATAAATTATTGAAAGCTATAAACGTAAATTTTAGCTACAATACTTATTTTCCTCATAACAGATGAGGCCAACATGCAGTAAACTCCCCAGTACATAAATGCACATGAATTTGAAAAACTTATTCCCTATTTTTACCAGACTTTTTCACCTTTGAGCACAGAAAGTAGCAAATTTTACCTCAGGAAGGAAGAATCAGAAGTTGCTGGAACAAGAGCCTATAGATTTACATGACAGCCTGAACTACCAAGCAGTGCTGCCAAAGATGAGGATACAGATATTCCACTTGAGAAAATGCAGAAGAATGGCCCTGAATATTACTGCTACTGTGACACTTGTCCTCTTCTATTGAGATCTGTCTGTTTATGAAGTCATTACTTCTCACCTTTCCAAAAAAGGAGGCCAAGAAAACTTCCATTTTAGATGGTGGACTGTACCTACAATTCAGATTATTTTTTTTTTTATTGTACACATCTCAAGACTAATTATAAGTAACATCAGGGATATTTCTTTTTTCACTTCCTCAGGATGTTTTGTTTTAGGCAGGTAAGCAATAAAATCCAATCCAATTTCCTTCATATAGGAAAGATGTTATGGGGAACAGAGCTTACTCAATAACAGCTACAATATCTGCTACAGCATGGAATGGGTGTTTCTGTGGGAGTCTGAAGTAGTTTTGAAGCTTAGAAGTAGGCAAGTAGAACATTTTCAGTGAGAATATGAAAAGCTCTAGAGAACAGAAAGGCTGACAGGTGGAGATAATAAAGTTTGACATATACGCACAAAGATAAGGATCATTACATCTGCAGGTTGCTAAGAAACAAATAATATTGGAGGATAGTTGTGAAATCTTCCTCTGGAAATGGGGAAAGATTTAAAAACTTTTTAACTTCACAACACTTCTGCAGTCACTGACTTCCCTAGTCAAGTCCTCCCCTTGAGGCCTGTCTCAGGTCATCCTTTTCCAGATGTCTATCCTGGCAAAAGTCTCATGAGCTACATCTCAGTGGCATACACATATGATCTAAATGATGACCATTCCCAGAGAACAAGCATCTGGTTCTCTTTTTTTAATCTTCCAATCCAGTTTTCTGGGTCACACTGGGTATTAGATGTCTTACTGAAAACCTTCTAAAAAGGTTTGTACTTGAACAGCTCAGGCGTTCCTGCAACCAGGGAAGTTACTGCTAGTTACAGTAATGAACCTACTAACACTCTGATGAACAAAGTTCATGTCTTTCATCACACTAGTTTTCTTATCTCAAAGGAAAGACGTACAAATTACATGTTACTCACTCAACTAATATTCTCAAATAGTATATTCCTTCATGCATATGCCACTTTCAGCAAGAAACTCCAAATATCTAAATTACAGTGATGTATTTATAGAGAATTACTTAATTTTGAGGATGATTTGTCTATGTTTACCTAAAAACAAGTGGAAAAATACTAGTACAAACAAGATAAAAAAGAACAGAAACCTAGACAGGACATTTAAAACAATTACTGTCAAATGTCTAACAACAAAATCCTAATGAGCAGTAAATAAATTACCATTACATTGCACAGTTGCTATTCATTACTTAATCTGCTTTTCCTGATTACTTTGTTCTTCTTATCAACTTGGAAAGTCTCCACTAAAATAATAAATTACTTCAAACTAAATGTCTTTTTTACTAGGGTGGGGAACAAAGTATCCTTCTACTCTAGATGCGAGTCCCATGCCCCTGTTTTCCATATGCCAGTTAAATTCTGAAAGGATTTCAGATTTTTTCTTCCTTTTTTTATTTTTTTTAACTGCACAAGAATTTAAAAGCCATCTATACACTGAACTTTGAAAGAAGTATAAAATGCCAAATCTACTTTTATAAACAAGATGATGCAACAGGGAAAAATTCATTCTAAAGGAAAAGAAAGCAATGCAAAAATATGCTGTGGAAATGAGAGAAAAGCTATACAGATAAACACTAAATCACATTGAAGGATGAGTCCTTAATACTTTTGAGAGTAACACAATCCTGCCTTAGGAACCAATCAACAAATCAATCTGTCAGTGGTTGTTTTCCCACAGTTTAATGGGACACACCACATTTTCCTAGTATTTTAAGTGTTGAAGGAAGTGACTTCCAAGAGACTTTGCCTCCTCTGTTACAAGAGAAATCAATGAAGCAGTATCTTCATTAGCAATGCTGTTACAAAGCAATTTCTCCACTTCGGCATGCTTTAGATGGAAGGACCCTTGAGAGACATTAGATTTACATTTGGCTTTGTCACAGGAAGCACACCTTAAAGTTCCCAAAAGACTGTAACCAAAACAAAGCCATCGTGCTGCCTCAGACCAGCTTGTACAGTAAATTTGGCACATATTTGACTATTTTAAAATAGCAAGTTTATCCAGCCACATTTTATTGAGACTTGAATAGTTGTGATGAATGATGCTCCATTAGGTCTAGCACTAACATTTAATACTAAAAATTCATTTTTAGTCTCATAAAGCTTGTGCTAAATAGAATAATCTTTGTCAGCAAAAGACTGACATTATAGTATTATTATTTGTATTCATATAGAACTGAGCCTAGACTAGGACATACAGTTATGTCTAAAATAACAAGCCATATTCAAGCATTCCTTTTGTTCTGCCAAGCTACTGTAATTTTAAAGCTCTCTTACATTGTAGTACTTCACAGTCACAAATTTCACTATGAGTTCCACAAAAATGCAAGGTTTAATTCACAGGAAATCGTCAGGTCAGTTCCCTTAGAAACAATTTCCTTACAAAGGACGGCAGGAAAGAAGGAAGGAAGAAAGGAAGGAAGGATGGAAGGACAGAAGGAATGGAAGGAGAGAGAGAGAACTAGGACAAACTCCACTGTAAGCATGCCTCCTTTGGCAGTAAACTGACATAAAAATACAGCAGACCAGTCCTGCTTCAGAAGCTCTTTTATCTTTGATTTTAACTTTGAGATACAATACACATGGTTGTGGATTTTTCAAATTTTGTGTCAAACCTAGAGAGTACATAATTGAATATAGAAACAATTTTTATTATTTAAAATGTGCACAGCAATCTAAAAACAGTACTATAAAAACACCTGGGCACAGTCTGATTTAAATCTATATACCTCTAATGAACTGAAGAGATTTGATTTAGGATAGAAACATTCAGACTTACTTAAAAACACAATCTAATCTACAGAGTATCTAGAAATATCTCACCAAGAAATGAGTCAGTTGTTTCAGGTGTACAATTATCGCAGCATGATTTGGGGGGGAGGGGAGGAGAGAGGCCAGTCACTAGAAACTTCTGTATCCTTACCAGTGGTGGCCCTCCCAGGAATATTGTTCCCTGTTTCCCAACAATAATACTTTCATCAGCCATTGCAGGTACGTATGCTCCTCCTGCTGTACAGGATCCCATGACTACTGCTATCTATCAGAAAAACAAAAAGGACAAGTTAATGAACTGTCCAACCCTTAAAAATAGCAAAGTCAGATTATATTATGTATTTTAATACAGGTCATTGGACAGCACTGCAAGATTATTTCTGTCTAAGAGAGCAAACTTTTCTTATATTTTAGCATTTCTTTTAAAAATAAGAAATCTTCCATTTTCAACAGTCTGTTGAACTATGATCTTCAGACTACCCTGCTGGAAAACTCAAATATGAAGTACCATGATCTAGGTACGTGATATGTTTCAAGAGACACACATTCTACCATGGAATTTGGTTTTACTCATGAACACTAAAGGTTAAAACGTATAGGTTTCTCCTGGTGTTTACACTTAAGTCAGGGCTTCCATTACTGTTTATTGGCATAATTGCACCAATGTTAACATCCTTTGAAGGAAATTTCTCCCGTCTCCTATTATGCTACTTCAGGTCTTCAATGGATCAACTAATTAATTTTGCCCTTTAGAGATGTGTTGAGCATCTCATTATAGGCTTCAACATGAATAATTCCTGCTTCATCCTTTTGCCTAATTTTGAGATGAACACCTAGTCAGTGAACATTTTCTACCAGTAATACCTTGGTGATACATTTACAAAATTAACTTGATCCCAGATATGATGAATACTGTAACTGTAGACAATCATGGAAGGGAAGTTTCTTAATTTCTCCTTCATAGGAGCATCTTCAAAGATCCTTTCAAGACACTTGCAGAGCAGAAGAAAAGGAATACTCATATGAAAAAGGCAAACACTTTCTTTCACAACCACACATATACACACACATCACCACTAAAAAAAAACTTGGAAAACAACATTATTTTATTTTAAGTTTGTTTCAAGATATTTCCAAGGTGACAACAATTAGTGTTACACGATAATTTAGAAGAAGAAAACACTGCATAGAAAAATAAAACTTCTAAATCACATTATGCACATCTAAAGAAGGACTACATGAAATACGTCAATCTGCTGTCATCAAATCAAACAGCCTTTTCAGCAAACAGTTTTCAGGATTGTAAAACCATATATATTCAGAGTCACATGATTAATCTACAGTACTTCTCTTGTGCATTTAATAAAAAACTCGGGGCAAATTCAAAAATAACCTAAGTCTCTAAAAATGGGAGAAACTTGGTGTAAATAAGTTTATTTCATTTTTTTCTCTAGGATTTGTGGTTTTTTCCAATTCTTAATTTTACCATGCTCACACTGAGAAAATGTGCCTGCATTTAAACTTTAACTCAGTTGTTAATTTTTTCCAACATAAAAACTGGAATATGTATCTACTGGAAAAAATAAAACCTACTTATTAAAACTTGTCAAATTTCCAAATAATGTCCTACCTCCTGATTTAATTTTTTAAATTGCTGCAAAGAAATTATTGATGTGTTCAATAACAGTCAACAGTCCTGAGTGCACATACACTATACTATTTCATATCCAGTGATCCATCCCCCATCGCATGCATGCAGCATATGAGTGTCAGAGAGCTCGGGAAGCAGCTAATGAGGAGCTAATCACAGCTTTCTGATTCACACCCATATAGACAACAACATAATTTAAGCTGTGGTGGGTGAATAATAAATTAGTCACAGGTAAAACTGGAGGGGGAAATTAAAAGCATATCAGCAACTAGAAAACAAAAGAGGGGGAAAAAAGCAAGCACTTTGAGGGCCAAACTGAGAAGAACTGATGAACTGATGAACAGAGCTTCAAGCAAGCCACAGCACAGATCATCAGGTAGCAAACTAATAATATCCAGACTCCTATCTCAGAAGAATTGACCAGAGTGGACATCAGAAAGAGCATAATTTCCTAATCCCATCTTCCAAAGAATCATGTTCTCAGACAGGGAAGATGGTTCTAGCTACCACAATCTGTTAGCACAGGACTAATAATAGATTTACGAACATTAACAGTGCCTCTTTGAAATAAAACCAAGCAGATACATCTCCCAAACAAAATGCACCCTTATCACATCCTTTTAAATAAAGGAATTGCTTCAGTAAAACATTTTTCTCAGTCTTCCATAAATATTTAAAGACAAATAAACATTCATCAGTGTCATACGTGGAAAATTTAACTTTCATCAGTGTCATAACAAACAGAAAAGTGTTTTAATAAAAGACAAATATTTCTTATATTTAATTCTTATTGTATATGAATACAATTACTCCTAATACAACACCATATGGTAAAGAAAAACAAATTTAACCTTTTAATGCCACTTTACAAGTATGTAAAATACATTTCAAGATATGCTGGAAACAAGAGCATGACTGTAGGGTCAAGCATTTCTCGAAAGGTCCTGTCCAAGATCAGTAATTTCAGCCTTGCAAGCTGGGTATACACATCTATCCTTGACATAACATCTGAAAATCATTACTCAAAGCAGATCACGACTGAACTCTCTAGGAAAAATAAGGTTTTCCAAAATTTCTCCAAAAAAGATAATTCAGCAAAACATCACTCCTTTGGCATTTGCTGTTCCAAAAAAACACTAGCACCAATCTAGGTCTACCAGGGAGTCTTACATGATTACAAACTGTATTTTTCTCTAAAGTATTTTTGTTCTAACTAAACACTGCTTTTCTCTAGAGACCTACCTAATCACTACAAGCGGTCTACTTCTACTGTAGGAAAGAACTGCAGAAGGTAAATTATGTCATACTTCCTAAAGAGATTTAGTGCATTGTTGGAATCTTCAGCCTTGGATTTTTATAGAGACAATGGACTGTGGGATTCTTTGGAAGAGTAAAAGATGGTTGAAGATTTGAACTCTTACTTGCTTCCAAAATGTGCCAAAAAGGTATCAAGGTAACACAGGCAGTTTCCTCAGAAATCCTGCGGAGCCAGTATCTGTCATGTAAGGAGTCAGACTGAACACAGTATCCTTAACTGGTGCATCTGCTTCACCCTCGAAGTACTGGCTTCTACTAACTCCTTCCCCCAGAAAAAAAAAAAACCCTGCCCAAGGCCTCAGTGGAGTCTCTTTTGTGAGGGGCTGGAATTGTGTCCCCCTGAGCCTCAGGGCAGCAGAATCCAGCAACAATCGTCTCTCAAGGGTTTTATTCCTTCTGAAAAAGAACACTGAATAATGGTATTATGGTGGCATTTGTGTCATAGCACTGCCATGGGCTCTGGTTGTGTGACAGCCCAGTCTCAGACAACACGGAGTGAAATAACTGCTGTGACATATAACTTGCAAGAACCTCATGGCCCACTGCAGGCACCCATAAATTAAACTGTATCCCAGCCCTTTGCTAGGATAATGACCAGCTTTTTCAGGGTTTCAAAGTGTGGTAGAGAACTTTTTCTTGAAAATAAATACTGTCATCACAAGTTCCACAGTATGTGTGACCTGTTTCTCACTCAGAATAGATTTTGCTCTTCTCACTGTATAGAAAACAGAGGTTCAATAATTTTTAATGTTCTGCATTCCTCAGCTCTTACTGTAATTAGCCATAGATTAATCTGTCAGGATTGTATAGATCACAAGTCTTAAAGAGAACCTGGATTTATGACCATAACTTCTTTTTGCTCTGACCACTTGCAGATGCCCATAAAGAATTCAGGTTTCAAACAATGTCTTTATTTCTTCTATTGATATATTGTTTTGTTGGAAGGTTGTATATACTTTCCCCGGTAAAGTGAAAGAGTTCTTCAGTTCAAATTAATTTTGCTGTGCCTCAGTGCTAAATGAGGAAGCTGTCTGCTCTCCCTTCTGGTCAACGAAAAAAAAAGACTAGTTCTGAGAACTGGTGTTCAGAACTGGTAGTTCTAAGAAGTTCCATACAATTTGCTTTTTTGACTTGTTTTAAGGACCTTTGGTGCAGTCTGTCTTCTTCATACTTAAAAAAATACAGTAAGATTGGGAAAAGAAGATGAACTAGGACCATCAAAGGTGTGGAACACTGCAGGAAGAACAGCTAAGAAAGCTTGAATTTTTTGGTCTGCAAAAGGGAGTATAAGGCCAGTATAAGAGAGGGCTACAAAACCATACAAAGAGGTAGGGAGTGACCGAGTAGACAGCAATTCTGTAGGCTGTCAATTACCCAGTTGTTTGCTCTTCTGTAGTGTTCCTTTATTTGCAGTAGGTTATCTTCAAAGATCATGGATTTTTCCACTCTCCCTGGCAGCTTCTCACAGGTCCCTGCTAACAAGTCCCTTTGAGTCTTTATTCTGTTACCTGTCTTTCTCAACTCCATTGGGACTGTACATCCTGCCCTTCACTGTCACTGCAGCCATAGCTGCCCATCAGCAATCCTCAAATGTTTTACATTCTTCATGAGTAATAGATTCAGCAAAATATGTAGTTTTCCTTCCCTAGCACACCACCTGCATCAAAAAGACAATCCCTATGTATTACTGAGTGAACCATGACACAAAAGCACTTCTAAATCCAGAAACTGTGACTAACAGTAATTCTGTGCATCATTAACGCATTAGAAAATAACCTTATTATTAGGGCCGCTTCAGCATAAAACACATCAGGGTATAAAATGGATTTATACACATACCCCTGTTAGTGGAAAATATGTCTCATTTATTAGCCATCCTCAAGGGGGTCCTCACCTTTGCAGTGCTGATGCAGAACTGTCCCAAGAGATTTTCTAGGGCTTTCTCATATGGCCCCACAAACCATTCTCAAGTCCATTTCTCTCCTACTCCCAGACAGGAGCAGGCAGGTCAAATCATTAACACTAAGAATAAGAAAGTAGACAGTTTCTCAAAACTATAATGAATTTTTGTGGACAGTTACTGTATTTACAGTGCTTCCAAGCCCCAGACTGGGCCATCAGGTTAGCACAACACAATGCAATCAGAAACAAAACATGGGCACAAGCCTTGGAAAGAGGTAAAGGCAGCAGGCATAAAAACTATTTAGTACATTAATTCTTAGATAAAAGCAAATTACCTGTGGAATTCCTTGTGAGGACATGACTGCTTGATTATAGAAAATACGGCCAAAATGATCTCGATCTGGAAATACTTCTGCTTGCCGTGGTAAATTTGCTCCTCCTGAATCAACTAGAATGAATCGAATTATATTAGCATGTTTTGAACAGCGTTACATACTTGTTGGTATAGCATCTGCACGTTACCTAAACTATACAGCAGTTACTATCACTGTGTATGTATTTCCACGAATGTAGGTATAATAGCACATTCTTTTTGGAAAAATAAAGAAGAAAAACAGTAAACAGCTCTCTCCAAAATAACATCCATCCCAATAATTTTCATAGAAAATAAACTCAGAGACGCTTAAAGATGCAACCATACCTCCTCAAACAAACTCATCTTGCTGCAAACTAAGAACACTATTAATGTACAATTTTAACTCAACTATTCTATTACAATTCTGTCACAAGCTCCAGAAAAAGGCAGAGCTAATCACCACTGAGTTCAAAAGGTGCTGCCTCTGTTCTTTCATAGCTTGATTAAACTTCACAACAAAGACATTAAACTAACTTTAAGATGATTCATTTACTATGTGCCCTTGCCTCAGGATACACCCTCCTGCTCACAGGTCTCCAATAGCAGCTACCTCTCTGCTCCCAATTAATGAAAATACAACCTGTCACGAGAGGTATCCAAAGAAGGACAGAAGACTATGAAGAAATGCACATGGAGATAAAGCATCTCTGAGAATTCTGGCTCCTGGCAATTTATTTTTATGTACAACCACCAGTCTGTATGCATACTCTCGTCCTACATGACTGCAGCCAAAAGAAAATGTCCACACCAGTGACTGACTCAGTGACAAATGGCACTAGATGTCCACATGAGAATTAGCAACTAGGCAGCTGTTATCACTGGTGGAAAAGGCAGTTCAAACAACATGAAAATTACACAGGCAGCACAGTGCTGACTACAAAGCACTCCCTTTTATCACATTGTTCAAATCAACTGGAATAAGCCCAGGTACAGAAACTGCAAGGCTAAAGTAACTCACCAGATATGAATGACATTGTTCATTCAAGGATTATACCTCTCAAGACGGAATAAAACCCCTAAACTTTTCTTTCAAAGGCATAGCTGTGCCCCACGGTTCCTCATTCCAAAAGACCTTAAAAGAGTAGAATCACCCACAATTGCTCACTGATACTCACTAAAAAAGACTTCTCTGAACAGACAGAATTTGCTCGTAACTCAGATGAAAAAAACAGTAAGAGCTGTTTCGCAAACAGCAAAGCTAAGTTTCTTCTGTTTTTTTAAAAACTAAAATCAAATTTAGTCCTCTCCTTCCCTTCAGGACTCTTTCTATAGCAATCCCACAAAATCTACACCCACACTGTCCCTGTATCCATCTCACCACCAGTTTCAAGTTCACACTTCTCCTAATCCTTCTATTGGTGTTATTCACATGTTTGACTTATCAGCAGGGCAAGAAACTTCAAACACTTGGGCTGGCCAGAACCTGTATTTATGTTGACTATTTAACTAGTGCAAGCATCCAGACTGGCAAACAGCTGATATTTAAGTCGCTAAACTAAGCTGAACAGACAAGGAATAACCTGCCCTATTTTTTAAAATGGAGTAGAAGGTCTTTCTCCTCTGATGCTGACATACACAAAACCCACAGGAATACACACTTTCTTACAACTTTCTATCGAAGCTGACTGAAACTGGCTAATAGGTTCAGAAGTCATTAGACTGGGTATTTGTATAAAACCATATAAGAAAACACTATCAGTAATACATTACAGATATCTGTCACTCTGTTCATCTTTTATAATAAAAGC
Organism: Melospiza georgiana; assembly: GCF_028018845.1. Taxonomy (NCBI): domain Eukaryota; kingdom Metazoa; phylum Chordata; class Aves; order Passeriformes; family Passerellidae; genus Melospiza; species Melospiza georgiana. Next base: position 19,558,022 of record NC_080465.1, read on the forward strand.
ATATGTAAGTAAAACTTACATGAAGATCTGGCTAAATACTGATCTAATAGGCTAAACTCAAAATGAAAAATAAAATACAATTAAATATCTGCTTCAAAAAATTCATCCCAAATCCTAAAAATTTACTAATCCAAAATACTTTTGAAATTTTATCACTCTTATTATTTTTATTTCCTTGGGATGTTTTCTCATACAGATACAGTTAAAAAAAAAAAGTACGTTCTGGTGGAGGATGTAATTTGAATTGATTGGATGAGTCCACAGGAAATGTTGCTTATCCATGACAGAAAGAAGTGATACAGTGTTAACAGTTGCATCTGTATTTTATGAAGCCAGCCCTATAGCAGGAGTGTACACACCCCCCTGTTAAGATGTGCCAACCCTCTGTAAAGATAATACAGTATGGATGAAAATGCATTTGAATAGGTGTGCTTCAAACACACTGCTGGTTAGTCAGATCTGCAGACACATCAGCTGCCCTTAACACTGGACCTTGGCTATTTCTGCAATGGGACTTACCCAAATAAAGGCAAGGGAGATGATTTTGCATTGCAATTTCTTGAGCACGTAAATGTTTTTTAACAGTGATGGGATAATAGGTACCACCTTTGACAGTTGCATCATTAGCAACAATCAAGCATTCCGTCCTAAAAATAAAAAAAAATTTATGAGAGAGAAAAGTATTTCTAATGAGTAAATATGTATGTCAGTTAAGAAATGCAACATGTCAAGGACTCTTGAAGCCTTGATGCTCTAAGAGAGCTCTTCTCACCTGCCTTCACTCAAGGGCACATTGTAACAGCAGCCTCAGAACTATAATGTCCTGTTCCATTTTTTCAGGGAGTAAAATAATCCTGCATAGCACCATAATTAACTTCAAGAACAGTCTTGGAGGTACTTTAAGTAAGCAAAACTAATTTTTAGGCTAAAATACCATGCTATTTTTTTAAAGCTTTCCAAATGCACTCCTCTCTTTCCTTCACTGGACATCTGAAACTCCATGTATGTTTTGTTTAGTTAGTGGGATACACTAACTAAAAATCTCCAACAAACAAAAAACAAAATAAAATACCTCACTTCCTTTCAGCTATGGCCAAACAAATTGAGATACTGATTTTGTTGATTTTTGAGTGTCTGAAACAAAACATTAAAAACACTAACAGCCTAATACTGGAAATTGAATAAAATGATACCTTCTTCCTTTTCATATCATAAGTAATGTAGATGACTGGAATCTCTCACCCAGATACTCGTCCAATGCCTGTGATAATGCCTCCTGCAGGTACCTCTTCATTACCATACAACTGGTAACCAGCAAACTGGGAGAACTCCAAAAATGGAGACCTGAATAATGACAAATGAAATAAAATGGTAAAATACTACTAGTTCAATCTGCCATTGTATCTTACTTTAAAGGTTAAATTTTAAAAGATTTTTTTCAAAGGAAATCAGTATTTCAAAGAGCATTTCTGTAAAATTTCAATAATGTTATTTAGTGTTCATCATGTTAGTGTTTATGGAAGCTAAAGAGGAAAGAAGCCTGTTGCAATATTTACCTGCAAGAGACATCCTGAAATGTTTAAGAAAAGAAAAAGGAAGCACCTACCCAGGATCAATAAGCTTGTCAATTCTTTCTCTGGGTAACAACTTTCCTCTTGATGTATGAAGCTTACGAGCTTTTTCTCCACCTCCTGTGATACAACAGTAAATTGTCACATTTTCTATGGACGCAGATAAGATAAATCGTCAGTTATATTAAAACTTTGAATGGAAATGCTGATGAGTTCCAGTTTTTGAAGTATGAACCTTAATAATAAATAATAGTTTCTACTTCAAACAGATTTAAGGTATTGATAAAAAGGCTTGTTTTTTAGAACCTATTTATTTCCACCTCATTTTTTACAGTTAGTCTTGAGGCAAAGATTTTAATAAACATAGTTGTCTGAAACTTTCCCCCACTGCTTGGCAATAAACACAAGCGCAGAAAACAAAAACATGTAGAAAGCACATCAGTCGAACTACAGGAAATACTAATCCCTAGAACCATTCATAATAGCTACACTGAATGCATTCTTGAATGACCCAGCACCATCTAGATTAATTTCCTTAGACCATGCCAAAACTGTAGGCAGAATTCAGACATACAGCATTTAATATCAAGTTTATATTTGTTTCATTTCAACTCTTCACTAGAGGTCATCCTAAATCTTTTGCTCTCTAGAGCTTTGTGTCATTCAATACTTCAAGATTTGTTGACACACCTCAGCCTCTTTGTAACAACTTACACAAACATTGTCTCTCAGTGTAGACAGATCACTGATCCGCCTCATCACTCTAAAATTGTCTCCCTGTCCAAAATGAAGATGTTATGTTTTGCTAACATTTCTCCTGAGACTCCAGGATTTCTCTGTCAGCTACACATAACTGAAACAGAGATTCTAAGCCTCCCTTGAAGTCCTTTTCCCCACCTCCTTCCTTGATCACCACACACATAATTTCCTACCTGTCAGGCATGCCAGAAAGCCCACAATTTATTTTCAGTTCAGCCAGTTCACTAGATCTATATATCCATCCTAAGTCTAAATCTTGTAAATTCTTTCTGTACAAGTTTCTTAAAAAGCAACCTCTCATATCCACCCACAGAGATACTACTCTCATCCATGTTCTCAACATCTCACTACATCATAACCACACTATCTCAGACCTCTGAAGTCTTTCATTTACACTGTGTGACGCTGCAAAAATAATTTCCGTACTGAGACTTTTGTCATCTTGGCGCATCACATATGCTTGCTTCCAGTAGCCATTCTACTGAACATTCCTCTTCCAACATCAAGACACTCTACTCTGCACTAACCTCCACTCTGAGAAGTAGTGTCCTTAACAATGAAACACACTTGGCAGCATTTAAGTTGAAAACTCTTCTTAATTTCTTCTTTATAACAATCCCTCACCACTGTAACTGCTGATAGCCTATGATCAGTCATGGAAATTAAAGGTATCTCACCTGCTTCTTGTGCTTCCTGTCAGAAAACCACCTGTGGTAAAGGGGCAGGGACCACTTCCTATTGCACAGCTGGGGATTACTCAGTAGAGTGGGATCAGAAAAACCCTACACACTGAGTAACAGCTAACAAATGAAGCATTCATTGCAAAGACCTCAAACAAGAACTCATCCTCTGACAGCTTTTACAGTGAAATCTAAAGATGCTGCACATATACTTCAGAAGCATTCAACATAGGTACCTAATTTTTCTTATATACTTAGATGATATGTAAAGCAATTTCAATCAATGTCACTCTAACATTCTGGTAGAGGTTGCTCAGATGAAGGAAAGGTGAACACTATGGTCTTGTCCTGTCATTGTGTAACAGGCAAACAAGCAGCAAGGAAGAAGGTCATAACCATTAGTTTATGAGGCACACATCATTAGTTCATTAACTGCTGAACAGTCTCTACACCCATAGAAGACAGAGGCAGCCCATGGGTTTTAACATCTCCTCAGGAAACTCTGGATCCCTGTTTCACAGCAAGAAAGAAAAAGCATTGAGCACAAAATCTTAACTGTGCTCCATTCCAAAGTTGCAAAAGAAATTGCGTTACATAAGAAACAGTGTATGAAATGACAAAACCAGTATAATGATAGGGCACAATTAAAGCTACATGCTCAGCCTCTAGCAGCATAATTAGGCATTTATTAAATGTTTTCATTTTATTGTTTCCATGAATTATAGTCAACTGCAATTCATTCAGGCAGCCTTACAAGTCAAAAAGAAGAAACACAGATTTTGATCTTTTAAACTACTACCGACCTGCTTTCTCCTTGCCAGCTCAACTACAGCTAGAAACTTGGAAAAGATCAACCAATAAAAGGAGGACAATAGAGAATTCCCATCCTTTATTGGATGCAAGGGGGCATTATAGTGACAGAGGATGAGGAAAAGGCAGAGGTACTTAATACCTGCTTTGATTCAGTCTTTAACAGGATATCAGCCCGCTGAGTTGGAAGACAGGGAGCAAAGGGAAGGGAGCAAACTGAAGCTCCTTTAATCCAAGGGGAACTGGCAGTGACCTGCAACACTACTTAAACACTACTTAAACACACACAAGTTTATGGGGACAAATGTGATCCACCCAAGGGTACTGAGGGAGCTGGTGGAGTCACTGGGTAATTTTCAATTATTTGCAGCAGGTGTGGCTAAAGAGGAAGGTCCCAGGTGACCAGAAGTTAGTCTAGACACCCACTGCCAGGAAGGGCTGGAGAGACAATCCAGGGAACTGCAGGCCTGTCAGTCTGACACTGGTGCCAGGGGAACAAATGGAACAAACCACATTGAGGGCCATTATGCAGCACATACAGGACAAGCAGGGGATCAGGCCCAGCCAGCAGAGGTTTAGGGAAGGCAGGCCCTGGCTGACCAACCTGATCTCCTTCTACAACAGGATGACCCACTTAGTGGATGAGGGAGGCGGTGGATGTTGTCTCTGTGAACTTTGGCAAAGCCTTTGACACCATTTTCCACAGCTTTCTCCTGGAGAAACTGGCTGTTCATGGCTTGGATTGGTGCACTCTTGGCTGGGTAAAAGGCCCTGTCTGGACAGCTGGGCCCTGTCTCTGGCTGGAGTTACATCCAGCTCGTGTAACTAGTGGGGTTCCCCAAGGCTTGGTTTGGGATCCAGTCCTGTTTAATAAGTTTAACAACAATGTGGACAGAGGATTGAGTGAATCCTCAGTAATTTCCCAGATGACACCAGGTTGGATGGGAGTGTTGATCTGCTGCAGGGCAGGAAGGCTCTGCAGAGGGATCTGGGCAGGCTGGATCAATAGGCAAGGCCAACTCTTTGAGGTTCAACAAGCCCAAGCACCAGGTTATTATTCTAAAATCTAGACTTTCATACTTACCTAACCTGATTTTTTCTGCTTGTTCTTGTAGCTCAGTTACCAGTGCCTTCATTCGTTCATAGTTCTCCTAAGTGGAGAGCAAAACACAATTTTAAATTCAACCAAGGGTGACTATATTTAATTTTGTAATAAACAAACATAAGAAGTACAAGACTAATTTCTCTTCCAAATCTAATTTTACCTTACTAAATACTGTCTCTGTATTGTCTTTAAAGTAGCAACATTTCTACCCTAGAACTAGCCTCTCTCAAGCATTCCAAAGCATTTAATCAAAATGTTATACAATAAAATCTTATTGTGTTAGGATAGGAAAAGACTAGTTCTGAAATTAATAAACTAAAATAAACTAGTTACTATAGAGCTGAAGTGCTGTTTCTTAGATTTTGTTTATCTTTGGCATAGGTTTGTTTGCATTTTGAATCTAACTTCGTAAAAACCACAGACTTGAATTAAGTGTCCTTATTACTTGTACCAAAGGATGAATGACCTAGGTCAAATAGATTTTGGTAAACACTTTTTAGATTCTTGTTCTCTAGGTTGAAAAAGAAGATAAAACAAAAGTTGGTTTTGCTTTGTTTTGTCTTGGTTTGGTTGTGTTTGGTTTTTTGGTTTTTTTTAAGCTGCTGTTCTTGCTATCATACTTCTAGAAAAACAAAGATTCAAAATCTGAATATGAGTGAATCAGTACTGAGCTCACCATTTTCATTCAAATTATCCAAAACTCCATGTACACATTACAGCAAGTTGGGATTTTTTTACAGTTTCTTAGGAATTTTAAGGTATTAGTCAAGCTTAATTTGTTGGGGTTTTTTTGCCAACACATTAAGAACTTTACTACCTTTTTGAAAAATGCAACTGCAATAAAAGAACATGCTGCACAAAAAGATCTGATTGCCTTGTCTAATTCTCATTTATATGATGTTTGAGCCTACTTTCACAGAAAAAAACCAGCTGGTAAATCCATGTTAACTCTCTATAACTCTCATATATACTTGAACACACAGACTTACAGTTTCCTTTAGGAAGATGCTGCAAATGTTGCAGTTGAGTTTGTTGACTTAGGCATTGAAAGGTAAAGAAACAAAGTAGAAATAAAATAAAAACATTAACAGATTCAGCTCACATTTGAAGTGCTTTGACTGTAGAGTGACTTTCAAAACAACATTATTTTTCTGCCTTTGTAATTGCCACACATAGATTAAACAGACTCTCTTGAAAGGTAAAAATGTATCTTGTAATTCCATACTTTTAGAAGTCTGGAGTTGTCACAACACCCAATATTACTTTACATCAGTGTTCAGCTTGTCCACCTGGGTCATTTTGCACCTTTACACACCAAAAATTTTTCCTGTTTCTACTTGTTCAGTCAGTCTTTTTCCTCTAAACACATTCTTCTTTTGCACACAATACTGTGCTTAGAAACTCACCTTTAACATAGGAAAAAAACCAAAAAAGCAGGTAAAATTGCAGAGGATGTTAACAGAGGAACAGTAATCACAGTCATAACCTTTCTCATTAGATTTTGACTCACTGTAGCTAGTTTAGCTACTCTACCTGAAAACTGTGAAAGGACTTTTTAGATAAACTGTAAATAATACTGCACAAAACCATCTGAGTTGCTTAAACTCATTCAACTTCTATCACAATCTTTCATGCCTTAAACCAGAATAGAACACTGTTATACTCTACCAAAGAGAAATAAGGATGTATTAAAATAATTCTGAATACACACAGAAAAGACTACTCTCAGAAATAAACATGCTAGTTTTACCATGTATTTGTGGGCTTTTCATTATGGTCATTAAATAATGAAAAAAAGGTCAGTGAACTGGCATCAAGTTCTTTCTGGAAAGTGGTCCTTGCACCAGCACACTGAGTGAAATTCTGCTGTTAATATGAGGATTTCTACAAATTTCAATGCAAAATTAAGAGGCAAACTCTAAACACTAATCCAACAGTTACTGCACAAGCTACATGAATTATTGCTACATCACCACAGTGCATGTAAGAGCTAGTGCCTGGAATCTTCAAAGAGACTTTGTTTCATTTTCCAGAATTTAGACTCACTCACCTTTAAATTATTACATTTCTGCCTATCTGGTTCAAGAGGCAGTTTGCATCATCAAGGCCAGCCTGTCTAGTTGAATTCACAGCCAGGAAGGTAAACAGCGGCCAAGGAAGGCAAGACCCTCATCACCCATCATAATGTCTTCTTGTGTTTGTGCTGTTATTCCTTGTATTACTTTTTTTTCAGATGGTGAAGTGCCTCTTTGTGTTTGTAAAGCAGTGCTTGCACTTAAGCGTGTTCCATAAATTATTTCTACCAAATAGTAACACTATTAGCTATTTTACCAAGCCTTGCTTTTCTTTTGAGGTTGAAAGGAACCCAGACATAAGGGCAAATCTGGGGGCAGCTCAGATAAGTGAACACCTTTATTAAAATACTATCATTTTTTGGTACACAAAATATGAATATGTGCACATATATAGACACACTTCACATACACAAGCTTTGTATGTATATACATATGTGTATATATATATATGCATATGGACAAATTCTGACATTACAGAGAAGCTTCAGCCACCTAGTTTCTGTCCCAAATTTAGTTTCTGCAAAACAAAGCACAGAACCAAACTCAGAACCAATGGACCTATCTCATTAAGAGTACATGCCGTTGCTTCATACACAGTTTTGTATTTTACATGAACAAATACGAAAGCAAACTCATGCCCTCCTATCAGCCTCGATTCATACCTAAAGCCATGTTTTTCTCAGACTAACTGTAAACATGATTTTTGAATATGATGGCGTTAATAATGCCCCATTAAAAAGAAATGTATTTATACCAGAGGGAAGTACTGCTCTCTTCGTAAAGACAACTGGAATTACACCTAGCTCTCCTCCTCAAAAGATGATGTTTTTGGATGCAAGTCCATGGCTCTGTACAGCTATTTCAGCTGTTTTCAACTCGGGAATCAATTCGTAAACACAAAAACATGCAACTTTGAAATCGTCAGACTCCATCTTCCACTGTCTACAAACCCTGCCTCCACCTCACTAGCACAGTATCGATCAGCCTGAAACGCAGGAAGAGCTGGCATCCCGATTTAAAAGGGCAAAAATATTCATGAGCCAGATGACTGCACTAACCCGCCTTTTTTTTCACACGGTAGGCGTGAGCCCGGCCCGCAGAAACTGACAGGCCTCGGCGCTCGGGGCGCGGCGCTGCCCCCGCCGCTCCGCAGGGCGGCACCGGGGCCGGGGCCGGGACCGTGCGCGGACATGTGCCCGCCACGTCCCTCACGAGCCGGCCGCACCGACTCCTCCATGCATTGCTGCGGCCCGCCCCGCTCCGCGGCCCGCCCGGGCCCTGCAACCCCCGCCGCCCTACCTGGTAGAGCGCGGAGCTTGCGTCAGGGCGCGACCCCACGGCCGCCACCGCGTCGCCGCGGTACCCGCGGGAAAGCAGCGGGCGCAGCAGCCCAAGGCAGCGGCCCGGGAGCCGCGGGGCACCCAGCAGCATGGCCGGGCTGGGCCGAGCAAGCCGGGCCAAGCAAGCCGAGCCGAGGCAGACGTCCCAGGCCGCCGCCGCCGCCGCCGCCGCCGCCACTCCCCCCGGCGCAGCCAATGGGCACAGCGGGGCCGGCCGGGCCGCGGAGTCCCAGCCCAGGCCGCTGGACAAACTAATGCTGTAGCACACCTTTTGGAAGAGTTGTGTTGGGACGCGCACACGTGAAAACTGTGTTTTCACGCACAGCCTAGGAAAGCCCTTGCCCTTCTTAGAAACTTGTCGTAGAGTAATAGGGACAATCTTTTTAAAATCCAAACCATCTTTGTTCGAGTTTCTCCCTTCTGTGAAAACTTTGCTATTCTTCAGTATTCCAGTTTTACTTCAAGTCAAGGCCCTTATCTGTAGAGAAAGGTAACAGCAGGGAGTCTGATACCAAGTAAATTAAGCTCTACTCTTAAAACAAAACCAGGGAACACCGACGATCCTCCTCCTGAACCATGCTCAGCCTGTTACCAGCACGTCTGTGAGCACCCCAATGGTGCAGCCCAAACTTCAGCTTTTCCTTTAGTTCACACTTATTAGCTTTGTGGACTTCTAAGTATTTAAAAACTGCATTTGAAACTTAGATAAACAGCAACACAGGTAAAAGAAAATAATTTATTCACTAATTTACATAAAGAATAGGACTACTTCCTTTGACACAGAAAGCTTGTATGTGATGATACAAGGCGTTAGACAACTCTAAGCAAAACAGTTTTATGCCACATCTTTGTAAAAATGCTACACATACATATTGAGATTTCAATGGTATCTTCTTACATCCTTCATCATTATAAAACTTCCATACACAAAACACAAAATTCTCTTATTTCTATTCAAATTAAATTTGTTCTTAAAAAAAAATTTCTCATCAAAGTGCATGTTATTTGCTGCAAGAAAAAAGAAAGCATAGCCCCAATTAACAATGCAGATAAGGCACCATAAATCTTAGTAATGAAGTAGTTGATTTTTTTCCCCTTATAACATGAATGCAAGCTAAAATGTATGCAACTGAATATAGAATGATTATCCCCTCAGAACTCACTCAAAAGGTACTCACAGCAATTATTTCATAGCCACTCCCCAAGAATCTATTTTTAGGCTCTATGAGTGCAATTGATATAAACATGCCAGACATATCAGGAAGTAAACACTTGCATACTTAATATCTACAAGATATACAATACATAGAGTTACATGTATACATGAATCTCTTTCATAATGTTTACAGTAGAACAAAACTTAGATAAACATTTCAAGTTAAACGGATTAGGCAAAGCACAAGACACCATCTGAACAGAAACTGTGGTTGTATTTTTGAGGGTTTTTTGGGGGGTGAAGTGGGATGATCAGATGCTTTCAAGTAAGTTACTCTACACTAAGACCACTAGTCCCTTTTCCATCACCTCAAGGAATACTGCTGCTAGTGAGATTTCACTGGCAGAGCTAATATACCAATTTGCAGTAACGTTAGCTTTCTTCTGTATTTCTCCTATTTGACAATAGTTTAAAGGTTCCTTCAGAAGCTTTGCCAACAACTTCTGAAAAGAAAAACATTCTCAAACTTCATCGACTATTTCAAAATTAACTACATATTTGTATTATTTACCTGCCAGTAAAGGATTACCCAGTCCAAACCTGATGATAGGTTTCTTGAGAGCATTAACAATACCATTTAAACATCAGTTTAACCTTCATAATAAATTGCTTTGAAAAAGTACCTGCAAATATTAATTAATGGGAAAAATTTTAATACTACTCAAGCTACTACTGCAAGCAGGAGTTTCAGATTAAATATTGACTCTTTCAGCAACCAGAGTGCATAAACCTAATTACCTCACCCAGACAAATTTCTTGATGAGGTAAATAAAAATTTAAACTAAAATCTAAAGCTAAATCAGAATTTTATGACAAGTTACAGTACAAGCAGACACGCACATAAGAAAACCCTTTTAATTCAAGTGCTTCAAAGCAGCAAATCCTCAAAAGTGACATTATATAATCATGGTTTAATCCAATCTCTTTGTGCTACTTTGCACAACGGAAACTGAGGAAGTCAGTAAATATACAAACAACTACACATACAAATAGGGAGAAGAAATTGTATCTACAGCTTTGTTTTTCAATTTAGAAGAAAATTAGCATTTATACTAGGAAACATCAATCTCCTCCTGCAAGTGATAAAAAAGGTTGCAAACATTAACCTTTTGTTATTATCTTTTAGTAAATTGCGTTTTTAAGTTTTCAACAAATTTTTAAGGAACCAATCCTACTGGGTTTTTCATGCTACAATCTTTTAAACTATGTGGTTAAAAAACTCTTACAAAAATATGTAATTTGGAGATTCAAACAAAAACACCTGAAGTGCTTGACATATGTATGTATGTATTTACTACATCACTTCCAGTATTTGCCTTCTGATCTTCAGATATTACATTATACCCAAAAGGTTAATTCCTCCTTCTAACGTAACATACTTCACAAAAAGAAGTAAAGAACTTGAATAGTCAGTACTAAGAAGCTTTAGCATTAAAATGGAAAAGGATACTTGTTGCAAGATTAAACATTATTTCATTGCACTTTTCTGTAGTATAGTCATGCACTCACTATCAGTGTCTAAACAAGTGAAACCATAAGCTGGCAGTCAGTAAGTAGTCTGGTCCTATGACATTATTGTAGTGGTTTAGACTATGTCAGCATTTTGAAAGTTCCTGGGTTGCTTCAGAAAGAATCCACTTCATCTTCACAGCACTAATTAACATGTCCTAGGGTGACTTCATGATGCTTGTATCCCAAATCATCTGTTCTGTTTATGCTGGATATTAAGTTTTGCACCTTTAAGACTGGTTCCGAGAGCAAAGGGGAAGAGAAGTGCAGAGCTTGTTATCAGAAGCTGCACTTGCTCCTCTGCATTCTCTCTCACAGACTGTGTTGTCTCCAGAACAGACAGATGGCAGGTGAGAGCTTTCCTTTGTTTTTAGTTAGGTTTTAGCTAGCTGAGGCAGAGAAGTTCCCTGGACTGTGGCTTTTCTTTTTTTTGGGAACTGATCAGCCTTCTTCTGGACTGAAAACCCAGAAAAACATGGGCACCTCACACCTGTGGCCCACTGAAGCCCAGGACACAGCATTTTCCAGCACAGGAGGAACTGGTAATAGACTGAGTGAGCTGAGTTAGACTCCAAGGAAAGGACTTTCTTAATTTGCCATCTCTTCAGAACAGCAACAGGTGTTATTGTTTAGTATTGTTCATTTTTTTATGCTTGTGAATACTTTGCTTGTTAAATAAACAGGTTTTTTTCCACTTTTCTCCAAGAAAATCTTTCCAAACCAGCTGGGGAAGGGGCCACTTGAATCTGCTTTCTAGAGGGACCCCTTTGAAAATTTCCTCTCAAATTTGCCCTAAACCAGGACAAATACATTTTTTTTAGTGCCCAACATGTGGTTTGAGAAAGGGAAAAATCCTGTACTGATTGCATTTTGGTTCTACTTACTCTGCACTGAGATAAAGCAGTCAGTAGCCATGTTGATTGAATTCATGTCTCTCTGGATGAAGGCTTTCACCTGTCTCTGGTCCCTAGGCTGTTTTGAGGGTTTAATACCTTTCTGGTCCCTAGGCATACTTTCTCATCTGGAGATAGATCCAGTATTGTGCCTAACAAGTAGCTTTTACAGTGGAGGGGCACAGATTTGAGTTGCTATTGTGCTGGGCTTGGTGAAAATGGTTTATAGGGAGTTTACATAGGTAGAGGAGCTTGTTCAAGACGTTTGGTTTATGGTTTCTTTGTCCAACCCCGCATCCCAGTTCCAGTCGCATGTTTTGGGGTTTATTAGTAATCGCACCCAGTTTGTTAAAGGAGCAGCAGGAGATGAGGCTTTTCAGCCTTTTCTTTCCATCTTCTCCTTTGAATCTGTTACATCACTTTCAGAGAATGTTCAGTTTCCCCTGAATGTTAAAGAGATCACTTTCCTGATATTTTATCTGCTACTGTTATTACTGGCTGACATTAAGTGTGGCATAATGAATATCAGAATGAATTGTAACTTTTAAAATACTCTTTTCTTGCTGCAGTATATTCTGTGATCCTAGGTTTTTATGAAACCCTTTGCTATTCTGAATCATCCACTTCCATGAAGATGTCACTGAAAAAGTACTCGGAGATTTTGGTTGGTTCTCCTTCCTTCTCTTGATCTTTAGCACAGAGAGGGGGCTTCTCAGGTGAGTTGTTACTTGGAACCTGATAAAACAAGAAAAGGTTGCTCTTAACAGTCTTCATCAGTGTGTATGTGTAAATATATTTACATATATATGCACATGATCTATTTGTAAGGGTATTTTATTTATGTAGGAAGTTTTGACAAAAGGGGGGGAAAAAAAAATCAGAGTTTACTGAAAATGAGAAATAAATAGATATCCATGCAGACAAAAATCACCTGAGTTCCCTTGCAAGTTTCCTAAACATGCCCAAGTCAGAATCTTGTCAACTGGAACAGATACTGGACTCAAAACATGAATGCTACACACCCATCTACTCACTCCTGAAACAACTAATTCTCAGTTCTTCACACCTCAGAAATGCATGGTTGTTCAAAAGTAAACTCATACCGTAACTGTAGCATCAGCACCCACATGTTCATGTTCTACAGATGATGAAGTACAGGGAAAGGAACAAGATTCCCTCTCATCCTTAGTGGACAGAGTGGGTTTCTTTAGACTTCGTTTTGGAGTCACAATTCGTGGCTTTTGGATCTTCCCTCTATTCCCTTTGGTGTCTTCTGCAGATGCAGAATTACTTTTTTTGCAAATTAAAGATAAAAATCCCAATGGTTTTCGTCCACCCCTGTTCAAAACAAATATGGTCAGGATGTCATAGGATTGCTCGATAAAAGGAAGATGTAAATAGCATTGCAGGAGTCCAATTATATACACAGGAAATAAACACACACCTACAAGACATATGAAAATTCTAAGGAAAAAAACCAAAAAGTCATTCTGAGAAAGGCTTTGGTATTACTGAATATTCTGGTACAAGAGTTTTTATGTCTAGTCACAGAGATTCTTGACAATTTTTAAACCTGGGAACAGGAACCTATTATTTGCTGTTACTCCACAGCTCGTAACAAGCTACCAGACTTTCAGAGAGTGGCTCCAAGAAGGATGGAGGCACACTTCTGAAGAACAAACTGAAAATTCTGAGTATCCTTCATGTAATCAATGGAAAACCTGATCCCCAAGAATCGGGCTACAGCAGACTATCTACTGCAGGATTTTAGCCTAATTACAGCAGTAAACCCAGACCAGTGAGCTTATGGAAGTCACAGCACTGAGCTAATGTGAGTCACACACAAAGCATTAACTTTTCATGTTGTTAAGAGTTTACAAATTAGAGAAGTAAACTTTAAGGCAAGGATTCTGATGTTAATGCATCACTATCCAATTGCTGTGGATGTCCCAAATATAAATACACAATATTGGTACTCACACAAGCATAATGAAAAAGTAAATGCCAGATTAGAAGAAGCCAGTGGAGTATCACAATCAAAATAATTAAATACAGGAGCAACAGAGAACATGAACTCAAAACATTTAAATAAACAGTACAGAAAGGTATATTTTAAAAATCAAGTCAACATATAGGTAAGAGGAATATCCTCTGAGCTGCCAAGATTGAAACTTCTTTGGGGAAATTACTTATGTCAGTGCTAAAAATTCAGTAACAAATCTTACTGGCAGGATGAACATCCAAACAAATGGATAGGTATACATGACACAACATGAGACTTAGCTATGGGAAAGAACAAATTATCCTAAGGCCCTATCACAGCCAATGGATGCCTGCCTGACAAAAGGCATCTATCATGTCTAAATAGACACACAATATGTCAGTAGTGCCCTTCAGTTGATCTACTCATTTAATGAGTAAAATAATGCAAATTTCAAAGCAGACAGTTTGATGCTTTCTGACTTGCAGGAGATAATAGAAACTGTAACTCTTAGCCATGCTGGTCACAAACAATGGTACTGAAAAGATGTCAACATAGAAACATGATCTTTTTTTACAGAACAAGCTGACAAAACATTATTGCAATTACTCCATACCTGAGTAATGGAGTTTTTGAAGAGGACGCTGGGCTTCTAGTTTGCTCCAACTGTGCAGATTCATGCACATTCTCTTGCTTTCCTTGTCCACTTGTTTCTGCTCTTCTGTTAGAGGTTAATCTAGACATAACATCCTCTTCCATTTCAGATGCTGCATTCTCAAGTGGTGCTTTCCCTAAGCTCTCCAAAGTCTCAAGCTGGCTTTTCTCAGCCAGTTGTGAGATAGACACCAATACAGAAGTAAGTACTTTTTCCTTTGCTGAGGCCTCTGTTTTTTGAAAAAGATTCCCTGTAAAAGAAGTTGAGGGTCACAAAGACTTCCATGATAACACAAGAGCCCAAAAAATGCATTATATTAAAATGGTTTGAACCATTACAGCAGAAGGGCTGAATTTTTGTTTAGTTTTATTTGTCCATTTATTTTTATGAGTCACCACTACGAATTAAAAGTTCGTGGTCTACTTTTAAAGCCTTTAAGACCATATGGATGTTATAGGAAGAAGCTGGTAGAAGTTACAGCACACTCTTCCCCCTTCCCCCATCCTTTATTAGCACGCCACAGAACTCAGTCTAGTCACCTAGCCATTTAACCTTCTACAGCTTCCCTCAGAGGTCTTTTTCAGAGCCAAAATTATAGTTCACCAAGCCCTTCACTGGCTCAGGTCAATGAAGATTGCATTGTCAGCAGTTTTGCTTTTCCTCTGTTTCTTCAGAGGCTGATTGATCTCCTAAACAATTCCGTACTTTTTCAGTAAAAATGCAAAACAAAATAAAAATAAACTATTTTGGCATTGCATGCTTAAAACACCAGTTAATGCTTTTGATTATCTGTGCTCCTTAACAGGTGGAAATATTTGCCTAAGAGACGATAACACGTTTAGTCAAAAAAACCTCTCAAATTTCACTAATAAACTAGGTACAGCAATGCTTTTAAAACCATTATTAAATAACCAACATTTATGTAATTCGGTACACCTAGTTTATAACAGAAAGCATGGAATGGGGGTATTAGTGTAGTACCAGGAAAACTTGTTTCTACTATTGTGTTAGATGGCCTCAGAAAGAAATACTTAGCATGACAACCAGTACGAAGTTGTGATGTGTTTATATTCATTATACTTCGGTTTGCCAGTTTACATGTACATACCAGAAGTTACCATTGGCCCATCTGGGGATTTAATTGAATAACCCTGTATGTAAAAGAGAAAAAAAAAGAGTTTTTTTAATTGCTTTAATACAGAAAAGACAATGAAGTTGATAAACTCATATCACACATGCACAGTTCTAAGCACAGGACTGATACAGTAGGACAGTGCAGCATCATTAATCACTTAACTCATTTCCTAAGCAGGTTTTTCAACGTGTTCCTATGACAAATTACTCAAGACAAGGATATTGAGATAAGAGATCAAAGAAGGAAGAAGATGGTTATCCATCCCTTCCTAGAAAGGCTTTCTGAATCATCTGGGGAATTACCACCCATTCCTACACCAAGGTACACTATACAATATTAGCCCACTTACAAAGATCAATGGTAGTTGCTGCCATAAGCTTGGTCATATTGTAAAAAAGCACAAAAGGATACTGGAAAGATGGTGGCTTGTTTTCACTGGCAACTTGCTTTTTAAACCAGTACCTGCTATGTTAAGAATCAATAGGAACATATCTATCTAACACCTTCTTCATGTAACAGACACAATTCAGATTCAAAACATCATTCAGTGCACCTAGACATCCTGCCAGTCATCCAATATACCTCCAGAGTTTCCTCTCCTGCAATGCCATTGTCATAAGGGTGATGCAGAATGAACCAAGTAAGACTGTTTATTGTAATATTACCAGTCTGTCTACTAGGAAGTCTAATTCAAAAACACCTGAGAGCCTACACATTCTCAAAAAACCCTAATAATAAATAAACAAATACCCAAAACCTGTTGTAGATTTAAAAACTAAAAGCCATCTATAGGTGTTGATTTTCCTTTTAAATTGTATAGGCATATATAGTACATATTTAAGCAAGTAACACCATTAAAAAATAAACATAATTAAAATGCTCTATTATGTGTTATGCATCTACCCCATGGATGAAAACTCACCAAATTATGATCTCACCTTGTAAGTGGTTTCCAGGCTATTTTCCACTGTAACAGTAGATGGAGTTTTCTTGGAAGGAGGAAAATCATTCTCTTCAAGCTCAGCAGCCAACCGTTTTTGAGCTGTCTGCAACTTTGGAACAGGGTCTACTCCACTCTCTAGTTGTTTGGTTTCCATACTGCTGTTCAAAGGTCCAGCAACCTTACCAGCTGCAGTTGTCAAGGATCCAATACTGTTTATAGATATATAAAGTCATTATTGTGACAGTACTAGAAGCTAAAATTTACTTTGTATAAAGTTTCTGTATGGAAAAATACAATATTATTTATCTGCACAGTTGAACCCCCACATGCTGTATGGTCTCAAAAACATACAGACATATATAAGACATACAGAGAAGCAGCAGAGACTAGAAAATATGATAAAGCAGTAATTGCATCACATTCTAGTTATGATCTTAGGACTTTCCTTAGTACAGCATTAGGGTTTGTGGGGTTTTTACTACTTTGCAACAGTTCCATTTTTCATAATGTCTTTTTCCTCTGGTTTTTTTTTTCCCTCCCAAATGGACTAAGAGATTTAGCTCAACAGTAATGTTGAACTAAAAATTTTGTTACACTGCATTCAGAGGTACTCTTAGTAAAAGAAATTCAAATCCTTTTGGATTGTAGTAGACAAACCAGCTATTATTCTTTGGAGTAATTAATTGTGTTTTAACCTTGTCTGCCTTTTAAATAGTAAATTCAAGACAATGAGAATTTACATCTACTGTTTATCATGTTTTCCAGAAAATCATCTACATGACTAATCTGGACGAGCAATTAATAAACAGATACTCTATGAAACTGTTGAAGTAATGTAAAATGCAAACATGCTTAGATTTTTTCATTTCAATTGCTTTGCATTGTAAGTATCCATATTGCAAAGTAAAGCTCAAGATGGGCAAATGACTTCTACTAAAAAGGAAGAATTACTCTAAAGGGTAGATCGGAATTAAGATGACACCAAAATCTCAGCTAACTAAAACACTAAATTTAAAACACCTATAGAATCTTCCTCAAATCGAATTAGAGCCCTTTTTACTTTCTTAATTCTCGAGCCATCTGTCAAAATTACTTCCTCTTGCATTTCTTCTTTTGAAAGTTCTAGACAGTCAGAGAACAATCAACGTACACAAAAACTGTTTCACTTTGATTAAAAAGAAAGCATTTACCTCTCCACTTCAGTCACAGTTGTTTCACTTGCATTTACAGGGCTGATAAGTATTGGGGCTGGTAGTACTGGTTCTGAAGTTTGTTCCACCATAGCAGATGCATCAAACTCTTTTGAGCCAGCTGGGATTTCAACCAATGTTAAAATGAATGTCTGTTCTTCCTCTGGACATCTATGATCATCATTCACTACTATAATTGTTTCAAAGAAATAAGTGACAAAAAAACTATTAATCAAATATGAAAATATGCTGTTCTCTTCATATCATCCCTACACAGAGTACTGAAATTTTAGGCATTCATTTCTCCATGGAAAAAGACACTGGACATATTCTTGAGACAATAAGCTTCCTGACTTCCCTGATAAGATACACATCATCATCTCCTGGTGCTTATTCACTGCAGAGGAATCCTGATTACCATTTAGAATGAGGAATATTAAAAATGCCATGTAATGATGAAGATTTTAAAAGGGTGTTCTAGCATTAAAGAGCAATCTGCAGTTTAATTAAATGTATGTCATGGTGGTCAAGTGCCCCTCTGTCTTTAATTGCAACTCTCAGGTATTAAGAATTACTTCTTTAAATGGCAGATGTCTACTATTTATACTAAGGTAAGCACAGGATTTTTCCCCTCACTGCAGATTGGCAGAACAGGATCTGAGAAGCATAGTCTTGAATTTAAGAGGAAAAACAGATAATTTAATCAACAAATAGATATTAACAGAGAGTTGCCAGCTGCCATCCATTAGAATTTAAGGAACAAACATTTGTAAAGTTTTCAAAAGATGGAAAACAACAATGGTACTCCATTATTTAAGACAGCTCTCAATGAGGTAAAGCTGTTATTCCAACCTCAGCTTGCTTGGATTCTTCATCTAATTAAACACAGTTTAAGATGCTTCACCCCAAGATTCTGGCAATAATACAGCACAGCAACAAATGTCTAAGAAGTAGTATTAGCCTTATCTTTTGCAGAAGCTCATGAGTTACAGCTTTAGACTGTAGTTTCCACTAAAAGTAAGTATTCTAGGCCTCCGTCACTGTGACTATCCCCTATGTTAGACAAGTAGTGGTTCCAAACCAAGCATTTCAATTTGTTCTAGGGAACAGCAGACATCACCTTCATAACTTTCATCATACTTGATCAGTTAAGCATTAATCTGTTGACTCAGTACAGCTAAAGAAGGAAGTTTGATTGTTTTACACGTCCCCTCTTCTTCTTTCCTCTGCTCCACACTTGCACAGTACAGCCCTCCTACTCACAGAACTCTGACAACAGCATTCACTTGGTAAGTTCATGAGCAACTACAGCTCACTAAGCCAGTGGAAAACTACAGAGTTTCTCACCCTCTGTCATGTTCAGTTTTTGTTGGGTGAGTCAGAGGTGCAAAAAGGACTCTAAAAACTATATACTATACCTACCACAGGGTAAGCAGCAGGAGCTCTCAACAGGGCAAAGACAGCAAGTTTCCCTTCCACTGATACTTAAACTTAATGAAGGGCTATTCAAATAGTTCTTAAGTCTAGTTTCTATTAATGAAATGTAAAGACAAGAGGCTAGGGAGGGGAATATCATTATGCTGTGGATCATTATTTGTGTTAATAGAATAGATTGATTATAAGTCAATAAAAAATGAAAATTTTTTTAAATGAAAATTTCAGGGTTGTATTCATCTTTTAGTAAGCACAAGATAAAGAAATGTGGGCTTTTGCTAACTTTGAATATTAGCACATTATACCTGAAGTTTCTTCTCTGCTGCTTATGCAATGTCGTTGAGCATCCTGAGTACAAGCTTCATTCTAGAAACAACACAGTTGAAATAAAACAACACAGTTGAAATTAATAAATTTGGAAAATTACTCTAGGAAACAGGAAGAAACAAAGCATGTCAAATGCTGAAGATCCAAAAACTCCAATCACATAATCATTATTTCATTTATTAGTTTTCACTTCTAGCTGTTCTAGGCTGAAGAGTATTAGTCTAACAAGGACAAGAGACACTGGGGAAATATAAAATTTATATGCAGCTTGTTGTCTATATTAATAGTTTGTCAAAATAAATTTATACTTCCTACAGCACAATTCTGTCAGAGATGACTCACACAATAAATTGTTCAGTGGCACTAAGAAAGCAGATTCCTACAACCCTTAACAAACCACTGAGTGCCAAATAAAAACATTAACCTCTACAGCTCATCTATCCCTTCCCTTCTACAGCTTGTCCCTTTACTAAAACCAGGAATTAATTGAACCAGCTCTACCACAAGCTGCCTTTCCTCATACTCTCTCTGCCAGGCCTGTAAGAGCAACATCATTTTTGCACATTGTCCTTATAGGAAATCAGCCTTGACACAGCAACCTGCTGCACTCAGGAAACAAGCTACTATGCATCAGCTGTTCCAATGTAACTACATGCTCACTGATCTCACACAACACTAGAAACCCTGGGCAACTGTGAATGAACCTGTCTCTCATGACAAAAATAAGGTAACTCTCATTTATACTAGAACCTGGACCCACAAGCCACTGCAAAGAAATGGATGTGCAAGACATATTGTTTACCTGTGACAACATAAATGATGATAATATAAATTATATAGATATATGTAAAAATATGCAAAATTTGTGTATGTCATATAATCATGCATGTAAAGCTCTTAATTGTTTAATCGGTTTTTTTTAATAAATGAGAGAGAACATAACGAAGAATGCAGTTTGCTTTGCTCCATCCAAGCAGTAACACTTTAACTTCATTTTAATGCAAACAAACATAACAGTAAGAGGTCAGTCACACTGAATGGATACAAGAATCTTAGGTAACTTCTTCCATCAGGACTTCTTAAAAATTCCTCCCAGTTTTGCTAATGTGTATTACTTATTACTGAAATGTTCTAAAGAGAGTTTGCAAAGATTAAGTTTGTCTGAAAGATTGTTTGGATATGCCCCTGTGAAAAAGCAAGTTTCATTTACCACTGAAGTATCAAGTGTTTACAACTGGTGAGTATATTTGCACTGAAAACCTCTTTCTTTACAGAATTTCAAAATCTTGGCGCTTCTGGACTGTAATTAAGTTCTTGTTCTTTACCTGAGTAAAGTTGACTGTACAGATATGGTGCTCAAGAGGACAAGGACTCTGCTCAGACAGTTCATCCACAGAACTTTGATTTGGACAATCTTCTTGTCCAAGGTGTGATTTTTCAGGTTTTGGTGATGCAGTTAGATGTCCTAAATCTCCTGAATTTCCACATGCATCTCTTATCTGCTCTTCCGTTCTGCAAGGTATATATCTTGTTAATTTGAAACCAGATAAAGATACACTATGCAAATGCTAAATTCTGTGTTACAATGTATTTAATATGAATAATATGTAATTACAGGAAAACAAAGTGCCTGTTTAAAGACTACATCATTGTACTAAACAGAATGCATAATCTTTGAACAAATCTACATAAAGAATTTCACAGAAAGGCCTCTGTAACTTCACTAATGGAACCACTCCTACTTGAAAGCATAACCAAGCAGGAAGCCTTATAAGCTCATTAACATTTCTAAATTAATCAACTCATTAACATTTCCTTGCAGTTTCATGAAAGACAGTTAAGCAGCAAGGTAATTTCAAAGTTCTAAAATAGCAAACAAAAGTGAATGTTCTATCTCCAAAAGCTGTAGCAGAATACGTAAGGGAGAAAAACCTGAAGTCTCAACTGTACACTATCTGTGTAAACACAGTGTCTGTGAGCACACTTTTTCCATTACAGTCACATACTACACCTGAACTTCAGCTGCATATTTTAAGAGAAATAGGAATAAAGTCAGTATTAAATGATGAGTCTTCTTACCTCTCAATTTTGTCTACTTGCTTGTTAAGTTCCATACCTCCAGATGCAAAGTCATGAAGAACTGAAGAATCACCTGCAGCTTGTCTGACTGGCTCTGGTTCCACCTTCTGCATTTCTGCATTACCCCTCAAGGTTGTAGGATCTAAGTTTTATAAGAACAAAAATTAAAATATTGTCTTTGCAGTCTGCAGGTATATATATCTGTATACCTTTTTATATATAATCTTGTATGAATTAAAGTTTTGTAGTATGTTTATACAGACAAATATACACGAATATGCACATGAGTAATTGTGTCTTACATAAATAAGGTATATATACACACATATCTCATCTTGCCTTTCCTATTTTGCCATTGGCATGAAGACAAGAGTTTGAAGATTATCTTTTTTGCAACTGCTTTAAGAATAGAAAGCCAGTTCCTTCTATCTCCTCTTTCACTTTAAATGGAAGGAAAAGACAGTGATAACAGAAAAAAGTACAGTGGATTTGACTGTATTTCTGTATTTGTATAGTTACAGATTCTGCCAATCTGTAATTGGCAGTCCAGTAATTTAAGTGCCTTACAAGTATTTTAATACCTACAGAAAAAACTTGCCATTCAAATTTCCTTTAATTTCATACTGAAAGGTATTCTCATGTATAAAACAATATCACAAATGGGTACCCTATCTTACAATGGCGATATTTCACCTGTAAATGTGAATGGAAAGTGAAAACTTTCAGATTTGTTTTATTTCATCAACAGATGTGAATCTGTTGAATAACCATTTTCAGAGCCCTAGGATAAGAAACAGGCTTACCAGATTGAATTTGCTCTAGTTGTTCCACAAGTATATTTGCATTAAATATCTCCTGCATTATGTTTTCACTGGACCTCAATATTGCAGAGGTTGGCTCAGGCTCCAGGTGTCCACCTCCTGTCTGTCTCATACTACTCACCACAGGCAAAGAGCTACCACTACAAGTAAAAGGAAAGATGTCATCAACAGAGTCCCTGATTTTTGACAGTTAGTGAAGAGAAGATATAAGAGATATGGGGTAGATCAAACAATGAAGACCTGAAATGTAGGCTACAACTGGCAGAGAAGACAGAAAACTACCCGGCAAGATAAAAAAAAAAAAAAATCTTTTTCGAATTGAAACAGACTAGTATGCTGCAAACTAGTATGTTTCTAATGTAAAGGAATTAAAAAAAAAAAGAGAAAAATGTATATGTTTAAATAACAGGAGAAGATCAGAAATCTAATACATATGACACGGTAGTAAGTTCTGGTAATACAAAGAAAATAATAAATAAAAGTAATACAAAGAAAAATAATATAATTAAACTGGATGCAAAATAAATTATCTTGGATTAACATTTTTCAAAGAGCATAATCTCATACTTTGTTCAAGCAGTCAACAAGTTAAATAGTTTCTCAAATAAATCATGACAATCAGCAGATGTTTCTCTGGGAAAGTGTCCCACTAAGCTGTCTAGTAATTCACAAATGCAAAAATTATTAATGATCATTCATTCAAATCATAATGATGGAAGATCAACTGGTTTCTTGCCATCCCTTTGATCTAAATCTTTGATTTACACCCCTGCAGCAGCAGTGACAATTAAGCAATTTGCCTTGGTCTGATTAGCTGTAGAGAACTTTGCAAGAAAGAGCTTGATAATTAAGAGTGATCCAGTACATAATTAGTTTGCATATTTTTTTCTCCCCTCTTCCCCGAGAAAACCTAATTTAATGAGAGAAAAAACAGTTGTAGATACCCAAAATTACACACAAACACTTCATGAAAGTAGTAAGAAAGAGATGAGAGGAGTTTCTGCATATTACATACTACATTACATTAACTGAGAAACCTTTACTTAAGCAAGACTGCTTGCAAATTGATAAATATGCCAGAAAGAACCTAGCAAAAGTAAGCAGTGCCAGAGGATCTCTCTCACTAAAGAAAATGAAATAGTAATTCAACCTGTTATCAGTAGCATCCATTTCTGAATATTCTTCTATCCCTGTTCTTGTGCCAGTGATTTGATGCTCTACATTGATGTTGTTTCCATCCTCAGAAGGCAGCAATTCCTTGACTGAAGTGTCTGAAGAAAGCAAATACTGACTAGAAGTTCTACATTCTTTGGAGTAGGCATGATTTACAAGACTATGAGCCATGTCCAAGTCATCTTGAGCAGGTAACATATGTGTCTGTTCTGGTTATAACAATAAACAGAATGGAAAATTTCATTTAAAACACTCAGGTTTGGCATGTATAAAAAGCTATATAACTTCAAGCCTCGTTCAACAAAGTTTCTATTCTCCAAAGACACGGATTGAAATCCCAGATAAACACAGTCCTAAGAGAATACTTTTTGTAGTAAGAACACAAAAAGTAACATTCAGCAAATGAAAGCAGATTAATAAATGGTAGACAAAATCTGTAACAAACCCAGGTAATTTCAGGTTGTAGCTAGTTAGGATGAAAAGACTATGCTTAACATTAAAGGTCTGAAAAGATCACTGAAAGTTACAGTCATTTAAGCTGGATCCCTTTCTTTCATACAGTTTATGTGCCCAGATCAATTTAAACATGTGTATCCTAAAGGCAACAAAAACAACTCTCTAGCAGTGATACCATTGGCAGTATTCAGCCAACCTGCGTTGGCTGGACTCATTATGCGTTACAATGCGTAGGACTAAAAGCATGAAAGGCTCTTGACCTCCTGCTACGCAGCAGCACATGGAAGAGCTTTGCAACCACTGCTCCATCCCTCCTTAGGTGGACCCAGAAAGTATGCGAGCAAGGCTTTGTCCCATAAATCAGATCATACCTTCAGTGCTTGTTTTTAACTGGAAATTTGGATCACCCATGGCAAGTAAAGTCATGGCAGCTTCAGTGCTTCCATCATTTATTCCTGTGAAGTTGTTCACACACATTGAAAGTCACAACCACATTAACTAGAAACACATTAACATATTCAAAAAGTATTTGACACTACCACCAATACAGTGAAGTACGTATTTTTTAAATTGACCTTATTTATGAATCAAAATGATTGTAGGCAAGCAGCCATTCTCATCCAGCAAATCCAAATTACTATTAGAACACTGAGCAGCAAGACAACTGCCTTTAAGGGTGTACTGGATACAGGTGGCAAGGTGTTGCCAGCAGGGGCCTGCCCTGGCTGGACACAGCCAGTTCCAGCTGACCCACTGCAGGACACAGCTGAGCCTCTCAGTCAAGATCATGGCACCTTTGGAAACAAATTTTAGGAAAGGGGGAAATGTGTATATCACTAGCAAGTTAACAGGAAATACATAAGCAAGATTGTTTCATATCTACCTTTGTCCACATCTGGATTTTCATGTATGATTGTTTCCTTAAACACAAAGAAAAACAATATTAAAGTTCTATATAAAATTACCTCATTTTTATTTAATGCTTACATGTAAATTCTGTGCCCACAAGTTACCCTGGTTTTAAGGCTAACAATAATTACTAACACAGTTTTCCCACAGGTGTGCCTCACATCTGTGTGTTACAGGTACCAATTGAAAAAGCTACACAGCTACATTCAGACATGGCAACAAGAAACTGCTGAAATAGCTTTGTATGACCAATGAAACAAACAAAATACATTCTTACAGTTGTTGAGGTGCTTTCTTCTTCCCTCTGTACTACTGGTTGGATAGAAGCACAAGTAAGACTTTCAGCATCAGTAGCCACCTGCACATCTGGGATATTCACAGATATTTCCAGCTGTAAAAGTAATTTTACAAGTATTTGAGTTCATCAGATGCAAAAGAAAATCTGACAAATGCAAATTTTTATAAACCTCACATATTTAACAGATGTTCAACATCTAGAGAAATCCTTTGCAAAAATCATACCTTGTCATTTGAGAAGGAAGCAGCGGTATGAATAGAAGGCAGAACAGGTACTGCTGCCTGTAGCTAAGTGGAAGCATCAGACAACCTAAGGCCTTGTTTCTAGTCACTCACTTCTCCACTGAACTAGCTATGCAGCTGAGATCTTTTATAGTGACTCTTTACCTCAAATGGGTTTTCTTATTTTTTAGTCCTTTTCTGCTTTTTAAATCTTCAGGATGGAAAATCAGTGCAGATTTATTTCCAAAGCAAGATAGGGAATCAATATGCAGACACATAGAAACAGACCCACTCACCATTTCACCTATTTTTTTTTTCTTCCTCAGCAATGTATTTTCACTGAGAACTTCAGACATTTGACATTTTCAGAAATGAGGACTTGAAATTTGACAGAAAGTTTATGATACTTCCAGGAAAGTTCTTACAGAAAACATTGCTCAATCTGAGTTGCTCTCAAAGGCTTGCACATTACAGACTTTCAACTGACCTATTTAAATTTTACAACAACGGAGTCCTTGGGTATCTAACCACATTCCTCACTATTACTCATGTCTCCTAAGCATTAAACTAGGCAACTTGATTGTAATCCCCAAGCATTAGATATACTCTACATCTCTGAAATTAAGGATTCAGCAAAAGTTTCCATACAGCAACTTGGCCACCAATTATCATTCTAGAAATCCCGTTATATTTTGACTGAGCTTTAAATTATTCTGCTGTTTCATCTGGAGAAAGAAACAGTGTGATTCATTCAGGAGATAATAAAAAGCAGGATTTCAATGGGCAAAGAGAAGAAGAGGACCAGCAGTAGTGGTATGAAAAAAAGCACTAGAAAGCAAAGAGCACCGAAGTGAATGGAAAGTAGCAATGACAGGAAAAATAACAGAAAAATGTCTTCTACTGGATGGTGTAAGACCTAAGCATGATACAAATGGTATGAAATAAAGGATGAAGATTGTACTGGCCATGACTGGGATGAAGTTAATTTTTTTCATACCAACCCACATAATGTTGTCTTCTGGATTTTTAAATACAACATGGTTGGTAACACACCAGTGTTTCTGCTATTCCTGCACAACGTCAATGCTTTTTTACTATTTTATCCAGCAAGGAGGCCTGGGGTAAGCAAGAGGGCAGGAGGAGAACACACAGCTAGTACAGCTGACCCAAGCTGATCAAAAGGTAATTCTGTATCATACCATGACACACTCAACAATAAAAGCCCAGGGAAAGGAGGGAGAAGATGAAGCCATTTGTGGTTAGGGCATTTGTCTTCCAAAGTTACACTTACATAAACTGAGGCCCTGATTCCCAGGAAGTAATCTGACAGTGGAAAGCAGCAAACAAATTCCTTATTTTGTTTTTCATTTACACGCAGCTTTTCCTTCATGTATGTAACTGTCTTTATATCAACAGAGAAATCTTCTTGCCCTCCTAATTTCTCCTTGTCACACAGGAAAAGGGAGTAAGCAAGCAGATGTGTGTCTCTGGTTGCTAGTCAGGCCAGCCTACCTGAACAGTTAAAAGTTTCTTGGCAAGGGGGACATGACATACAGAAACATTTTCCTCATACCCTCATTTCCTAACATTCAAATATGAAATTGAAGTGTTCCATTTGATCCATTTTGGGCCTCAAAACACATGGACAAGCATCGAGTCTGGGACTATATTCAATCCCAATAAACAAACTGGTGAGTTCCCTGCAAACCTATATATAGTTTGTAAACATAATTACGTAACTGGATTTTAGGCTGAGGCTGTATTAAGTTCAAAACCAAGTGTATGTGCCAAGTAACATCCCTGCCACTCTCAACACCATTCTTAACTTGAACTTGGATAAAACCCAAATACCCAGAGATACAATTAGAATAAAATCTTTTTAAACAATCAGAACAAAATTGCAGATGTAGAATCCAGCTACACAATACCTCCTCCACAGTTTCCTGTATCTGCATAGGAATTGGTTTTGGAGATCGAAGCCCTATAGGAACAAACACTGGAGCCTTGTTTACTTCCTCTGATGCAAAGCATTCATCTTCATCATCAAGTTCAAAATCATCTGCCTCCTCATCCTCCTCCTCGTCTTGAGAAGCCCGGAGGGTAACAAAGGTTATCTCTGAACTTCTGGGTTCCTTCCCAGATTTTCTTCTCTGTGTAGTTTTCAAACTTTTGTCTCTGGTAACACTCAGTTTAGCATCTTGCCTTTGAATCCCCTTCTCACTGCAATCAGCCTCACATTCAGAGGCAGAAGAAGTAGCCGTTTTGGCCTCCAACACATGTTCTGGCAGTGCCATCTGTTTTGATGATCTCCTGAACTGCCTCCTAAAGAACAGAACAAAAACAATGAAATCCAAGACTTTCCAAAGGGAGGGATACAACAAATCAAAATAAACTTAATTTAAAAAAATAAGTTATCATTATGACCAACAATGCAAACTATTTACTTCTTAACTTCTTAGTGACACATAAGCATTTAATCAGAAATTTAACTTCTTCCTGTGTACATAAGGTACTTATTGCAAATATGTATTAAGCAGTTTCAAAATGCTAGAAATGTTCACAATTAAACTTGCAAGAAACACAATTCTTTGATTAGAAAAGTATGAAATTATTTTAATTTTGAGGGATGTGGAAGTCACATACTTTTTAAGTCATAGGAACAGTTCCAGTTGTCTTTTGCTAAAGCTAGACTAGAAGCCCCCAACTATGATACTTTAATTGATCAGACTATTGTTTACAAACTGAAACTGTTAGGTGATAACTACTTATCTGCTTTGGTTTCTCAGACAGCATTCTCTTCAATAATCAGTTACCTACAGTTTCCTCCTTTAAAATCATGAGCACAATCACTCTGAGTACCAAAAGCAATGACAAACTTTGCCCCCAAAACATTCTCCTTGGTAAACTGGTCAAGAGTGGAAGCAAATGGTAGCAGAGGACACTACTGGCACAAAGTTTCTCTTTAGGTTAATCCCACAATCCTGTGCCTCCAAAAATAGGTACTCTCGTGTCCTCCCCTATAAAATCAGGAATTTCTGTTGAAACCATGGGATAGATTGGTGTAAGTACTGGCTGTGTTCATTTTATGAGAATACAGGCAGAGTAAGAGACAAAGGAGCATTTGCACACATCTGCTAAGTTCAGATGGAAGACACAAAAACTGACATGCTGCATGCACTCACATTACACATGGCAGAACTATGGCCAATAATTGTCAATCAACTGAGTTTGGTTTATAAAGCAAAACAGCTGTTTTACCTTGTGAGACTGCCTGGACACTTTTCTTGTGAGGTAGAAAGCTGAGAATCATTATCTTGCTCTACGTGTTTCTCACTCTCTGATGATATCCCTGGAGACTGGAGTGTAATGTCCAGCCTGATTGTCTTACGAGATATTTCTTCAACATTCTCTGCAAAACTGTGTTTCCTTGTAGCCTCTGAGAAGGATGCAGCTTCCACTGTACTACTGGAGTTTTCCTGAACAGAGGAGATTATTATTACCATATTAAGTGCCAAACATTTGTAACTGGTTTTGGTGACTTAAAGAACTTAGTTTGAGGATCTCGAGAATGTGCCCAGCTGTCTTCTCTGATAACTTAGGATATTTTTCCTTGATGTCTTTAATTTTGGGTTCTATTGCAGAGGTGTCATTAACTGATATTATCTATGATACTTGAATTCGCAGTGCAGCTGGTAGTTAACAAACCAACACCATACTCAATTTATCAAGAGCAACAACCCTTTAGAAGCTGGAAAGATAAATAACTTTCTAAAATTACCTATTAATTTAAAGAACAATTTGCAGGAACTATTTTTTTTCTGCCTTGGGAACAAGGTAGGAAGAAAAAACTAACATACTTTATAAAAAAGCATTTCAATATTATTCAACATATACACAGACAAACATCAGCAACCACAGTTCTATCAGCTATGGATACTTGGCTAAAAGAATATGCTAACTAGAAGTTTTAGTCATACATATGAAAAAGAAGGAACACTAGATAAACTTGATGCAGTTATCCAGCATTAGAGATGGAACTAGTCTGGGCTAAGTTAGGCCTGCTGAGCAAATTTAAGAAGGTCTGAACTTTGTTCACACTCGTTTTAATTTCTAAGTATACTAACACAGATTTTAGGCAGTATCTGAAGCTAGGTAACTGCCTTAATTTCCATTGTTCAATGAATAACAAACAGTAAATTATTTTTCAACAGTGTTAGCACGTATTTAAGATAATGCAAATTTCTGATCATATAAACCATCAAACTTAAGACAACAGTGTATATTAGGTATTTCCATAGGTTTTAAATTCTAATTCCATTTATTCAGTATAGTTTCCAATGGTGACTTTTTAAAAAATCAAATAATCACATTAACATTTTCTAGCCACATACTGGATTTCTGTGCCACCTATCTTTCTAAGAATTTGGGCAAAAGGATTGAGGTGCAACTGGCTCAAAATACATGATAAGCACTTACCCCTGATACACCTGTTTTTAATAATACCAAAAACTCTTCATTTCTCTCAGTACTATCCTCTTCTCTGTTTTCACACTCTCCAGGATAATCTCTTTTCCTAGTAAGTCTCATTAGGTCTGGCGTCGGGTTCCAATGGGGTTCTCTTCCTCTCTGTTCACTTTCTTCTCCAGAACTTAATTTATCACTGGACCTACAAAAATATGTTTTAACTTTTACTTCTGAAGAACTATAAAGTACACTCTATAAGTGTGGCTTACTATCAGATATTTAGTACTTCTAGCTAGAAATGAACTTATATTCTGAATTTTTATTTGCTTAGTTGGCTAAATGTAAAAAAAAACAAAAAAAAAAAAACAAAAAAAAAACCAAAAAAAAACCACCAAAAAACCATAAAAGAAGAAAAAAAGCACTGCATAAGGGAGATAATTCATCTGCAGTAGTGGACCTTCCTGATTAGTTTTGGGAAAGATTTTAGGAAACACAAGAACACAAGGTCAGATAGACTGGAAAGTGTCAGACCAACACAGGTCTCCAAAATTAAGCAGCCATAGGAACACTATATTCACTAATTCCAGTGCTCAAGGTTCTACTGCTTTCAAAAAGGATAGAATTCTTACATCTGTTCAAACAAGTTCAGATTGGTAAGAGAGAAATCTTGGCCTTCTAAATTCATGGCTTGAGAAGAAGGGACTTAGAGTAATCCAGAAGAATACAATTTAGTCAGCCTCATCTGAGTCCCTGGGAAGGCGATAGAACAACTGAATCTGGAAACTACTTCCAGACACATGAAAAACAACCTAACTTGGAGTAGTTAGCATGGATTAGTAATGGGGAAGTTATAATCAACTTGATAACATCTTTCAATGAAATGACTGGCTCAATAAATAAAGGGAGAGAAGTAAGTAGTATCTGCCTGGACTCCAGCAAGGCTTGTTAACACTGTTGAACACTGTCTCTTGTAACATGCTGATAACTGAACTCATGAAGTATGGACTGAAAGTACATTAAAAACTGATTGAGTTGTCAAGTTCTGAGGTTTGTGATCAGTGACGCAAAGTCCAGGTGGAGACCAACAACCAACACCAGTGCCCCATGGGTTAATACTGTATCGACTCCTGTCCAGTATCTCCACAAAATAATCTGGATGATGGAGCAGAGTGTAACCTCAGCAAGTTTACAGATTAGGCAAATCTAGAAGGAATTGCTTCCCAAGGACAGACACGCCCAAAGGTTATATTGGCCTCCAGAGGGACCTGGAGAGGCTGGAGAAGTGGGCTACGGGAACCTCAGCAAGTTCAGCACGGGGAAATGCAAAGTCCTGCACCAGGGCAAGAGCAACCCAAGGCACCACTGCATGCTGCAAGCCACCCGGGTGGAAAGCAGCTTTGCAGAAAAGAGCCCGGCTGTCCTGATGGTCTCTGAGTTAAACGTGAAGCAGGAAAGTGCTGCGGCTGCACAAGCAGGTAATGGTGACCTGGGCTGCAGCAGGAGAAGTGTTACCAGCAGGCCAAGGGAGGTGATCCTTGCCCCTTGTCCAGCACTGATGAAGCCACACCCGGAGGACTGAGCAGTTCTGGGCTCCCTGGTGGGAGAGACCTGGATGCACTGCAGACAGCCCCTCAAAGGGTCACACCAATGGTAAAGGGCTGGAAGCATCTCTCCTATGACAAAAAGCTGAAGGAGCAGGAACTGTTCAACCTGGAGAGAAGGCTCACGGAGAGCCTTCTCTGAAGGATCTGAAGAGATCCCTCTTCCAACAGTTCCACAAAATCTCAAGGGGAGGCCGCAAACAGGACAGAGCCGGGCTCTTTCTAGGGGTGCCCAGTGATGGGACAAGAGACAATGGGCAAACGCTGCAAGACAGGAGGTTCTTCTGAGCACCAGGAAATCCTGTTTCACTGTTAGCGTTACCAAGCACTGGCACAGGCTGCCCAGAGAGACTGTGGAGTCTCTATCCTTGGCAAGATTTTTGAGACATTTGAGAAGCTGTCCAGACAGTATTGGGTAACCAGCTCCAGGTGCCTTGACCAGAAGACTTCTAGCAGACCCTTCCACCCTCAACCATTCTGTGAATCTGTGAAAGTCCCCCATCATAGAAGATGATAACATTGTCAAGTAAGGCCCTTGTCTTGCTAGCCAAAAGACTCTGGGACATGATTTCAACATAATTTTTGGACGAGATTTTAGAGTTTTAGGGACAGATGCAAACCAGAAGTTAATTCCAGAAAATGGCAAAATTTTAAAATAGATTTGGGACTGCTCTATGTAAGTTAAGACTGAGCAAAAGGTAGCTTATAACACAGAGAAACAAAGTGAGCTTGCTGTCTTCTTGTCAGTTCTCAATTATAAGGGAGTGCAAATGGCATTGCTCAGTCTTTAGTCCACATTCATGGTGCACTGTACCCCAAGAATTTATTAGTGAGAAATTCGGACAACTAAACCCTGATTACTTGCTTCTACTCTCACCCATGAAGTACCTTCTAAAAAGAAAAATAGCCTTGGAAAAAAACCCCTAATCCTCTTAAAACCTGTTCTACTACTTAAGAACGCCACCTAGTGACTTGCACAGCACATAGCAGATAACAACTAGTAACAGCTCCAGAAGCAAGGGCTGTATAACAACAACTGGAAAAATGCACAAAATTTTTAAAGTACTGTCGCATCTTAACCACAGCTGACAAGTGTCATGCAGTCAGTCAGTCCCCAAACCCCAGGGAGGAGGAGAATTGGAAAGAAAAGGTAAGCCTTGTGGGTTTAGATATGAAAAGTTTAATAATCACAACAAAGTAAAATATAAAATAATGAAAAGGAGAGGCAGACACACAGACAGAGGGGAATAAAACACAAGGAAACAAGTGATGCGCAACTGCTCACTGCTTGCTGACTGACACCCAGCCTGTCCCCAATAAGTGTTCAGCATCTCCTAGCCAGGTCCCTCCAGTTTATGGAGTGAGCATGATGTTCCATGGTATGGAGAATATCCTTTTGGCCAGATCACACCAGCTGTTCTGGCTGCGCTCCCTCTCAGCTGCTTACGCACCTGCTCCCTGGCAGACCATGAGACACTGAAAAGTCCTCAACTCAGGGTAAGCACTGCTCAACAAAAACTAAAATGTCAGAGTGCTATCGATGTTATTCTCATATTGAATCCAAATTGCAGCACTGTATCAGCTAATAAGAAGAAAATAAACTCTACCCCAGTTGAAAATGAAAGATTTTTTACTTTGAAAAGAGGTAACTTTACCTTTCTGTGGTATCCTGAATGCCTCCTATAGCATCTGTAGATAGACACTCTTCTTGCACTCTTTTGCTGTTATAATTTGGTGATGTTTTAGAAGAAAAAAGCGTTTCTGATGTCATGCTTCTTGAATTTATGTCAAGATTGTCATTCTCAGCCAAATTTCCCACAAGCAACAATATGTCCATGTCATCCTTTGATTTGAGAAAAAAAAAGCCCAACAATATTAGCAAAGTATATAAAAATATTTTATTTATTATTATAACAAAATATATCACCTGTAAAATAAAGTGTTGCAAATTATGATCAAGTTGCTAACCTGAGATGAAACTTCATTTAAAAACTGCCAAGTAGTTTATGGTACCATCACTGCTCCTTGTTCCTCTAGGAAGGCATTTAGCTAATAAAAGACATATACTAAAACCAATATATTCCTTCATGAAAAGCAACCAAGGAGCTCAGGAGAAACCCAGCAACAGAATACAACATGCAGGTAACTACTTGTGTATCATGAATATGACTGAAATGTCAAAATCCAAGTGAAGTCTTTGTATGTCTTATCAATGTGTCACTAGCAGGATTTTGGAAAACCCTGTAATAGCATGCAAATACTGAGCAGAAATTCTTACTAGGCTGAAATTAATTAATGTATTTACAAACAGCTTATTTAGATGCCTTAAAAAAAGCTAGAGTGGAACCAAGAATTAGTAAGTGTAGTCAGAAATAGAATCTCACTTTTGAGGAGAGAAGGTTTTCAGATTCTTCTGTCACAGGTAGATTCTCTCCATGATTCATTTCTTCTTCATCTGGGGCAGTAAGTTTTTGTACTACTGGAGATACTTTTTTGCTGTATGTTCTTTCTAGGTTTGGTCTAGCTCTTGGAGACTCAATCCTTACGAGTTGTCCTGGTTTCAGAGCACTTAGCCTGCCTTCTTGGGAGGTAAGTTTTTCAGTACTGATGAATTTAAAGCAAAGCAAACAAATTAAATGAAAATACACATTTTACTTTGGCGGGGAGAGAAAATAAGCACTACTGCACTTACATTTTGAATTAACACTTACACAAGAGACCACCAGACTGCTTTGTTTAAGATTAATAAAATTATATTTTCAAATACATTTCTCATTTATGGTTAACTTTGGAGCAGAAATAACAAAATTATTTTGTCAAGGCATTTTTAACATAAAAAATAAGCCGTGTTGCTAACCATACCAACATGAAAGCATCAGCAGTCTAACACACATTTAAGATCTTATTTCAACAACAGTGGCAGTAAAATAGAAGAACATATGGATGGACAAATGAGAGTCAAGTCTCTGACATTTTGCAAAATTTGAATGTTACATATCTTACAACAAATCTTACACACATGATTGCTACTTAAGTAAATACAGACCAAGTAATAAATAATCTTGGTCAGGAACCTATGAGCTTGTACAGATCAAGTATGTACCAGATAAATAATAACGAAGAGTGCAGGCAAAAAAAATGTGCTCTGAAAACACTGGAAAAAGCTGTTTGTAGGCACTGGAAATGAAATACTGTAAAAAGACAAAAGAAGAATTGACACTTGCAAAGGTATCTCATTATACACAGATAAAAGCTTTTCAAATGCTATTTTGCTAAACTCAGACCTCACCTGCTTTGTTCAGACAATAAGGTTTCAGAAATAGAGAGCACCTGAGGCACCTCTTGCTGTTCCTGTTCCTCTTCGCTCAATACATCTGCTTGACACAATACAGCTTCATTTTCACCCTTCAATTTACAGTAAAGGAAGCATGAAGAAAAATAGAAGTACGTAAGCTTCTAAAACAGACATCTGCTCAATATACAAAAATAGAAACGATTCTATTTTCCCAACTGAAATAAAGGTAAAAATCATGTTATCATAATTCAAGTTATATGCAAAAAGGAACAGAAGTCTTAATACTCCTGGGATACCTAGAGTTAAGTTCTTAAACACTATGTGCACCCAAGCATTATGGGAAACACCCGTCTACTTAGTATTCAATCAATTTCCTAATACATGAAGCATGGTCGAAACAAGATACTTCAGCAAATGGAAAACCTTTGAAAACTGGACACAGCAGAGGGGAGCACAGACACACCCCAGCCACAATAACATAGCCTCAAGATCCAGAAGGCCTAATAAGCTTCATGTCTGTATTTACCACACTGGTTCCACAAAGAAGCCCCTCAAACACATCCTTCAACACTTCAGGCCTGACAGCTTGACTAGTAAAGAGGAGCATCAGACCTGCTCTGGTTCTACAGATTTGCCCAGTACAGAGCAGATGCATGTGCGTGGTTCACAGGCCTCAGGCCCAAAGTAGCCAAAGCTGAACCACAAGGAACTATCCCAGCTAGGGGCGAGCCGACTGTGGCACTGATGGAAGATGAGAGATTCCTGCAGGACACAAGTATTTCTGATAGGCTCAATAACAAAACCAGCTATAATCACTCCAAAACAGTCACTCTTGCAAAATTTAGCTGTATTCCAAATCTAAGGCAAGTCTACACAGATATTCCTACATTTGTGACATGATTCATGTGCAATCCAACAAACAGTTACACAGACACATCACACTGTAAATGGCTTTCGAGAATTTCCACATCTTCTACAAGTGCCTAGTAAGTGTTTGTGGGGATACACAGTGTCATTTACTTGTATGAAATAGAGGAGTATCAGGTATTGTAGTGATGAAGCCAGTTAAATATTATCAAATTAATAAAACCCCTTTTTCATAAAAATAGCTATCCTCTGCCTTCACTTGAGACATTATACTAGATTGCTCAAGACAGACTTGATTCATCTAAACAGGAAAGATGAAATGAGAAAAGAAAGGTAATTCTTATGCATTTTTATTCTAGAGTTTGTATAAATGTGCATTTGTTTTCCCCATCCTGCAATTCAATCAAAAGCAGATCATTTGTAAAAAGAATAATTAATACTTCAAGTTGTAGACCTCACTGATTTCATACCTACAATACCTCAGCTTACCATGTTTTGGGATTTTTTTAAATTTAATATATTGTCTCAGCGTCAGGCAATGCAACTTCAATGTTTTCACTTCACTTTATAAAAGTGAACACGCACTTCAAACCAACTTTGAAGGCAAAGCCTTACTCTTATTAAGGCTTACCATGACAGTATTGTCAAACTCATCTTTTTGCTCTGCATCCGGCTTTTTCTTGCTCTCACTTTCTGATATTTGTAACTCCTCCTTTCCAATAGTTCTTACCAAGTTTGGCTTATATGTCTTGTTCTGTGCCAGCTGAATAGGTGGGAGAGGTGCACATTGATGTTCCTCTTGAGTGCTGTTTGTATCATCAATGCAAAGTTAAGACAGAAAAAATAATCCAAAACTTAGTACAAACACAAACACAGATCCATTAGTACTACACACAAAAACCACTGAGTATTGAGAAGAAATCTTGTGAACTAAAAGCTCAGCTGAGTTTAAATTACAAACAACAACTTGTTCCAGCGAAAATTTTGAAGCACCGGTCTTCTAAATATTTCCAACAAAATAATTAACTAACTTACTGACTACTTGTTGCTATAAAACCAAGGCAGTTTTTACATGTTTTCTTTGATAAGCAAACTAGTATTTCCCTGCATGAAATTAATCCAGTCTTTCAGATGATGAAACAGTTATAAAGTGAATGCTCATTCATGTCATGCTTAGCATAGAAGCTACTGAAATTGCAGTATCACTGGTGTTAAACTATGAGAATGGAAATTTTGTGCAGTATTTTCATTGGAATATGTTTGCCAGATGGCAAGCCATTGGCGCAATAATTTCCTTGTAAAATTCTTTCATTGTTACAGTCAAGGATAAAAGTAGATAAGCCCTTACCCTGCAATAGTAGTGGAAATGTCATCTTGGCAAATTTCAGATAGGCAGATCTCCAGTCCACTATCCTCTGATCTTGAAAATGTTTTTGGGGACTTACAACTTGGCCTCTCAGAAACCTCCTGAGAGCAAACTGACATCTGCTTTCCCAAGGATTCTAGTGCATTTAAGGCTTCACATTTTCCTGCTTTCTGAAAAATGTAAACACAAGAACCAGAAAAAGCTGTAATAATAAACCAAAAGGAGAGTTTATGATGTCTATGAAGTTTGGTATACACCACACTCTGAAAAAACTCGAGAGTTTTTTTGCGCTCTCCTACAAACTCCTCTGTAACTGCTCACTAATGATTTCCCAGTCTTTCCAGGACAAATACACAATTTTTTATTTAAGACAACAAAGCCTGAAATCTGTGCCATCTTCTATTAATACTTTTTTTTTCTTCCCTGTCATCTCTATAATGCCACTTCGGGTCAGAAAGACATCTAGACATGTAACAAGAGATTCATCATATCATCAAGTGTGAGTCATCTTCTCCTCACATATGACCAAGTGAAAAGTACACAAGTTTTAAGGTGGAAAATTCAAGCTTTTGAAAAAAATTGTTTCAAAAAGTTAACTTTGTATTTTTTAAAATCATCAGTACTTCATTTCACAAAATCAACAGCTCACATATAACTAAAGGAAAAAAACAAAAGCCTTACATCTGTGTCAGGAGGGATGCTACATTCACTATCACACTGCGTCAAACTTTCTTCCTTGTTGGTATCTTTCTGTGATGCACTTTTACTATTTACATCCAGAACTTCCTTTCTACTAGTTGCTCTTAAATTTGGCTTTGGTCTCTGGAATCGCATCCTCAGTAGCCTAGCAGATGATACAACAGTTTTCTCCTCTTCCTTCTGAGGATGAGATTCCCTGCAAAAAC
The DNA here is from genome assembly GCF_028018845.1 of Melospiza georgiana. Lineage (NCBI taxonomy): Eukaryota > Metazoa > Chordata > Aves > Passeriformes > Passerellidae > Melospiza > Melospiza georgiana. The sequence continues at coordinate 19,596,100 of NC_080465.1, forward strand.
AAGCAAAAGAACAATCAAAGACATGGGACAATATGGCATTCTTGTATAGAGCTCTCAGAGCAATAACATTAGTGACATGAAAAAGAGCCAATAAAAACAGTGATTGTCAATAAATGCCTCTGTATCTTATAAACAGATAAGCAAAGAAGTTTACCACCCCTTCCACTTGAGACCTGGAAGACAAACTGAGACATTTTACTACGATACATACATTTTAAAAATACCTTCCTCTAATCATGTTTAAAAATACCCAGAAGACTTACAGAATACCTGTGTTTGACTAGTTTTTCAGGAGGCACTTTAATACGAAACCAGAGCCTGTACTCAAGGATCTATAAAAGCACACTAGAATGCACTGTGGAGACCAACATCGAGAAGACAATCACAGGGACTGAACATTAGAAAAGTGTATTTTTTTGAAAATTAGGCGAATAGTCCAAAGATCAAATTAACATCAAAGAGCATATCTATTTAATGCTTTCAAGCTCTTGGGGTTTTGTTAGTTAAAGTCTAGTATTGTCTTGATATATATGTCTTTATATATATACAACTTGTTTGTAATGCCGAAGTTGAATGTAATATGGTATAATACCGAGAGATACTGATAGCTTCGAACCATTTCTTCTCTCAAATGAAGTGAAATAACCTTACCCTGTACTAGAATCTGAAACCGGTTTGGAGACATCTGACAATCCCTTTTCATTTTTATTGCTTTCTGCTTCTGAGGACTTTCCTTGGAAACACTGTCTTGTATTTGAGTTCATCTCAGAATCTGCAGAAATATCTTCTAACGTCACATTGGATAGCTGAGTGCCTTCATGAACTGTTAAATCCTGAAACGAATAAAAGTTCCACTTTGTTAAGATGAAATATTTACTCAATTTCTCTTCTAGGAGAGCAGGAAGAAAATTATAAAGTTTAAATATTTTCTACAGAAACACTAAAATTTTTGTTGTTTCTTGTCATCCAACCAATATCAGTGTCTACTATAAAAGTAAAAAGTTCTTTTTCTTTATATTTTCTCTTTTAAGTGGTTCATCTTCCAAGGCGTTTTTTCTTTTCATTTCTCTTTCCAGATATGGTATCACAATGCAACCAAGTCAGATACATTCCATTTCCACGTATGCTGGTTTTGACTAGGGCAGAGTTAGATTTCTTCACAGTGTTAAGTGTCATGCTGTGGTTTGGGTTTATGCTGCACATAGGGTTGATAACACAGAGATGTTTTAATTATTGCTGAGCAGGGCTTACACAGAGCCAAGGCCTTTCCTGCTTTGCATATTGCCAAGCTGGAGAGGAAGCTGAGGGGGCATGGAAGGATGGGAGGGGACACAGTCAGAACAGGTAACCCAAACTGACCAAAGTTTCACATCCTTCTGAGTCACGGACAGGCAGTTCAGCATACAAAGTGGGGGAAATGGATTTTGTCTTCCCAAGTAACTATTATGTGTGATGAAGCCCAGCTCTCCTGGAGGTGACTAAACACCTGCCTGCTCATGGCAAGTAGTAGAAGAGTTTCTGGTTATGCTCTGCACATGAGTGTAGCTTCTGCTTTCCCTACTAAACCTTACTCAGGGTTATCCAGCACTCAGGAGTTTATCTCAGCCCCTGTTTTCCAGCTTTTACCCTTCGAATTCTGTCTCCAGTACTGCTGGTGGGGCAGTGAGAAAGTGAGCTGGTACTTGGTTGCTGACTGCACTTTAACTTCACACCATAGTAAACAGAAATCAAGTGTAAAAATTTGGAAATTTCATGACTACAAATATAGTTTATTCTGAAATAATAAATAAAGATGCAAAGCCTATCCCTACAAATTATGGAGCATGTACCTAGGTCTTTGTTACCAAGGCTTCTATTAAGAACCCAACAAAACAGTATGCATAAGGAATTGCTCAAGAAACTTACACTTTTGAGGCAGCAATCATTGTTTTCATCTTGATGGTGCGTGACACCTTTTTCTGCTTCTCCACCTTCTGTTGTCTCCTCTTCAGGATCTTTTTCATCTATCAGTTCTTTTTGCCTTGCAATAGTTCTTCCTAGATTTGGTTTTGGTCTCTGTATTCTACCTCTTTTTAGAGGTGTTTGATTCAACACAATCCGTTTGCTATCTTCTTTTAAACCAGCTGTTTCATTAGACCTGGAAAACATATATATGATCCCTGAAGTACATACCACATCTGAAAGTGGGAGAAGACTTGGAGAACAGATGCTTTTTTTCCCTCTGTTCTTTTAAATAGTTATTAACATACACTTACTAAAATATATTACTATCTTCCTGAAAGAATAAAACTGGAAATGTATGTACTAAGGACTGAGAGTTTAAACTTATGCTTGCCCTGCTATTTTCCTCTTCCCATTGGTGACAGGATATGACACTAGAGAAACCTTTCTCTGATCCATAATGGACCTCTTTGTATTCCTATCTAGTTTAGAGGCAGATGGACCCTACCTAGTCTAGAGGCAGATTTAATAAAGAGTTTAAAAATATGTACATATTCAGAGTTTTTCTTCTGTGAATTCAGAAAATATATAAATAACTTTTTTAACTTACTAATGTAAAAGTATCAGTAGTGCATTACTAGAATGGTCAGATTCTTCTACAAATTTTACACTGAGCATCAAGTCACCGAGCAGGTTAATGAAAGAAGTAACTGAAAATTTTTTCTGGCAGATTATCACACCCACTTTATCTCCACTGATCCTCCTCAAGTATCTCCCTTTAAAAGACAAGCTTGAGGTTTTGGATTTTTATTTCTCTTCTTGGTTTAGGTTGTTTTGGGAATTTTTTTGTGGGGCAGTATCTGGGGGAAAGTTGGCTTTTTCCAGTTTTTATTTTTTACAATCTCTTCTATAAAACAAATTACTGCTTTTACACTACAGCTGCCACTTCACTGAAGAAAAATGCAACGCTTAATAAATATGTGCATTACATTGCACATATTGAAATTTTTTCTTCCTCTTATTTGACATCTAACACTTAACTACACTTTAACAACACTTACTCTTATTGTTTAAATACTTAACCACTGAAATGGATGCATTTTAGTATTAAAAATAAGTAGCTAAGGCTTGTTTTAGTTTTTGAGGGACTAAATTTTCAGCTTTTTTAAATGTACATGACTGACTTATAATTTAAAAGTGCAACTTTAAAAATTAAAATGCTTAATAAATGTTTCATAATTAATGAAGATTCCTCTTTTGCCATCAATTTCTGTAGTGCAGAAGTTTCTTAAAAAACTTCTATAATTACCACACTACGAAATACTACCAGAAGCGACAAGAATGGTAAATTGCAGGACAGCAGTGGTTATCTTCTTATTTTTCTCATACTTACTGAGACACAGTCTCCAGGACTTTGTCATCTTTTTCTGCAGTATCTTCACTGGTATCATCAGATCTACTACCTAGGTCATTATTCTGAACAAAAACAGAGTATTATGACATGAACTGTCTTACATTGATAAAGTACAGCATCACCTAACTGACCAAATAACTGCTTGTAAGAAGAGACAAAATAGATTGCTTATGACATACAAACAATTACAGGATCAATTTCTCAGTCAGACAGGTGCAGTAAAAACTACAGCAAAGTTGTATGAAGTTGTATGTGCTGCAGGACATGAAAGACTATTGGCATCTACTGTTTGTGTAACAACCTCTCACTGCAGCTGAGGTCACTAAGCAATACCACACTACCACTTGCAGCAGGTTAAGTAAGTGGCTAATTCCTGTTCATACTCAGGAGCAAAAAAGTAAAGAAAAGAAGATAACATTACTGTTGTACCCAGCAGCTTATTATCTTCAGTTATGTTACTTTATTAAATACCTTCTCGGTTTCTCCCCTAGGCTGTAGATGGGATATTTTATCATTTCCTGCATCTTTTTCAGGCTCTTCTTTCCTTCCAGATGCTCTTGTAACATTAGGTTTAAATCTCTGTCGATATCCTCTAACTATTGTCTTTGCAACTGCAGTTTTTTCAGGTTCTCTGCACAAAGGATCCACAGTAACATTTACTCCATAATATTCAAGTCTACAAATACCACACAGTCTTGCACATATTTCTTTACTTGAATTTTGTTGTCTTCAGAAAGATTTGCATAAACTTATGGAAGTTGCTTCACATAAGAAACAAGCTTGGTTTAGTCTTACAATGCACGAAAACTCGATTTATCTATGTATTAAAAAGAGATTAATTTATCACACAGGTGAGGAATTTAACTAAACTGCATATCACAGCTGCTTCTGCAAACACCAGAAGCAGAGCCATTACCTGATAACCGAGGCTGGCAGGGAAGCAAAGCCATAGTTATCATGCTCCCCTTCTCAAATTACAGGTATTGTTGGTACTTCAATGCTTTCATCAACTTTCCAGAAAAGAAATCTATACCTTCTACTTGAGTACCACCTGATATCATCCAAAAAAGTGCTAAAGTCAATTCTGAAATTTACATTAAAGTTTCACAGTTATCGCTATCTTTTTCCAGGAGAATTATATGGAATAAACTAACAGTTACAGTCAGTTCATACCAGGAGACTGAAAAAGTGATCTCAATACTTACTGAGATGCAGTATCCAAATCCCTGTTTTCTACTTCTGTGGCTTCATTACGTTTTCTTCTACTCTCCTCTTCAGAGCACTGGAACTGAGGCAAGGAATATCACTCTTTGACAAGTGTGCAAGTATCATAGTAGCAGTTCTCAAAATGTTATTTCTGTGGCTGGCCCACAGTATCTCCATTGAGCAAAACAGATGCAGCATCAAGAACAACATACTAAGTAACATTCCTCTTTCTCACCTTTTCACCTGCATTTGCAAGGGTTGGAGAAGAAGTTTTGGCTTCCATTCTGTCTTGTGTTGCTGTCTCCCTCCTTCCAGATGATCTCATTAAATTTGGTTTAGGTCTTTGCAAGCGCCTTCTATCTGCTGACTTTTCAGTTTTCCTTAAGATACAAAGAAAGGTGATATACATTATTACCAAAGAGAAACTTAAAGTCTTATATGGTTCAAGATGTACCTCAAGACCGCCACAGACTGCATGGGTCAAGACACTGCATGCAGCAAGACAATGAACAGGAAAAAAAACCCCCATTGCATCTTTCTGATATTAAAAGATATGCTACAAAGTTATGAAAAGAGCACAAAATAAACCTTAACTTTGCTGGCTTTCAGTGGAATCTACTTCAAATACTTTAAGGAATCATTTCCTGCTGTTAAATAAATAAGAATATTTTTTTCTCCTCGGGATTCACAATTCATGTCAGTGTGATTAATTTTATATAGAAACAATATAAATCTGCCCTATATACAATGTTTTGCATCCGCCTCTTCTGTCCCCCCATCCCCTTTCAAAGCTATCTCAGTCATGGAAAACCAAACTTTTTTTCAAATACCTTGTCCTACTGCCAGCATCCACATCTTACTGAAGAATGGGGTACGTACATCACTCTCTTTGTCCTTAACCACTGCAATGGCATGTCCTGGGATTCACACAGTGACACAGCCCTACATCTTATCAATAATCTTCAGATTGGGAACTACTACCTTTTCTTATATTCTCCCTAGAACAGGACAAATAAAGCTTTGACAGTCTTTATCACAGGAGTGAGCTGTCCTTCAAAAAGGGAAAGACAGAAGTATGAAAAACAAATTAGCATTAACTAGTACCTCATCTCTAAATTACCTTTAAAAACTGTATCATGAAATAAGAAGTTGATGATCATGCAAAAATGGAAACCTTAGGCACAGACTACTTCATATATGATTTCTCAGTATCACCAAAATTAACTTCATAAAGGAGTATAGATAAGACAGAGATATTTTGGAGTATCTTTGATCTTAGAAGCTTGCACCAACTTCCAAAGAGGAACAGTTTCCAAATAGGAAAGAAGAAATACACCATACACATGACGTGTACAGCTAATAAGCTCTGATGGACAACTACGAATGTCAAAGGATTCAGTGAGGCCCTTCTATTAAAAAACCAAAAATTAAATTTTACAGCCAACCTTTACCCACAATGTGGCAGAATTTCATCATTCTCTTGCTCTTGCTGGCTATAGAAAGACTTAGCTAAACTTTGAGAAAAAAGCCCTAGCCTTTCTCCCTATTCCTACCTACCATTTAGATCTTAGCTAATGCACTACTACGGAGTAATCAAAATTTCTACCAAAAAGCTTCACTGAATATGGAAAAAACAACTCATCACGATCTCCTGACTGGTTCAATCTGCTATGGTCAACTGGAATTATATTCAAATCGAGTAGATACAGGTTTAGTTCAAGTGCCACTGCAAAGCAAAATAATTATACGTACATGATTTCAGATTGTGAACCACATTCTGATGCACTCTGCTTTCCATCTGTTTTTTGTGAGTGATGCGTATCTTCACTCTGAGGGAGAAATGTTGTAGGAAAGAAACAATAAACTTAGATGATCTTCTACTGTAATGTAACAAAAATCAGAAACAAGATTTCCACAGTGGTTGAGTGTGACTGTGTTCACAGGGATCTTAGGATGAGGGAAGAGACAAGGATCTGACTCCATGTTTCAGAAGGCTTGATTTATTATTTTACGATATATATCAAAACTATACTAAAAGACTAGAAGAAAAGGCTAGTTAAGAATAGAAAAAGAAACAATGATAACAAAGGCTTGTGGCTCAGGCTCTCTGTCTGAGCCAGCTGACTGTGATTGGCCATTAATTAGAAACAACCGTGTGAGATCAATCACAGATCCACCTGTTGCATTCCACAGCAGCAGATAATCATTGCTTACATTTTGTTTCTGAGGCCTCTCAGCTTCTCAGGAGAAAAAATCCTAAGGAAAGGATTTCTCATAAAAGATGTCTGCGACAGTTGAGAATGGAAGGGTCTGCTAGAGATCCTCTGGTCCAACCCTCCTGATTAAGTGTAACGGGTTAACCTGAGCCAGATGCCAGGCACCCACCAAAGCTGTTCACCCACTCCTCTCTGCAGCTGGATAGACAAGAGAAAATTTAAGGCAGGGTTCCCAGCTGGAGGTAAGGACCAGGAGAGAGATCACTCACTAAATACCATCACAGGCAAAACAGGCTCAACTTAGAAATACCAAATGAATTTATTACTAACAAAATCAGAGCAGGATAATGAGAAGTAAAAGAAATCCTTAAGCATATCTTCCCTTCACCTCTCCCTCCTTCCAGCTCTACCTCCCACTCCAGCAGTGCAAGAAAACAGGGAATGGGAGTTACGGTCAGTTCATCACCTGAGGCTGCTCCCACTGCTCAGGAGTCATTCTCCTGCTGCACCTGGGGTCCCTCCCATGGGAGACAGCTCTCCATGAGCTTCTTTGACGTGGCTCCATCCCATGGGCACCAGCCCCTCTCAAACTGCTGCAGTGTGGGTCACTCTTCTGTGGGGTGTAGTCCTCCAAGGGCCCCTCTCTCCACGGGTCTCCCAAAGGATCACAGCCCCCTCCAGGCATCACCTGCTCCAGCATGGGCACCTCCATGGGCTGTGTGTGGATCTCTGCATCCCTGTGAATCCCGTGCAGGGATGCAGGGGCACAGCTGCTTCACCATGGGCTGCACCACGGCCTGCAGGGGAATCTCAGCTCCAGTGCCTGGAGCAGCTCCTGCCCCTCCTTCTCCACTGACCTTGGTGCCTGCAGAGTTGTTCTTCTCACATGTTCTCTCTCTGCTCTTCTCTGGTTGCAATTACAGCTCTGCAACTACTTTTTGTTTTCAATTCTTCTTCAGTATGCCATCACAGAGGTGTTACCATCATTTCTAATTGGCCCAGCCTTGGCCAGTGGCATGTCCATCTTCAGAGCCACCAAGGATTGGCTCTACTGGGCATGGAAGAAGCTTCCAGCAGCTTCTCACAGAAGCCATCCCTCTAGCCCCTTGCTACCAAAAGCAGGCCATGTAAAACCAATACATAAAGGCACCTGGAGCTGGTTGCCCAATACTGTGTCCAGATAGCTTCTCAATCTTGCCAAGGATAGAGACTCCACAGTCTCTCTGGGCAGCCTGTGCCAGTGCTTGGTAACGCTAACAGTGAAACAGGATTTCCTGGTGCTCAGAAGAACCTCCTGTCTTGCAGCGTTTGCCCATTGTCTCTTGTCCCATCACTGGGCACCCCTAGAAAGAGCCCGGCTCTGTCCTGTTTGCGGCCTCCCCTTGAGATTTTGTGGAACTGTTGGAAGAGGGATCTCTTCAGATCCTTCAGAGAAGGCTCTCCGTGAGCCTTCTCTCCAGGTTGAACAGTTCCTGCTCCTTCAGCTTTTTGTCATAGGAGAGATGCTTCCAGCCCTTTACCATTGGTGTGACCCTTTGAGGGGCTGTCTGCAGTGCATCCAGGTCTCTCCCACCAGGGAGCCCAGAACTGCTCAGTCCTCCGGGTGTGGCTTCATCAGTGCTGGACAAGGGGCAAGGATCACCTCCCTTGGCCTGCTGGTAACACTTCTCCTGCTGCAGCCCAGGTCACCATTACCTGCTTGTGCAGCCGCAGCACTTTCCTGCTTCACGTTTAACTCAGAGACCATCAGGACAGCCGGGCTCTTTTCTGCAAAGCTGCTTTCCACCCGGGTGGCTTGCAGCATGCAGTGGTGCCTTGGGTTGCTCTTGCCCTGGTGCAGGACTTTGCATTTCCCTGTGCTGAACTTGCTGAGGTTCCCGTAGCCCACTTCTCCAGCCTCTCCAGGTCCCTCTGGAGGCCAATATAACCTTTGGGCGTGTCTGTCCTTGGGAAGCAATTCCTTCTAGATTTGCCTAATCTGTAAACTTGCTGAGGTTACACTGCTCCATTATCTAGATCATTCAAGGAGCAGCACAAACAACCCAATGTGCATTCCACTCAAATCAATTTCCAGTTTTACCGTGTTTTACCGTGCAGTTTTACTGTGCCAGTAAGCACATGCCAGCAAAATCCTGCTCCAAGGCCTAGCTATTCATATTGCAGTCATTCACTTTTGAACACTTAAACTGTTCAGCTGTTTAAACTGTCTATGAGGTAAGTCAGGCATGCACAGTATACTTCCTGAATACATTCAGGTTAATGGACAGCCCATTAAGCCCACAAGATATGACAGTATTTCAATTTTGATGATTTTCTTAGGTCTGTTGATTGTTTTTCACTTGATGGTGAAAACATCACAAAAACAATCCAAAAATGACTTTGATTTACAAACCACTTTCAATGATCAAGGGCAAGATCTTGAGATGAGCTAAATAAAAAAATAGTAATACCTTTGATTCTGTAGTTTCTACACATTCTGTTTCCTTGCTTCTAATATTTGAAACTGGTAGCTCTGGAATCTGGCTTTCCTCTGATGCTCCATCTCTAATATTTCTGGCGCTCAATTTAGCAGGTTCTGATTCTAGTATAACATCATTGCTATCTTCAAGGCTGAAACAAATAAAAGCATACAGGAACATTAGTGTATTTGTAGAAAAAAAAAAGTTGTTTCTGCTTACAGACAGAGGAAGTTGCACAGAAAAACAATGCAGTTTTTGACACTAAATAGCCATCCATGTTTCAGAGAATCTCATGAAATTTTAATAATATTTGCAGACTATGAGCTTTAAAACATCTTTTGTACTTTTGCACTGCAATTGTAAGATGATGTAAAAATCTCATCTGATTATTCTAGACTGATTGCTTTTAAGAAAATAAACTTTAATACAAACAACTGCATGCCAATGGTTTTTTCCTCTGATCTTTCATAACAATCTAGGTTGAGTCCAAAGGCAAATAACTGTCCCTTCAAATACTTCTAATGAACTACTAAGGAAAATGGAAGTTTCTGGGAATATGTATAAAATAACAAACAATTACAACGCAGCTAAATACAACAAATTAACACACAAAATTCTGAAGCAGCATAATACTCATAGTATTATAATGAATTTTTCAATTTACCACTTTCACATATAACGAGTTTAATAATCAAGCATTCACTTTCTTTTTCATAAAGGTATGCCCAAAACTGAACCCAAAAGCTTGGATCTCAATTAAATTCTGCATAAATAAAATCTAAGCATCATTCCTTTCCCACAAGAATAATTTTATTACAGATAAAAATTCCAAGTATATAGTACCTCAACTTAGCAACGTCATCAACCTGTGCTTCAAGAGAAATATTAGAAGTTAGGATAAACAATGGTCTTCCTAAACACTCTTAAAAATGAAATAACTTTTGGAAATTACTTTAGTAATTACGTACATTAATTTTGCAAGGGCGGCCCATTAGGGCAGAGAATATTTTGAGTATATAAATCATAAACAGCTTACTAGAGCCCAGGGCAGTTCTCAGAAACCTGCATATTCTGTGCCAGTTAAATGGTGGCAATCATGAATAAATAAAAACAATAATAAACTTTAGGCTATTTTTTTGTTTTACCTAAGCTTTGCATTATAAACATTACCTGCACAAATTGACTCCACCTTTGCTCTCCATTTGCTTATTCACTGGTGAACAGGACTCTGTTCTCTCTTCCTCTATAACAGCAGTCTCATTTTCCTTTCCTTCAGTAGCATAATCCACTTCTTCTCCACAGGTAGTATCACCATCACTGCTTGTATCATGTATCACTTTTTTCCCTGACAATTAATAGGAATTAAATCAGTTTGGACATTCTGGGAAACATCTTGGAATTTCAGCAATCAAATCCTAGCTACAGTGAAGAAGAGTTAATGTAAGACTAAAATCCCACTAGCAAAGATGTAACTATTAAGATTTAAGAGATCTATTCTCATTTAAAACAAAGTATGTTTACATTTAGAATGAAAGCTCATTTTAAAAGACAATCTCCTACAAGGCAGATCAGCAACATAAATCAAAGGCAAATTTTGACTTTAAAGTTTGCCATGACTTCCTATAAAATTTCTATTTGAACATTTGTAAGTGAGCATTTTTGCCTCTTACTTTTATTAGAGGACTTCCCTTCTTCAGCAGTTTTTGAAGGAACAGGCACTTCTTCTGGAATATTCTCCACTTCTTGTTCAAGATCATCTTTTCTCTTCCTCTTTCTCTTCTTTTTTGCTAATGCAGGCTCTAATGCAACCTCTTCTGCTCGTTCAGAAATGCTCAAAGATTCCTCATTTTCTTTCTCAGCTGTCACACCATCTGCTTCTGTTTCTGCATCAGAAATTCCATCTTCCTGAGGTTCATCTTGATCATTAGCAGCTTCTGTGCTGGCAGCTTTTCCTATTGAGACAACAATATGGCTCTTGGTCAACAGTCTGGTGGAGTACTAGGAGCCACAAAGAGCAAAGGCATTTCTACTAAAAACATTTGTGTACTCATGCATCACTGCCAATACAATGCCAGGTGTATGAGCAGGACTGGGGAACATCAGTCACTGACTTGCCAGAAAAGTGTCAGCATTTAGTACCAAACATATTCTGTACATGGGACAACACTTCACCAGGGGAAAGTAAATATGGGATGCAAAGCCAATTTAGTAAAGATTATTGTGCCTGTGCTTTTTTGCAGTTTATACAGTCACATTTGGGTTCAGTGAAAAAAAGACATTGCTACTCCTACAAAGAGTTATTGTATGTCTGCAGAAATAGGTGATGATGGTTACAAAATATATGCCATACTTTATATGCTATATACACCAAAAGCCATATATATATATATATATATATATATATGCCATATTCCAATATATGCCATACATACAAAAAAGCAATTTTTCATCAATAAGTGTGTAACAGTTGATCATTCTAGCTTACATAAGGAAGCTGAAATTTTATCTAGCTAATAAATAACAAGTTATTTTGTGGGTTTAATGAGTTAAACCCCTATTTTAAGGACATTTTGAGTTGATCCTCTATTTAACCACCAAGAACTTTCCTCTCCTTGTTATTCATCTTAAATGAACTAATTTCTCTGTAATTAAAAACTCCAAAATGCATGAGAAGAAGAAAAGCATGGTCACATTGTTTTATGCATGACATACCTTTAATCTACCACTAAAGTGTAGAAACAAGATTTCTCCACATGGTTTTAAGTCCTAATACATGAGATATTTTACTTACTCACATCCAAAACCAAGGGTACAGAAAAGCAGTAATTTCTTCCATTTTAAGAGATCTTTATCCCTAGCTAGCATCCTCTTCAAAAAGATATTCACTTGTTTGTTTCACAATACCACTTACAAAATGATAGGTCCTTGTGGAAGAAACAAGTGAACAATGCCACAAAATCAGCAAAACATGTATGAAACTGTATCAATATACCTGCTTTTAATTAAAGCACATCATTCAAAGGTCCTTTCCCAGGTACTGAGGTAGTAAAACACAGTGGTGATCAACAGTAATTAAATGTAATCTTTATTTTGAACAAACCAGAAAGATAAAACAACTTTCACATCATTCTCTGAAAATAATCATATTGCTCAGACTCAGAAAGTTCAACTACTATCAAAAGAGAAACAGAACCCTTAAAAGAAGAGGCTTTTAAATGCAAGAAAACTTTCAACACAGACGAGTTTGCCAAAACTACGATTTTGGCCCAAAAAATTCTAGAAGTGAATTCATTAGCAACTTATGGAGATATGTACCACTCAGTAAATTAGAATATCAGCACTTCGGATGGTGGAACAGCACCATTTTCACCATGGTATCATGTTTCTGCTCTGTTACTAATTATTACCATCCTGTACATCAGTAAACTACATCTGAAAAAGTTCCACTATGAAGCTAAAATCTTCTTGTCCTGTCTACAACAGAGAAGGAACATGTGATGCCCCACATGATTTCTCCTCTGCTAGCAACATATTACTGATCACTGCTCTGTAATGTCATCTCAATCACTCTTTTAAAATACCTTTTGACTTCTTTTGTGGCCTTGCAGACTTTTTTTCTTTTGGCTTTTGGCTTTTAACAGTCTTTTGCTTCCTCTTTCCCTCATCTGCTAAGACCTTCTCAAGCAGCTGGGCAAAGAATTCAAAATCAAAGGGTCGTTTTTCTTCTATCAGATTAAAGCAAAGAAACAGATTTCAAAGTTGATTAGTTTTTCAAGTTTCATCTTTGTAAAATAATCAGTGATACATGACATAATATTAAAACACAAAGGTCAGATACATTTAAACAGAGAGTCCTTGAAAGTATTTTATATATCACTTGAGCAGGGGCTGAAGGTGACATAAAGGTGACTGGAATATGGTACCTTGGCTTTAAAAAACAAATTATAAACTAAGTAGTTCAAAAAATGTAAGGACTGACAAATACATTAACTATACCATAGTATCAAATAATGTATGAACATACTGCTGTAGAACATACATACCTCATTCAACTAACAAAGAAAGTCTTTAAGGAATCTCAAAGCAGTTCACAATAAATAAATGTGCTAGAAATTCCCATGAATAAAAAGAATTATCTTCAACTGAATATAGAGAAAGTTTATATTAATCTCATTTACCAGACATCCAGAAAAAATAGAAAACAAACCTAAAGATCATTGTTGTGAACTATACTTATAATGAAAAGCTAAGATGCCACAGCCTCTGGATTCATCTATGAGCAAAAACTTTCTTCTAAGTAATTCAAACAAGGCAAAGCAGAGAAAATACCATCAAAATAGATGGGCTACCATTTAATGATTCATTGTAGGGTAGGGAATATTTACTTACTGAAAGCTTTGTCTATTCTCCATCCATTAGCTTTTTCCTCACGTTTGAACTTGTTCTAAAAGCAAATGCACAGCTGTGTTTATCTTAAGCATGAAATGCAACAATATGTTGCACAAAATGGCAGCTCAAGCTATGCCTTCAGTGCAACATACCAACTACAGTTGAAATTCACATGCCTATCCACAGAACACAAGTTTGTAACTAATTTTTAAATATAAAATCTGTTACCACAGCTTATCACCAGCAATACGTTTTTTATTATTTTCTACACCTTTTCCTGCCATTTAATCTGAGCAAGGTTTGAAATACCAAAGACTTTCCCAGCTGTGTACAACAAAAAAGATAACACAGAAGGCCCTCACCAAACAGTCTAAATGCCCTATCAGCATTCTTTAATTAAAACAAAGTACGTTTAAGGACGCTACATTTACTACATACAGTCATTGAAATTCAACTAGCATTCTAATGTTTCAGATACAACCTCTTGAAACAGGTATCAGAAAACAAGCACTACAGTCAAGAAAATTTGCACCAAAATTATCAACACTAGTAGAGGAAGCATGGGAATGCAAATAAGAAAAAAGAAAAGTAAAATCACATGTTTAATTTTTTTATTGAGTGCTTTAATTTTTACCTTAATTTCTGCTCTGGCTCTGTGAGGAAACAGCCGCCCAATCAAGGAGAAGTCTGTTCCTACCATACTGATAGCTAAAAAGAACATGTCTGTTTCTGTAAGGGAAAAGAAAGACAAAATTACACAAACTTAAATATTTACTAAACCATCCTTCTTCAGAAATAAAAACAACTTGTAAACTTAATTTCATAAGATCAGTAAATTTGAGGTTGTCTACTGTAGCTGCAAGTCCAGGTGAGTATGTATGGAACATGTTTGTTATTTTACCTAGGTTCCTCTAATAACATTTGCTGAATGAACTATCAACAGAAAGAATTGTCTAAACTATTAGAAAACTGCAGAATGTGAAGTGTGCTTTCTAAAGCTAGTAAACCAAAGCTAACCAACCTGAAATTGTCCATATCCATTTTTATTATGAACATAAGCACAAACAGAAATCAGAAAATCATAATGTAAATTTACCCTCTCCATTATCAAAAGGAAAAGAGTGCATTCTAAAGAGACCACAGTGAATTCTGAAGCCAATTTTTCCATCCATAGCAGTAAAAAGTAATTTCCAATTGTAAAAAGTCTTGCACAGTGTTGTAAACCTAGAGATAAGAGTCAATTCACAACAGGAGTAATGAAGAACCCAACCTACCCACTCATAAGAACACAGCTGTCCACTTGCACTGAAACCAGTCCACACAGAAATACCTTATACAGTCTACTCCTGCCCATGAGGGAAGAACCTACTTAAGTACCATATAGAACTCAAATATCTGTAAACCAGAATCCAAAATTATGCTCTTGGTAAAGCAGACTAGCATTTTCTCAGCATCTAAACTTCCATGGCAGAAAAAAAGTACAGGCAGTCTGCACATTAAAAGGCACTGGATTTTTTAAAAATGTCAGTTTTCACAGTAAATACCCCAGCTCTGCCTGTTGTAAGAGTGTGGAGGGTTGAGATTACATGACATGACATGTAAATAGATCCATTTATTCCACTGGGAATGAAAACTGTCAAGTATAAAACATACATGAAAACAATAACTTTTCTGCGGACTCAAAGCTTGAAACCAAAAATAAATTCACCTTTATTTGACCATGGCTTCGTGTAAAAACTTTTCCTGAAGCTAGAATATGTAGTTGTAGAGCCACGCTCAAAGATGGGATCATTTTCTTCAACAACACATGGACCTTTTGTTCTTAGAACTTCTACAGTTAAGCTGGGAAAGAAAACACACAAGAAAGACTCACCTCAAAATATTACTAAGAAAAAATATAGTAGATGTTTATACAACAGCTATTCAAATTTTTTTCCATAAGTGAGCATGTCTATTGTGTAATAATTTTAATTATTACACTAACACTTACTTTAATGGGAGAATGCAGTAAGAAAACACAACCCTATTCACCCTCTGTAAGTAAATTTGCTTCCTCTGTTTTATATATAATATAAATAATATATATATGTAATACAGACAGAAATAATTAAGTAGCTTAAAAAAAAATAAAAAGGACATTTTAACATTTGAGAAAGCTATTTTGTAAAACCATGACAACCTCTCAATATCCTTCTTCAATACTTTCAAATTCTTTCACCAGGCCACCTTTATCCTTAAACCTTGACATAAATTTCATGTTAATACCTTTGGGGAACTAAGAAATTTGATAATCTACTTTTTAAACATCATATTATAAGCAAAGTTACTGAAAACACTGACAGGAGAATAAAGGAGCAACAGGCAAGATGCAAAGCCGGAGGAAATCATACTGATAACCAAATAACAGTAAGCAGATATATGTTAACTATGAGAAGCAAAAAAGTCAGCAAAACAGAAGAAGACATCTGGAAGTCTGACAAATCTTTAGTGTTCATTCACAGTAATAAAATATGTCATCTTCCTCTCTACCTCTTGCCCCAAAAATATTTCTCATAAAGTATGCCACTACAAAGATGCAGACTACTGCTGTTCGTATTTTGCCACATCTTTGCACTGTTTCCTAGGTCAGTGTAGCTCAACTCTCAAACATGAATGCACTCATTCTCATCCCCGTCCAAAGTAGTCCTCTATTTGCAAGCTGCAATGCAATACTGTCCATGAGCCAGGCACAGAATTTGTCACCTTTCTTCATCCAGAATGATGGAACCATCTTCTGCTACTTTCACACGAGGAACAAGAAGTGGGCCATCCTGACTCTCTTCCCCATTCTCTTCTTCCTCCTCCTCCTCTTCTTCATGATGAGCAGTACTTTTCTCTTCCTGTCTACAGTTTTTAAGACAGCACACAAAAATACTGTTCAGTGTTTTGAATTGCTACTCATTCAACAGACATTCAACAATTTGATAAACCAGCCAGCAATGCAACACATCAAGAAATCAGTCAATATGTGAACTTTGAAACCTGCTTTTTATTCTACTGTAAATGGAAACATGTAAAACTTAAGGTTGAAAGCAAAATGTTCTTTAACCACGATACCAGCCAAAATGGCATTTTTGATAAATTAGACAGTGATATTTGAACAGTAAAAAATATACCTCCACTTTTAGCATTATCACAGAAATGCAGGGTTTTTTACACCAGAAAACTTTCCAACTATACTTCACCATCAAGACTTACTCTTTCATTTGACTCGGTGCAGAACTTCTTTCTGTTCTCTTTTCTTCTACCAATGAAGACCTAGAATGTCATAAAAAGCTAGAGATTATTGTTTGTACAGATGTATTTCTGCTTTCTTCCAGGAAACTGGCTTTTAGTGCACAACGGACAAAAAAACACAAAGCTTTTTTTTCAGCTCTTTGTATCACATCTACATTGAACTACAAACAACCTCTGCTTAGTAAATTTTGCCCTTTTTTGTACTAGCAAGGACAAAAAAAATACTTCTAGCAGAAATCCATTGTATTGATACAGGTAACATGAAAGCATCTTGCTTTTTACCCCTAGGGGACTATTCAGTGTAAAAGAAAAAATAAGGGAAGTGATAAATAAAACACATAAACACACAAATGTTAAGAAGCGAGTGATAACAGATGATACCAGAAAATTCATCTACTAGTGAAAGAACAGGACTTAGATAACTGAACTTTTATTCATGTGATTGCTTTTGGCAGTTGCAGGAAAAAGGCCCTGCTCCACTCTGTTTGTGGCAGTCTGTACAGCCAGCTGCATTAGTGAAACATGTCAGTGAAGCAGCAGCAACTACATTCATCCACGGTAAACACCACTAGGGTCTTGCAGTGCATTTTGCACTTCAGCACCTAGGAGGAGAAATACTTAGCTTCCTAAGTCCACTGGGTCTGGTGGGTAATTATCCCTAACAGCCACAACTAAAAATTTCACAGCAGGGAGTTGGAAAATAAAAAATTCTACTAGTCTGTATTTCTGCAGAGATAAATCAACACTAGGGCAGATACATGTTTGTGTGTTTCAACAAGTACACTAAGCTCCATTCTCACTTCTGCACTAGAATTAAGCAGATGTGAAAACTAGAAGCTAGTCTAGAAGCCTTTGTTACCATTGCAACAACTCTGTATCTGTGCAATACTCCATATTTAAGTATTATAGAGGTTGAAAAGTAACTTAACCTAAGGAGAGAGACAAAAAGTCATACTTACTTCATAGGATTGTTTTCTGGCAGATAGTATATTAAGTCTCTCATGGTCATTTTAGAACGATCTGGTGGAGAACGTCCTTCAATTACTGGAGGCCTATGTTTCAACTTCTTCCATACAAATCAAAATGAAACAAAAAAAAAACCAATAAGCACTTAGATTCACCCTGAAAATATTTTATAGTTCACAAATTATCATTACTTTTGTTTATGTTTGAAGTACCCCATTCATGGAATTTTGTTGTTCACACACACACACATACCACTCCCAAGAACCAAAACAAGATTATCTTAAAAGTGTCCCTTTCTCAGCGAGGGCATTACAGACCCTTAAGCCACTTATTCTTTCAGAAGCATTCAATACCTGGCACAAATAAGTTAAAAGTTATTCAACATCACAGAACTCTGACAATAACCAGTTTGAAAAAATATCCCAAATCCATCCTGCTTGCAGCACACTTCCCCGCTGTATTGTGAAACTCTCAAAATTGGGATGTTGACTACAAAATAACAGGTGTCATGCCAAAAAGACCTGTGGTCTAATCAAAGAAAAACTTAGGCAATTCTTTGTAAAATCTGTATTATTAGGGAACAAATCGCTATTACTGCTTATAAACAGAATAAATACATAGACAATTATGAGGTGTGACAGACAACTAGCAGTGAGCAGCTGACAATCATCAGAAAACACTACTGCAAAGAGATAATGTATGCAGGGTGAATCAAACGTCTTGCCCTTCACAGATAAGCATTACTCAACACAGGCCTTACCATCCGCTCTTTCTTCAGCTCTTCTTTAAGCATTTCTCTTAATTTCCGAGCTTTGAGGATCCTTTCGCGGTCAGAACATGTTCGTCTGACTTTCTCAGGAGAAGGTTTCACAGGTAGCTTTTCCTCCTGTGCTCGTGATCTTTCCTGTGTTGGTCTCTCCTTGAGAGGAGATGGTGCATTCTTCTGCAAGCTATCATCATTTTTCTGAGCAGCTACACCAACAGTTTGCTCTCTGTTTGCAGACTTTTTTAGCGGTGAAAACTGTGGCACTTGTGGCACAGGTGTTTTCTTCTCAGGAAGCATAGGAGACTTTACAGAGCTTTCAACATTACTCTTTTCTGATGGGGTGGCATCCTTCTGAAGTGAAGCACTGCCATCAGAAGTTTGTGATGATCGCCTCTGTGGTTTTGGTGCAGAACGCTGAGTAGATGATGGTCCAGCTCTGGGTTTGACAAGATTTGGCATGGTGGAGATACGTTTTCTTCTCTGTGTAAGCATCTCTGCAGGTTTACTAGCTTCCCCAGCGCCACTTGTATTGTCCGCCTTGTCATCACTGGAAAATTTAAGAAAGTATTCTGAAGTTCTTTACAGTGATAGATTTGTTGCTCTTACTTTCAAGATGTGTTTATGGGCCAACCATAAACATTAGGCTACAGGAAAGCAGCTATACACAAGAAGCCATGCTAGGACCAACATGTAGCTGGTACTTCCTCATCAAATAATCAGCTCTAGGAGCTGTCATTATTTTCTAATACTAATCACTGATGTACAAGCTTGCAATAGTAACACATTCTCACACCCCACCTCTTTTTCTGGAAGGCTCTCTCCTTCCAGCTGAAAATATCAGTACCATAAAGCTTTCTAAAAATTACGTAACTTTTAAAAAAATATTTACATAACACAGGTGATATATTAAAAACAAAGCTGTATGTAACAGTGGTTTGATGACTTTTATTACAACAAAAGTGAAAATTCCTCTCACACATTTGCAAGTAGATGATACGTAACCTGTGAATTCCACAAAAACTTCAGCAGTCAAACTGCTGCTCACACTTAGCACATTAATAGCTCTTAGCTTCCCTGGAAAACTTGGTATGTAAGTACTT